>NC_133663.1:63713193-64422771 GCF_037893015.1 Macrotis lagotis
TAGATAGACAGAGAGCAAGGCAGACAGAATAGATAAGTCAGAAAGACAGACAGACAGATAGTAGATAGATGGATAAATAGGTAGGTAGAGGGATAGATAGACAAACACACAGACACATAGATGGATAGATGGATAGATAGATAGATAGATAGATAGATAGATAGATAGATAGATAGATAGATAGATGGATAGACAGACAGACAGACAGACAGACAGACAGACAGACAGATAGATAGATAGATAGATAGATAGATAGATAGATAGATAGATAGATAGACAAAGACAGATACATAGATAACTAGATCCCTAGATGATAGATACAGAGATACAGAGCTAATGGAAAGATAGACTGACAGATGATCAATGAATATATAATGGAGAGGCAGAGGCAGAGAGAAACAGAAAACATGTCATGCCCAATATTTAGAAACTCTGGTTTCTGTTGTTTGTTTGGTCAGTTGTTTGGGCTTTTTGTTCTTCCGTGACAGTTTAATCCTTTTCAGCTGCCTGGGATCCCCTGAAACTTTCTCAGCTCTATTTCCCTAGTGTCCTTGTGTCAGAGGAAATAACCAGAAGGGAAATGAGAAAGCTATTACTTCCTGCAGTGACAGTGAGAGGGAAGGCAGAGAAATCCCATTCTCAGGCTGGGCAGAGGCTCAGATTGCAGAGAGGAAAATTACCAGAAGCCTTTCTAAGTGACTAAGAGGGGCCAGGAAGTGCTCAGTCTGCTCTCTCAGCATCTGAAACTGCACAGGTTGAATCCGGGGTATTATGAGGCTCAAGACAGATGATGGAGGCAGGGCACTTTGCAAACCCCAACATTTTATATCAATGCCAATTATTGCTATAATCATTATTGCTGTTATTATTAATTAGTCTCCAATCCCCCACTTCTTCCCCATGCTTTCTCCTGCAGTTCTACTGAACTTGTTATATTTTATAAGGCAAGACACGACTGTACTGGTAAATGTTTAGCAACCAGTACCTCCAAAATATAGGCAAAGAAAAAGAAAAAATTATGCAGGACACACTTCTAAGTTTAATTTGTATTATTAATTAACACTTTCCTAAACCTGTATTATCCACAACAAAATAATAAATCAAACTGAATAGAAGCAATTGCTAATTTCAGAGTTTTTTCAAGCCTGGGGAGGTGCTAGCAAAACTCTGATCTCTACTACAGAGATTTTATCAGAGATTTTAAAGCACTTTTAAGGGCATTGTCTTGGTGGATGGACAGAACAGCCCCATGAAGGAGGTGGCAAAAATATCACATATGCATAGGTTCAGAGAAGGGAGAGGATGCTCAATAGCATGTTCAATCACTAGTAGGAGACAGAGCTAAGAAGAAAAAACAGACTTTTCCAATTCTGCTTCAGTGCCTCTTCCAGCAAACCTAAGGGGGTTTTGACCAAAAGGTCAGAAGCCGAGTCAGTGAAAGCACATGAAAGGCACATAACAAGAGCCACCATGCTGGCTAGAGATGTCTGATCTCCTTTCAATTTTATAGATCTAGAAATTGTAACACGACAGGCCAAAGGTGAAGGAAGGACTGGTTGTTGGGCCTGGCTCTTAACTCCCAGGGCATTGAAGACTTCCATATCCCAACCACTGGTTGCTTCCAGTGTGCATTGGGAATCCAATGGGATGTAGGACCCATGGACAGTCATTTCACCTCTCAGCTCTCCCCCAACTCTTTAAGACAATAAACAGGGACACCCAGGTGGCACAATGGATAGAGCACTGGCCTGGAGTCAGGAGGACCTGAGTTCAAATCCAGACTCAGACACTTTATTACCTAATTGTGTGACCTTGGACAAGCCATTTAACCCCAATGCCTTGTCAAAAAAAGTCTTACATTCTAAATAGTGCTACATGAATCTATATAATAAAATCTTCTATTACATCCCCCCAAAAGGGATGATCTATCTATCCTTTATTTATTCTTTTTCTTTTTTACTTTTCATTTTTTTTTAGGTTTTTGCAAGGCAAATGGGGTTAAGTGGCCACACAGCTAGGTAATGATTAAGTGTCTAAGGCCAGATTTGAACCCAGGTACTCCTGACTCCAGTACTCTATCCACTGCGCCACCTAGCCACCCCTATCCTTTATTTAAAGAGGGAAAATGAGGCAATAAATCAGTGGTATAGATCACTAAGTCTATATCCCAACAAGATCAGGAAAAAGAATAAAAAATCCACATGTAAAAATAATTCATAGCAATTTTTTTCATAGTGACAAACAATTTGGAAATTGAGGGGATGCTCATCAACTGTGGAATTGCAGTATATTAATATGATGGAACAATATGGCTTTATAAGAAATAATGAGGAACAGGATTTCAGAAAAACCTGGAAAAACTTGTGTGAACTGATGCTGAGTGAAGTGAGCAGAACCAAATGAACATTATACACACTAACAGCAACACTGGGAGTTGATCAACCAGGACAGACTTGTTCATTTCAGCAGTACAATCAATAATCAAAGACAATTCTAAACAACTTGTGATGGAAAATGCTATCCATATCTAGAGAAGGAACTGTGAAGTTTAAATGCAAGCCAAAATTTACTATCTTCAATTTTTAAAAGTTGTCTTATGTATTATATCATTTTTTCTCTCTAATGTTTTTTGTTTCTTCCATTTGGATTTGATTCTTCTCTCACACGATTAATATGGATCTATGTTTAGCACAGATGTATATGTAAAGCCTAGATTAAGTTGCTTTCTACTGGGGGAGGGGGAAGAAAGGAAGGGAGGGAGAAGAATGTGAAACTGAAAAAGCTTGCAAAAGCAGGTTATTTGAAAACTACCATTGCATATAGTTAGAAAAATAAATAAATAAAATATTTTTTTAAAAAATCAGTGGTATAAGAACAATGCACAGATATTATCTGCTTAATCATTTACTACCAAATAATAACAGGAAGATGAGTTGAAGAAAAATAACATTTATAATGACAAAAATGTTAAATATTTAATCATTAACTTATAGAAAGACAAATTTTTATTTTAATATAAATAAAGAATTGTGCAAGTGATATGATTTACCCTGTATACAGTTGGGTTTTCCTAATCTAGTAAAAATGACAATGCTTACCAAAGTAATTTCTTGATTTGTTGTTCATGTTTGTCCAACTCTTCATGACACCATTTGGAGTTCTCTTGGCAAAGATAATGGAGTGATTTGTCATTTCTTTCCTCAGTATATTTTACAGATGAGGAATGGAATCAAACAGGATTAAGTGATTTGTCTGGGGTAAGACAGCTAGTAAATGCTGGAAGTCAGATTTGAACTCAGGGATATGAATCCTCCTGTCTCTAGACCCAGCACTCTATCCACTGTACCACTTTGCTGCCCCCAAGTAATTTATAGGGTTTATGTAATACTAGTCAATGGCAACTGTGTTTTTTAAATTTGGGAATTTTAAGTAGAGGTATGGTCAAAAAGAATGACTTAAGCATCATACTTCATGCTATAAACTACAATAAAGAGCAATTGGACTAATGATTCAAACAATTTTTTAAATAGTAGAAAGAGGAACAATATATTTTTCTCAGTTGTAGAGAAGATAAAAATCTCTAAAAAGCACTGGAAGAAAATATTGGGAACAAACTAAATGGTTTGGTTGCATAAAAATTATAAGATTTTCCATAACAACAAAATTTATAACAAAATAAAAAGAAACAGATTTAGGCAAACAACTTCTTCAGTAAACATATTTGATTAATATTCATAATAAATTGATACAAATTTGCAGGCATGATATCAATTTTCCAACAGTAAAAAAGATCGAAGAATATGAATGCACTTTTATTTTTCAAAAGTCCCCTCAAAACTCCAGAAATCATAAATCATCACTTAGAAAATTGTTTACATATCTAATAATCAGGAAAAAATTAAATAACTTTAAAGAAGTATATAAAGGTTTTTAAATTTATAAAGTTTATAAAGTTTTTTTAGATAAGTTAAAAGGATGAAATTCATTGTTAACAGGACTGAATTGAAGCAGGCACAATTTCTGGAACTACAAATTGGTGCAATATTTTTTGAGAGGTTTTATAAAATGAATTACATCCTTTTACCTAATGATATTATAACTAGGTTTAATCTTGACAGTGTTGAGTTGTTTGGGAATTTTTTTTGCTAGGTTGATTGGTTTTTTTAATAGTGTTATGTCTACAAAAATATTCTTAGATTTACTTGTGAGACCAAAAAAATCTAGGAAAAACTGGGGAAAGACTAAACAAATTGTCTATTTCAATCCAATAGACATTATATTGAGGTATAATACCCTTCATCCATCCCTTCATCTTTCTGTTGCTATAAAGAAGTAGTTTTCAGCTACCTATTGGAACAGAGAAAGAGTCTCCTCTCACTCAGGTAGAACATAATCAACATAAGGACAGATAGAGAAATTAGAAGATTCAGAGTGAAGAAAGTCTCATTCTGCATCTGGCCTGCCTACCCTTGACTGGAGCTCATCATTTTACTAGCCAAAGACAAGCTAGGAAGAATAATTCAAAGCTCAATTAATAATAGAGTGCCTGGGTCTACAATCAAGCAGATTCATCTTCTAATATGGCCTTGGAGACTTCCTGTCTGTGTGACTCCTGGGCAAGTCACTTAACTCATCCGCCTCATTTTCCTCATCTGTAAAATGAGTGGAGAAGGAAATGACAAACCATTCCAAATCACTGGCAAGAAAATCTCAAATGATGTCACAAAAGAGTTGAACACAACTGAAAAACAACTTCACAACAAAACCAGTAAACAGAAGGCAGGATCTGCGGTTGAGGTCAGGGATTGGATTGTGAAGGGAAGAGCAGCAACATTGAGGGTCACTACTGCTTCCTGAGCCTTGGTCCACAATCCAGATATTGAGTCTCCTTCCCCAGAAATTAATGGAATAGCATTAGGGAAATTCTTGCCCAAGTCTAGATAATTGAACTCTGTTTTTCTGAAAGTCCTTTATATTAGTATTGAAATGTATTTTTTTCATTAGTAATTTTGTAAAGGATTTCATTAGCAATTCTATAAAGGATTCTAGGCACCCAACTTCAAAATGGTATTGAAATATATTTTTTTTTGTATTTCTGTGATGATTCTAAGGATGTAGCTTCATAATAGTTTTGAAATGTATGTTTTCTTTTGTATTTCTTTGATGATTTTATGCCTACCAGTAAAAATTAAAGCAAATATTTATTTGAGTATTTATATTTGTGACCTTGTCTGGTCAACATCATTATGGACTTTTTAAGCTACTTGTCAGGCTCAGTGAAATGTAGGTCATTCAGGGAGGAAGAGAGAGGCTCAAAATTACTCTAATTGAGTAAATCCACAATAGTTATATACCCATTAAACTAATAAAATGAGAGCAATGATTGAGAAAAAAAGGTACCCACGGGAAAGAAAATAACTGGATCTCTGAGCATCATTGAGAGTTTGGCACTTTTTACAGAACTCTCTGGAAGGCAAGGAGGGAAAGATATAACTGCTAAGTTAGTATTTCTCAGGGTTTAGGCTTTGAATTGCCTAAGGCATTTCATTCCTTTGAACCAGAACCCTTCCAATAGTATAAAAATGAAAACCTTCTAGTGGGAGTTGACTGGATGATGAATAAGTTATAATCAGTATTTTATAATAATAACTGACATTTATAATAACTGACAAATGAGATCATATATATATATATATATATATGTATATATATATATATATAGTCTCATTTGAGCTCATGATGAGCTAAGTACTATCATCATCATGTCTCTTTTGAAGACTTGTAAAGGAAAAAGAGGAGAATTTGATTCTAGGTTTTACTGACCTCAAGTCTATAGCCTCCTTTCATAGCCTGTGATGCTTCTCAGGTGATTTGAATTGTTAAGAGTGGAATTATGTCAGTCCTACAGAGACTGGTTCATTTGAAGAACCTCAATGTGATCTCCCAGCTAGAGTGATGTCAATCATTTGGGAATCATTGTATTCTTATTCCCTTTGTAGATCAGAAGTAGCCCTCACAAGTTTTCATTATCAATCCTGTCAACCATTTAGGGAACACCCCTCCCCCAAGTTAGGGGGTGCAGCTACCAGCTACTAGTTTCCAGCATTGCTGTTATTCTTATTGCTATTATTTCTAAACTACAACTTAATACCAACATGCAATACCTACTCTGAGACCAACCCTCAGGCTACTTTTGCCATTTCCTCTGAACAACTGTTTCTGATGTTTGTGTTCTAGGTGACAATCATCAAAGCTTCCCCCAGTTTTTCATCTTAACTGGAATTCACATAGGAAAAAAATACTAGACCAATAGAGAGAAACCATACCCCTGCCACACCTCCTCCACTCTCCCAAGGATGCTCTAAGCCTAGGAAAAAAAGAGACAGCAATGACTGATGGGCTTCACCATCACTAATCATAATTAATAATAAATCACTTTCAAGTTCATAGAAGATCGTGTGTGTGTGTGTGTGTGTGTGTGTGTGTGTGTGTGTGTGTGTTCCCCTTTTTCTCCTATCTAAATATAATCCATAGCAGGTCAAGTAGACTATATGTATGTACCATAGGAAGTCACCCAACAAAGGCAGAATAGTCATAGATGGGCTGCCCAATACCATATCTTTTATGCCTACTTGGAAAAAAATTGAAATAAAAATAAATTTATATAAGTATTTATATTAGTGACCTTGTCTGGTCAACATCATCATGGATGTCTTATCCTGCTTTGAGAACACACTCCAAGAGAGCTGCCAAATCCTTAATTTCCCACCACTCTCACCCTTGATCCCTTCTCCCCATTCACAGCAACATCACCTTAGCTCAGGTGATATTGGCTTTCCTCTTTGTATAGGCTTCCCTGGCCTCAAGTCTATTCTCAATCCAATCCATCCTGCAGACCACTGCTAAAAAGACTTCTCTATATCTGTGCAGATCTGACCTTGTGGCTTTCCTATTCAATAAACTCTAGTGGCTTCCCAATGACTCCATAATAAAATATAAACTTTTTTTGAACAATTACTCCCTCCCCTTCACTCTGTCTTCCAGTCAAACTGGCCTTTTCTCCGTTCTTCACTCATATTGGCCCATCTCCTGACTTCGTACCTACATCAACACTTCAAGCCTTTGCTTCTGTCCCTTCCTACCTCCACTTCATAGAATTCCTCTCTCTAACATCCAAGTTAGGCACCATCAAAGAAAGGCTTGAAGTCATTACTGATCCCCAAAATCTTATTTTTATATAGTGATTTTTTACTGATTCTTAATATCTTTTCATATGGACTGCTGACTCTTCCATCTAAATGTAAATTCCTTAAGAAGCATTGCTTCATTCTTTGCACTAGTAGCCCCAATACCTGGCCCAGGGTACTGACTGAATGGTGATGAGAAGAGGTGGAAAGACACATTTGGAACCATCTCCAAAGCTTGCTCCCTGATGTTCCAGGAGGCCAAGTGAGCATATGGGTAATCTTCCATTCTGCCTGCAGTAGCCAGGAAGAGACAATATCATCCTCTGGTGACCAGGCCTAAGCACCAGGAATGCCATTAGAAACCAAGCTCTGAATCAAAATGCTCCTTCAATTTAAAAAGTTATAAAATCTGTTCCTGTGAGCCTAGAGCAGGAGAAAGTCTGTGGGAGGCCCCAAGGTCCTCTTGGTAGGCTTTTTGGTGAGTCAATCTGGTTCGTTAATGCTGCACCCTCCTGGTAACTGGGCTTCCAGGGAGCCTCCTATTAATAAGGGGAGGGAGGGAGAGAAGAAAGGAAAAATAAATAGGGGAAAGAGCCAGCTGGAATGGAGAGGCTATTGCTCTGTCTGAACTTTGTACATGGAGACAGTACTCCAGCCCCCCCTCTTCCCACTGAGCCCAGGAGGCAGCCCTGCGGTCTATCAAAATTCCAACTTTTTTTTTTTGATGTCCACTGAGGATTTTCTGTTGCCTCCTAAACCTGGAAGACTGATGGAAGAAAAACCAATTCTGTTGTTCCTTCCTCTTCCTCCTATCAGCTTCTCCCTTCATTGATTGCCTTATCTCTCCACATGTTCATACACTCCTAAAGCTTCCTACTTTCTCCTCAGTAGCCCCTTGGTTAAATGAACGTGGACAGTCCCCAACTTCAGGGAAGAGTTTATATTCTAAGCCAGTGCAGAGACAAATGAAGAAACAAAAATCAAAATTAAAACATGAATATTGATCCCTGGAATGGAGAGGACCTGAGTTTGACTCCTAATACCTGTATGACCTTGGGCAAGTCATTACCAAATGACCTTGCCATGTTTTTCACACCAACACAAATAGAGAGTTGAAAAGGTAGGGACAGGGTTTTTGAGGGAGTAGAGGACTTTGGCTGTTTTAAAGTTTGGGGAAAGCTGCATTCTATATTAAAGTATAATTAATTTAATTAAAATATTCTATATGTTAAATGCCATATTAAAATTCTATCATATGGATGCAACCTCTTTCGGCAATTCAGAGATCTAGGACAATCTTGTGATGGACAATGTCATCCACATTCAGTGAAAAAAAAAATAACAAAAATAAAAAGACCATAGAATCTGAATGGATGCTATGTTCAATTATTTTTAGGTTTTTGCAAGACAAATGGGGTTAAGTGGCTTGCCCAAGGCCCCACAGCTAGGTAATTATTAAGTGTCTGAGGCCAGATTTGAACCCAGGTACTCCTGACTCCAGGGTCGGTGCTCTATCCACTGTGCCACCTAGCCACCCCTATGTTCAGTGTTTTAAAACTTCTCATGTTTTTCCTTCCTGTCCCGTTTTCTTTCTTTTCCCTTTGACCTAATTCCTCACACATAAAATGACTAATATGTAAACATGTTAAATACAAATATACATGTACTTTTACCAGACTGGTCACTGCTGAGGGGAAAGAGGTAGGATGGGAGGGTGATAGAAAAATGTGTAACTTATAAATAGGCAAGTGGATGAATGTTGAAATGTTTTCATATCTAATTGGAAAAATGAAATATCAATTATAAAAACTCTATCATAGAAGTCAGAGCCAGAAGGAATCCTAGAAATTATCTAGTGAGGGCAGCTAGGTGGCGCAGTGGAGAGAGTACCGACCCTGGAGTCAGGAGTACCTGAGTTCAAATCCGGCCTCAGACACTTAATAATTACCAAGCTGTGCGGCCTTGGGCAAGCCCCATTGCCTTGCAAAAGCTTAAAAAGAAAAAGAAAAAAAAGAAATTATCTAGTCATTCTACATGATTATATACATAGGAACCTCATAAAGTCTGGGGGGGGGGGGGGATCTGTCTTGTCCGAGGTCAATATGTAATGAGTAAGGACCAGGCATTAAAGCAGGGTCCTCTGACTCCAAATCTGCTTTGCAGAAGTTTGCTTTGTTGCTCTGCTTCTATAGCACCATTTTGCTGTTTAAAGTCAGAAGAGCAGATAGTCATTGCTTAGCTTTAATTGGTTGTTGTTCTGTTGTTTCAGTCATGTCCACCACTTATTGGAGTGTTGGACATTGGAGTTTTCTTGGCAGAGATAGCAGAATGCTTTACCATTTCTTTCTCCAGTTCATTTGACAGTTGAGGAAACAGAGGTAAACAGGGTAAAATGACTTGCTAGTTAATATCTGGAACTAGGACTGAATTCAGGTCCTCCTACCTCCAGGTTCAGTGCTCTCTCCACTACACCACCTAGTTAACCTATTATTATCCTTTTCTTATTATTATCTCAGACTTTTGACTCTGAGAGTTCTGTTTTTGTATTTTTAATAAGTTCAAAATAACTTCCAATGTAAGGGACTTGCCAAGAGTTCACACAGCAAGGTCAAGATCCAAACTCAATTCTTCAAAACTCCCAAGGTCCAAACTCTATCTGCTATTCTTCCCTAAGATGACTGGTTGTGGCCTTAGTGGTCCTCAAGGTTTGGTCCTCAAGGATTTGACTTCTTTTTGTTTTGTTTTCATGTGTTTTTGATAGTTTCCAATCAGGTAAAGAATGGCCATTACTGTATATCCCTAGTGGGACCATATCTTATCCCTTATCATGAATAGTGCAATCACACACAAATCATCCTCCTCTCAAATTAGAAATTTCATTGCTCTTGTCAAATCTGCCTAAATTTGTGAAGTTCAAAGAATAAAGTAGAATATAACAATTAATAAAATAATGCCATGGGGCAGCTAGGTGACTTAGTGGATAAAGCCTTGGAGTCAGGAGTACCTGGGTTCAAATGCCACTAAGAGAAAAAATGTGACTCAACATGGGCTTTGGACTTGGGTCTAACTTCACTTCTGTCATATACTGTTTTGTGACCTTGGGGCAAGTCACCCAACCACTAAGTCTGTTTCCTTCTCTGTAAAATGAGAGTGTTAGGCTAGAATATTCTATCTCTAAACTATGGACTACCCCAACTATATCACTTGTATGAAATGAGGGGAGCAGGATTCATTATTACCTATTTTTGTTATCTTTATTATATAGATGAAGAAATGTATGGAGAAAGTAAGTGATTTTTATCATGATCACATAGGGACTGAGAGATAAAATTGAGGTCAGAATCTGTATATCCTGATATTTAAAGACTTGGCACACCTCTCTTTGGTAGTTTTGGGAATTTGGAGACCCTATTTGTATGTGGTGAGAGAGGTCTTGAGTTCTTCTTGCTAATACTCTACCTGGAAAGCTCTGAAAGCTGCCAGGATGTCTCATATTACATTAAACACATGCTCATGTTCATACAGTCATCTCCTGGAAGGGAATGGCCAGCTGGGCTCTGTAATCAACTACAGTGAGAAGGCTACAAGGAGACCCTTGCAAAAACATGCATGAGGGAGAGATTTATCTTCTGCTAAACTGAGATTGTTCCAGCTGTAGAGTATGATGCAAGCCATTGGAGCATTTGGGGAAAAAAAATACTATTTCAAGTCCTTTGATGAGAGAGTGGAGATTAAAGCTGATGTCCTACTTAAGTGAAGCACTCAGATCAATTGGAAACAAGAAAGAAATGTTCCTGAATCTGAAGGATTGTGAGGATTGTTTTTGTTTTTGCTTTGTTTTGTTTTAATCAGGAGGGAGTTGAGCTGAGTTAAACCCTGGGGTCTCTGGTTTTAGGGAAAAGAAAGGAGCATAGAAATGGGAAAGGATAAGGAGGAAAAGGAGGAAAGTGGTGAATCATACATAAAAGATAAAGGCGTCTAAAGACTGGAACAAAAGGACAGCAGTCCAGAGGAAGTGGTTTTCTTTCATTCAAGGCATTGATTCATAGCAAGATTCACATGATACATAAAAAGCAATGGGAACTTGAAGAGTCTGGGGCTTAGTTGGAGTGTGGAAGGGAGGAAAAAGTAGAGAATGGACCCATAGGTGCAGGGAAAGTCTTTTATCAACAAAGATCAGCCCTTACCCATGACAGTGGCCCAGGGCACTGAGACCGAGCAACATGCTCTGGGTCACTCAGCTGGGTATGATAGAAAAGGACCTTGAACTCCAATCGTTCTGACTCAGAAGATAATTTGTTATCCATTATTCCACATTGCCTCTTTTTACTGAGTTAAAACAATAGTGAAAAAACTACCAGATTCTATTCTCTGAGGATCATTTTCCTTTGAAAGATCAATAATAGCACAGACACAAGAACATCTTGTAGAATAGAATTTCTATGGTTTCTTCTTTCTTTTGCACCTTATTCCAAAATTCTGTGATAGTCTGTGAGCCCCATGAAGGTAGAGCCTGGGCTGTATTCATTTAACTATCTCACTCAGGTTCTTGCACTGTCCTTTCCGCATAACATTGGAGTCAGGAAGATCCTAGTTCAAATCTGCCATGAGAACTTGGCAAGCCACTTAACCTCTACCTCAGTTTTCTCTCCTGTAAAATGGGGATGACTGGGCATCTAGGTGGCACAATGGATAGAGCACTGGCCCTGGAGTCAGGAGTACCTGAGTTCAAATCCTCAGTCCCTTAATAATTACCTAGCTGTGAGGCCTTGGGCAAGCCACTTAACCCCATTGCCTTGCAAAAACCTAAAAAAGAAAAAGAAAAAGAAAGACTTGAGGAAGAGTATTGAAGTCATGGTAGTAGAAAAGGGAGAAGGCATAGAAGGAGAGGTCTTGGGGAACTTGCCATAGAATTAGAAGAGTTGTAAGGGATGTCCACCATTAGGGTCCAAGAAAGAAATATGAGCCAAGAGATTAAGGAAGAGTACTTAAAGAAAGAAGTCAAGGAAGAGGAGGATTAAGTGGAGGCCATTGGACTGACCACTGGATGGCTCACAAATGACCTTGGAGAGAATAACTTCAATAGAATTGGGAAAGGAAAGTCAAACTGCAGGAGGCTAAGGAGGGGGTGGCTGGGAGGAAATGGAGACAGGAAAGAAGAGAAAACTCTTTTTTAGAACTTCAGCAGAGAAAGAGATGAGATAAATTCAATAATACTTTAGAGAGTAGAAGGGTCAAAGGAAGGTTTTGTTCCTGTTTGTTTTTTGAAGATAAGAAAGTCTTGAGCAAGTCTGTAGGCAAAGGGAGAAACTGAAGATGAGAAAAAAAAAAAGGGAAATGACCAGTGGAGCAAAATCCTGAAGGAGACTGAGGGTCATAGATTAAGGACACAGTTAGAAGGAGAGCCTCAGCAAAGAGAAGGCTGCCTCAACTTCTGGGAGAGAAAAGAAGTAAACCAGACCCCTCTGACCTTTCTTGTCTTCTCCCACCTTATTCCTCAATGCCTACTCTGATCCAGTGACACTGTCCTCCTGGGCACTCCATGAACAAGACCCTCACTCTGTCAGGCATTTTCTTGGGCTGCCCCCATGTCTGGAATACTACTGACCTCCCTGACTTCTTTTAAATCCCATCCAAAATCCCACCTTCTCCAGAGAACCTTCCACAAGCACTCTTAATTCTTGTCTCTCTCCCTCTCTCTTCTCTTCTCTTCTCTTCTCTTCTCTTCTCTTCTCTTCTCTTCTCTTCTCTTCTCTTCTTCTCTTCTCTTCTCTTCTCTTTTCTTCTCTCTCTCTCTCTCTCTCTCTCTCTCTCTCTCTCTCTCTCTCTCTCTCTCTCTCTCTCTCTCTCTCTCCTTCTCCCCCCATTACTATTTATCCCATAGGTAGCTCGCTCTGTACATTTTTGTCTATGGTAGGCTTCTTGACAGCAGGGACTGTCTTTTGCCTTTTTTGTATCCCCACATCTTAGCACAAAGTAGTCACTTAATAAATGTTTGATTATAATTATTAGGTCATCTGCTAAGAGAAGAATTTGTATTTTTTGTATTCGCATATAGATCAATGAGATATTGAACATGCAACTGTTAAGTACCTATAATGAATGACTAGGTCCCCTAGTAGAAATTGGGAGTAGAAACAGAAAAATGAAATAATCCTTGTCCTCTAGGAGACTGTAGGCTCAATTCCATGATATCATAGATATTGTTTCCCCCTTCATTTGATTGTAAGTCCTTGAATACTGAGACCAAGGGTGTTCAGGCAAATGGTTAACAACTGGTTCCACAAAAAAAAAAATGCATGTGCAACACACTTTTTAGTTTAATATGGCTCATTTACATTTGGCCATCTCTTCTTTAAGTCTAGAAGTCAAGAAAACAATGAAATAATAAAGAGAGAGAAATGGATGAATAGAAAAGGAGGAAAAGAAGGAAGATGGGAACTGGGTCTACATTTTCATTCATATAGAAAACGCCTAAATGAGGACATGCCAATTGATCACCTTTGGGGCTACTTGTAGTCAGGTTAAGTGACTTGCCCAGGATCACATAGTTTATATATGGTAGAGGTGAGGCATTCTCAGGTCTTCCTGGAAATAATCTGAAAATAGAAAATTAACTGAGCCAAGAACTGAATAAGTAAGAAAGACTAAGCTGCACAGTGCTTGATAAATGATTGTTTATGGAAATTACAAAATTATTTTAATAACTGTAAACTTCTCCCTAAAACAAAAATGCAACCAACTTTTATTAACACTGAATATTCTTCTGGCAGTGGCATATGGTCCTGAGAATTGAAACATAACATTCTCCAAAAAAAATGGCTTGGAGAATCACCCAAAAGGCAATGGAGAGGCAGAGAGTGGACAGGACATAAACTGTAACACATTACAAACAAAGAATTACAAAAGAGAAGCAAGATTAATGTTCTCATTTAGAGAGGTATCTCAGAGAAAGGCAAAAGAGTGAAAGTGGTTCCCAATAGGGAAAAAAACTCTGAAACCTTCCCTGTTAACTCTGTGAATAATAAGACCAAGATTTTTGTCCTCTGACCTCATTAGCAGGAATGACATACGCACGAAAGCCACATCTTTTTAAACTTTGGGAAGTTACCTAGGTGATGATGGGATAGTTTATTGGTGACTGCATCCATTTATCAAATTTCAAAATACAGAGAATGAGGTTTGGTGTGGTTTTTTTTTTTTTTTAAGAGTAACTCATTGGCAAATAGAAGAGACCAAAATCTTCCTTTCTTCCTGGGGACAGAGATCCCAGCTTAATTCAAAAATCAATGACAAGTCAGAGACTTGATGAAGGCTAATTCTCTAAAGGCTTAATGGGGAATGGTGTTTTCACAATGTGATTTTACCCTAATTTATAGTGATAATTGGTTAAGTGGTAAACCCAATAAGCTGAGTCTTTGAGTGGTCATCTTTGTGTGAGTCCTTGTAAAATAAAGTTTAGCAAATAGAAGTAAAGCCTCAATTATCTTCTTGCTATGTCAACAACCTTCAGATCTTGATGAAAAGCCTGGAAAAGGACCCTCTAAATGAATTCATACTGGCATGTTTTTATAATGGTTGAATAATAACAATAATAATGATAGGATAGGGATCAGGTTTGTGATTGTATTGGTACATAAACTCCCAGGTGACAAACTCTCTCCACCAATGCAGATCAGCACTTCCTCTGCAACTGGCTGTCTCAGAAATCTACTCAGGGAAGGACTTGAACCCAGGTCTTCTTGGATCAAATACTTGTTTTCAATCTGCTCTACCAGATTGACACTTTATTTCCTATTGTGCTTTAGAGTTGTAAAACACTTTGCATACATAATTTGATTTTAATCTTGGCTTCATAGCAAGCACTCTTTTCTTACCAAAGGCATCAACAATGGAGAGAATATCTGCTTTAGCATCAGAAAGAGCTATGATCAAACTCTGCCTCTGATACTTTCTGTGTGTGTTCATTGGATGTCAAATTAAGCAATTAAGTAAATAAGAGAAAAGGGGGAAAGTGGATAGAGTGGATAGAGCACTGGCCCTCAAGTCAGGAGGACCTGAGTTCAAATGTGATCGAAGACAATAATTGCCTAGCTGTGTGACCTTGGGCAAGTCACTTAACCCTATTGCCTTAAATAAATAAAATTTAAAAATAAATAAATAATAACAGGAAAGGAAGGGGAAAGGAGCTCTCAACTTCCTCCTCTTTAAAACAACATAAAACTTTCAAAGGATTATTTTGAAGATCAAATGAGATAACAGAACCTTAACACATGACAGAAGATCTGGTTGGACAGTTAGGGGCTCTCAGAGTACCTACAGTCGGGAGGACCTGAGTTCAACACCAGTCTCAGACAACTGACTAGCTGTGCGCTACTGTACAAGTCATAAAGTCTATCTGCCTTAATTTCCTCAATTGTAAAATGGGGATAATAATAGTATCTCCCCACCCCCAAGCTTGTTTAGAGAATCAAATGAGATAATATTTACAGAGCATTTTTTGCAGTGTTTGGCAAATGGTAGGCATGTAATAAATATTTATTCCTCTATTATTTTTACATTAAAATTGCATTCATTATAGCCCTGAATACAGGAATTATCACTTCAAAAAAGATTTTATCATTAAAGTCCTTTCTTTTAAAAGTAGAAGGTATTATACTCTTAAAGTATTCTTATTTCCTCTATCCTGATAGCTTCCTGAGGAGGAGGGGATGAATATTAGCACTAACCATCAATGTATATCTTGTGTGTGAATTTTTCTTGATTTTAGTAGTAATTGTCATTTATATAGCACCTTTAAGCTTAAAAACCATTTTGTTCACCAAAATTCTTTGTGATGGTCAGACCAAGTTTTATGGTCTTCATTGGGCAGATGAGGAAACAGAGCTCAGAAGTGTTCAATGGGTTGACCATGGTCAGAGAAATATGTGACAGAACTAGGATTGGAACTCAGATCTTCTACCTCCAAATCCATCACCCTATCACAAACACACCAATTCCTATCAAGAGGCAATTCTTTGATATTGAATCTGCCTTGGAAAACCTCTCTTAAAGATCAAGTTCATGTTTCCCAGGAAGCATTTTTTTCAAAATGTAGTTAGGGCATTAGTGAGAAGTTGGGGTGGGGAGGGGAGGAAAGGAGAGAGAACTCAGGCTGAGGACTATGAAATAATCTAATTCAACAAAGATTTCTCAAGCATCTTTTATATAAAAAGCCTTCTGCTGGGCACCAGAGTTTGTTTGTTTTTAATGAGAGTTCTTCCCCACAAGGCACTTATAATCTAGTAGGCAAAAAATGAAAAATGTGCACAAATACATATAAAACAAATTAGAAGATAATAAGCATAAAAGGAGGATAAAGTATTAGGAGATGAGACAGAGGAAAAACCACTTTTAGCACAGGAAACAAATGAATTAAACAAATGTTTATCAAATAACTAATATGGCTGTATTGTATATATGTTTGAACCCTAATGATGTCACCAAGTGACCCAAGTCTGCCTAAGTGCCCTCTGCTTGAAAAGGTGGACCCAAGGAAACAAGCCAGATTCTCCTATTAGAGTGTGAAGCCTGCACCATGGTCACATATGCATTTACTAAATTTACTAATTTACTAACATTTACTAATACAACTTCAAAAATATAAAAAAGAGGGTCAGAACAAGGGAAAAATCTAGTTAGTTGAAGGCATTCATTATACAGAGAGTTTATAAGAAACCGTTCCTTTCAGCCTCAGATTTTTAACTAATACTTACATGTACTTGAATATGTTATTTCTCCATAGTGTAGATTTTGTCCATGTTATCCCATTGGTCATCTACTTTTTTTAAAAAATCCAAATACCATTTTTCTGGACTCTGTAAATTAGACTTTTCTATTTTCAAAATGTCAAATTTTCTTCCTCATTCTAAACCCTAGAAAGTCATCCTCTCAAGAATAGCCATTGAATACTTTTGCTTCTCAGAAGTGATGTTTAATGATTGAATTCCCTTCAGTGGTCTGGTCAAAGGATCACTGTCTTATAAGCTTTCTGAAATTCTTTGAAGAAGAAATACAGACTATCAACAACCACTTAAAAAGTGTTTTAAAAAATCACTAATATAGGGGCAGCTAGGTGGCATAGTGGATAGAGCACCAGCCCTGTAGTCAGGAGTACCTGAGTTCAAATCCCGGCTCAACTTAATAATTACCTAGCTGTGTGGCCTTGGGCAAACCACTTAACCCCATTTGCCTTGCAAAAAAACCCTTTAAAAAATCACTAATAACCAGAGAAATATAAATTAAAACAACAAACTGATGAAGACTGCAAAATCCTTGTTAGTAGGTGTGTGAATCATAGATTTAGAACTGGAAATAACCTTAGGGATCTTTGATAGTCCACTTATCTCATTTTTCAGATGAAGCAACAAAAATCAAGAAAATTAAGAAAATTCATGTAGGGCAGCTAAGTGGCACAGTGGATAGATCACTAGCCCTGGAGTCAGGAGGACCTGAGGTCAAATTTGACCTCAGACACTGAATAATTGCCTAGCTGTGTGACCTTGGGCAAGTCACTTAACCCCATTGACTTAAATAAAATTTTAAAAAGAAAAGTCATCTCCAGAGTGTCACAGTCACACTGTTGTTATGAATCTAACACGAGAGTAAACCAAGGTTTTTCTAAATTCATCTCTAGGAATCTGTCAACTATGTCACATTAATTCATTGTTGGCAGAATTATACATTGATTCCACTATTTTACAAAGCAATAAGGAATTGGGGTTTATAGTATTACCCTTTGTCATTGAGCCCCTATAAAATTAAGATTCTGCAGAGAAATCAGATTTCTCAACATGAACTAGTCCCTTAATAGGTTATGCTTTAAGAAATCAGAAAGAGGGGCGGCTAGGTGGCATAGTGAATAAAGCACCGGCCCTGGAGTCAGGAGTACCTGGGTTCAAATCCGATCTCAGACACTTAATAATTATCTAGCTGTGTGGCCTTGGGCAAGCCACTTAACCCCCAGTTGCCCTGCAAAAAAAAAAAAAAATCTAAGAAAGCAGAAAGAGAAATAGAAGCTCCAGCAAATGAACCTCCCAAACAGCCTTTCGTGGATCAATCAAAAAGTAATCTCAACAAATGTTTTGAATGTGATAGATTTGTTAAGGATGTATTGTTGTTGTTCAATTGCTTCAGTCATGTCTGACTCTTTGTGATTCTATTTGGGGTTTTCTTGGCAAAGATACTGAAGGAGTTTTCCATTTCTTTTTCCAGCTTATTGTGCAGATGGGGAAACTGAGGCCAATAAGGTGAAATGACTTGCCCAGGGTCATACAGTAATGTATGAAGCAAGATTTGAACTCATGAAGATGAGTCTTCCTGACTCCAGGCTGGGTGCTTTATCTGCTGTGCCACCTAGTTACCCCAAAGATCTACTACTTGCATCTCGTTTTGAGACAAGGCAGAATGCCACAGTAGAAAATATACTTTGAGACAAAAAAAGATGTGAGTTTGAATCCCAGTTCTCCTACTTATTATTACCAGTATGGTTTTCAACAAATCATTCCATTTCTCTGGGAATCAATTTCTTCATCTACAAAAAAAAAAAAAAAATGGGAATATTGAGTGGGATTTCCTATGAGGTCCCTTCTAATTCAAAATCTTGTAAGATACCCCAAATATTCAAATAAAATAACTTTATCTGTGCAAATTAGCCCTTCAATTGGAACATCTTTGTTCCTGGGAACAAGGGTAAAGAAAAATGTTTGTGCCTTTATCACTTTAGAAGAAGGAGGATTTGGGGGTTTGTCCAATTTTTTAATGTACAAAAATGCACTAAACAACCTAAACTTTTTCCAAATCACATTATAAAGGGCATATCATTTTTCCATGGACCTTTCCCGAAGGGGTGACATGAGGTCAGGAATATAAATGTCTTGGAGACAGTTCCTGTTTGTAATCAAAATAATTTACTTGCCTATGATTCAATTGACAGAAATAATGGTGTTCCTTGCAAAAAGGCCCTAGAAAGTTTCTACTTGAAGTTATTGGTTTGCTCTGAGAAATGTTAAATGCACATTTCAAGCTCCTGTCCGAGAATTGGGTTCCTTTAGTTTCTAAGACATTTACAAGACGGTGAAGACTGCCTATTTCCCCTTCCATATGTATCTTGACTCCTCCAGGTTTACATGGAGTCCACCAGAACCTCCAACAATCCCCTAGCTCTAGTTTTGGCTTGAGGGATATCAGTACGTAGGGTAAGTCCACCACCTCATGGCCAACCTGAAAACTACATCTTCTCCAAAAAGGTAAATAGAAATTTCAGAGTTCAATGCATTTGGATGCCATATATACCAACCTCCCACCCCTGAAAAAGCAACATTGCCATCTGTCCTTTACTTATAAATTACACCAAACTGTTACCTGAAGTCCTTCTACAATGAGGCTATCAAAAGGATTTATGAATAAGTCACTTCACTTGTTGAAACTTGAATTTCTTCCAGTATATGTTTCTGCTATGCAGACATCTCCATTAACTTGATTGCTCTCTGTTCCACTAGCATTCTCATCTTGACTATCATAGTAGCTTCTACTTTCCTACTAGAGGTTTATTAACTGTCTCTCCCAAAAAAAATACAAATGACAACATTTGAAATTTATGTTGCGTTATTAGCATTTTCTCCATGACTTTCTTAAGTCTAGACAATCAACAAAACAATAAATCAAGACCTGATTGATAGCATTTGCTGATTTCTGAATATTCACACCGTAAATTTTTATAATCACCCCTTTCAAGTTGTGTAACTTTGGACTAGTCACTTAACCCTGATTGCCTCACATCCAGGGTCATCTCCGGTTATCCTGACCCATATCTGGCCACTGGACCCAGATGGTTCTGGAGCTTACCCCTGCTTCTTAGCATCCTTATTGGGGCTATTGGCAGCAACTGTTGTCTTCCTATTCCCACAACTCAACTGCCTTCTTACATTGCCAAAATAACACATTGAAGAATTTCCATGATACTCCTTTTAAAATTTTGTAAAATTTATATAACAATTGTAACTAAGATAACAGTCTGGATCTTGTAAACTAAACCCAGGAGCATTTGACAATTGACTAATCAATCAACCAAACTCTGTTGCCATTGTTGATTGTTGTTGCTTGTCTTTTGTTCTTGAAGATGACCATGACATCAGGGACATGATGCCATGACAAGCAAAGAGAACTGGATTTGAATGAGGAAGGACTGTGCGGTCACCAACCTCACTTTCTCATTCAGAGTCATCGGGGCCCAGTGGCCAGATGTGGACTAAGATGACTGAAGATGTCCCTACATGCAAGGTGGTCAGGGTTGAGTGTCTTGCCCATGATCACACATCATGAGTGTCCAGTGTCTGAAGACAAATTTGAACCCAGAACCTCCTGACTTCAGGGTTAGTGCTCTATCCACTGCACTACCTAGGTGTCATTATATCTGGATCACCATCTAAGACTGAGTCATTCAATCCTTGCTTCAGCCAATAATGACTTGGTTAGCTAAATCCCTTTCTTTGCCTTCCCTTCATGCTGCTTCATTTATTTACTTTCACCCCAAGTCATGATTTACATACATAATTGATTTTTATTAGTACATATACAGCTCCTTCCAAGGCAGATACTTTTTTTTAGGTTGGAATTGATTTCTCCTTTCTTAATTCTCTCAGCCACATCAGATGGACAGGAGAGAACTCCTTTGGTATGTAGTACCTTACAATAGACCACTGGACAGGGATCAGACCCATGACTGGTTTAGAGAGCTTTATAGAAAATTGACTGATTAAAAAAAAAAACCCTTAAAAAAAGGGGGCGGCTAGGTGGCACAGTGGACAAAGCACCAGCCCTGGTATCAGGAGTAGCTGGGTTCAAATCTGGTCTCAGACACTTAATAATTACTTAGCTGTGTGGCCTTGGGCAAGCCACTTAACCCCATTTGCCTTGCAAAAAAAAAACCTAAAAAAAATGACTGATTCTTAAAGTCACATAGATACAGGAACACAAGATTGCTTCTCTAGGGTCTAAGCAATTCCACTCTTCCAGAGTGCAAGGTCCTTCCCATGACCCTACTCATACATCCTTATAGCTTCAGCATTCAAATAGATATTGCTTAAATATCTAAAAGTCCTATACCACAGAGTACAGTCAGCTACTATCTAATCCTCCATTTGTAACCTTTGTCCATCCATGAGACCACAAAGGATAGATGAAACTACAGTTATGTTAGGAAACTAAAAAAGAGCTATTACTACTACATACATAATAACTTTTTCCTTCCCATTTTTTTGTGGATTAAGTAGGAGTCTTACATCATGTAAAAGGAAGGATGTATATATCATGAGAAGAGGACAAAATGGAGTTTGACAAAAATGTAACCTAAGATCTTTTTTTTAGGTCATGTCACAGATGGGCATTGGGCCATTATATTTTCTTTTATAAGGAAAAATTTCAGCTGTATATATGTCCATGTATATCTATGAGTCTATACACCTATCAATTGGAAATGTTATGGGAAAATACAAATATCAAATGACAGAAATGAAAGAAAGTCTAAAAATCAGAGCATTCAGCCTCCTCATTTTACAGATAAAGAAACCCCCAAAAGTTAAGTGACTTACTAAAGTTACACAGAGACTTAGCAGAAAAGACACAAGTTGAACTGACAAGATTGACCCCAGTCTTTTGGCATCTAGTATAATACTCTCTCCACCATACCACCCTCCCCCCGCAACTCTCTAAAGGGACTTGCTCAAAGGCTCACAGCTTTCCTTTTTATATATCTTCTGTAAGTGAGCCTAGGTCTCCTCACTTCCAGTCCAGGGCTCTTTCATCATGCTCCTTGCTCTCTGCTTCTGGAAGGGAAGCCAAGATCCTTTCTAAAACTACAATGATGAGAGAGTTTCTGGAAATTAAATCAGCTTATCTCTAATGGTCAAAACTAAAAAGACATCTGGAGACTAAAAAAGACCCATGGAGACTAAAGTGGACCCTGAATATGGCACCTTTGGCATGTTTATTTACAGAAGAGAACACTCATCACTGAATCGCCACCTCTTAAATGGAAACTGGAGACTTGGAAGAGCAAGAAGACAAAAGTAGTAATCAAGGTTGAAAGTACAGAAGGGGGGGCAGCTGGGTGGTGCAATGGATAGAGCACTGGACCTGGAGTCAGGAGTACCTGGGTTCAAATCCAGCCTCAGACACTTAATAATTACTTAGCTGTGTGGCCTTGGGTAAGTCACTTAACCCCATTGCCTTGCAAAAAAAAAAAAGTGGAGATCACAGATGTCCTCCCCATGAGCTGGTGTATGGGGAGGAGGAAAAGAAGGACAGGGTTGGGGTCTGAATATTCTTAGGATTGCAGGATTACAAGTTGGAAGCATCCTCAACTATCCAACCTCCTTACTTGAGAGATAACACTATCACAGATAGTCAGAATTGGAAGAACCTTTAGAGGCCATCAAATTCAACCTAGAACTGAACAAGAACATCTCTATGTTATAGAGAGACCCCCCCCCCCAATAAGCAAACATCCCACATCTACTTAAAGTCCTCAGGCAGGGAAAGAGCCCCCTAGCTCTGAGGCAGCCTATTCCACTTCTGCATAACTGTGATTGAAGGTTTTCCTTAGATTTATATAAATTTTGCCTCTTTGTAATTGCATCCAATGTTCCCAGTTCCTTCCCTAGGGACCAAACAGAACAAGTCTGTTCTTTCCCCCATGTGACAGTCCTTCAGATTCTTGAAAATATCTCTCCCCTCTTGGTTTCTTCTTCTCTGGGTTAAAAATCCCTAGAAACATCCGAGCCAACTAAGCAACAAACAAACTAAACAATCCAACAGATTTATAGTTATTGAGGACTGGCTACCTTCCAGATACTGTGTGGATACAGGTCCATTCACCAGATACCTATATGCAGGGTGCCAAGGACCTACTCTCAGGAGATGTATAGACTAACTAGAGGTACAAGTGTCCAATGAGTAGGGTACTGGATGCTCGAGGGAGGTAGAATGTAGAAGGGAGGTGGGGTCGGACAGGCCTTGAAGAATGGAAAGGGTTCAGATAAGTGGGGGGGGGAGTGAGGGCTTTGTCAGAAAATAGAATATTGAATATAAGGTCTGAAAATAAGAATGAGCATAGTAGATTTGGGGTTCAATGCCAGGTCATTTGAGATGGAACTAAAGGTTTCCATATAGAAGACTGGAAAGACAGGCTTAAAGAAAATCCATAGAGGATCTCAAGGATTAAGCTAAGAAACCCAGCCTTAGGAAGCAACTTTTTATTTGGTCCAAAATATCCCTCAGGGCCATTTTTGGGTTTCTCAAATGGGAGAGAGGGAAAGAGGGGGAGAGTATGGAATTTGGAGTCAAAAGGTTCAAATCCTGGCTCTGCAACTTGTGATCTGCTTGGTTCCCCTCTGGACCCCCCCCCATGCCTATAAAATGATGACCTCTATAAAATAGATGACCTCTGAGGTCTGTTCCAGCTCTGGATTTATAATCCTCTGATCCTAAGCACTGGGAAGGTTAAGAACTGAGGGACTGATTGGTTGTAGGAGAAGACAAAGGCAGGGGGAGCAATTATGAAGTCATTACAGAGAGGAGTAAAAGCAATGACAACATTGATGAATTGGAGCAAAGAGGATTTCTGGTGCAGAAGGAAGATTTAAAAAGACTCAAGAATGGGGCCATTTGGAAGTCTTCACTCTTTTTTTTCCCAACTTTTAAA
Source organism: Macrotis lagotis (assembly GCF_037893015.1). Taxonomy (NCBI): domain Eukaryota; kingdom Metazoa; phylum Chordata; class Mammalia; order Peramelemorphia; family Peramelidae; genus Macrotis; species Macrotis lagotis. The sequence continues at coordinate 63,737,122 of NC_133663.1, forward strand.
CAAAATCAAAGCAAAAGAGAAGAAAGGAAAGCTAGTACTTAATAAAAGGAGGAAGGAGTGGGGAGGAGGGGCAGGAGTCCAGTGGCCAGATACCCATGTGCTCCACTGTGTAGCTGCTCCTTGGAGACCGCAAGCCCATGTGCAGCCGGGCTTAAACAGGATATCCAGTGAACCCTGCCTCCCCAGAACAGAGATGAGACTGGAGATTGGACATTGCTCCCAGCAGTCCCCAAAATGCTTTTTCTGGCCAAAAGGAATCTTAAGGAAAGCCCTCCCACAAAAGCCCTCCCAAGGGGCCCTGGGAGGGTTGGTCACTGTTGTGCTCAATCCTGTCTACCTTAAAGAGATTGATAAAGAGACTGATAAAATGGAAAGGTTCAGAAAACTCAACAGTACAAGTTCAGTCAACTTCTAGCCCCGCAAACCTAGGGTGGTCTTATTTCCACCCTATGTCCCCCTAACTCCCTTCCCCCTACCCCAAAATGCACTTGACAGAGAAGGGAGCCTGGAGAGAACACATGTTCTTTTTTTTCCTAAATCTTCTTGTTTCATGGCTTGGAAAAAAAAAGGTTCAGCTTACATTCTGACCTAATTAAACTCGGTCCCTCTGAGACAGTAGTATGCATCAAGACAGGAAGTCAATGGAGGTGACACGTCTCAAACCCATCACGATCTGCACTTATTATCCTGGGAAACATACATCAAGTTAATCATCTTAACCCCAGAATGATTTCGTTAAGTGGTTAGCCCTGAGAATCCCCCCCCCCATCCTCGAGGAGGGGGTGGTGGAAGAACCCACGGTTCTCATCCCCGTGGAACTGATTTTAAGAATGTCATGGGATCTCATTTTTTCAGCTGGACCTGATGCTGAGGAACACCCCCCCCACACCCTCACCCCACCCAGTGTGGCTCTCTCCAGCTCCTGGTATGGCTATTGGGAAGCTTCTGCCCTTTAATTTTTCAGGACCATGCTCTATTTTTAGCAACAACTTCAACAATCAGTGGGATGAGATGGAGCATGTTTCCCTGGGGTAGCCCTGAGAAAATGCCCTTGCAAAACTGGACTTTTGTTTTAGGTATATATTTGGCAAAGACAAGTAGGGTGATGGGGGGAACTTGTCTTCATTCTCAAAGAAGACCAGGATATCAGGGAGATGATGCCATAACAAGCACATGGACTGGATTTGAGTGAGGGGCTGTGCTAAGGCCCCAGTTTCACTTTCTCCTACAGAACCATCTGGACCAGTGGCCAGATATGGATCAGGAGGACTGGAGATAGTCCTGGATGTGAGGCAGTCAGGGTTGAGTGACTTGCCCAAGGTCACAGACCTATACATTCCAAAAGCATGAACAATCATCTAGAAAAGGATAAAAATAGGTCTTGCCCTGTGATTTGATTGGTGTAGGGAACTTCCAGGTGAGAAAATTTCCTCTGTTCATGCAGGTTGGCACCTTCTCTGCAAATTAATATAATTCTAGAGTTGCCTGAAGAACAATGAGAAGTTGATTGACTTGTGCAGGGTCCTATAGCCAGTATGTGTCAAAGACAAATTTTGAAACCAGGCCTTCCTACCTTCAAGCCCATATCTCACAACTATTATTATTTTTACTATTAGATAGACATTCTCAGAGTACATTATGTTATTCTTTGACAAACCTCAGAACATAGTTCCAAAATCTACAAAAATGGTTTTGGAACAATTAGACATGACTTTGGTAGTAAAATTTGGTAGTAAAAACCAACGACAAATGTATAGCATAAGGGTTTTTAAGAACGTAACTGAAAGTAGTTGACCACCACATAGTTTTTATGAAGCCCACCCAATAGTGGACCCATCCACATGAACTTACAAAACAGCATGTCAACAAAGCATCAAATAAGTGTTTGAGTTTATACAAACAAGGTGGGGGTGGAGGAAGAGGGGGGAATTTAGGCTGGTAATTCAGAAAGGTCAATTGCCATCAGGAATTATTGAAAGGTTATGCTTAAGGAGTCCAGATAGATTGAACATTCCAAGTTATATAAGGAAAGAAGAGAGAGATGATGCCAGACATGGCTGTAGATTATCAAAATTCAATGCCAGGCTGATACCCAGCAAGACAAGACCTACCGGCTCTAGTTCCATCCCAGAAGCAATCAGACAAACAACAAAACCCAAGACAACAAATACAGGTTTCAAAATATCCTCCAAAACTCAAACAACAGACTGCGTGGGGACAGAGCCTTGCCACAGTCTGGCCTGTTGGCAAGGATCACCTGGATGTGGAGTTGGACTGAGGGTACTTTCAGTAAGCTGCATTATTGTTGTTTTTCAGGTATTTCAGAAGTAGCCAACTCTCCCTGAGTTCATCTGAGATTTTCTCAGCAATGTTTCTAGGCTTTTTTGCCATTTCCTTCTCCAGCTTATTTTACAGATGAGAAAACTGAGGCCGACAGAGCTAAGTGACTTGTCCAGGGTCACCCAGCTAAGAACTGTCTGAGGTCAGATTAGAATTCAGGTCTTCCAGACTCCAGACTCAGGACTCTATCCACTCTTCCACCTAGCTCCCCTCACTACATTATTCTTGTATTCAACTATAAAAAGCAATCTTTTTATTCACCTATGCAATAGTCCACAGGATATTAATGATAAAAGAATAATAGTAGTGGGAGAGAGACTAATTCCAGAACCATTCCAATCTGAATCCCATCAAAAAAAAGAGGAAAACAATGAAATTAATAATAAAATGTATATTTTTCAGGACCATAACAAATTTGGACAGTATCTTCACCAAATCTTATTAAAATAACATAGGGACCATCAACCTAAAGCAACTATAGAGAGGTTTATACATATTCACTAAGGAGAAAGATGATAGGTATTCTTAGAGGACATGATAGAGTAAAGTTTTTAAAACTACACAAATACTTTTGGAAAAACAATCATCATTTCACTAAACAAATGTAAAAGCTGATAACAGGTACACAGCCTCATATTTGTTAAATGTGAGCAAAAGTGGTTTACTTCCAAATGAAACCTATGAAATCACTAAAGATTCAGAATACTATACATCCATAATAATGACAATAATAAGCCATCTAAGTGTCAAATGGGCAGCTAAGTGGTACAGTAGACATAGGTACAGGAAGACTCATCTTTATGACTTCAAGTGCCACCTCAGACATTTAACTAGCTGTGTGACCCTGAGTAAGTCCCTTAACCCTGTTTGCCTCAGTTTCCTCATTTATAAAATGAACCAGAGAAGGAAATGGCAAAACCCCTCTAGTATCCTTGCCAAGAAAACCCCAAATGGGGTCACAAAAAAGTCAGATATGACTAAAATGACTCATCAATAACAGTAAAGTATCAAACCAATTGGTTATGTGGATTTATTTGTGAGAAAGGTGGGCTTTTCAATAGAAGTGGTTCTAAAAGAAGTGATCCTTAAGAAACTCAAACTTAGTGAACCATGGAGATTATGCAAGGAAATCACAGAAGCTCTATAACATTACAAACTAAAAGAATATTTAGGAAGACAGGAATATACCACAAAAACTTATTATCTCTTATGGACTAACAGACCAAAAAAATTCCTATATCTTAGAGAACTCAACCAAAAAAACATACCAGAAATGGATCATTATCACAAATCAAACTGTTGGCTGCAATTACTTAGTTATGACATTGGTTCATAAAAATATAAGAACAATAATTAATATATTTTGCCATATCAAATATTCATAATATCAAAGCTTCAAAGAGCTAACTCTTTTCAAATACAAATATAGATCTAGCAGAAAAGACAAAAATCATGTAAGAACAAGAAAATGTATGTGTCATCATGGTATTATCTGGGGTATACTAAGAATATTTGCTGTAGGGGCAGCTAAGTGGGGCAGCAGATAGAGCACCTCCCCTGGACTCAGGAAGACCTGAGTTCAAATTTGACCTCAGACACTTAATAATTACTTAGCTGTGTGACCTTGGGTAAGTCACTTAACCCCAATGCCTTGCAAAAACAAAATTCTTGCTGTAATTCTACCGAGGCTAAGTTTATATTCTAATACTTTTATCCAACTAAAATAAATTAGCATTTAATTCATCTGTGAAATAATTATCAGTATATTAGGTATAAAAGAATAATAATAGAAAAGTAACTGGTTCTAGGACCCTTTCTATCTTAACTCTATGAAAAAAAAGATGAGAAAGAAACAATTTTAGTTATGGTGATGGTGGTAGAGGTGATGGTTATTTTAATGAGAAGAATAACCTAAAACAATTAACACCTACACTATAGCAATGTTAAGATATATTTTGCAGCAGCAAAATAAATGACAATGGATTTAGAAGGTATCCAACCACACAAGATGAACTAAGTACATGGCCCATCACTTTGAGTCCTTAATCCCAGGTGTTCTGTTTAGCTTCTGTTCCTCAACTTGCTTGACCAACTACAGGAGTAATAGGACTGGCATACTAGTCATTCAAGAATTGTGGTAAGACTCTTGTACGTAAGAAAATAAGTAAATAAGAAACCTATTAGAAGTAAATAAGAACCTACTGAACCAAGATGAGAGGATACCATCATCTGCTAGGAACTTAGAAGAATTGCAAACTGAAGTGGTGGACCCAATGCAGTCATGATCCCAACAGGAAGTTTGAGTAGAGTGAACTTTCCTTTTGAGATTATTAAAGACAGAGAGACTATACTGGACACCATAAACAAGATTATTAACTTTTCTAGGAGTTTTATTTGCTTTCCTTGACTTATAATGAAACATTTCACAATTTTTTTAAATAAGCTTTTACTGCTATTTTCTGTTTTTATGTCACCATAGTAATTCCAAGTATCCTTTCCCTCCCTGTCTAAAAGAGGCATCCCATATGTCAAATAGAATTTTTCAAAGAAGGAAAAAAATCAGCACAACAGATTTATACATTGAAAAAAATCTGAAAACATATGCAATGTGAAGCATCTCCTGCTTTGACAAAAGGATAGGTGGGGGGTGTCTTCTCATATCATTTTATTCAAGTCCTGTTTGTTCTTTATAACTTTATTACATTTGCTTTGAATTTTTTGGTTTATAGCTATATCTTCCATTTACCTTGCTATAATTACTGTAAATATTTACTAACTTCACTCTGAATAGTTCATATAAATCTTTACATGCTTATCATTCATTCTTCAAGCCTTGTGAAGCTGTGTGCTTATAAGGGAGAGTGTCAAATACTGACATTCCCAGGTCATCTGAGTAAAGGTAAATGAGCCAGAGAAGTAGAATCCCCTCAAATATATGCAAATCTTTCATGTCAGAAACATGAAATTAAAGGAATATAAATCTGATGAACAGGAGAAAAGATTATCTTGTCATCAAAAGGATATGTAATTTTGTAATACTTTGATATACCTATATTTTAATTGGCATATATATTCTCACCACTGGAACAGATCATAACTGCCTTCATGTCTTCTCATTGTTCATGATTCTTATCTCTTAGTCTTGCTACATGATTGTCAGTCTCTTTTTCTTCACAAATTTGCATGTCATCCTTGTGCAGGAGCCACGCTAATCTTCTCTGTATCATTCCAATTTTAGTATATATGCTGTCAAAGCGAGCATTCAACCTCTTTTTCTACTCATACAAGTCTTTAATAATTTTTATGGTATTTCAAATGCATGTCAACATGGTAATGTATTATGATCTTAGTCTCATTTATAAATCAACCATCTATCTTCCCTTTGCTTTGAATTATAATTTTGTTTCCTCCAAAATTATCCCATTCCCTTATTTATTCCTTTATGGTCCCACTAGAAGAATATAGGTGTTGAAGACTGTCAAATTTGAGAGAATTTAAAGTAACGCAAAGAGCATCCGATCAACAATTAGAATAAAAATAAGAATTTTTTTCACATTATAATCCATCATTATTAGTTTATAGATGTGAGTAATTCTATTGAAGGATGAAAAGGTATCTAATTTTAGATGACAGTCTGCCTGCTTATGCAAACAGCACTTTTATTATATTAATTGTATCATTCAGAGTGAACAATGTTCTGTACATACCATTTTGGGGAATATTCAAAAGACAACCCCACTTCCTCCCAAGACTTAATCATCTGTTATACATCAGTGAATGCTAATGGAATCCAAGACTTAGTGATTCACAGAATTATATATGCCTCACATTCCAATAAGTTCATCTTTATATGCAAGAAAAAAAAACAAAAAACAAACAAAAACCAACAACAATCTTTGGTTGCTTCCTGTAAATTTTACAAAAGAAGCAAGACAAGCAAAGCTTTCAACTTCCACATCAATCTCCCACATAATTCAATCTTTCTTTGTGTTAGAATTTCTCCTGATTTTACTCATCATATACTTTATCAGAAATGCCCTGGCAAAAACATTTCCAGAAATAATTCAAAAGCCATTTAAACATGTTTGCCACCAATTTAGAAAACTGAAAGGAAACATGATAATAAAAATAACTAAAATTAAAAGTTTTTAAATTATAAATGAAACATCTTACTGGGCTTCAAAGGGTGTATAACAGGTCTACTAATGCTTTTTTTCAGTTGTCTTGATAGTTTCTTCATATATTTTAGACTTAGCTAATTATATTTAGGTTCCTTCTCATTATTACCATTATTGTTTATTGAGAGTCATTGTGTGAAGCCTTGAAGATATAGAGAAGCACAAATATCCCCTGCTATCAAGAAACTCTCAATGTACATGAGGAGGCAAGACCTATACATAAAAAAACTAACGTGATGAGATAGTCAAATATTTCTAGACCTAAAGGTATGCATATCACATATATTTTCACACATACTTGGGTGACCTTGGGACCTGGGATCTTGAAGGCTATACCAATGAAGCACAAGCTCTGACAGGTATTACTAAATGAAAAAGTTTCAAGGTCTAGCTTCAGATAAACAGTTTGAGTCTGCCCTCTGGAGGCCAGTCCATCTAAATTCAGAATCATCACCAAAATGGTAGCCACCATTTAATGAACTAATTTGAATATGGCAACTCACAGAGACCACCTAATACGCATTTTAGCTTTGGGATCTCTCTAGGCCAAGGCAGTATCTACATTGTTAAAATCATAGATCTTAGAATTACTGAAAATCATCCAAGTCTAAACCATGTTCGATGAATTTTTGCATAGTCTAGATTCTGGGTTAAATTCGGTCTTTCAAACTTCACATAAAAAAATTAATTTACCCTTCCCCTATCTCTTTGGCACCTTTTCAATGACAGACCTGAAGTGCAGGTGAAGTAGGTTTCTGATCCTCGATTGGCTTCCACTCTTCATCTCTCTTCTTAATTATAAAGAGGGCCCTGGATTTAGAATCAGAATTTTTGAATTTTGTTTCAGTTATCTACCAGCAATGTGACACCAGTCAACATGTGATCTTTCTATACTTTGGTTTGCCCCTCTATCAAATGATGAGCTACTCTGAGGTCCTGTCTAGCTCATAAGATCCATAGTAAGTTAGATTTGAGGCATCTTTAGGCTTTTACAATCTCACATTCTTATACAGTATTGGGTTTTGAGAGTTAGTGTACTAACAGTCAAAACAAATAAATATGCATTTATTAAGCTCCTTCTGTGGGCAAGGAATCATTCTAAACCCCAATATAATAATAACACAGAAAAAGTTTCTGATAAACAAGTAGTAGGTGACTTTTTTATATTTGGATCCCATACCCCAAAGCCCCAAACTCTGAGCTTATATAATACAGTTCAATTTTTTTTTTAGGTTTTTGCAAGGCAATGGGGTTAAGAGGCTTGCCCAAGGCCACACAGCTAGGTAATTATTAAGGGTCTGAGACCAGAATTATTAAGAGTCTGAACTCAGGTCCTCCTGACTCCAAGGCTGGTGCTCTATCCACTGTGCCACCTAGCCACCCAATCCAGTTCAATCTTAAGGGTCTCCCCTTTCTTTTTCTTATATTGTCCTGACATAGAGCTGTCACTGGGAAGTTTGTGATGTTCAAATATGGTCATAGGACATGAGCTCAGATCTTAGCAGCAGATTTAGGCAAGTCACTTAACTCTGTTGGAGTCTTACTTTCACCATGTGTACAATGATGAAATTGGACTAAATGACCTCTAAAATTCTTCTAGATCTAAATCTATGATCCTATAGCTAATATGTAGGTTTGGATAAAAAGGTCCCCCTGATGAATTTAAATTAGAAATTTATATATCAGGTTTAAAAGAGCATTTTTTTGACCCCAAAGAAAAAGTGGAAAACCTATTAAGAACTCATAGTAAGTTGAGAATGGTGGCATACCTCTAATAGCTGAAACTGGGGAAGAATAAATAACTGAGTTTGGGGGTTCTGAGCTACAGTAGGGCAACAGCTGATTAAGAGGCTGCACACATTGTTAATGAATGGTCACTACATTGTCTAAAGAAGGGTGGAAAATATGGAGCTTCCATACTCAACAGTCTTGGGTTTGGACCCATTAGTAGCCGCAAGATAGGGAAATCCCTCCAAAAAGAACCTGTTGGTAATATTTAAATAATAGATACAATTTTCCTTTCTCTTCAGCAAGTCCCATTTTTCCCCCAGGATTCTACAAATATCTAGACTCAAAGTAGTAACAAGTGGTTTAGATTCCTCTCAAAAGAGGAATAAACTTGGAGATCCCAGAACGCTCAAGACTTATTATATTCCTCCAGAAGAGCTATGCCCCTAAAACTGTTAGACAGGTCACATGACCTCTATAACTTAGGATTTCTAGGAAAGCGTTCCAGAGACCTGTTAAAAAGGCCAAGGTCTCCCACTGCATCCAGGGCCATCTATAGTCATCCTGATCCATATCTGGCCCCTGGACCCAGATGTCACCAGAGGAGAAAGAGAAGCTGGGAACTTTGCACAGTCCTTACCTCCAACTTACCTCCAATTCACCTGCAACTCATAACATCACCTTACTGAGGTCATGGTCCTCTTCTAGAATAACAACCATCCTCCAAATCACATTAAGTCCCAAACAATGGTCTGTGCCCCAGTTAAATGAGAAAAACAACCTTTTCTCTAGCCAGGTAGTATCTGTAGCCACTGCAAATAAAACCAGGTTGCCTAGGCCTCTATCTTTAATCCTCTGGGGGACTTAAGGAGGCTCCAGTAACAGGAAATTCCTTCCATGAAGCAGCTACCTTTTTCCCTGAGTGCTTTCTTCTATTGCCTGATATTCCCCCCAAGGATCTGTAGTAGTGTCCATGAAGCACATGGTTTCTAATTCTTCCATAATTAATCATTTTATACAAGGTACAATCCATCTATAGCTAAGCAGGCTTACACATTCACTTCCAATATGCAGTTACTGTATTGTACAAAGTTTCTCTAGGATCATGTCTGCCTTGGTGCTTACACATGTACATATACAAAAAAGTAAAACTATAACAATAGCAAAAATAAGAGAAAGGAAAATAAAAAGGGGAAAAAAACTAAGCATCTACTCCACAAGAAGTAAATTCCCCAGGACCATCAATCAAGAATTCTCTTTAATACCTGTAAATCTCTTGAGATATTCTAGTTGAGCCTTGAACACATAAACCTGTGACCTGATTCCCCAAACTCCGGGTATATATGGATTATGTCCAATCTTAGAGGTTGCCCCCAAAACCTGTATCTTTGGTTCCTATTGTCCCTTCTCAAAATTGCTTCTGGGAATTCTCTAGATATCAAATATTGGAAATTGATGCTTTACTGTTTTCATGGATACTATCATGTTCACATTCCCATCACACTACTGCTGATATATTAGACAATCTCCAAAATAACAAAAGTTCAGTCATTTTACAGCCAATTTTCTGCCCCTCACCACCCCACCAACCAGCCTGCTGTAATTGGGGAATTATTCACCCTATTTTGCCTCAGATGTAGACACAACCTCAGATTAGAAGACTAATCTTCTCTCCACCACTTACTACCTGTATGTATGGCTTTGGGAAAATTCATTAGAGGTCTGCAAATCATCCTAGGAAAAATGAACCAGATGACTTCTATAGAGTCTTCAAGCTACTACTCTAGTAACTATCTGAAACCCTGAATACCATGGAAATCTTATTCTCCTTTCAAAGGGTTCGAGTTAACTAGGCACCTATCATATCATGGAACCAAAGCAGATGATAATAGATCCTATATTTAGGGAAATTTGCTCCTTGCTTTGATTCAGGTCTCCTCCATGTTATTTTTCAAACACTAGACCTAAACTTCTTGATGCATTTTACCCTGAGAACAAGACCACTGTCCTTGGTCAAATTTGCAACTCTGTCCATGGTCACAGTTGACAACCAACCATGCCAAGACATTCACAGACATCTTCATACACCAACAAAACTTTCAGGAAATTGGGGAGTATCAGGAAAGAGAGGGGAGAAGGACTGCCAGAGCCTTTTGCTAGAAATTGAAATTACTGTCCCTACCATCTCTATTCACCAGAGCTGCAGGGTCATAGATTCTAAAAAGAAAATATCTTTCAGATTCTATCTCCTTTGTATGAGAGACTAGATCATCTCCCCACTCCTGCCTTCCATTCTGTAGAAGGAGGAAACTGGACTTCATGAAATACATATATATAACTGCATTTCAGTATATTTGATTTCCTTTGTTTTTCTTAGTATCTTACTTTATTCATTTAAAAAAACATGATTCTGACTTCCGGCCAAGGTGGCGGAGAGAAGACATGCACGGTTCTAAAGTCTCCTGATCTTTCCCCATCTATCATATGAAACAAACCTCTTAACAGAAATCTGGACCACAAAACCCAGAAAGAAAAGCCACGAGAAAGAACATCTACCTCAGGATTTGTCTCCTGCAGCAGCATTGGGCAAAATCAGGCGGGTGAGTTTGGGCATGTGAGTCTGGGTGCAGAGTGTGGATCAGCCCTGGATCAGTCAGATTAGAGGCTAAATTGGAGCCGGGGAGTCTGAGAGTCTGAGAGCCTGAGAGCCGAACCTGCTGGGGCTAGATGGTGGGGGCTTGAGTCAACTATGGAGCAGAGGCACTGGTGTTGATGCTGACCCTCTGGAGCTTGCCAACAGGGCTGGGGGGAGAGTTCCAGTGCAGGAGAGCTGTGGACACCATCCCTGAGCTCCTCTGGTCTGAGGAACTCTGAGTCCATGCCTCCATTACAGCTGAGGCCTCTTCCCGGAACAAAGAATTGCAGACTACTTTTGCCTCAGGCACAGGTGAGTGAGCAGAACCAGCCCAGCTGACAATAGGGAGAAGAATGACCTCACCCCAGGGTAAAGCCCACCATTGAGTGAGGGCAAAAGGATTCAATAGCTCCAACCCCTCCCTTCAAGCTAAGGGAGAAAGGCCTCAATCAAGGTCACAGACACTCCAGAGAGAGCAACCAGCACCTACTACTGGCCAGCCAGAGAAATTGTACTCAGTGAGTAAAGCCACTAGCAATCCCTAGTCCCTGTGAACCAGCCCCTTCCCAACTCAAGGTCTTAGCAAAATGAAGAAGGGTCAGTGGAAAGGTGGAGCCATAAAAAAAATTCTTGGAAAGAAAAGACCCTGACTCAGGGAGACCTAGAACCTCTGAGGAGAATACGATCTGGTCTTCAGAACAGAAAGACTTCCTTGAAGAAATAAGGAAGGAGCCTAAAAATTGGGGAGAGACAATTAATACCTTGTAACAAGAAAACAAATCCTTAGAAAATACAATTGGACAAATACAAAATGAAAATAAATCTCTCAGATCATCAATTGGGCAAATGCAAAAAGAAAATAATTCTCTCAAAACCTCAATTGGTCAAGTGGAAAGTTCTTTCAAAAGTAGACTTGACCAATTGGAAAAGGAGTTGCAAAATGTTAATGAAGAAAACCCCCTCCCTAAAAAAAAAAGAATGGAGTCTCCAGAAACTAATGACTCCATGAGACAGCAAGAGCCAGTTAAACAAAATCAAAAAGTAGAAAAAAAATAGAAGAAAATGTAAAATACCTCATCAGCAAAACCACTGACCTTCAGAATAGGTTGAGAAGGGGCAGCCTGAGAATTTGGACTTCCTGAAACCATTGAAGAGACAAAAAGCCTGGACTTGATATTACAGGATCTAGTGATGGAAAATTGCCCTGATATCATGGAACCAGAGGGCAAAGTAGTTATTGAAAGAATTCATCAATCCCCTCCAGGAGAAAGACCCTAAAATGAAAACACCAAGTGATGTTGTGGCCAAATTCCAGAACTATCAGATAAAAGACAAAATCCTGCAAGCAGCCAGAAAGAAACAATTTAACTATCAAGGAGCAACAGTAAGGATTATGCAGGACCTGGCTGCATCAACTTTGAGAGATCAAAGGGCCTGGAATGAGATATTTCAAAGAGCAAGGGAGCTTGGAATGCAGCCAAAAATCCACTATCCCACAAAGCTGAGCCTTCTCTTCCAGGGAAAAAGATGGACATTTAATGAAATGGAAGAATTCCAAAAATTCCTGATGAAAAGACCAGAGCTAAATAGAAAATTTGGACATCAAACAGGAGGTTCAAGAGACACATGAAAAGGTTAAAGGGGGGGGCAGTAAAAGGAAAAAAAACTGCTATCCAATAAGTTGAAACTGGCTATATCCTAGCATAGGGAAAAAGATTCTCATAAATCTTGAGAATTGTAGCTCTAACAGGGAGAATATACCTAGCCAGAAGTGATGGACATGCATGACCTATCCATGAGACCGCTATCCAATGGGATGTAACTGGCTTTAACCCCACCTGGGAGAAAGACTCTAATAATTCTCAAGAAGTTTAACTCTATTAGATAGAATGTACTTAGCTAGAAGTGATGGATACTCAGAATTTTCTATGACTCAGATAGAGTGATCTAAAAAAACACTACCTCCTTAAAAAGAGGGTCAGGAAGGAGAAGGGAGGAGGGAGGGGATTGAATGGGGTAAATCTCATTATACTAAGAGGTACAAAATACCTATGGTAATAGAGGGGGAAGAAGGAAGGAGATGAGAAACACCTGAAACTTCTTCTCATCAGACTTGGCTTAAAGTCAATTTACACATATTTAGTTAACTTAAAAAACATCTAACCCTTCAAGTATTAAAAGGGGAAAAGGGGGAGGGGGATGGAGAAAGGGAGGGGGAGTGGGTGAAAAGGGGAACTAACAAAAGGAAGGGAAGGGAAAAGGGAAAGGGGGAAAAGGGGAGGGGTGATATAGGAAGGCAAACACACTGAAGGGGGTGGTATTCAGAAACAAAATACTGGGGAATACAGATAAAGCAGGGAGAAAGGGGGAAAATACAAACAAAGGGAAGATAGCACGGAGGGCAATATAGAATTAGTAATCATAACCTTGAATGTGAATGGGATGAACTCTCCCTTAAAATGTAAGCAAATAGCAGAGTGTATTAAAAACCAGAATCCTACAATATGCTGCTTAGAAGAAACTCATGTGAAGCAGAGAGATACATAGAGAGTAAAGGTAAAAGGTTGGAGCAAAATATATTTTGCTTCAGCTGAAGTAAAAAAAACCAGGGGTAGCAATCCTTATCTCAGACAAAGCAGCAGCAAAAATAGATAGTGTTAAAAGAGATAAGAAAGGAAACTTTATACTCCTAAAAGGTACCATAGACAATAAAGTTATTTCAATACTGAATATATGCGCACCCAATGGGATAGCATCCAAATTCTTAGAGCAGAAGCTGAAAGAACTACAGGAAGACATAGACAGCAAAACTCTGCTAGTGGGAGACCTCAACCTCCCACTCTCAGATCTAGATAAATCAAATCATAAAATAAACAAGAAAGAAGTTAGGGAAGTAAATAGATTGTTAGGAAAAACTAGATATGGTAGACTTATAGAGGAAATTGAATGGGGAAAGAAAGGAATATACCTTTTTCTCTGCAGTACATGGAACTTATACAAAAATCAACCATGTACTAGGACATAAAAACCTAATGATCAACTGCAGAAAGGTAGAAATAGTGAATACATCTTTCTCAGATCACAATGCAATAAAAGTCATATGCAATATTGGGCCAAAGAGATATAGACCCAGAACAAATTGGAAACTGAATAACCTCATTTTAAAGAATGAGTGCACCAAAAAACAAATTATAGAAAGAATTAACGATTTCATCCTAGATAATGACAATAATGAAACAACATACCAAAACCTATGGGATTCACTCAAAGTGGCTCTCAGGGGATATATTATAGCTTTAAATGCTTACATGAATAAATTGGAAAAAGAGGAAATCAATGAACTAGACATGCAACTAAAAAAATTAGAGAAAGAACAAATTAAAACTCCCCAATTAAATACCAAACTAGAAATTCTAAAAGTTAAATGAGAAATTAATAAAATCGGGGCAGCTAGGTGGCATAGTGGATAAAGCACCAGCCTTGGAGTCAGGAATACCTGGGTTCAAATCCGGTCTCAGACACTTAATAATTACCTAGCTGTATGGCCTTGGGCAAGCCACTTAACCCCATTTGCCTTGCAAAAAAAAAACTAAAAAAAGAAAAAAGAAATTAATAAAATCGAAAGCAAAAAAAAACTATTAAATTAAAAAAATAAAACCAAAAGTTGGTATTATGAAAAAAATAGAATTGATAAACCTCTAGTCAATTTGATTAAAAAAGAAGAAAACCAAATTGCTAGTATCATAAATGAAAATGGTGAACTCACCACCAATGAGGAGGAAATTAAAATAATAATTCAAAATTATTTTCCCCAACTCTATGCCAATAAATTTTATAATCTAAGTGAAATGGATGAATATTTACTAAATATAAATTGCCCAGGTTAAATGAAGAGATTAAATGCCTAAACAACCCTATCTCAGAAAAAGAAATTCAACAAGCCATCATTGAACTCCCTAAGAAAAAATCTCCAGGGCCTGATGGATTCACAAATGAAGTCTACCAAACATTTAAGGAACAATTGGTTCCAATTCTATATAAACTCTTTGGAAAAATAGGGAAAGATGGAACTCTGCCTAACTCTTTCTATGAAACCAATATGTTGCTGTTACCTAAACCAGGAAGAGTTAAAACAGAGAAAGAAAATTATAGACCTATCTCCCTGATGAATATAGATGCAAAAATCTTGAATAAAATCGTAGCAAAATAATTACAACAATACAAGAATAATACATTATGGATACAACAAGGATAACACATTATGATCAAGTAGGATTTATCCCAGGAATGCAGGGTCAGTTCAATATTAGGAAAACTGTTAGTATACTCAATTATATCAACAACAAACCCATCAGAAATTATATGATCATATCAATAGATGCTGAAAAAGCTGTTGACAAAATACAGCATCCATTCATACTAAAACACTAGAGAGTTTAGGAATAAATGGACTATTCCTTAGTATAATTAGCAATATCTATTTGAAACAATCAACAAGCATTATATTCAATGGGGAGAGGCTAGAGGCATTCCCAATAAGATCAGGGGTGAAACAAGGGTACCCATTATCACCACTACTATTCAATATCATATTAGAAATGTTAGCTTCAGCAATAAGAGAAGAAAAAGAAATTAAAGGAATTAGAATTGGGAAGGAAGAGACAAAACTCTCACTCTTTGCAGATGACATGATGGTCTACCTAGAGAAACCCAAGATATGATCCAAAAAACTACTGGAAACAATTAGCAATTTTAGCAAAGTTGCAGGTTATAAAATAAACCCTCATAAATCCTCAATTTTTCTATATATGTCTAGCAAGATACAGCAGGAAGAGGTAGAAAGAGAAATCCCATTCAAAGTAACTTCAGACAATATAAAATACCTGTGAGTCTATTTGCCAAGACAGACTCAGAAACTTTTTGAAAACAATTATAAAACACTTCTCACACAAATTAAATCAGATTTAAATAACTGGGTAAATATCAACTGCTCTTGGATAGGTAGAGTTAATATAATAAAAATGATAATTCTACCTGTTAGTGCCCTGCCAATCAAAATTCCAAAAAAAAAAATACTTTACTGAGTTAGAAAAAGTTGTAAGTAAATTCATATGGAGAAATAAAACATCAAGAATTTCCAGGGATTCAATGAAAAAAGTACAAAAGACAGGGGCTTAGCCCTACCTGATCTAAAATTATATTATAAAGCATCAGTCATCAAAACTATCTGGTATTGGCTAAGAAATAGAGTGGTGGACCAGTGGAATAGACTAGGTGCAAAAGGAGGAGACAATTATAGTAATCTGCTGATTGATAAACCCAAAGAGTCCAGCTATTGGGATAAAAACTCTCTTTGATAAAAACTGCTGGGAAAATTGGAAGTTAGTATGGAAGAAACTGAGATTAGACCAACACCTAGCACCCTTTACCAAGATAAGATCCAAATGGTTACAGGATTTAGACATAAAAAAAACCCAATACTATAAGCAAATTAGAAGATCAGGACTAGTTTACCTGTCAGATCTATGGAAAGGGGAACAGTTTATGACTAAGGAAGAGTTGGAGAACATCATGAAAAACCAACTAGATGATTTTGATTATACTAAATTAAAAAGGCTTTGCACAGATAAAAACACTGTAACCAAGATCAAAAGAAATGTAGTAAACTGGGAAACAAACTTTACAACTAATGATTCTGACAAAGGACTCATTTCTAAAATATACAGAGAACTGAGTCATATTTTTAAAAAAAAGCCATTCCCCAATTGACAAATGGTCAAAGGATATGCAAAGGCAATTTACAGATGAGGAAATCAAAGCAATCCATAGCCACATGAAAAATTGTTCTAAATCATTAATTATTAGAGAAATGCAAATTAAAGCTTCTCTGAGGTACCATCGCACACCTCTCAGACTGGCCAATATGATAAGAAAGGATAATGATTGTTGTTGGAAGGGTTATGGGAAATCTGGGACATTATTACACTGTTGGTGGAGCTGTGAACTCATCCAACTTTTCTGGAGAGAAATTTGGAACTATGCCCAAAGGGCAACAAAAATGAGCAATACCACTACTGGGTCTAAACCCTGAAGAGATGATGAAAAAGGGTAAAATCATCACAAAAATATTTATAGCAGCCCTGTTTGTGGTGGCAAAGTATTAGAAATCAGTAAATGTCCTTCAATTGGGGAATGGCTTAGCAAACTGTGGTATATGTATGTCATGGAACACTATTGTTCTGTTAGAAACCAGGAGGGACGGGATTTCAGGGAAGCCTGGAGGGATTTGCATGAACTGATGCTGAGTGAGATGAGCAGAACCAGAAAAACGCTGTACACCCTAACAGCCTTGAAGGACTCCCTCACTCCATCAGTGCAACAATTGGGAACAATTTTGGGCTGTCTGCAAAAGAGAATACCATCTGTATCCAAATAAAGAGCCATGGAGTTTGAACAAATTTCAAGGACTATTCCCTTTAATTTAGAAAAAAAAAGATATCTTATTGTCTGGTCTTATTATCTCTTAGACTTCTTGTCTCTTCCTTAAGGATATGATTTCTCTCTCATCACACCCAATTTGGATCAATGTACAACATGGAAACAAAGTAAAGACTGACAGATTGCTTTCTGGGGGGGGGGGGTAGGGGGAGAGTAAGATTGGGGGAAAAATTGCAAAACTCAAATAATATCTTTAATAAAAATAAACAGCACAGCAAACTGAAAGCATCAATGCTAGACCTAAACAACTGGTAGGATCCCAGACCTTTCTCAGGGTTCAGAAAAAAGAGACTGGCCAATTCACCATATTGAAGCATATAACAATGTTATAGATTCCAATAAATGACTGTGCCTGGTAACTCTGTTTATTGAGTCCAACGAGTTCAATGAAAAATAGCACAGCAAACTGAAAGCATCACTGAGGTTGGATGTATCTGTCCCTGGCAACTTTGTTCAGAATGATTTTGGATTATAAGGGTTACTCTGCTGACCTCTGCTGGCCCAGAGTGAAAAATAGCAAGGCAAACCTGAAAATTGGGTTTATAAACTCCCCTTCATCCAGCAGAGGGAGAAAAGGTAGGCTGACAGAGGACAAAGTAACCTGCCTAATAATCCTTCTGTGGGTGTGGTCTCTATGCTTCCATCACCTCAATTTTTTTCCCACATCATCAAGTAGTTTCCTGGAAAAGTATGACTCCAGAAGACATCTCCTGAAGGCTGAGCATCCTCATAAAATGACATGATCTATGACAGATTTTATAAGCAATTGTCGTGTCTACGCATAATATTGTTAATTATGAATTAAATCATTATTTTTGCATCGGTCCTTACATCTAGTTTGGGAGAGGGGATGGAGCAAAGGAGTCCTTGACCTAGCAAGATTTCTCATTTCATTCCTTTTATTAGATATTTCAGCTGAAAAATATTCATCATAAAAGTCTCTGGGATAGTAGAGTAACTCAAATTTTATTTAGAATAACAATATTGTAATAATCTTGTCTGTATTTTTCCTCTGTTTCTGAGTCAAACTCCTAGAAAAAGCTCCATTTACTCTCTTTCCACTTGAGTCTTAATCCTTTGCCATCTGGCATCTAACTTCATCACTCAATATTATCTCTTTATTGTCCAATAATGGTCTCTTCTCAGTAATTCTCATTTGCCTCTACATAGTAGTGCGTTCACCACTCCAATATATTCTTTTTCTTGGATTTTGTGATACTACTTTCCCTTCTGTCTAGCTATGTAGTCTCTCTGCTGGTTCCTTTTCATGCCCCTTAATGTAAAGCCTTAAACAGGGCTTTCTTTTCTTCTCCCTTTCTCAGTAATCTCATTAGCTTCTTATCTCTAGGAAGATGACAGTTTGAACAATATAATGTCTCCTGAGTTTCCATTCTAAATCATCACTTATTGGACCCAGGTCTCTAGTAGACACAAGTGGGAAGAATACTAGCTCAGGAGTTAGAGGACATGGGTTCAAATTCTGTTTATCATCATACCAACTGTAAGATATTAGACAAGAGATTTTAATCTTTCCAGGCCTGTTTTCCCATCTGTAAAATGAATTTGGACTAAAATGCCTCTAAGATCCCTAACCACTCTAAAATCTATGGTCTTATATACCCACTTGAGATTATAATATGAAAGAAAGAAGAGATTCTGCTGATGATTTCATCTGTTCTCTTCCAAAGACTGCCTCCTAATGATCTCACTTCTTCAGTCTCTTTCCTTCCTAGTTCATCTTCAATATAGTTGTCAAAGGTGGGCAGCTAAGAAGTGGTGCAATGGACAGAGCACCAGCCCTGGAGTCAGTAGGGCCTGAGTTCAAATTCAGCCCCACAGACACTTGACACTTACTAGCTGTGTGACCTTGAACAAGTCACTTTACCCTGATTGCCTCACATCCAGGGCCATCTCCAATTGTCCTGATCCATATCTGGGCCAGATGGCTCCAGGGGAGAAAGTGAGTCTGGTGACTTAGCATAGCAATTCAATTCAATTCATGTGCTTGTCATGGCATCACTTCCCTGTCATGGTCCTCTTTGAGAATGAGGGACAAACAATAACAAAGGGATATTGCTAATGATAAGTGTTGGAGCGGATATGGAAAAAATTGAGACACTAATGCATTGCTGGTGGAGTTGTGAACTAATTCAACCATTCTGGAGAGTAATGTGGAACTACGCCCAAAGGGCTATAAAACTGTGCATACTCTGATCCACTAGCATTAAGTCTGTTTCCTAAAGAGATCATTAAAATGAATGCAGATCAAAGCAGATTCTTTTCACTTTTTTGTTTTTTCTTTCTGATTGTTCCCTTTTGTTGATTCTTTTTTCACAACATGAATAAAGAATAATGAAATTTGTTAAATATAATCGTATATTTTGTAAAACTTCGGCTTTTCCTTCCTATCCCTTGGTTTTCTTTCTTTCTTTTCCTTTAATCCTTTAATCTTCATACATAAAATGACTAATATGCAAACATGTTAAACACAAATGTACATTTACCAGATTGTTTGGCTGAAGGGGGAGGGGAGTGGGGAGGAAGAGTGACAGAAAAAATGTTTTACTTATAAATATGTAAGTGGTTGAATGTTGAAAAACTTTCATAATATGTAACTGGAAAAAATAAATCTCATCCAAAAAAAAAACACAACATGATTCTGAGAAGTCCACAGGCTTCATTGGGTTGCCACAGGGATACGTGGCACAAAGGAGCCCTTGTCCTAAATAAATGTTAAATTTAACCAATTCTGTTTTCAAACAGCCTATGTTGAGAAGGGGATGGAGAAAATGAGGTGATTCCAGGTACAAACAAGTTAAACTGGCCGGATACTGCAATGTATTGGGAAATTATGCTACTGTTTTCCAGAGAGTAACTCCAAGGGGAAGCAGGGCAGGTGACAAGGCTATGTTGATATATAAAAATAACCTTTCTTGTAGGCTCAAGGAAGGGAGCACAGAAACAGATTTGGATTTTTTTCCTTTCTATATCACTGAGATATTGGGTTGGGATGGGATAGAGGGGAGAAAGAAAAGGCAGATTTTTTACTGATTGAAAAAATAATTTTTAATTTTAAAAAATGCAAGATTCTTGAGGCTATATTTTCCCTTTCTTTGTATCCTCATCATCTAATAAATGCTTGTTGACTCGCAACTCATCTCCTCTGACAACCCGGCTAGTGAGATATTAATATTGTTGTAAAATATAAAAGGGTCACTTTTATCCAAAACCACACCAACATAAAACCTTAAGAAAGCCCACATTTTCAATAGATAACTCTTCCCATTAATGTAGATATGTTACCTACCTTATAGAGTTAGGAAGTATCTTTGCAAACCTTAATGCTCTATATAAGTGTTACTATTATAATTCTTTCTATTGTAAAGTAATATCTCTAAGCTCCAAAGAATACCTAAAGGTGAGTTTGTTTGAATAGGCACAAGTTGTATAAGGTTAGCTACTTTTAGCAGATGACAGTAGAAAGGTGTTGAACAACCCCTATATTGCATCAGCAAAGAAAGCTCAATACAGGTTAATTCTTTGTCATTTGCTATCCACAGTAAGTCAGCTTGTGTTATTTGTATTTTCTTCTACCACATGCTAAAATAGAGATTAGACAGTAGTTAGCTCAGTAAAGTGAACAAAAGGCATGGAAGTCAATAGCAATAAGACCTCCATGGTGTTATTAAAAAGTTATAATTAACATTATAAAAGTCCCCTCTATTTGTTGGAATGTAAATTTTATGAGGTCAGAGACTTTTTTTTTTGGTCTTGCTTTATATTGCCAGTGCTTCCAACATCTACCTGATGATATAATCTTAAGTTTATAATACTATTATAATACTATATTATAATATTGTTATCAAGCTTATATAATAAGCTTGACAAATGCTGTTAACTGACTATAAATATCAGGGACGAAGACATTTGCTAAAAGGGAAAAATATTCAATGTATTTTTACTGCTTCTGCAGTGAAGTATATAAGCATTATACATATGCCTAGAAGAGGAAAAATGCACCAATTCACTGGGACAAAAGGAAGGGAATTATAAATGGTAATTGAACAAAAAAATAGAAGTACTTGCTATTTTAAATATTAATCTTAATACTACAAAGAATAAGAAAAAAAGGAGAAAGCTATTAGCAGCTAGAAAAGGACCCTCCATAGCTGCTATTGAAAGGAATTAGATGGGTGTTGGCTGTCCTCTGCCGGCAAAAGGAGATATTTTCTCAAGGATTTGTTGCACATATATCTTGGTCAGGAAAGCAACAGGTCAACTTCGAAACTACAATGACATTCACTAGAAGTTTTTAAGTTTGTCTATGATGTGAACCCATTTGGCAGTTTAGTGAAGCTAACAAATTCCTCCTGTCTAAGGATAATGTTTATAAATATAAAAAAGAAAATATATAAGATTACAAAAGAAAAACCAAAGAATAGTGATAATGAAAATGGATTTTTTTCCTCAAGTTCATGGACCCTTGTTATCTACCCACAGGCTCCTTTTAAGTTAATAGACCACTATTGACTTTTATTGAGTTGAGAGAAATTCTAACCTAATCTTTTTGTCCTTCATTCTCAAAGACCATGATGACATGAGGGAAGATGATGTCATGACAAGCACATAAATTGGATTTGAGTGAGGGGCTACTGTGCTAAGTCCCCAGCCTCACTTTCTCCTCCAGAGTTATCTGGGTCCAATGGTTAAATAGGAATCAGGATGATTGGAGATGGGCTGGATAAAAAGGCAGTCAAGGTTAAATGACTTGCCCAAGGTCACCCAGTTAGTGTCAAATGCCTGAGGTCACATTTGAACTCAGGTCCTCTGGACTCCAGGCTTAATGCTCTATCCACTGAACCACCTGGCTGCCCTTCTCTAACCTATTGCTATTTTACTGAATATGTGTCTGTATACTAACTTATTTTCAAAGTAGCCTTTTTCTAAATTTCCCTATTAACATCAATAGCTGAAATGGTCAGAGATTCCCTCAGTTAATATGATCATCTTGTTCTACAAAAGAAAGGTAGCCTTCCTTGAGTCTGGGGTGTCAGGACCTAGACTGGATGGATAATAGAGAAACTAAGACTTCATCTCTGCTCAACCTCTTACAAAGACTCAAATATTTCCACATTGTGTCCCGAGTAGAAATTTCAGGTCAGAAACTTTTGACATGTGTGCCAGGGAGGAAACATATTCAGGTTTAGCCCCAAGCAAAGTTGTAAGGTAGGAGGCATCTCTCTTGGTGTGGTTGATCTCCCTACCTAAAATCATAGAATGGGCAAAAAAAAGAGCTCCTAGAGAACATCTAATAATAATCCCTTATTTTATAGATAAGAAGATAGAAGTTCCTAAGTAAACTGATTTGCTAAAAGTCAATAGATATTAATAGTCAGGATTTTAAACCATGTCTTCATATTCTAATTAAATTATTGGTTCTTTCTGTTAGACCTACAATGCTCCTTGCTTCTTTACCAAAGTGTCTGCATTCTCAGCTATCCCTCCCTCTAACCTCTCTAGGTGACTAACAGTCCTCTCATTCTTGCTCCCAGGTTACTGTCAACCTTTCTCTGTTCAGTTATTTTAAAATGAGAGCATTAAGACAGACTCTCATGTGCTTTATGATGTCCTGATGGACATGAAAGGCTGTCTTGATGTGACCCATAGGAGGCAAGAACAGATTATCTCTAGCTTCTCCTTCCCCATATCCTTCTCCAAGGGAGATTTTAAATTTCTAACAAAGAAGCAACAGGTGAGGTCAGAGACTGGCCAAACTGCTCTCCTAAGAGAAGTACTGGGTTCAAATTACATCTACCTGCTCCCTTAGTGTTAATGGAAGGGATTTAAACTAAACATGTGATTGCTATTCATTGTCACTGTTTGTCCTTCATTTTCTTTTTTTTTTTTTTTTTTTTTTTAGGTTTTTGCAAGGCAAATGGGGTTAAGTGGCTTGCCCAAGACCACACAGCTAGGTAATTATTGTTTGAGACTGGATTTGACCCCAGGTACTCCTGACTCCAGGGCCAGTGCTTTATCCACAGCACCACCTAGCTGCCCCTGTCCTTCATTTTCAAAGAGGAACAGTTACCCACAGGTGATGTTTTGATTCATGGATGAATTAGACTCAAGTGAGGCATATTTGCAGTTATCAGCCTCATTCTCTCTTTCAGAATAGAAATCCAGTGAGTGGCAGGACAAGATTCAAGACAACTAGCGATGGTCTGGGATGCAAGGGATGACCGTGGTGTCTTCTACGTCTGTCTGACCAAACCATAAGCCCCCGCAATGCCTGCTTCAACCACCTTCATGACTGTCAGAACAACAGCCTGGGGGAAGTCTTCACATGCTTGGGTTAGACATCCCCTAACTCACCATTGAGTTTTGAGGTCTTTTGGTTACCCTCAACCTGTCTGTCAAAATGGGTGACTAGATGTGGCTACTGCTCATGTTAGAGCTTCCTGGAACCACAGGTGAGAGAGAGATGACTGGCAGGTGGACACTACAGGTGGATGAGCAGCCCTTAACCCATAGGTGCTAGTCCTCCCTGAGCATCCCATAGACCTCATAAATGAGGAAGGAGAGCCCCAAGCTTTATATTCAACTTTTACTTCTCTCCCACCAAATGCCAGTTCCTCAATGAACACACATAGCAAATAGCAAACACACATTTATCTCAGTCAATAGCAAAAGAGAAGTCAGAGAAAGTATACATATAAGACTATATATACCAGTCAAAATAGAGTGAAAAAATTCTCCCAACAGGGAGCAAGCTAATTCCAGATCTAGTCCCAGATTTCACCCAAGAGGAAAATTCCCCAGTCTCTAGAGTAGCAAACTTGTGAGAAGGACATTATAGCGACATCCAAGCTACTGCTAGCTCCTCTAATAGAGTTCTTGCCAGTGTCTTTTTCTCCTTTTAACAAACTAAAGAAGGGGCCAGCAGCTAGGTGGTGCAGTGGATAGACCACCGGCCCTGGAGTCAGGAGGACCTAAGTTCAAATTTGACCTCAGACACTTAATAATTACCTAGTTGTGTGATCTTGGGCAAATCAGTTAACCCCATTGCCTTGCAAAAACTAAAAAAGAGGTGGAGTCAGAACTTTGAATCAGAACAGCCATCTACTCAGATCAATTGCTCATTCTCTCAAAAAAGCATTTACTAAACATTAGCCACCATGGAAAACATAAGAAACCCTAAATTATAACCCTTATCCTCAAGAAACTTGAACTGAAATATCAAAAATCAATTTAACACAGGATGTAATTAAGTGGTGTATTTTTATTAACTTTCAAATTCCTCCCTTCCCTCCCCCACTCCCTTCTCCCCCTTTGAGAAAGCAAGCAATTTACATGTGCAGTCATGCAAAACATTTCCATAATAGTCATGATGTTAAAAGTTAAAAAAAAGAAAAAGAAAAAAAGTATGTTTTGATCCACATTCAGACTCCATCATTTCTTTTTCTGGAGATGGACAGTATTTTCCATTATAAATTCTTCAGAATTATCTTCGATCATTGTTGCTGAGAATAGTTATCTCCAGTTTATTAATGTTCCTCTCTTGCCCAGAATTTAACAGAATATTCCAGATAAGATCTTTTGAAGGCAAAGTATGGTAGGACTATCACTTCCCTAATCCTGGAAATTGGGTTCTTTTAAAGGAGTGCAGGATTATTTTAGTTCTTTTGGCTTGTACATTATACTGCTGAATTATTATATTGAGCTTGCTGTTAGCTAAAAAAAAAAAACACAAAAATAAAAAACAAAAACACAGGCTTCTTTCAGAACTATCACCATTCTAGTAGTAGCTCCCTCATTTACTTCTGAAACTGTTTTTTTTGCATTCAAATACAAGACTTCACATGTATTCCTATTGAATTTCATCTTCAATTCATCTCAATGCTTTAACCTATTAAGATACTCCATCATCCAATGTTTCCCTTCTCCCTTAGAGTCATCTATACATTTAATGACTATACATTTAATGATTTATCCAAATCACTGATGTTAATTAGTATAGGACTAAAATTTTTGGGCTACTCCCATCAAGAGCTGGAAACTACTGGCACATCAGTACTGGTCCATTAACAAGTATTTTTTGAAACAATGTAAGGTAGAAAAAGTGGAAGCACTGAAATATTGACAGCTTTTTTTCCCTGAGAGTTGGCTATGAGAATATAAGGCAAATGAAGGTTTTTCTTTTTTAATAGGGGAGATCCAATCATGTTCATAGGTAATAGAAGAGTCAGTGAATAAGAAGCTGAAAATTGGGGCCATAGAAATCTCAAAAGGAGTAAGCTTCTGGGCAAGATGGGATCAAAGTCATAAACAGAGGGCTTTGTGCTGGCAAGGATGACTGACCATGCTATCCTCTAAGAATAGAAGTAAAGAACAAAGAAGGTGAATGGTATTGTAGTGATCGGAAATTCGGTATTGAGAAGAGGGAACTTGTATCAGTTGACCTCAATCTACAGCACTATGTCCACTTTGTCATTTGTCTACCACCAAGATGTCTTTCTGGTTTACTGATTAGTTCACTTTCTTCTTTTCTTCCTATTCCTTACCATCTTCTCAGGTAATTTCAACATCTATGATTACATACCTGGGCTCCTTAACTCTGCTTATTTCCACCTCCATTTCACATCATCATACGGATTCTACCCTAGAATTTAGCATCATAATGCACCTTCTATCTCTAAGATATCACTTCCTTCTTCAATGCAAAAACCTCCATTCAATCACTCCCATTTCACCCAATCTATTAATTTATTGTGGACTATTACAAATCACAGATTCTGTGAATAATTTTAAAAATAATATTGTATTACAACCTTTTAAAATCCCAATATAACCTTTCCCCAATTCTCTTCACCAAAAAAATAATCCTTTGCAATAGATTTTTTATAAAGGAAAAAACTACCAACTTTTTAAAAATTTTAAAATTTATACAGATAAATAGATATACAGATATAGATATTATAGTTCCATTGTCCATTGTCCCCCATCACTAATTCTTAAAAGGATCGGAGTGGTGATTTCTCATAAATTTCGTGGGGGGTTTTTTGGTGAGGGAGCAAACTTAGTTATTTCACAGCATCAAGTTTCAATTGTTTTGGTGTGTTTTGTCTGTTCACACTGTTACTGTAATTGTATATGTTGTCATCCTGGTTCTACTTTTTCACTATGCATCAGCTCCTATGTCTTCCCATGAATTCCCTAAAATCATTATATTCATAATTTATTACTGCATAGTAATAGAATATTACTATTGTGCATTACAATTTGGTTAGTGTCTAACTGATAGAGGATTTTGTTTCCAGTTTTTTGCTTTTACAAAAAGTGATGGTATTAGAATTATGGTGAATATGAGTCTTTCTTTTTACACGAGCCACTCCAGATTTCCTCATCCCCTTAGACTTAGGTTCTTCCAATGCCAAATCCAATTATCCTCTATTTCTATTAATCCATAGAGTTCATGCTGAAACAAGAAAATATGGCCTATAACAAACACATGCCAGTCAACTAAATCCTTCAGGAGAGAAAGGAATTCTATGGGGTGAGATGAAGTAAGGTGGATCCCAGGTGTGTGGAATGGCTAGGATGAAGACACAGAGATGAGAGCCAGCATGTTGTGTGTAAGGAAGAGAGAAGGCCAATTTGACTGGATTAAAAAATCGTGGAAGCGAAAGTAATGTTTAATGATGCTGGAAACATCAATACAAACTTCCTAGTACCATTTTCTATGGAAGGTTAATGTCAATTAATCACCATGACATGATGGCATACCTAGAGAATCCCAAAAAATCATCTAAAAAACTACTGGAAACAATTAGCAAAGTCACAGGATATTAAATAGAACTTCATAAATCCTCAACTTTTCTATATATGACTAGCAAGATACAGCAGGAAGAGCTAGAAAGAGAAATCCCATTCAAAGTAACCTCAGACAATATAAAATACCTGGGAGTCTATTTGCCAAGGCAGACTCAGAAACCTTTTGAAAACAATTACAAAACACTTCTCACACAAATTAAATCAGATTTAAATAACTGGGCAAACATCAACTTCTCAAGGATATGTAGAGCTAATATAATAAAAATGACAATTCTACCTGTTTAGTGCCCTGCCAATCAAAATTCCAAAAAAATTACTTTAATGAGTTAGAAAAAGTTGTAAGTAAATTCATATGGAGAAACAAAACGTCAAGAATTTCCAGGGATTCGATGAAAAAAAAGTACAAAAGAAAGTGGCTTTAGCCCTACCAGATCTAAAATTATATTATAAAGGATCAGTCACCAAAACTGTCTGGTATTGGCTAAGAAACAGAGTGGTGGACCAGTGGAATAGACTAGGTGCAATAGCAGGAAATGATTATAGTAATCTGCTGTTTGATAAACCCAAAGAGTCCAGCTATTGGGATAAAAACTCTCTCTTTGATAAAAACTGCTGGGAAAACTGGAAGTTAGTATGGAAGAAACTTAGATTAGACCAACACCTAACACCCTTTACCGAGGTAAGATCCAAATGGATACAGGATTTAGACATTAAAAAAGCATATTACAAAGCAGACTAGAAGATCAAGGAGTAGTTTACCTGTCAGATCTATGGAAAGGGAAGCAGTTTATGACTAAGGAAGAGTAGGAGAACATCACTAAAAACAAACTAGATGATTTTGATTACATTAAAATAAAAAGCTTTTGCATGGACAAAACCACTATAATCAAGATCAAAAGAAATGTAGTAAACTGGGAAACAATCTTTACAATTAGTATTTCTGACAAAGGACTCATTTCTAAAATATACAGAGAACTGAGCCAAGTTTTTTAAAAAACAAGCCATCCCCAATTGACAAATGGTCAAAGGATATGCAAAGGCAATTTACAGATGAGGAAATCAAAGTGATCCATAGCCATATGAAAAATGGCTCTAAATCATTACTTATTAGAGAAATGCAAATTAAAGCATCTCTGAGGTTCCACCTCATACCTCACAGACTGGCTAATATGACCAGAAAGGATAATGATCATTGTTGGAAAGAATGTAGGAACTCTGGGACACTAATGCATTGTTGATGGAGTTGTGAAGCCATCTATCCTTTCTGCTATCTTCCCTCTGTTTGTATTTTTCCCCCTTCCCCCCCTTATCCATATTCCCCAGTATTTTGTTTCTGAATACCACCCCCTTCAGTGTGTTTGCCCTCCTATATCACACCCTCCTGTTTCTTTCCCCTTTCCCTTTTTCCCTTTTCCCTTCCCTTCCTTTTGTTATTTCCCTTTATTTCCCCCACTCCCCTTCCCTTTCTCCATCCCCCCTCCCCTTTTCCCCTTTTAATACTTGAAAGGTTAGATGTTTTATAAGTTAACTGAGTATGTGTAGGTTGACTTTAAGCCAAGTCTGATGAGAAGATTCAGGTGTTTCTCATCTGCTCCCTTCTCCCCCTTTTTTGTACCTCTTAGTGTAATGAGATTTACCCCATTCAATCTCCTCCCTCCTCCTGTCTCTTTCCTGTCCCCCTTTTTAAGGAGGTAGTGTTTTTTAGATCATTCTAAGTCATAGAAAATTCTGAGTGTCTGTCCCTTCTAGTTCAGTATATTCTATCGAATAGAGTCAAAATTCATGAGAGTTATTAGAGTCTTTCTCGCAAGTGTGGCTAAAGCCAGTTACATCCCATTAGATAGCAGTCTCATGGATAGGTCATGAATGTCCATCATTTCTGGCTAGGTATATTCTCTCTGTTGGAGTTACAATTCTCAAGATTTATGAGAATCCTTTTCCCCCATGCTGGGATATAGCCAGTTTCAACTTACTGGATTGAATTTTTTTTTCCTTTTACTGCCCCCCCCCTTTTTTTACCTTTTCATGTGTCTCTTGAACTTCCTGTTTGATGTCCAAATTTTCTGTTTAGCTCTCATCTTTTCATCAGAAATTTTTGGAATTCTTCCATTTCGTTAAATGTCCATCTTTTTCCCTGGAAGAGAAGGCTCAGCTTTGCAGGAAAGTAGATTCTTGGCTGCATTCCAAGCTCCCGTGCTCTTCGAAATATCTCATTCCAGACCCTTCCATCCCTTAATGTTGATGCAGCCAGGTCCTGCATGATCCTTATTGTGGCTCCTTGATATTTAAATTGTTTCTTTCTGGCTGCTTGCAGGATTTTCTCTTTTATCTGATAGTTCTGGAGTTTGGCCACAACATTCCTTGGTGTTTTCATTTTAGGATCTTTTTCTGGTGGGGATGGATATACTCTTTCAATAACTACTTTGCCCTCCAATTCCATGATATCAGGGCAGTTTTCCATCACTAGATCCTGTAATATTAAGTCCAGGCTTTTTTTCTCTTCAATGTTCCATCTATCCTTTCTGGAGAGCAATTTGGAATTACACCCAAAGGGCAACAAAAATGTGCTTATCCTTTGACCCAGCAATACCACTACTGGGTCTATGCCCTGAAGAGATCATGAAAAAGGGTAAAAACATCACTTGTATAAAAATATTCATTGCAGCCCTGTTTGTGGTGGCAAAGAATTGGAAAATGAAATTAAATGTCCATCAATTAGGGAATAGCTTAACAAACTGTGGTATAAGTATGTGATGGAACACTATTGTTCTTTTAGAAAGCAGGAGGGATGGGAATTCAGGGAAGCCTGGAAGGATTTGCATGAACTGATGCTGAGTGAGATGAGCAGAACCAGAAAAACACTGTACACCCTAACAGCAACCTGAGGGTGATGACCAACCTTGATGAACTTGCTCATTCTATCAGTGCAACAATCAGGGACAATTTTGGGCTGTCTGCAATGGAGAATACCATCTGTATCCACAGAAAGAATTGTGGAGTTTGAACAAAGACCAAAGACTATTACCTTCAATTTAGAAAAAAAAAAACAAAACATTTTATAATGTAATTTTGGTATCTCTTATACTTTACTTTTCTTCCTTAAGAATATGATTTCTCTCTCATCACATTCAATTTGGATCAATGTATACCATGGAAACAATGTATAGGCTGGCAAGTTGCTTTCTGGGCAGTGGGGGGGGAGATTAGTAGAAAAATTGTAAAACTAACAATAAAGAAAATCTTGGAAAAAATCAATCATCAAAATGAACACACCAAAGAGCCCAGAAACAACTTCAGCCAACCAACAATCTCCACTCTGCTTGGGGGCTCAGTGGATAGAGTTGGGCTGAGAATTGAGAAGACCCTGACTGTGTGACCCTGGACAAGTCACTTTACCTCTGCCTGCCTCATATTCTTCATCTGTAAAACAGAGATAATACAGCACCTGCCTTTCAGGGTTGCTGGGAGGATCAAATGAGATAACATTTGTAAAGCACTGTCTAATAAATGTTTCTTCCATTTCCCCTTTTTTCTCGCCAAGAGGAGAGCTATGCCATGCTGTGATCACTGAGGCAGCCAAGAAGAGTACAACCAATTTAGAGTATAAAATCAATTATAGACTTTGTGGAAGTGTATGGAAGAAGAACATAAGCAAGATAGTTTTATAAAAGTGAGGAGCTGGGAAAAGAAAATTTTAATGACAATTTGAAAATACTTCCAATAAACAAAGTCACACTGAGTAAAATGAATTATCTGGACCAATGGTTAAATATGGTAGGACTCTACCTCACTTTTAAACTCCAATGTTTAACTCTAGTTTAAACTCTAATGTTAAACTCCAGAAGGCACTCTAGAAAACAAAGATGGGACAGTAAAGTGAATCAATAAAACAAAATGCACCACAGCTGAGGTAGGACAGCTCTCAGAGCAGAGAGAGAGTATAATCTTTTATCCTTTTTCTGTATTAAGAGAAATGTTATAATCCTTTCCTTTTTCTGTATTGTTAAAATACTTTCTGTACCTACAGGCAAACTCCTATTACCTAACAAAGTCCCTTCCCTCAATTAACAAACCCTATTCCAAAGGTACTCTGTTGAATTAATCTTCCCTATTCTTTGTACTAACTCTGTACTAGACTCCAACTTAACTCACCAGGACAAGCATTACATAATTTTTGAAGCTAATCTAAAATTCTCCCAGACATGCACTGGAACACAACCTTCCATCATGCATTAAACCAGCCCTTCGATGCTCCTGCTGCACCCTAACACTTCCCCTCACCAAGAATTCTTAGAAAAATCGCATCTTTTCTTTGTCAAACGACTAGCCTCACGTAGTGTAATCCATACTGATCTTAGCCCAGTTGATACTTGAGCAGCTGTGCCCCTCTTCTTCATCTCCCCTTCCCTTCTGCTACTCATACCACTATACCTTCTGTTCTTCATTACCTCCACTAAAACTCACTTTTTTACCTTGCTGCCTCCTTAAAGAACTCTGGGAAGTCACTTGCAATTTTGCTTTGCAGGGATTTTCACTCCTGAGTCTTGTGATTTCCTCAGATAAATGAAACAATCCTTGCAAGCCCCCATCTCCTGAGCAATTCACCCAGCTTCATAACTGGTCCAACGTGAGGCTAGTGGGATTTCACCTAGGCAGCTTGAATCAGGATCATTAAGTGGAGGGGTCTCCCTTGGTAGGGAGGGAAGTCACCCCATTGAGTCAGACAGGGGTTTTGGCAAAGATATTGAGTAGAAGAGGGTAGAAAAAACTCTCAGGAAATGCCTGTGTTTTTCAGTGAAATGAGGCCAAGTTCCCAGCTAAAAGGGTGAGGAGTAAGGAGCTATGGAAGATGGGGGGGGGGGGGGGTGAAAGGGTCTGGGAAACCTGCTGTGGTGAGAAAGGAATCCATTTGGGAGTTGTAAAACCCTTGCCTGGCAGGGTGAAGTCCCAGTGATAGTTTACACCTAAGGGTCCTCTGATTTTCTACGGCAGGGGCTGCCCCTCGGGGCCCATTCTGTGCTCTTGTATTCATGACTGGGAAAGGAATTCTGCACGGCCTTTCAAGGTTTTGTTGGGCCGTGGAGCCCAGAAGAGCTAAACAAGGGACCTCCCTGTTCCACAAGGGTAGGTGGGAACATAGTAGTAGGAGAGGGCTAAGGCTTAGGAGGCCAAAAGTCAAGAGCAGAAAAACCAGTGGAACTGATTCCTCAAGGTCAAGAAGAAGGAAAATGGAATCAGTGAAGACCAGATGAGTCCAAGGATTGGAGTCACAGGGAGGAAAAAAAACAAACAACAGGGTCAAGGGAGTCTGGAAAGGAATCTTGCATCCAGGGGTCCATGTTCTTCCTGTCACATTGCTCTGGGAACTAGGCCTAATGGAAAAGGGGAATGTTGAGGCAAGTTCCAGTAGGTAGGGGTAGACACTGCCTAGGAGGGTCAGGATGGATACTTCAGTAAGTTTTGATATTCCTTGTAGAAGACAAAAATTAGAAAGGGATTAAATAATGCTAAGAATCATGAGCCAGAGAGTGAGGGTCTAAAGTAGGCAGAGAAGATGGATAATAAAGACACAAATCACACACACACACACACACACACACACACACACACACACACACACACACACACACACACACACACACTCTCTCTCTCTCTCTCTCTCTCTCTCTCTCTCTCTCTCTCTCTCTCTGTCTCTTAAAAAAAATAATGAACATGACTAGTTGAATGAAAGAGGAAGGGAAAATCTTGATGACTAAGGGGGGGAAGAGGAAAAGAAATAAAAGCAGGAAAGAGTAAGAAATTAATAAGAGAAACTACAAAGAGAAAAAGGGGATCAGGAGTGAAGGAAAGAGAAGCAGTGGGAGTAGGACCAACTTTTTTTTTTTAAGATTTTTGTAAGGCAAATGGGGCTAAGTGACTTGCCCAAGGCCACATAGCTAGACAATTATGAAGCACCTGAGGCCAGATTTGAACCAAGGTACTCCAGACTCCAGGGCCGGTGCTCTATCCACTGTGACACCCAGCCAACCCAAGGACCAACTTTTTAAAAAATTGAACTAAAATAAGTGAAGAGACAATATTTAATATATCTGCAGTGAAAAGGGGAGGGGGAGAAATTCCTAACTTGAAAAAAAAGCCCAATATTAGTGAAAAGGTTGAATATTGGGGGAGGATTCTTAACTTTCATAATTTAAAATGCAATGGATTAAATAATTCAATAAAATAAGAAACATGACAGATTCAATATGAAAATAAAAGCATACGTGTTGTTTTCAAGAAATACATTTAAATAATATACACAAATAACAATACACAATATATACACAAATAAATAATAATAATAATATACAAATATAACTGGGGACATTGGAAAAAATTACATTTCATTGAGTGAATCCAAAAAAACAGGAGATGCTATCAAACAAAATAAAAACATTCAAAAAATAAAACAAGATAAACTACATTAATACTGAAAGGAATAATGGCCAATAAACCATTTATCAGCAATAAACCTGTATGCTCCAAATGTCTTAGTATCCACATTCATAAAAGAATTAACTGAACTACACAAAAATAACACAATAGTAAGAGGAGACTCCAATAACCCTTTGTTCATCTTTGATAGCCCTAATAGAAAGATAAATAAAAGGGAAAGATGGGGCGGCTAGGTGGCGTAGTGGATAAAGCACTGGCCTTGGAGTCAGGAATACCTGGGTTCAAATCCCATCTCAGACACTTAATAATTACCTAGCTGTGTGGCCTTGGGCGAGCCACTTAACCCCATTTACTTTGCAAAAACCTAAAAAAAGGGGGGGGGATATAAAACTGACCCATTTTGCTGGAAAAAATAGTTAAAAGAATTTAAGGGGGACAGTAAAAGAATATACATATTTCTTAGCTCCAGTTGGAAGTTTTACAAAAATTGCCCATGTATTAGGGGCACAGTGAAACTACAAAGAAATATTTTAAAGAAGAAATAATGCTTACATATTTTATAAACCATAAGAAAAGACATAGACTAAAATGGAGACTTAATGAAGAAATCTTAAATAATGAGGTCTAAAAACAATAATTATGTAGAAGAAAATAATGATGAAAGTACATACTAACATTTCTGGGATATACCTATAGCGATCCTCAGAGTAAAAAAAATTATATTCTAAAACACAAAAAATGGGATTAATAAATTGATTTTATATATATATATATATATATATATATATATATATATATATGTTTTTGCAAGGCAAATGGGATTAAGTGGCTCGCCCAAGGTCACACAACTAGGTAATTATTAAGTGTCTGAGATGGGATTTGAACCCAGGTACTCCTGACTCCAAGACAGGTGCTTTATCCACTACGCCACCTAGCCACCCCTAACATTTGGTTTACAATTTTTTTTTATTTTTTTTTTGCAAGGGAAAAAAATTTTCTATTAAAATGGATAAATCTTTACTAATCTGATTAAAGAATAGTAATATAAATACAAATGAACAAAGTAAAAAATAAATAAAACCAAAGAAATAAAAGGAAGAATATATTATGTTATATGCTTAAAAAAATACAAAATCTAAGAATACCTAAGAAGACTATTTTCAAAAATATAAAATACCTAAACTATCAAAAGGCCAGATAGAGATCTTAAATAACCCAGTTTAAGAAAACAAAATATTTAACTGAAAAGGAATTACCAAAGAAGGAGGAGGGAGGGACTATCTAGTTCTGATGGCTTTACAGAATACTTTTAAAGAACAATTAGGCTATCTGTAATATATTAATTTTTCCTCAAGGATAGGTTTTTTTTCCTCAACACATTCAATTTGATCAATGCATAGCATGGAAACAATGCAAAGATTATCAGACTGCCTTCTGGGGGGAGAGGGGAGAGGGAAAGGAGAATAGGAAGAAAAGCCTGAGATTCAAAGCCTTACCAAAAAAACTATAGGTAGAAACTACTGTATATAGTTGGAAAACAAAATGTTTATACAATAAAAAAGAACATTTAGTACCTATACTATACAAATTATTCTCAAAAACTGAGAAAGCATGCCATCAGAATCATTTTATGAAATAAATATAATTCTAATAGTAAATGAGAGAAAAAGAAAACAGAAGAAAAATGATAATTTTTAAACACAATCCTATAAAGCAGAGTATAGTCATTTATCCAAGAAATTATTCATTAGGATCAAGCTGAATTTATGCCAGTGATGTAATAGTACTAGATTAGTAAATCAACATAATCAATCATAGTAAAAACTAAAATATCCAAAACTACATGATTATTTCGATAGAGCCTTTGATAAAAATTCAGTAACATTCATGCTTAAAAATCCCTCTACTTGAGCAGAGACCAATCTTTTATCTAAAAAACAAAAGTATCTAAAACCTTCTAAAACCAAAAGCAAGCATCATACGATGAGAATTCACTAAAACCTTTCCCAACGAACACAGAAATGGAGCAAGGATGTCTCATTCTCCCCACTCTTATGTGAGCAAGAGGAAAAAAATAAAGGCATGAACAGAAAAAGAAGATAAATCCCTATGTGCTGATGATATGATGGAACACTTGGAAAATCCTAGAAAATCAGTAACGAATTTAGCTCAAAAATCAACAGCATTTCCATATAACAGTAAAACACAGGAGGTAATAATAGTAAGGGTAATTGATCCCATTCTAATTACTTACAAAATGCATGAACTACCTGGGGATTGACCTACCAAAGGATACTTCAATTCAAAGTACTACTGAAATAAATAAAGAACAACTTAAATAGCTGGAGGAATAGTCAATATTCATGGCTAGGCTGTATCAATATAATAAAAATAACAATACCATCAAAGTAGATTTACACTTTTAATGGTATATCAATTAAATTGCCATGGGATATACCTTAAAGAATTTAATAAAATAATAAACTTTATTTGGAAAAACAATAAAGAGAGGTTATCAAGGGAAATGAGTAAGTAGGGATAAGGGAGGAATAGCAGCACTTCCAGGTCTCAAACTTTATCACAAAGCAGCAGTCATCAAAACCATCTAGTATGGGGGGGCGGGGGGAGAGATTGATTAATGGAACTCACAAAATCGTATCAGAAGCAAGGGAACTCAATAACCCAGTCAGTGAATGATAAAAGGGAAAATAAAAATTACATAAGGGAAACTGCTGATTTGATATTATTAAAAACCTGTTGGGTAAACTAGAAACTGGCAGAAATTAACTTTAAAATAACACCTTATAATATACTCCACAGTATATTCTAAATACATATATGTACTCACAAAGAAATACATATAATTATAGATATATAAAATTAATAACATATAATTAATAGCCATTCCCTGAAAGATGATCAAAGTTCATGAATAGTTTTAAAAAGAAGAAATGCAAAAGGATTTCCAAGTATTCATATTCACAAAAAGATGTCCCAAATCACCAATAACAAGAGAAATGAACATCAAAAACAGTTTCACCTCTTACCCTGAAAAATTGGCAAAGGTGACAAAAAATAAGCAAATATCAACGTTTGAGTAGTTGTGGAATGATAAGCATATTAACACATTGTTGGTAGAGCTTTAAAAAGGTTCAACCATTTTGGAAAATAATTTGTTGAAATTAATATAAATAATTAAAAGTAACCATACCTTCTGAAGCAGAAACTCCATTGCTGGATTTTATAGCCAATAAAAGTAACTGAAAAGAAGAAAGCCCCCAAACAGAACAAAATATTTAAAACATCACTTGTTTTGATTTCACAGGATTAAAAACAAAAGATGACCATCAAAGAGTGGATAAACTATAGTACATGAAATGAACCAGAATATTACTATGCTATAAAAAAAAACTGCATGAGAGAAATAGAGAAACGTTTAAATTCTACATGAACTAATGAAATAAAGTAAGCAAAGTGAAAAAAATGATATACAGGACAACTACATCAATATAAATGAAAAAAAATCACCACATATACAAATAAAAAATTAGTAGAACATAATTACAAAGCTCAAAAATGATTCAAAATTAAGAAAGAGGACATCTAACCCCACCCCATTGTGGAGGTAAAAGTTCCACAGGTATTACATTCTGCACATCATTTTAGATTTTTTTTCAATATATTGATCAGTTGTGATTTTTATCTTTAAAAAAATACTATTTGTAAAGTGGGAGGACTCTTGAAAGGTAAAAGAAGAGGGACAGTAAAGATAGCTTTGATGATATAAAAACCAAGACATTAATAAAAACATTTTTAAAAATGAACAGTTGGATTCTACTTAGACAATGAACAGTGCCTTCAGATAAACCTTCAAAGTTATGTTGTTCAGTCCTGACTCTTTATGACCCCATTTGGGGTTTTCTTGACAAAGACACTGGAATGGTGTGCCATTTCCTTCTCCAGCTTGTTCTACAGAGGAAGAAACTGAGGCAAACAGGGAGAAGTGACTTGCTTAGGGTCCTCACAGCAGATAAAAACCCAGGAAGATGATTTTCCTAGCTCCAGGCCAAGTTCTGTCCACTGCCCCCTTCTCCAAGTTTTTGTTATCTGTGTGACTAAAAACATGCCCTTCTTCAATCAAATGTAATTATTAAAAAACTACTAGTCCCCAAAATAAATACATATAATGTAGAAACAGCTTCCTGAGTTGGGTTTGGGGTGGGGATGTCTCAAGACCACCATTCCATTAAATAATTGTATGAACAAAAGCTATATGCCTTGGCCCCTAAGCAACTGAGGCAAATTAGAGCTTTCCCATACAAAGATTACCCAACCAAGTTTTGGGGTGCATACAGGTAACATGGATAAGTCATATTCCTATGACCTCACTTGAAATGCTAAGAGCTAAGAACTAGAGTCTAGGGTCTAGGTCAAATGGGCTCAGGTTCCATTTTCAAAGCTTAACAAGGTGGTTTGCATGAGGATATTGAAATAGAAAAAGCCCAAAGCATGAGAAGGTATGTGGAGACCTCAAAACAGTTAAGATGAAAAATGAGTGCATTATTCAGTAGAATTGTGATCAGTTCAATTACAATAAAAAGTAAAAATGAAAAAAAGATCATGAATTTTACTGTAGACTTCCACAGCAATGATAAAAAGTTAGTGACCATTCAGAAGGGGGTGAACATAAATGGAAAGCGAGAACACAAGCATCAAGGAGAGCTGTACTCAGAAGAGGGTTCACATGTACAAAAACACTGACAGCAGCTCTTCTTTGAGGAGAATGGGAACTCAAGGGGAATGGCTGAACCAGAATATAATTGTTCTGTAAATAGTGATAAAGGGATGGTTTCAGAGAAACTTCAGAAGATTTAAGAATTGATGCAGAATGAAGTGAGCAGAACCAGGAAAATAATATAGCAATTTATACAGTAGTATTAAAATCAACTTAGAAAGATTTCTAAGTAACTCTGATGAACACATCCAACTACAATTCCAGGAATTAATAATGAAACATGCTGTCTAATCACAGAATGCCAATTACAGCAAAATTTCTATTTTCTTTTCCCTTTTTGGGGGGGGGGGCGGGTGGAGCACATAACTTGTTTAATGCACAAATAAAAAAATCTACATAGATATACCTGTGTGTGTAATGTGGGGGGGATTTCACATTAAAAAATTGAATTCTCAGTCAAAATGCATATTTAGGCAAATTCTTATACCTTTTAAGTTTAGTCTTTGCAACATGACTAATAAGAAAATGCTTCATAGTGCCCACTTCAGTTGCCTTCATGGCTATTGGAAAAATTATCCTCACCTACCAATTCCAATCAGGTTCCCTTCACATACTTGGGGTAGACAACCAACTAACTCAGTGACAGAACAACATGGAAATGTTTTACATGATTGCACATGTATTACCTCTACCAAGCTGTTTGTCCTCTCAATGGGGCAGGGGAGGGAGGGAAGATAGGTCATTTGAAACTCAAACGTTTTTTAAAAAGACAAGGAATCTGAAATTCAAAATTTTTAAAAAATCACTGTTCAAAAATAAAATAGTTTGCAAGTTAGAGGATGTGTTTCAATTCTAACTATTATTTACTAGCTTGTCACAACAGGCAAGCTGTGAGCCTCTGGTTCTTCACCTAGATGTATGACTGAATGATCTAAAGTCCCAGTTAGCTCTAAGAGTAAGATCCTTTATTATGAAGAAAAATAGCCTTTGTTATTTGATGTTACTAAACATGAGTTAAATCCCAACTATTAGAATTATGTTAATATATCTAATCTTCCCCATCTCATTTTATCTACACAAAGATCAATTAGTCTAATTAAAGACACCCTACTCCACTCCTGCTTTATTTCAGTTGCCTACAAAATATTATTCTCTAACAAATGGTTTAAGTAGCACAAATCTCAGTACAAATATTAGATTTGAAAAATGTCTGAATTATTTTTTAAGTGTACAAGACAACCTAGTTACCAGCACTAATTTGAACATATTCTTATGAAAATGAGAAGCAAATGAAGCAAAATGAGACAAGATACATAAGGAAATAATGGAAGAAATAGCATTAATAGAAAAAACTAGAATTTAAACATCCTAGGACTTAACATCATAGAATACCTTTAAAATGATAAAATAATTTTCATTTAAAGTAAATATCATGTGAAAAAAAGGGAAAGAACAGTAAACAACAGGAAAACTGAGTGCGTAAGTACTGAAAGCTTTCTAAGTAATAATATTCAAGGATAAGTTCTAAATTGCAAAGTTATCAGGAAGTCTTTTCAAGATAATATAGAAGCATCCAATAAAGTAAAAAATTCAGGGTTTAACTTGAGAAACTTACATTTCTTTATTCTTGAAACTTGTCCAATTACAAATAAATAATCCATACAACATAACTCTTTGATATACATTTTTTTTTCAGGCAGGTAAGAGAAACAACCAAGAATACATTGAAAATGAGTTTACATTAAATAACCAATTACAATATACAACTGGTCATTCAGTTACATTTTCAGCATGGTCCAATATGTACACTGCTTAAAAGTGGACCACTTTGTATAAAACACAAGATGTATACAATTTTCTTACAGGCCCAAGAGAATGAACATACATCACAGCTTTAAAAAAAAAGTTGCATCACAGGGTCTCTAAGAGTTCAAATACAAAAATGTTCATAAGCTTGTGAATTTTGTCAGCAAATACAAAAATGTATGCCAGACTGCTCTATTCTTGCTGACTGGTGCTGGAAAAATTGACAAGCTCCATGGGATTTTTTAAAAGAGGTTATCAAGTCAACATTTTAAAAAAAGATTATTAGAGAACTGACATCACCTAATGCCATGGGTTTAATTTTGTACTGCATTTAGCTTACATTTTAGCAAACTTTTATTAACAGAAGAATGCTTTCTTGGTGGGTGCATCTGATCTTCTGTTAGTAGAGATTATTGCATCAAAAAAACTTGTGAGAACTCTTCAGACAGCTCAGTTTTCCAATCAATTCAGAAGACTTCCCTATTCCCTTAAGACTAAGACTTTCAATCTTTGCACTGTGACACAGTTCAAGGAGTAATTTCATTTTTTTCAGAAGCAATGCCAAAAGGAAACATAACCGATTTTTCCTTTCCTATTTAGTGTCTCTCACAATAAAAATTTTCCAATGACAATGCAAGATCTCTATTTGCTTGGGCTCAACATTCTTATTTGGCTATGGTCATAGGTTTCTGGCTCTGACTCGGTGGACTGAATGTATGTTCAACTTTAAGCATATCAACAAGTGAGAAACTAGGTAGATAATTAAATCAGATAAATCTCATTAACTGTTTCTGGGAGGAAAAAGAAAAATACTTTCAATTCAGTTCCAAAATGTATGCTAATTTGATTAACTAGTGGGGTGAATCTTTTGTAACTAAACTTTACCTAAGCACATCCCCCTATTGGAAGAATAGTGTAGAATTCAACAGAATCCCAAATTAGAAAACAACTCTTCCCCTCCCCATGAGGGGATTTTATTTTATAGGGTCAAAAAAAATTTTTTTGGTTCAAAGGGTCAAAAACAATGGCTCTAAATAGCATATAAACTAGATGTCTTTTTAAAATTTTAATTCCATTTGCTGCAAACCTATATTTTCTTCCTCTTCTTAATCCTTGTGCCATGTTAAATGCAATAAGCTTGGCAATTTAAATATCTATAAACTCCAGTTTCCTAGAATCCCAGACTTTCTACTTCATATATAAATGCTGATGTAGAAAGGAGACCTTCCTGCTCCACTTGAAGAGATTTCATCTCTTCAATTCCTTTTTCATTTTAAAATAGCACTTCCTCTGTACAAGTGTTCTATACTTTATCAAAAAAGCATCTATGGCAGAGAGAAATATGCAAATACATGATAATAAGTCAAAAAAGAAATTTATTTCTGCAGGTGTGATACCTTTGTGATGCAACCAAAGCCCTCCAACCAAGCAAGTAAGTCCTCTCAACATTCAAAACTCTGGTATATAAGGTCAAATATCCGATACCTTTGCCTTTATTTTTATGCCTAAAGGAGCTGAGATGCAGTAACTTTTAGGAACTGTGCTTTTATGTTAATAGGTACAAAATATTTCATAACATATGCTGCTGAAAATTGTGCCTATGGATTAAAAAGCACTGATTTGTGCAAATTTCAATTTGTGTGATCCACCTTTGATGCCATATTCTCTAATCCCTTGGGTAATTATTATATAAATCCAAAACATTTCAAAAAGCTTATCAGACAGATAGGCTGCAAGTCAGGAATCAAGAATATTGTCTAGTGATACAGAAAAACCTGCAAATTAAATTTTGATACCTCTCTTATTATAAGGTTTATATCTTCTAAATTACCACATAAACTTGATGAGAAGAATACTTTCAATCCCAGATGGCCCCATTTTTTGCCATATATCATAACCTTCAGGATAAGAGCATTTATAATTAGCATAAAAAGGGAAGTTGAAGACTTCTTTACAAGAAGGACTTGGGTAAAATATCCAACCAACATATACCATGTAAAACGAATACAACCTGGTGCAAATTTATATTCAAGAAAATAGTCTTAAATTAAAAACAAGAAATAATCAAGCCATTTGAACTACAGCAAGGAGATATGAGTTTTCAATGATTCATGTGTAGCAAAATACAGAAACCTGAAGGTATTTAAGGCTGATCTAGACAAAGTATGGTTGGCTTTTTAAATTCCCACCATTAAAAACTCCCTTGTTTCTTCTTTCAGAGTTGTTTTCCTTTAACAGTTGCAGTATCTTCCTAGTTTCAACATTTGTATAAAATTTTCTGAATAGATTTTGAAGGAAAACCATTAGAGGAGACTTACTAACTGGCATTTCACTTGCTATGTTAAGTATCTTCTGAATTAATAAAGAATGACCTGTAGTATTGCTTTATTATATACAGTGCCATGACCAAACTTCATTATTTTCCATTTTAAAATTAAATATTTAAAGAAGAAACTGTCAGGCACATATTCACAAGGTGTTGATCTCTTAAATCATAAGCCTGGATATATTTATTTCTCTCAAATGCATACAAGACAATAATTACACAAGAACAAATCTGATCTTCTGTTCAACAATGATTTGATTCATAAGCATTTGAAATTTACATAATTTCACATCAATTTCCTTTTGTTTTAAATACTTTTAAGTAAAAAAGGCTCCCAAATAACCATTTGTAATATTTCTTAGTTATCCCTCTATACAACCAAACTTTTTTTAAAAAGTTACAAACTGAACATTATACAGGATATATAAATCATTTTTAAAAATTTGAGATTTTAAAATCATTTCTTCCCCAGTATGATTTAGGAAAATCCACAAACTGACAAATGTATAGTCATAGGTAGTGAAGTAAATTGGGGTTGGAAAAAAAAAAAAGAAGAGACAGACACAAGTTTGCTGTCTTAAAATTTTACTAATCCTGTCAGTTAAAGATGGTGATGTCATCAGAAATAACAGTTTAGGCTTAAAATGAGGAATGGTGTTTGTCTCAAAGTCTGAGACATGCAATTCAAGTATTTTCCTATTTGATCTGAGCTCACTGTAGCAAGCAGGTGCAAAAAGAGAATGATCATTTCCCTCCATACATTCGCTCAATGTCCTCTTGATAATGTGTTTTGAGTTCTTTGCGTTTTAGTTTGAAGGCATCAGTCACCAAGCCAGTTTCAGGGGTCCATGGATCTGGGCTCAAACGAATTTTTACTGGAATTTCAAACTTTTCCAGACCTGCTGCCATAACATAAAAAAAAGTTTCAAAATTCAAAAGCATAAAAACTGCCCATAAAAACAAGGTGTATTAACTATCCCCCCCATTAAAAAATTCATTATTACTATTGGTAAAATTTAAAAGGCATAATTTTTAATAAAGTCTATTTCTGCTGTCAGGTTCTTTAAATATCATGAAAAATTCTGTTACAGATAAATATTACTTTAAGGAAGCAAATTTAAGAAGGGGAGGCCCTTTCACCCAAATATCCCCAAAGAAATTAAAAGAAAAAGAACCTTTGACTAC
Source organism: Macrotis lagotis (assembly GCF_037893015.1). NCBI lineage: Eukaryota > Metazoa > Chordata > Mammalia > Peramelemorphia > Peramelidae > Macrotis > Macrotis lagotis. Next base: position 63,780,819 of record NC_133663.1, read on the forward strand.
AAGAGTATTTCTACTTTTGGTTATAGCAAAGAATGAGTAATAAGATGGATATTACCATTAGTCAAGGAATGGCTGAACAAATGTAAATCTAAATGAATGTGTCAGTTAATAAACCTTTCTTACCCAGCTGATACATGCCAGACCAGGCTAGGTACTGTATTAACTCCTGGGGACAGTTACAAGAAAAGGGGAAAGACCAGCTCTGAGCTCAAGCAGCTCAGTCATGGGAGGACTGGCCAACAGCAAGGTCACTCCAGGATCCCCCACCACCCAGAGATGGGCCCCTAGCACCAGTGACATCACAGAAAGTTTTCGGGGGGGGGGAGAAGTCAGGGAGCCCAGGCAGGAAGGGCTAGCCTGTGAAAATAGACAGAAATGTAGAAGTTTTTATTCACACACAAGTTAAGGTGATCAGGTCCGCTGAATCTCAGATGACAGGAGGGGCAAAGTCCATAATATAAAGTCTGGAGAACTGGGATCAGGTTAAGAACAACTGTGCCCACTCAAGAGAGGATTTCAGTATTGATTCTGGAGGCAGGAGGGCACCCATGGGTGACTTGGTCTGACCCAGCTTTAAGATGCCTGTGACTGTTGAGCAGAGGTAGGTCTCTAGAGTGGGGATGCCAGCCAGGGGGTCACTGCCCCTGTCCAGGTAAGGGGATGAAGATGGATCCCAGGATGATAGCAGTGTCAGGAAAGAGAAGAAGGTCTATGGGAGAGATGTGAAAGTGCTTAAAGTGGACAGGACTTGGGAGCAGACTGGATTTGGGGGAGTGGAAGCGAATAGTCATGGATGACACCTAAGTTTCAAGCCTAAGTGACTAGAAAGATAGGATGGAGGTTAATATGGAAGTTTTAAAGGGGGCAGGTAGGGTTGAAGGGAAAAGAAAACGAATCAAATTTTGGACATGATAAGATCATGATTAAGATCAAAATATCCAGTTCAATAAACTTTAAAATATATGAAAAGTGGAAGGACTGTGTAAGTAGATTCAAGATCATCAGCTTAACTGAATACTTGAGACAAAAAGATTATCAAGTGCAACAACATAGAAGACGATGATGATCCAACCCACAGTTTATAGTATGACCTGGATGAAGATTCAGAAAAGGAGGAGAAGGAGAAGTGATAGGTAAGAGGAGAACCAGGAGAGAGTATCATGAAAAGAAAGGGCTGAAGAAAAGGGCTGCAGAGGGATCCTGAAGGAGGAGGCTTAAGAAAAGGCACTGGAGCTGGCAATTAAGACATCTTCATTTAGGAACTTTAGCCAGAGTGGTTGCACTTGAATAATGAGGTCAAAAATCAAACTGCAAGGATAGCTAGGTGATTAGAGCACTGGCCCTGGAATCAGGAGGCCGTGAGTTCAAATTCGACCTCAGACACTTAATAATTGCTTAGTTGTGTGAACTTGGGCAAGTGACTTAACTCCATTGCCTTGCAAAAAAAAAAAAGTCAGACTGTAAAGAGTTAAAAAGAGGAGAGATTACTAGCCCTAAGAACTGACAAAAGGGGCAGACACAGAGAAACCTGGGAACACTTATATGACTGATGAGGAATAAAGTGAGTAAAACCAGGGGGAAAAAATTTATATGATAACTATCATGGTCCCCATTTCCGGGCAGAGTTTATGAAATGAGACATTCATTTTCAGACAGTTTTTCATGTTTATTTGGGTCAATAAATCAGTTGATAAGTGATATCAAAAAAAAAGAGGAAGAAGAAGAAGAAGAAAAGATTATCAACTAGATCATTTAATAACACAACTCAAGAGAATAACAGGTCAGAAGAGGACAACACAGACAAGCACTCTAGTGTTGGAACAGGTTAAATTTGAAATATACATCTGCTGTACATAATACAGCTTTCAGTTTCATATGCAATTATTTTATGTTCTTTGTGTGGAGAAATGTTTCATTTTGTTTATATATTAAGTTCATAAGAAAAAGTAACTTTAAGGGAAAGAGGAAGAAAGAAGTCCTGAATAACTGGTTATGAAGTTTGAACTTTATTTTATAGAAATGGAGAGCCATGAAAGTTGTTTGAGCGGGAGAATGAGATAATTCAAGTTTTGAAAAGGCGTATACAACATAATATGTGAAAGACATTGGTTTTCTCCTTCTATAACAGATTTTCCATGAACTCTGTATACAGAGAGTTTGCCAGACTCACCTGAAACAGCAGCCTCCGAGAGCACCCTCAGCACCTCCTTCTCCATTTCAGGGCTGTTGCAGATTTCCTCCCAAGTCCCTCTAAGTTCTTTTTGTCGAGCTAGCTCTGTGAGTTCCTTCTGATTTGGCACAACAAATCCAATGACATAAGAATGATAACTGAAATACATAATAGATAGCAGATCACAGACTAAAAACAGCTTTGAGATTAAAAGCAGTAAATTAGTGATGCAGGACTAAGAAATTTCCTTGATATTTTCAAAGTTCTATAGCTAAGAAACGCTGAACTAATAAAGTTCTCTAAATTCCTATGTAAATATATGACATTTTAAAATTCTGTACTTTATTAAACAAAGTTATATCCAATATTTCACAGCATTTAATATCTTCAACAATGCTTTAAAGCATTTATTGCTTTAGTAATGCAGATTTGACCTTCATGGCTTTAGATAATACTAAAATAAAATATTATCACAGACCCCTTCCATCTGAATAGTGCTTCACTATTTTCAAAGGGTTTTCACATATCCTTTCTCATTCAGTCTCAAGATAACCCACAGTAGAGTAAAACAGGCATTATCATCTTCATTTTGTGGACAATGAAATTTCCATGCAGGGATCAGGATGTTCTTCTGTTATCCTTTGCTGATTTTCATGACCAAGTAGACATTTCTTTAATGTATCCCTTCTTGCACAAGTAAAATTCTCTGGTAATATTTATAGTCTCTTTACATATATTCTCCATTGTTCTTTATGTCAGTCATAATTTTGACTCTAGAGAAACTGTGGTAAGTCCATGACTGAAAAAAACTGGTATTTGAAAAAATTTTTTTCAAACTTTCAGGAATATTTTGAAAGTGCTAAAAGCAGTGAACAATTTCTCCAAAACAATAGAAGGATTTCTTTCCAAATTCTCGGTCTAGCTAACTGTTTCTATGCATTGCATGATAAAGAGAGATGCACCTACTGGGTCTCTGTCCCGAAAAGATCATGAAAAAGGGCAACAACTCCACAGGTACAGAAATATCCATGGCAGCTCTGCTTGTAGTGACAAATAATTGGAAATTATGGGGATGTCCATTAATTGGGGAATGGTTGAACAAATTGTGCCATGTGAATGTGATGGAACACTACTGTTCTGTAAGAAATCATGAGGGATGGGATTTCAGAAAAGCCTGCAGAGACTTGTATGAACTGATAGCGAATGAAATGGGCAGAACCAGGAAAACATTGTACATACTAAAAATAATATGGGGGTGATGATCAACCTTATTGGACTTGCTCATTCCATCAGCAATAATCAGGGACAATTTTAAAATATTTGTGATGGGAAAATACCATCCATCAATATCCAGAGAAGGAACTGTGGAATCTAAAGACCAAAGCTTATCTTCAATTTTTAAAAGCTGTATTATGAATTATCTCTTTTTTCTCTTTAATATTTTCTTGATTCTATTTGGATCTGATTCTTCTTTTACAACATGTTCAATATTGATCTATATTTCATATGGTTATAAATATAGAGCTTATATCAGACTGCTTTCTGTCAAAGGGAGGGGAAGGGAGAAGGGAGGGAGGGAGAAAAATTCTAAAACTCAAAATCTTGCGAAAAAAAAAAGAACGAGATTGGTAAAAACTACCAATGCATGTAGTTGGAAAAACAAATAAAAAATATTAACAAAAAAAAGAAAGATACACAAACAACCTGAATGGCATGTCTATCCAACTCTATGCAATAGTCTGAACAACAATGTTCATTCAATCTGATTTATCCTGTGTAGATTAGACCAATTTTTTTTTAAAATGAACCTCTTCTCTCCAAGAAAACTCTAGTATTCTGGAGCTTGATGAAATCAGTCCTATATCATCCATTGTCATCTATACCAAATCACTTCCCTACTCTTTTAAAAACAGTAATAGATTCTTTATGTGGTATGTGTCTTCTGGTTTTATGCCTCACCTGATATTGATAATCAGTAGAATGTCAAACAGTTCTGTTACACTGAGGTGAATCAAATAAAATAAAATAAAACTCAGAAGTTAAACAAAATGATAGTTTAAATGATAGCTTAGCACAGCTAAGTTGAATATAATGTCATGAAAAAAACTTTAAATTTACCTGTCTAGTTTGGTTTTTTAAGAGTTAATCAATAGAAAAATCACATATCAAAGGTCTACTTAATGGTAAGTAGGTTCAACAAATGGATTCAACGGTTACCTGCATAAAGTAGAAAGCTGAATTTATGGTAACTTATGAGAGATCACCAAGAGAAAGGATATGGAGGAAAAAAAGAGGGTCTAAGATAATCATATGAAATAAAAATGCTAAAGATAGTAGCATTAAATTTTCTTACCATACCTGTTTGCATATGCACAGATGTTATCTATTAATGGGAGATTCTTTAAAGCTGCCTCAACTTTTCCAAGAGAGACATATTCTCCAGCCTGAAGTTTTACAAGGTCCTTCTTACGATCTGTTAAAAAAAAAAAAAAGAATTGAACTGATCACCCAGATGAAAATTATATATAGATATACAATGAAACTGATATATATTACACACTGAACAGCCTCAAATAGTTAATTATTAGTTAAAATGATAATAGTAAGACTAAGCAAAAAACTCATATCATTAACTTGAAGCTCAAATGAGCAATATTAAAATGTATTTTTAAAAGTGAAGCCAGGGTGGCTAGGTGGCTCAGTGGATAAAGCACCGGCCCTGGGGTCAGGAGTACCTGAGTTCAAATCCGGTCTCAGACACTTAATCATTACCTAGCTGTGTGGCCTTTGGGCAAGCCACTTAACCCCATTTGCCTCACCAAAAAAACTAAAAATAAAAAGTGAAGCCAATAATTCACCCTTTTAATAAAGAGTAATCAAAATCATGTACATTTTCTATAATTTTTCTACTTTTGTTGGATAAGTTCAGGAAATAAAGAATGGAAAAGGTCTCTAGCTGACATGAAAAAACCTGATCTTTAAAATAACAAAAATAAAATGAACATAATAAAATGTTTTTATTACATAAGAGATGACAACTGGCTAAATTCAAGCAAAGTTTAAATTTAAGCAAAGACCAATAGCTCCAGCATTTTATCCAATACAGAAACATTTTAACAAAGATGTACCCCCTTCAGATAAGCTAGAAAAACTGTACCCCCTTCAGATAAGCTAGAAATTCATTCAAAACTGAATAACATATTAGCTCAATACATTTTTAAAAAATTATTCTGTAAGAACAACTATATTAAATGGTGAAAGGTATAATTAGAAAACATGAGAAAATAGTATTTACTAAAATAAAGACACATAACCTGATCATTATTTTTTCCAAATAATGGAGGTCAGAAATAAAGCCAAAAACATTCAGCATGTAGGATGATGATTCACTGTTACACTAGCCTTCTTTCCAACTTTCACCTTTTTAGTTGATTCTATCATCTACTAGTTCAAAACTTCAGGGATTATCTTTGATTATTTTCTGTCCTCATGTTCCCAACAAATCAGCAATCGGCCAAGCTTGCTGATTCCACTTTCATAACATCACTGAAACCCATTCCATAGTCTCTGTAATAAGAATGCTTTATTTCATAATTTCACTTACTCTCATTTAGCCAAAGAAATGGAGTGTCTGGCACTTTCTCTCTCTCTCTCTGTCTCGCTCTCTGTCTCTGTCTCTGTCTCTGTCTCTCTCTCTCTCTCTCTCTCTCTCTCTCTCTCTTTCTCTCTCTCTGATACTGTTGGAGCCACAATAATTTTCCAGATGGACAGTGTCTTGTACAAAGAAGGTACTAACTTCATTTTTACTCAAATTAACCTGAAAGGCAAAATATTGCTAAAAATGACCTACCAAAGACCTTTATGCTATGAGAACCCAGCCACCAGAGATGATAAGCCATGCAGAATTCATCTTCTTTCTATATAAACTATAACAGTTGAGCTGTCCCATTCGTCAGCACCACTTTCCGAAGGACAAAGCAAAAATGATTCCTCAGAAATATAAAACCTAGTCTACTGTCTATTTAAAATGGGAAAGGTCACACAAACTAATATTGCCTAAATAGGCAGAAATAATATATGACACTAAATAATACTAGACTGTACTGGTGTAGCATTTATTAGAATCCCACAGATATAAAGTATTAACAAAATATCCAAACTAGAAGTGACCGTCTTACTCTAAATATAGGCTTTCTTTTTGTCCTTAAATTTGGCTTGAATAAAAACTGAATGTTAGAAATCATAATCTTAGTAAGAGAAAACAATTCAAAGTGTTAAAAATAATTATGACTAAATTATAAGCCATAATTATAAAATATTTATTTAAAATAGTAAAGATACTTAGACTGGAACTTAAAGAATACAATACTTTTATGGAAAAATTAATTCTATATATATGTAAGGGTACCCTATATATTCAGACACAGTCTATATTGTAAAGCATTCTAAGAAAGTAGAACATAGGTATATACTACATAGATGATTAAAATTCATGTAATTATTTCTTATAAATTCTCTTACTTGTGTTGACTACACAGGATGCCACAAAGAAGGAAAATTAGTAGAGTTTTCTGCTATTTTCAGCTATATTTCAGGGGGATACTGCATTAGAAGGATTATTTGCCCACACTCACATTAGATGGCTTACCAATAATCTTTAAACATCCATCAGGATCAAATTCTCCAATATCCCCTGTACAAAGCCACCTCTGTCCATGTTCATCTTCAAAGAAATCAGCCTTTGTTTTTGAATCATTTTTGTAGTAGCCCATGGTCACATTTGGGCCACCAATGAGAATCTCCCCTCTTGGATGTGGTTTATCCGTATTAAAATATCCACCTAATTAATAGAAAAAGAAGCTTTACATTTTATGTGAATCTTTTTTTTTTTAGTTCAAAAAGAAAATATGTATGTTTGTCTCTATTTTTCATCTACCTTATTACCAAGTTATTTTTGGAAATATGTAATATATGTAAATGAAAAGCTTAATATAAATATTATTATAAATATGTGCACAGAACTGTCTGGAATTTAACATTTCCTAACATTCCTGGGGTGAGGAGAGGTACGGAAGAAGCAAACCACACTTGTGCAGAAACAAAAGGAAACTTTGGGGTTCTATTAAATTTTTAAATGTTAAGATATGCCACATTCTTCCTTTTGAATAGCTAATTTCACCATTTAGCAATTATTGCTCTCAAAAATAATGTCAAGGATATATAATATTATCATTTCTATCTTTACTTTTACTATACAAATAAGCACAGGTATGTTTACCTGTATAGCATTAGAATATAAATTATATTAACAGCTGATCTAAATTCCGATAATAGTGCTAAAAAGGTTATGAAGATTGCTACTAAGTTCAGTCACAAGGAAAACAGAGGTCAAGCAGATAAAGGCTCAGAGGTCCAAAGGGTATAAACACAGGGCAAGTAATCAAGGCCGGATGAACTGAGGACATCATCACAGAATCAATGATAAGGTGGAGTAATATCCCACCTTTCCAGACGCTCCTAGAATTGAGGACTCCCATTCCATCCAAGGTATGGGAAAAGCCTTTATAAATCTTCCCCCATCAGTTTGCCCCATATAGTAAGGATGAAAGGAAAGTTTCTCAAAGGGAAGGAAAGGAGGGAAGGTCATCCTCCAATTGGCAGTCTGAGGACTGGGGTAAGGAGTAAAAAGAAGGCAAAGTTTTAAATATGAATATACTTCTCTTAAAAAATTTTTTTTGTTCTTAAAATTTGAATTAAAATTTTAAAATTGTTCAAATTCACTTCTCAGAATCTGTGATCTCATTATGGGTACTCTCTAATGGTATGAATTAACAAGACATTAACTTTTCATTCTATATGTTTATTACTCGGGGAGTCTGAGTCCCTTCAACATGCTAGAAACATTTTAACAATGCATGGATATAGAGTGGAGGCTGTGGGCTGGCAGTGGGTTATCCACTGTTCTCAGCCTATCTCCCATGAGTATGCCTACATCTCCTCAGTAATCTTAGTGTGACCTGCAGCGGTAATTATTTGGAAACTAGTACTCCAAGATGTTATACAGAATCACCCAAAAAACATTACTGTTCAAATAAGAACCTCTATTTCAGAAAGAATCTCAAGATCAATGAAAAACATCCAACCTCCTCCTAATTCCATTCCATCTTTAGTATCGCTCTGATGGGATGACGGTGTGGATTCTCATCTAACTGGACAACCAAATCTGGGTAAGAGGTCATCTTTATTCAGTTGGTTTTATTCTTATTTGGTTACAACACTTCTGCATGACCACAGAGCTCACTTAGGAATCTGTGCAATGTTCTATCTAGAGTTTGATGAGATCAATATATGTCACCTAGCAAAAAGGAGTACCTGAAGAACCTCTTCATTTATAGAAAAATCACTCTTCAACACTGGATCTAACAGTCGCAAATACCTTTAGAAATCATTCCCCTCTCTACTTCATAATAGAGATGTTAATAATCAGAAGATTAAATAAAACAATCATTTCCGAAGAATCCTGCAGGATTTTAACACATGAATGAAATACATCCTGTCAGAAGTTTGTCTAGAGAAATATTTTGATCTCCCAAATCAAATGTTATTTTAAAAAAACTTCACTGGAATCTTTTCAATTTCTCACTTTTCAATCACTAAAGATGTGATTTGCTCTAGAAAATAAATAATAAAAGCCTATGTGTTCTGTTCTCAGACCTTCAAAAAGAGGATATTATTCATGTTGTATGCAGAAAGATTACTTTCACACAGAACTTATGGGGGTGGTAAAGTAGAAATATGGTCAGCAACAGCAAGAGACAGTCTCTCAATCAGCCCTCGCTGAAAATAAGGTCCATTATTCTTTCCAAAAATGTTTGATGGCCTTCTCATGCAACTACCTGTAAACTCAAATCTCTCAGTATTATCACCTTTAGAATGAAATCTTCTCTTATATACTGGTTTGGTCCGGCTATTCTTTACATCTGTATGTTTTTATCATTATCATTATTATTATTTTTATTATCTGTGATGTTGAGTTCATATTAGAGACCCCATTGCTACTGAAAAGGAAATTTTTTTTGTAAAAACAGATTTGTTTAATTTTTGTCTCTCTGAAGTCCTCCTTCCAGTATAATCTTTAATGCTCTCAGAAGGATTTAGCTTATTAAGGTATTTTGGTAATAGAAGTATGCTCCTCACAATTATCTGATGGCCTAAGGGCACAATTATTTTTGGACATGACCACTACAGGAAATTTTTTGGCTTGACTATGTCTATTTAAATGGTTGGGTTTTGACTTTTTGGGTTTTTTTTTTTTATTTTCAACGGGGACTAGAGAATCAATTTTCCTTAAATATAAATAATTTTTTAAATAAAATAGTTTTTTTCTTGAATTCTTACTTTGTTTTATGGGGTGATACTACTAATAATCTTCCATCAAATCTCATTACCTTTAACAACCATGTCCAAAATCTAAAGCAGTTTAGTTCTTGTCTCTCCTTGTGATATTAAAATCAGGCATTTACTAGATTCATTTGATTTCTGCAAAATAAACCTTCCTAAGGAAATAGTGATAGTATATATACATACACATATATGTATGTATGTATGTGTGTGTGTGTGTGTGTGTGTGTGTGTATTTCTTCAGTCTGTTTTAGCCTCTCTTATACCAAGTTTCTTGCCAGGTTACTACACATGGGTTAAGTGTGAATGTTTTAAAGAACACTTTTTCATCTGCTCTTCCTGCAGCTGAACCTTCTCTAATGTGCCATTTCCCTTAATTAGAAGGTGAGCTGCCTGAGAGCAAAGTGAGTTTTGGTTTCTAGGAATACTTGGCACCAGTAAGAGCTTCATAAATGGATTTGTTCCCCATTACTTTGTTTTAATATGAATTCAACTATAAACAAAGGATCTGGAAATTATTCTTATCTATAACCAGTTGTTTCCTGACTTATGGAAATTAATCAACTTAATTTGTACGGTCATTTCATCTTCAGTGCTTAATTTCCTTCTCGAAGTATTAATACTATATGGGCACATATACACTGTACAGTATACAACAAGCAATTATTAGCCTCACATTTTCTCACTCCTAAATCATTTTCCAACAAGTTTTCACTCTGCTGCTTTATAATCCTTACACTGATGTCACCAAGTATTAAAATATTATGTTGATATAATCTGGAGTGCTTAAATCCAATTTCTTCATAAAACTGACACCTCCTTATTCAGAATGATATCAATCATCCCAATAAATGATTTTTTTGTGGCCATTGATATAAAATAAAGCCAACTCCACCAACTCCTTTCCCTGACCTATGAGAACTTAAGATCAATTCTTCCATTCAACTGTAAATTACTTTTATCTTCCAATTCCAACCATGGTAAAAAATGTCCACGATTTATACAATTCATTTCACTAGTAGTCAACAAGTCTATTGGTCAAGAAGCACAGCCCTCACATGTGCAACAGTGAACATTTAAACCTCCTCTGACCCACTTTTCTGTCACTGATGTCATCAAAGCAAAAACAGAAGGGGGTCACCAGCAGGACTAAGGACCCTTTTATGCTGGTCTTTGTTTCCTCAATGAATGGTAGGAGGAAAACATAAAACCTCTAAAACCACTATGTATATGAAGGTTTAGATTGTGTCTCTCAGGAGAAACTTCATTTTTAAGTGGAACAATAAATGAATCAACTAGTTAAAATTAATTTGCATTTTAAACTGTTCCTTGCCCATAATATTGTGAACTCTAAGAATATATTCAATCTTTTACTAATCTAAGCTAAATTCAACATTTTAACAAATACTCTATGCATCCTATGCATATGGCCATGTTTTAGAGACTGAGGAATCATTTATTTTATTACTTTAACAATGAAATAACCTTATAATATTTGCTAAGAAAATAGAACATCAAAGAAATTTCTTCTACAAGATGAAATAAGATTTTGTTACTAGAACTAAATGTAATTATCTGAATTTATATATGAGCATCAAATACTACATATGTATCATGCAATCATGTATTAATAATTTTCTGTCAATAAACTGACCTGATAAACCATATTCTTAAATTACATATCAATATTCTAAAATTTTATTTAATGTTTTTTTGAAGAAAAAGACTATCCTTTTTATTTTAGTAAATTTCTAACATGGTTTAATTTTTAATTATTATTCTGGTCATAAGTAATACATAAAAAAATTTAATTTTTCAAAAACAAATGTTCTTTAAAAAATAAAATTAGCCAACATCACTATGCCTTGACCAAAAAAACATTTTTATATAGGAACTAATGCAAGAAATACATGAAAAAAAAATAAATTTTTTATATATAAATTGTGAGGAAATTAAATTCTAATTAAAGTCTAGTCACATGTTAATATACCATTGTACAAAACTTAAGTTACCTTCTTCCCAATTCTTTAATTTGATTTCACAGCAAACTAAGGGTGCTCCAACTCTGCCTGTATTATAGTCCCAAACTAGATTAAAAAGAAAAAAGTTAATTTTGAGAAAAGGGAAATACTAGATATATAAAAAAAAATAAGATGCCTTAAATACATCTTTTCTAAGAGAACTTTTAAAATACATTAAAGATTATAATCATTTTGTACAGCCTAAATTATCCCCCCCCCCCCAATCCATTTGGATAATGTTTATATGGCCTGGCAGTGTATTCACTATTCTTTTATCCTGGGATAATATACTTACAGAAATATTTCCAAAATAATTAACAACACTATTTCCTAGTTCCTGGAATAGTTTCTTTTTTCCTCCTTTCTATTGTACAGGATGCCCCAAAAGTTTTGGTGCAGTTTTATGCTTAAGTAAAGGTTTCAATGGAAATTTTTTAAAAAAAAATTTAAACTATCCATGCTCAGGTGCCCTAAGACTTTTTCTGTGATACTCTGTGTAACTTGTAATTTGACATAACTTCTGTTCAAATTTTGTATTTACTAACTATAATTTCTTGGGAAGAAAGAAAAAAGTTCTCATTTTGGGTACATAGCCTCCTTTTTGGGGTGACCTCTATTCAGACCAATATGGTATATATGTACATGTCTACAGATAGGATAGAATGGAACCTGAACTGGTACAATGTGTGAGTTGGGGGGAAAGGCTCATTATTATATGGAACTATATATGTCTGTGTTTACATACAGATACATGTGTTTGTGTGTGTTGTATATATACGTGTGTGTGTATGCATGGGTGTATGCTCACATAGTGTTCATTATGTTATACCTATCCAAAACATTTTAACATCTTTGAAACCCTTAATTTAGTTGTCTGTATCTCAACAGTGATTCTCTGTAAATTTGAGGGACATCATGAGGGACATATTTGCATGTGTGTGGATAATTTTAACTATAGTATACACCCATCTTTTTACACACACACACACACACACACACACACACACACACAGCGCCAGGATAATAATCCACCTAGGATCATGAAGATACTTTGTTATACAATCTCATATTACATTCCAACTGATAATTCAAAAATATATATGGAGCCCATGATGAAATTAGCACATTTGACAATAGGCTGCCCATATGTTTACAACGCATTGTCAAGATATAAACAAGTTAAGAGCATAAAAGGAAAAGAAGGCAATTTTTTTTTGGAGTTCAAAAGAAAGACAAATTCAAAATTTATTAACAATTTCATCCCATCGAAGTTTTCAAATAATATAAAATTCATCTAAATTCAATCTTTTAAAAAAATTTATTTTATTTTGAATCCCAAACAAATATATTTTCTGTATTTTTTGGCACTTTCCTATCTGCTTTTATATGCTGTCTGTAAAGTACCTTAATATAGGCACATAAATCACAGTATAGCAAACTACATTTTATTTTTTCTCTAACAAAGTAAATGTTTAAATATGTTGAAAATAATTAATTTTACAGTCAAGATTTATTTCTTTTTTCAAAAATTTTATTTCAAAATGTCAGCATTTTTTTTTAACTACATAGTTTTACTCAGTAAGTTCATTTGGTTGCACTAGTGGATGACACAATTTCAAGATTCTGCCTAAGTGTCTTAAATTGATATTGGCAGGACTGAGAATTACTTATCCCTTTTCTCAACTGCTTCTAAAATTGCTCAGGTCTGCTGAAACACAAGCAAAACAACTCTTAGCCACTCTTCCTTATTTAGAAAAAAATCTAAACATATCATCGAATGAATGGGTAGTACACTCCAGGCTCACACTGACCTTCGGTGATGGTTCCAGCCCCAGCAGATTCAGTGAGTCCATAGCCCTGACCAACAGGGCAGCAGAAACAGATATTCATAAATCGCTGAGTAGTTGCAGATAGTGGGGCACCTCCACACAGCAGCACACGGATATTTCCACCAAGCAGGCTTCGTACTTTCTGGAAAACAAACCTGCAAATCACAAAATCAAAGTTTTAGCCCTGCCAAGGCATTGTGCCTATCGACCAAATGAACTTACTAGTAAAATCCTACAGTTTTTTAAAAATGCTGACATTGTGAAATATGATTTTTGAAACACATAAATTTTAACTGTAAAAATTAACTGTTGATTAGCTCCATTTCAGAGATATACTTTTAAATGCTTACTAAAATGAAATAAAGATTTTATAAATAGTCTAATTATCTTTAAATAAATGAATGCTTCTGGAGTAAAGTATGGATACCAAGTTTTCAGGCATTATATTAATATATTAATCACAGGCATGGACTTCCCTCGCCCTCAAAAAATCCAGTATCTTAATTATTTAAAAATGTTTCCAATCTATATATAGAAAACCAATCCATCAACAAGCATGTGCTGAGCACATGTCAGATGCTGCAAAGATACTAAAGACACTCTCAACACCCTCTTCGAGGACATCAGTGGGCATGCACGCACACACTTCAATTCTGCAATTGAGCTCATAAGGCAATAAGGGGGGGGGCCCATGTTGGATCTCCCCAGCATGAGTAGAGTTTTGGAAGTGGGAGGCAGGGGGAAGGGTCCCTAAGAGGGGCAGCTGCAGAGGCAAGTCATCCCAGGCATATCTCTGCCCAGCCTCTACTAAAGAAAGCAGAGCTGGCATCATGTCTACAAATTAGAGTATAAATCCACTAAAAAAAAAACCTATTTAAATTGCTAATAGCAATGTTTTATAAACAAATTTTATACAAATTGTTGGTTTCCATTTAAAAGAACCATCTGAATTGAAGTTTTCAATAAACTTATGTTTGTTAGAATAAATGTAAAAGATATCAGAATTACAACTGAAATTGTTAGAAACACTGAATTTTTTAGAAAATATAGATTCAATCAGTACAACTTTAAAAAACTGAGGAAATACCACTGCCAATTTCAAAATTAATAAAACCTAAGGTAATTTGCTTTAATAACTTTTTTAAAGAGTGATGTGACTTCATATCCACATCTCAACTCAGCAGTAACTAAAGGTAAACGAAGAGCAAAGGCAGATGTCGAGTTACCTGTCACAAAGTGGAGTGCAATAGCCTTTTGAAAGCTGTTCCATTTTATAATTATAAGCCAAAATAAATAGATTGCGTTGAAAACTGCTCATTTCATTCACTTTATTCATGACATTTTTGTAGATTCGATCCATGATTTCCTAGTTGATATAAAAAGGAATATTTAATACCAGAACCTTAATTCAACAACATTCACACCAATATAATATGAAAGTTTATATTATTAAGAAAGTTAATTATTGGACAAAAACCACAGGTGGCAATATTGCTTCTCTGAGGAAACACTGTACAAATTCTGCTCCTTCATTCCCCTACTCAACAGTTTCAAGCACAACCCTTACCCCAAGGATAAATGATTAATTAGTCCATTAGGCCCTATTCCCACCTTTCCAGCCTCAAAATAGATCACTACCTTCTTTCATTTAGACCTTTCATCTGTCCTGGTCATCCAATGCTGGATATTACTGTTCTCTCTCGTTCTCGTTCTCTCTCTCTCTCTCTCTCTCTCTCTCTCTCTCTCTCTCTCGTTCAGCTCAGGTACCACATACTTCTGAGACAACCTTCCAAACTTGACTCTATTCAGGTGAAATTATTCTCCTTACATTTTTGAAGCCTTTGTGTGGATACTCATTTGCCCGTCACTCTTTCTGCCCTAAATTATAGGGAACTGTATACACAGGATCCCCCAGCCTCTCCATTATAAAGCTCCTTAAGTACAAGGACTGCTTTGTGTTTTTTTATCTCTGGATTCTAAATACCTAATCAAATCAACAAATAACTTCTTATTTATTACCACCATCATTATATTTATTACCTAATCTCTGTTGTCATTATGTTAGGGCAAGATTAAAACATACTAAATGAAACAATTCTTGCCCTGGCAGAGCTTCCACACTGACATGTATACTTTATAAGCAAATGCAAATCGGACAACAAATAAACACACGGTAATTGGGGTGGAATCCTAAGAGTTTGGGGTTCTCCAACAGCAGAAGTAACAGAAATTTTTTTAAAGTCAAATCAGTGACTTTAAGACAAAGCAATGAGGTAACATTACACATCTGGGCCTGGACACAAAGATGAGGGACCCAGGTCCCCATGAAGTAACAAGAAAGTCAGTGTGGCTGGAATAAAGCATGAAAAGAGGCTGCAGGACTGAAGACTTTACAATAATATGGAGGAAGGGTCAGTGTGGAGGGCAGCTCTGGAGGTGGAAGAGCTCCTAGCAGGCTGAGTAAAGTAGTCCAGGCAGAAGGGAAGGAAGGTCTGACCTGGGGCAGGGGTAGATGAAATGGAAACTGACAGATGGAGGCTAGAAGTGAAGGACTAGGAGGCCATAAACCTGACTGGGGAGGTGGGGGTGGGGGGGTAAGCCCATAAGCCATGTTCAGTCAATTAACAAAAATCTGAACATAGGTGTCTGGGGCCAGATCTGCAGAGTGTGAACAATCTAGAGTTGTGGGATTTTTATTCTACTTATTCTATTTTTTTATTCTAGTACAATGCCATCAAAAACAAGACAAAACCCAGTCTTCTACTTACAAGCAGCCACCAGCCTAATGAAAAAGATGGTCTGAGATGGCCATGGTCAAACCAGATATATACAAAGGATAAAGTGTAGATAACGTCAAAGGGAAGGGAGCAGAATGGAGGAGGACCAGCAAAGTCTCCCACAGAAGGCAGAATTTTAAGCTGTGACTTCAGGAAAGTCAAGAGGCAGAGATGAGGAGGGAAAACACTCCAAGAATGGGGAACAGCCAGGAAAAAATGCCTCAAGTCAAGAGCTGGTGTACTGTTGTATTGTTGGCAGAACAGAAAGAGGACACAGAGAAGAGTAAAGTTTTCAGAAGACTACAAAGGTAGGATGGAACCAAGTTATGAAGGGCTTTAAAAGCCAGAGAATTTTACATTTGATCCTGAAAACTAATAAAATGGAGAACCACTGGAACTTACTGAATAGCGCAGGGCAAGGGGAAGGATGACATCATTGTGTCAAGAAGATGTGGGATACAAGCAAGATGGAAACAGGAAGCAGCTGGAGCCCAATTCACTAGGTACACTAGTAACACCAGGTAACACCAGGGGGATCATCTAATCCACACAACCAATAAGGAGTTGGAAGTGCATCCCTCTCTGTATAAGGTCAGAACCAATAGGACCTTGAGGAGCAATGTGAAGGAAACCGAGTTCAAGAAAAACCTCATGATCTTGTGCCACAAGGTTAGAAAATAGAAGAATTTAACTACTTGGTTAGTTGTAAAGTTTAGAGAGAGCCCTCCAGTCTTTCTCCCATCACTTTTTCCTCTCTCTGACCCTCCACATCTACCCTTCACAGATGTCCACAAGTCACAGACTAAAGTCTTCCATCTATAGGTGGCAAAGAACAAATAAGAAATTACTTTGCAGTAAGATTTCTGTGTCTAAGAAATCATAGGGAAAATGTAGACAGTGGTTCAGAAGACACAAAGAGGAGACCCCCCCTCCATGCCTCCTTTCTGCAGGAGCATGTTATGTCAAGGGAGGGATGTTCAGAGGATACTATATTGCTACTTCTACAATGCCACTGAGTGCAAGAAGAGGCAAGCCAAGTCTCTGGATTCTGAGAGTGATTCTAAACTTCACTCAAATTTTACATTAAAGGGAAAAAAACAGAAAAAGGGATGGTTTATATGCTGAGTGCTGTGGTATAATCCTATGTTGCTGTTCAGTCACATCCAACTCTTGGTGACTTCTATTTGGCATTTTCTTGGCAAAACTACCAAATGGTTTGCCATTTTCTTCTTGAGGTCAGTCATTTGACAGATGAGGAAACAGAGGCAAACAGGGTTCAGTGATTTGCCCAGGGTCACCCAGCTAGTAAGCATCTAAGGCCAGATATGAACTCAAGAGAGATGAGTTGCCCCGATTTGAGGCCCTGCACTCTATCCACTATGTTACCTAACTCCCCCTTATAGCTGATGTTAATAAAAAATTTTGAGCTAACAAACAAACTAAAAATACCTAAGGATGGTCAGAAGAAGGCAAGGATGAAAAGAAAACTAGTCTGCCATTATCAACCACAAGAGGGTACAGGAGGAATAAGTTCTGCTGAGGATCTGAAATTTGCTAAAAATATACCAAAACTGAAGGGGACAATTATCTGGGCACAGAAAAGATAACTTATTTGCCCATGAAAAAATAAAAGTCACAGTTCAAAGTAGACCCCAGCTCTTTGGACTCCAAAGCCTGCCCTTCTTCATTGAGCCTGGCTTCTGTTTCCTTTTCCAATTAAATGCCCCCGCTAATTTTCATATTATTTTATAGATAGAGAAGAGCATCTCCCAAGCAGGTGAACAAGAGTTTTCATTCCTTTTCTCCATTTCTGCTTGTCATTTGGCTAACTTGCCTACTAAAGATCATGAACAAAATTAAATGATTTGATTTTGAAGCAAAAGACCTGAAGTTTCTACTTTTCCATATCCTGCTAAGAAACTAGCTAAAATAGCAGAGAATCAAACAAATAATTATCATCAAATGTATTAAGTAGAAGAACTGTAATGGCATACAGAAATAGAAAACAAGACTAGGTTTGGATTAATGAGATTTACAATAACAATGACCTAGCAGATAATGTAGTCAAATTACCTAGTTATGAACTACTAAATCAGAAGCAAAATATAAACTACCTTATCAATGACAACTTTGAAATACAAATAAGTGGCAATTGTGAGAATAAACTTTATTAAATACTCCAAACTGTTTCATCTAGTGTATGATTATATGTGACGAAAGAGCATTTACGGAATTCTTACCGGAACAGCTGCCATTAGTGTTGGTTTTAATATGGATGTATCTCCTTTGCTTCCTCTTTTAATTTTTGTTGACTAAAAATAGGGGAAAAAAATATGTTCCATATTTAAGAAACCTTAAAATTTCAACATACAACACACTACAAATATGGATGCATTTTTATACTTCATTCTAGGGGAAAACTACTCAAAAGGCACAGTTGAAAAGAAATTATCACTCTCCAAAATGCACAAAAAATTAACAAGCTATCTCCTATGGTTTGGGCTTCATTGAGTAATACCTGGTCTGCTAAAGTCTGTGGTGATGAATAGCCAATGCGGCATCCATGAGAAAGGCAAACAAGCTCAGCACTTAATTCAAGAACATGGGCAAGAGGCAAATATCCAATATAAACATCTTCTTCTCTGAAAAGGAAAAGGAAAATTCAGACAAGTAGTTTACTGGCATTGAAAAAGGGAAGTGACTTTGGAATTCTTAAAGAAAAGATTCATGTTTAACATGACAGTCTTATAATAAAAACAAGATAAAAATCTGTCACATTTCATTAATAATCTAAAACTTTTTTGACTGTCTCTTATCTAGATAGTCACAATTTGTTCACTTACAAGTTTAACAAGTTAGCTGTTTTTAAAAAAGGATCAATGAAGAAAATGACATTGCTATTTTTAAAATTTTTGTATTACAGTAAAAATGAAAATTTTAACAAATTTAAATTTTATATAAACATATCCAGATTGTGATCTCTGATATCTAGTAAAAGGAAATAGAAACAGTGGGTGTCTAATGTTGCATTTCTTTATTTTTCAAATGGTACCATTTATTGCAACTTGAACTTTGGAGAAATAAACTATCTCCCTAGTTAAATATAAAATGAACCAACTTTCTACTGATCCTTAGGACATACCCCAGTCCTGGAATCCTTTCTGCCATCCCAGTTATACCAGCAATAATATTCGAATGAGAGATCATAACTCCCTTTGGAAGTCCTGTAGATCCGCTCGTATACATGATTACAGCAATATCTGAGGGTGTAGGCTTGTTTTCAGGTGAACTTCCTGCATGAGAAAAAAAAACAATGTAGAAGAAAACATAAAAATCTAAGAAACTGATCTCTATCATATCACATAAACATTGATGAAATATTCAATTCTTCTGATTTTAAGTTGGTGTGAAAATAAAGAATCCTTTACTAACTCTAACTTACCCCATATACATCTTTTATGTCATAGTTGTTTAAGCATTTTCTCCCCCAATAGGCAGTTAGGTGGTGCAGTGGAGACAGTGCTGGGTCTGGACAGGGGAAGACTTGAAATCAAATCTGACCTTAGGCATTATTAGTGTGTAATTCTAGTCAAGTCACTTCATTCTCTGTCTGAATCAGTATCCTCAACTGTAAAATAGGGATAAAAACAGCACCTACCACTCAGTGTTTTTGTGAACATCAAATGAGATAATATTTGTAAAGCATTCACACAAGGGCCTAGCCCCTGCCCTCTCCCCACCATTTCCTCATTAGAATGGGGGCTCCTTGGGGATAGTATTTGACTTTGCCTTTCTTAGTATCCTCTGTATTTGACACAGCGTGTTTCATAAATACTTGTTGAATGAATCAACTTTTGATACTTTTTTTTAAATGTCTATTTTCAAAATCACATTCAATTTTAGGAAGCAAAACATCCATATAGAAAACCTAGAATAAACTATTTTATGCCTGAGAGAAACTTACTTTTTCAATTAAAACATGCCATCATCAATTACTAACTAAAATTCACAAGAAGTCAAAAATTCCCATCTAATCTCAAGTCTTCACAAAATTTTGTTTTAAAGATAATGGTCGTGAATGGCATTCTAAGTTTCCTGTAAAATTTCTGAAGAATTTCTATAGTAGAAGATGAATGGCAGCCAAAGCTGTCCCCCAGACCTCTTGCCTGGAGCCAGCTTAGAGGGAGGTAAACAAGACTGAGAACATGAGGACAGCTCCTATCTCCACAGTGCCCCCCAAGGGCCAGGCACTCTGCCAACTGCTTTACAGACACTCTCATTTGATCCTCATGACAACCCTGGGAGAAATGCTGGTATTATTATCTCTGTATTACAGATGAGGAAACCAAGAGGTGAAGTGACTCACCCAGGATCACAAAGCTAAGAAGTGTCTGAGACCACATCTGAATTGGGGTGCTCTTGATGCTGGGTCCAGCACTCTGCATCCACTGCACCACTTATCTGCCCCAATTACAAATAAAGTCTGATGCTATTTTGGTAATCTGATTACCATCAAGTCTCCACAACATGGGACACATACCAGCTTCTAGCATCACATGAAGAACCAAAATGTGCATAAAATATTCTATATTGAAGAGTTGTGCTATATATATATATATAGAGAGAGAGAGAGAGAGAGAGAGAGAGAAAAGTTCTTTACATTTATTTTCTAAAACCATGAAGTTTCAGAAATTTTTTTCAATTGCCCTTAAAACAACTATCTCAAAAAATCCAGTATATAAATATAACCCACCACAACAAAAATCTCCAAAACTGTTTATCAAAATACAAAATATTCATAAGTTTAGCATGGCAAATGTGTATATAGATAGACACAGCTCTCTCATTCCTAGAGTATTTTACTTAATAATTCACTACTGAGAAGGAAGCATCCGTTAAATATCATTTCTATATTCTAAAAAATGATTTCTTATAAATAACATTTAAAATTTTTAAATAACATTTTACAATTTGTCCTCTGAACTATGAATAAATGTTCAAGACATCCTCAAAGAGCCTGGTTGGCCCAAGTTAACAATGAAAGTTTTTAAAAAAATGAACATTAAAAAGGCTAAGTAAAAAATAAGGGCTTGGGCAGCTGGGTGGCACCAGCCCTGGAGTCAAGAGAACTTGAGTTCAAATCCAGCTTCAGACACATAAAAATTACCTAAACTGTGTGACCCTTGGGCAAGTCACTTAACCCCATTGCCTTGCCAAAAAAAAATTTTAAAAAAGATGAAAAAAGTAAGGGCTTAATGGAGAGGAAGCGAAAGATCACTGATATGCTGACTGGTTGAACACAGGAAGATCTGCAGCAAAGAGTAGTGGCAGTATCAGGAAGGTGCAAGAATGCCGCATCAAGAGAGATGAGACAGAACTACCAGTGGGGGAAGAGGGAGTAGAGAACGTGGTCAAGAAAAAAGGGTAAGAGGCAGGAAAAAGAAACAATAGGAGACTAGAATGGGTGGGAAATGAAAGAAGGAACCAAAGGCAGAAGGGGCAGGGCAAGGACTGGGAGTGGGGAGAGGAGTGAGGTAAAGAAAAGGGATTGGGACACTGGGAAGAGGAAGTAGATGGCTCCAACTAAGAGATGGAGCTAAACATGCAGAGGCCATGTGGACTGGGATGTAGACAGGTGGCAGGAACAATAAGCTGTGAGGGACAAAGAAGTAAGGAAAGTGGAGGGAGATAAAGGCTGAAGGCTCCAGCCTCATGTCGATGCTGCACATGGATAATAAATCAGGACTGGTGTCCTTTTGGGAAAGGGGAGATACATGCTCCAAGAACATATAATTTATTATCCATTTTGAGGGAATAAATTTGTAACACCTTCCCATATATTACACATCTATTCAACATACCAAAAAGATGGTTCAACCTACCATTTACATGATCCAAAAAGAGGCAACCAAAAATTTCTTTCAAAGTGTACTGCAAAGAATATGAAATGACAATAGGCCTACAGTTCTACTGCACCATTAAGAGATCAAAGTTGAAAATACAATTTGTTTAAAGAAGGGGAAAAAAGGACCATAAGTCAAACCTATTAAATTGTACTTTAAAAATACAGCCCTTATTATATAGACTTTTAAAAAATTCCTAAGTTAAGCATTAGATAAAAATCAGAAAAACCTTAGGAAGCATGTCCAGATTAATACTTAAGTCACATATTTAGAAAAGAGAACTTTTTTTTAATGATTCACAGTTAACTCCCAGTACTGTTCATATGAATTTGGGGTTTTCTTCACATGTGGTCCAGGAATTTCTCTCTATTCCAAAGCTACTGGCTTCATTTTATTGGGGTTTTTTTAATCAGGTTACCATTGTAGCCCACTTATAAAAAGGGATACAAGATTTATGCTAGCAGTTTCCTTTTCCAAACATGTTAAATTCTATTTATGAAATAGTATTTTCTAATTCAAATGATTTTTCAAAAGAATTAGCTTTATAAATAGAGGATAAGTTCCCAAGTCAAACTTCAAAAGTTTATTTAATACATCATTGTAAAAATAGTTATATTTCAACTTATATCTAGCCACTGTTACTACAGAGATGGAAAAAAGCTTGGGGATGTCAGGAACCTTTACGTTCCCCTCTCAAAAGCTTTGGTGGACAAAATTATATAGGTGGGCAAATAATTCAGGGTACAAATAATGTACAATATTTTTGGATGTACATCTGTATCTAAGCATTATAACACAGAGCTTAATCATAAAATTTATGTTACCTACTAACCAGGGATAATAAAAAAGAAATGGAAAAAAGAAAGGAAAATTTTTCTGAAAATTTTGAGTCAAGACAGCTTTTAAAACAGAATGTCTTTTTCTTCAAAAACAACCATAAGAAGTGATGCCCAAAAGGAACATTTATGAGTATGTAATACTAATAGAGTTCAAGTAAGACTAAAAATACAGGTGAAGAGATTAATAAAGTAGAGCATACCTGAGTTTGACCTGGCTCCCAAAGCCTGTACTGCTGCCATTGTGTGAACAATGACACCCTTGGGAAATTCAGACCAAGTTGTTGGCTTACCATCTACAGTTATGATGTGGCACAGCTGAGGAACTAGAGATACAATTTCCTATGGAAATAGGCAGAATTAAAAATAATGAGCATTACTTCATGCACTGTTCTACATTGAAAGGCTTAACAAATATATTATGAATAAGTAAGGAATTTATCAAGTTTGTTTTTCCCATGAAAAATGGTCTAAAAAAATAGATCACAGACCTTAAACTACTCTGCATTTTATATAACCATATTGAAAATATTCATCCTTTTTTGTCAGGCAAAAATGACAGCAATTCATGTTTATATGTCTTCCTATAAGGCAGGCATTTTGCCTATATTCTCACCCAATCCTCAAAACAAGTCTGTGAGAAAGGTATTGTTATCCCCATTCTATAGATGATAAAACTGAAAGATTAACACTAGAAGTCTAGATCAGTTACAGCAATTGATACAAATTTTTAAAATTTAATTTTATTACATTCTTATGTAATTTCTGCTATAAGCATAAATACTTTAAATAAAAATAATTATAAGTCAATCTTATTAAGTTTTGCTTCTAAATAAAAGATTTCTTCCTACAATCTTAATTTACTTTGTGGATTAAAAAAAACTGTCAAATTGACAGTTCGATTACTTTGATCTGTATGTACATCCTATCTCTTCTAGATAATCTAGTCAATCAACCAGCATTTAATAAATCCCCATCATGTGATAAAAATTAGACATGAAACACGGCTTCAAGGAACTTACTACACAAATGACATAAAAGTAAATCTAAGACAATTTCAAGGAGAACTACTTACTGGAAGATTAAAAAGGTCAGGAAAGAGGTGGCCTTTCATATAAACATAAGGAGGAAGTAGGAGGGAATCAATGCTAAACAAGAGAAATGGGAAGGAGAATGTTGTGAGTGAGTGACCAGGAGCAGAGCTCCCATAAGCTGCTCCAAGGAACGTCTGATGGGGACTAACCTGTTGGGAGTCAAGCTGCAGTCGACTTTAAATGATGGGGGAATTGTTATTGGATACTAGAGTTAACCAGGATCTGTGGAGTTTACTGAGAGAGAAATGACATCAGACCTGAGTTTTAGGAATCACTTTGCAAGCTGAATGGAGAAAGAATAGACCGGAGGGGACAAAGTCCTAAGGAAAGGAATACAATCAAGAAATGATTACAGATAACTGAGCAGCTATAACAGAAGAATGACTGCAGACCTTCAACAGAAACAGGTAAGTTCAGAAGAGGAGCAAGTTGGGGTGGGGGGGTTCTGCTTGGACATGTCTAGTTTGAAATACCAGTATGACATTCAGTTAAAAATAGTCAATAACGAATTGGTGAATTTAGATAGAGAGTTGAAGTGAAATATGAGAGCTGATTACAGAAACTGGGACATTATGATGACTAAATCCATAGGACCTGGTCAGCATCACACAGCTGTTTATAAGGTAAGACTCCTAAGACCATAGATTTAGACATGAAAATAACCTCAGAGATCATCACCAAGTCCAACTTCCTCTAAGACCCTCTTCAGAGGAAGGGAACATAAAATAGATCTAAAGCTCCTTTCTCATTCCACCCATGTCCTCTCAATGTGCAGCCTACAAATATTAGGAAAAAAAGTCACTTCCCAACCTGATAACTCTTTTCTTGTAGTCCCTCCCTTAGTCTCTAGGAATCCCATTCAAGTCTTATTTTCTTTTCAAAGCCTGTTATTTCTTAAAGCCTGACAAGCAGGTATGAGTAACTAATCAAGTGCTTCCTTGGCCAGGCACCATGTAAAGTTCTAGGAATACAAAGACAGTCAAAAATACAGAACCTTTCTCTCCAAGGGGTTCATACTCACTGGAGGGCTATAAGGTAAGTTCACCAAGGTAAACTGAAGGCAAAAAAGAGGAAGAAAAGAAGATGACCATTGCAAGAATGGGAAGATGGAGGGGCAAGCTAGGTGGGGCACAGTGGATAGAGCACCAGCCCTGGAGTCAGGAAGAGCTGAGTTCAAATTCAACCTCAGACACTTAATAATTAATTGCCTAGCTGTGTGACCTTGGGCAAATCACTTAACCCCATTGCCTTAAATTAAAAAAAAAAAATTTAAAAAAAGAATGGGAAGATGGAGAGCAAGAAGACCAGCATCCCTAGAATGAAGAACTGGTGGAAGGGGGGTAAAGTATGAGAAGACTGGAAAAGGAGGGCAGGAATTCTTAAATGTCACAGAGAAGCCTTTCTATTTGAGCCTGATAGGAAGAGGGCAGAAAGCTAAGGTCTAAGGCAACAGGCAGAGTGCAAACACAGTAAAGGCAGAAAAATGGAAACCCTTGGAGGGTGAGAACAAGAAATTACAGAGGATATTTAGATTTTGACCTGGGGCACTAAGAGTACAGTGCTCTCATCAATAACAACAAAGTCTGAAAAGGGAGAGGTTAGTTGGGAGAAGATAATACATTCTAAATTGGGCAGGCTAAGTTTTAGATGTTCAGGAGGTAAAGTGAGATTAGAGTTAAAGACCTTACAACTGGATACATTGATCTGGAAATCATAAGAAAACTGAACTGTGAGTCCTAAGGGATCATCAAGAGAGGTAGTAGGGAGAAAAAGAGAAGAAAATCATGGAGGAAACCCAGTATGTCTGAGCATGATATCGGGATGAAGAGACAAATGATCCTTTGCTCTTCCAGCAAAAGAAATGAATTTTTAAAAAAAGATGCAGAATAAAAGCTGAGATATATTAAAAAAAATTTTCCCACAAATACTTAGCACATCAAATATAACTACAAAAATAGCTACATTTTCTTACCTTCAATTTTGTTTGCAAAAGTTCTTTACTCGTAATGATATTGGTTACCTCTGTTTCATTTAATCCATGAGCAATTGCTGAACCTCCTAGAGTAGCATATAATGTAACAACTACAAGAAAAAAGAAAAACTAAAACTAAAACATGTGAATATTCAACCATTTCAGAACACTTGTTAATTAAAGTAACAAGAACCAACTTCTGATAATCAATCTGAATCATTAGGCTCTATCTACCAATCAAAATTTATTACACATCTGCTATGATGAGGCACCATACCAGTGACTGAAAATATAAATATTTTAAATCAATTTGTAAAAAAATAAATAAATAAAACTTACTTCCATGTTGAAACATTTTTATTTATACTAACAAAAAAAAAAAAAAAAAATGTGTTCACCATATTCTCCCTAGCTGCTGAACCCTCTATATTATGGGTCCCAATCTCATTCAAATGAAACTACCATTTCCAAGGCTGGTTCAGAGGATCCCAATGACTCCCCCTAGTTCCTCAAGGTCCAACAAGGGCTGCTCAGACCAGTAGGAGCTCAGGAGCTCCTCCCTAGAAGCCAGTCAAAAACAGTCTCTATGAACTCTCAGGGTGGAAGGGCTCAGAGCAGAGTCTTCTTTGAGGACCCACCACACTCAGTATTCCTATGCCAGGGCCTCCTGAGTCATGCAGCTGACTCCACAGTTCTGCAGAGACCTCCTAAACGTTCTTGTTTCACTTTTTCAGATCTCCATTGGAGCACAAGCCAACGGTTGAAAAATGTGGAACACAAAAACTCACAAAAAGATGAATGCTGAAAACTACCTTTGCAATATTTTTGAAAAAAATCAGTGTTTTTCAATGGTGTTTTAGCATTCAAAAGTGGAGTCAGGGGCAGCTAGGTGGCACAGTGGATAGCGTTGGCCCTGGAGTCAGGAGTACCTGAGTTCAAATCTGACCTCAGACACTTAATAATTACCTAGCTGTGTGGCCTTGGGCAAGTCACTTAACCCAAAAGTGGAGTCAAATGTTCAACAGTTCGTGTCTGGTACTATATCTTGCCAGATCATCAGAATTCCTCAGACTGAGTTGTCGTAGAAGTGGTAGTGATTCCCTTGGCTGGTATGCTTGGCAGACTGTCTATGTTTCACAGGTATACAACAACGAGGGCAGCACAATGTCTCTGGAACCCTTCAGAGGGGTAAGCAGCCTAATACCTTTCTTCCACCAAATACTGAGATAAGCTCTGGCAACCTCAGCTTCAACTTCATCACCTACATGTATGTTCCCAGAAAGCATACTGCCAAGACAAGAACTTATCTACACCATTCAAAATTCTCTACTTGCTGTAACTAATGATTCCATGTATGGATGATGCAGTGTTGGCAGTTAGAAGACCCCACACACACATCTGCAGCTCCCCCCATCCTCTCTCCTCTCAGTAGACTATCTCACTTGGTAATTTCATTCAGTCCCATGGGTTCAATTGTCCTCTCCATGCAGATGACTCTCAGATCCTTTTACTTCGTACTAACCTCTCTCCACAACTCCAGTTTCACATCACTTTCGACTAACACAAATTCAATGTCCCACAGGAACTGTCGAGCTGAACCTGTCAACCTGTCAGAAATTTCCCTCAAGTTATCTACTAGAGTTTCCGAAGTGGTCTGCAAGATGCCACAAGAGTCCCAGTTAGCCAAGTGAGTAACCTTGGTGTCAGTCTTAGATATAATCCCTTAAACTTAGCCCACAAATCCAATCACCATCTTTGTCATTTCTATCTTCCTAAGTGGTCCCCTTCTCTCCACTCACATAGTATAACTAGGTTCAGGCCCATATCTCAAGCCTTCTTACTGGTTTGTCTTGCCTCAAATCTCTCCCCATCCCATTCCATCCTCCACTCAGCTGCCAAAATTACCATTCATAACAAAATGATTACTTATATATCATTACAGTCAGTTTTGAGTATTCTCTTTTCTTACTTCTAACTTGTCAAAGAAACAAAATCAAATAATCACCCTCCATTTGAAAACTACCAGAGAAAAGGGGCAGTGTCCTTGCTTATGATGGTTATTTTGCAGTATATTAGTCTAAAATAATGCTTGAAGTCTTCTGAACTACTTCTGGTGGGTTTGACTTTTTCTTTTTTCCCTCTTCTATTCTTCCAATCTTCTCATCTCTGCTGTATACTTCCAAAATAAAGTGCATGAATAATAGTAAGGATAAATGAATAAGGCTTAAAAAAATGGTTTCTAAAATTTTCAAATTGATTAAACACTGCTCATCATGTATAAATTGTTTCCAATAGTGTCTCTCCAACTATTCTTCCAAAAACATCAGAAAAAATGGATTGTTGTAATATTATTCAAAAGATGAAGAGAATCATATTCAAGTTTCAATTTAAAAAAACTGGATTATCTACTGAGTAAAAAGCATATTAATACTCAAATAATTATCCTTGAAGATTAAAAAAGAGAAACTGGGTCAATAACTTCTTCCAATGCCAAGCTAAGAGACACTTTAAAAGAAATCTAATAATATAAAAAAAAACAATAAGCAAAAATGTACATACGTTGAAAATTATACATGAAACAAGCTTGTGCAGCAATCATCCATTCTGCTCTGGTTTCACAGAAGATGGCAATGTTGGTCCTTGGCTTCTGTCCCAGTACCCGTAGGCCATTTCCAAAGTTGAAGGCTCGAATATAAACTTCTTCATAAGTCAGCCAATTGTAATCTCCAAGAATAACCTAGTGAAAAAAAAAGTTTATATCATAATATGACTGAAGTATTTACTTTCAAATTAAAACTGGAATAATTGTATAAAAATTCACAGACTGGCCAGTAGTATTTTATTTCTAATTCATTCAGCATGCTTATTCAGTCTAAGGAAAATCTGGAAAAGCAAATTTTGAGTAAAAAAATCTTGTAAATTTAGTCATCTTTTGATGCTCAGATTTTGATCAAGTTCCCTTAAATTCCCAGTCTCAACTCTTTTCTTATTAATTCATCTTTGGTTTTCCAAGTGTTAGTATCAAAATATCAAAGATACTAAAATATGACTACTCCTGGCTATATGTTTAAATAACTATCAACATTCAGTATTAAATACTATGGTATTACTTAGCAGAAACTCACCTTTCATATTCTCAAAGATTTAAAGGCTTTTCAGTACTATGTGGACAGTTTGTCTTAACTTTAGGTGAGCAGGAAAAAAACTCAACTTGGAATGAGCAGTGCTATGTAACTCATTTAAAAAACAATTTCCCATATAAAACATGAAGGTTTTCATGAGCTTCATTCCCAGATATACATGCTATAAATGTATTGCAGGTCTATTTCCAAAAATATGATATAATACTCATCATACTTCCTGGTTTTATTAAATGTTTATTATGTAAAATATTTCCTCAAATTTAAATTTTATAAAACTTATCAAAATTTTAAGTCTTTCACAGTCTATCACGAGATAAAGAAAAATTAGGTTAAAACTACATACTTGAGGAATTTATGAAATTAATAATTAAAAAGAAAGATAGATACAAATTTTAAGATGCTGGCCCAAACTTTCACCTTTCTTTTGTGTGCTAATGTAGATCTCCATTAAAGAAACCCCACAGGGGCAGTTTGGTGGAACAGTGGAGAGAATACTATCCTAGAGTCAGGAGGACCTGAGTTCAAATCTAGCCTGACACTAAATAATTACCTGTGCAAGATCAGAATTTAACCAAAATTTTGTGTACAATGGGTCATAGTAATTAGTCAGAAGAATGAGTGATTTTCTAAAACTTTGCTGCACATAAAAATGATATCTAATTAATATTCCATCTAAGCTCATGTGACAGTGCCTCCATGTGGCACAAAGAAAGAACTAAAGGAAATTTGAGTGCCAGTTTTGCTTCTCTTTTGGACTAAACTCACATCTGAAAGGAGGACAAGTCACACAATCTCTCCCCCTAAGCCTTCCCACACAGACAAATCAGGAACATGAATGTACACAGACTTTATGTAAAGAAGACTGAGAACATCTGAGAGGAATGCCTCTTCATTATTTACTACTTCTTAATCTTGCTTTTCCTTTTCTCCCTCATCCCTCAGAAGAAGGAAGCCTTAGTCCTTTCCTAAAGTGAATTCTTCAGTTTGCATGCATTACTCTCTCTAAAACACAATGCAGCAATCCTGCACCCTTGCTTCCAGGCATTTTCAATCACTCCCTTCTCCCCTTATTGAACCTTTTTATGTGGGCAAGGTTCAGTTTTAGATACAAGAGACAAATACAAAAACAACTAACAGTCCCAGACCTCAAGGAGTTTACACATTCTAAAGAAGTGGTAAAAACAAATTAAAATTTAAATATTTAAGGTGTTACTGAATGCAGCTGGAGAAACTACAATCTAGTTCACTACCAATATATGTAACCTAATCTCAACTGGGTCTTCACTGAAGCAGGTAATCCTATTATTATTCTGATCTGATTGATTGCCTACAGATTTCAGAAAATCTAATGAACTAATGCTGAGTGAAGTGAACAGAACCAGGAGAACAGTATTCACAATTAACAGTAACACTGCAATGATCAACCAGGATAGACTTAGCTCTCCTCAAAAGTACAATGATAAAAGACAATTCTAAAAGACATATGTTGGAAAATTCCATCCCCATTCAGAGAAAGATCTATGGAGTCTTAATGCAGATCAAATCATTTTTCCTTTTTTACCCCTCTCGTAATTTTTGTCCCTTTTGTTCTGATTCTTTTTCCATAGCATGATTAATATAGAAATGTGTGAATGACTAACCTATATCATATTATCTGCTGCCTTTGGAGGAGAGGAAGAATTAAAGGGAGTAAACTGTATAAAAATGAAAAGTGAAAACTATCTTTCTCATATAACTGGAAAAATAGTTTAAAAAAATCTGATTCCCTATCCAACTCAACACAGGAATTATTTAATTTTCCCTTCTCTCCTACAATGTTCCATACTATCTTCTCCCCCTTTCTCTGTCCAAGAACTTAACTCATACTTCAACTGAAAAACATGCCATTCCAATTCTCAGACAAGGAAATCAAAGCTAGATGTAGACTAATGAAAAATTGCTCTAAATCATTGATTAGAGAAATGCAAATTAAAGCATCTTTGAGGTACCACTTCACATTTCTCAGATTGGCCAATATGACCAGAAAGGATAATGGATCAATGTTGGAAGGAATGTGGGAAATCTAGGACACTAATGCACTATTGATGGAGCTGTGAACTCATCCAGACTTTCTGGAGAGCAATTTGGAATTATGCCCAAAAGGCAATAAAAATGTGCACACCCTTTGATCCAACAATACCACTACTAGGTCTATACCCTGAAGAGATCATGAGGGGCGGCTAGGTGGCACATTGGATAAAGCACAGGCCTTGGATTCAGGAGTACCTGGGTTCAAATCCAGCCTCAGACACTTAATAATTACCTAACTGTGTGGCCTGGGGCAAGCCACTTAACCCCATTTGCCTTGCAAAAACCTAAAAACAAAAACATTAAAAAAAGAGATCTTGAAAAAGGGTAAAAAAAACCCCACTGTACAAAAATATTCATAGTAGCTCTGCTTGTAGTGGCAAAGAATTGGAAATTGAGGGGATGTCCATCCTCTGGGGAATGGTTGAACAAACTGTGGTATATATAAGTAATGGAACACTATTGTTCTATTAGAAATCAAAAGGGACAGGAAAGACTTGCATGAACTGATGCAGAGTGAGATGGGCAGAACCAAAACAACAATGTATACACTGATAACAACATGGGGTGATGATCAACTATGATGGATTTCTGTGTAACTCAATAATCAGGGACAATTTTAAGGGATCTGTGATAGAGAAAACAAAATTCTTATATAATGAAACAAAATACTTCTATAATTAAAAAAAAACCTGCCATTCTAGTCTAAAGAGATGGAACCCCTCTTGAAAGGTCAAACAACTGTACAACTGTCCTTGATTCCTTCATCTCCAGTACATCTTCTCCAGCAAATATCTCTCATTACTTTAACACCTTCTCTCTAAACTATTTCTCCTTAACCATTGTTCCTTCCCAGACACCTATCAATACAATCATGTCTCCCCATCCTTAAAAAAAACTTACTAAATCCTACCATGCCCACTAGCTATCATACTCTAAATTGTCTCCCTCTCCTCAGCTAAACTACTTTTAAACAAATAACAAAAATCTATGCTCAGTGTTCTCCATTTCTTCTTTCCTAAAGTTACCAAGATCAATCTCATAATGTCCAAATCTAAGGATCTTTTCTTAAATCCTCCTTCTAGACCTCTCTTCATTCACACTCAGCTTAGGTGACTCTCCTTCCTCTTGTTTCTCCAACCTACCCAATGGGAGGCAAGTATGACAAATCTCACTGAATTATCCTTCCCTAACTCATAGACCTGCCTTAGGAACTTTCTGCTAAAGCTCCACCATCCCTCTGTTCACCCACTTTTGGAATCACAACCAGATATCCAAACACATCTTTCTTTCTCCACATCTCTTGCACCCAGCCAAATCTTCACTTATCACCTCCAGCAACAGCTTCAGACCAACCGCAACAAATAAGAGGAAACCGGCAGGAGACTTAGACGACAACAGCACCCCTAGACCACCAATCTTGCCTCTGGACCAGTCTTCCTCTCCAGATGCCAACCACCTGCAACTCACAGGGAGGTGGGCCAGTAAGGAGGCAGTGTGCAGCAGGAGGTCAAGCCACTACCAACTACCACTTAGACCATTTTCCCTCATAGCAGGACATAGATAGTCTAGGACTCCAAAGCCAAGAAGAACAGGGTTTCCCATAGCAGGGTTAAATGGTTCCTTATCAGAAACTGATAAGATTTTTATATAGAGAAATGAATCATTAAGGAAGAGGCATTAGTAGTTATGTGTGGATGTATGTATATGGTGTGCGTGCATATGTATACCCTGAAGAGATCATGAGGGGCGGTTAGGTGGCGCATTGGATAAAGCACAGGCCTTGGATGTATACATATGCACGCACACATAGCCATATACATATTTACCTTAAATATTTTTATTCCATGGTCCAAATAGCATAGCCTTTGTGAATTCAGAAAAATAGATGCTAGCTCAAGATTAAATTCCCTTATAATTGACAACTGAAAAATGGTCAAAGGATAATAATTATCAAAAGAAGAAATCCATACTTTCAACAGGTATATAAAAATCTTCTCCAAATCGCTT
Source organism: Macrotis lagotis (assembly GCF_037893015.1). NCBI lineage: Eukaryota > Metazoa > Chordata > Mammalia > Peramelemorphia > Peramelidae > Macrotis > Macrotis lagotis. The sequence goes on from NC_133663.1 coordinate 63,814,042, forward strand.
ATAATTCTAAAAATGTAAATTAAAGCAACTCTGAAGTTTCACCCCAAATTTATCAGAAAGGCAAAGTTGACTCAAAAAAAAAGAGGAAAAGTGACAAATGCTGGAGGGGCTATGAGAAAATGAGCTTATTGAGATGAAAAGGCTGTCATCTGCATGGAAGGAATTTCAAATGATAAGCCCCACAAACCCATTTTTGGACCTCTAGGATGAAAAAGAGGTATATTTAGGAGAAGTAGAAATATAGAGCCATGAGGATGGAATAATGGCACAGTCTCATTTCCAAAGAGATAAGGCACAGCAGAACTTGCTGCCATGGAGAACAGGAATCTGCTCCCAGTTCCTAGCCAGAAAAGAGTGCTGATGGTCACTCAAAGACCAGAGCACAGGACAAAAGAGTACCTTCTCCTTAGATCATACCACCTTTGAAATCTAAAAACAGGAGCACAAAAAAATCTGAAACTAGACACTGTGTCTCCTTAACCCCAGGAACAGAGTCCAACTTTACTATAAAATTACAAGTCAAGAAATAGGCTAGAATATGAGCAAACAACAGCAAAAAAAGAACCTAACCATAGAAGGTTACTAAGAAGACAGGGTACATGAAGAAATTAAAAAAAAAAAAAAAAGACAAAGAAATCAAAAGCGCTACATGCAAAAAATCTTAAAGAAATATGTGATTTGGGGGTGGCTAGGTGGCACATTGGATAGAGCACCAGTCCTGAGTTCAAATACTTAATAACTGCCTAGCAGTGTGACCTTGGGCAAATCACTTAACCCCATTTGCCTTGCAAAAAAAGAAAAGAAATATGTGATTTGGATATAAACCCAAACGGAATTCTTAAAAGAACTCAAAATGAATTTTAAATATCAAATAAGACAGGAAGAAAGTGAGTAATGAGAGGAATAAAAATTGGGAAAAGAAATGAGAGTAATGCTAGAAAATTCATAAGAGAATTAACAGCTAGATAAAAGAGGCACAAAAAATACTTGAGAAAAAAATACTTTTAAAGAAATAGATGGGGCAGCTAGGTGGCGTAGTGGATAAAGCACCGGCCCTGGAGTCAGGAGTACCTGGGTTCAAGTCCAGTCTCAGACACTTAATAATTACCTAGCTGTGTAGCCTTGGGCAAGCCACTTAACCCTGTTGCCTTGCAAAAAACAAAAAAAAAACAAAAAAATAGAGAACATTATAAATTGCAAAATGGATGATTTTGACTATTAAATTTAGGAGTTTTACACTAATAAAATTTTGTACTAATAAAATCAATGCAGTCAAGATTAGAAGGAAAAAATAAAGTTGGGAAACAATTTTCACAGCTAGTATTTCCAATAAAGAACATTTCAAAAATATATTTACAAGATTACAAGTTGTTCCTCAATTGATAAATGGTCAAAGGACATGATCGGGCAATTTTCAAATGAAAAAAGTACCCTAAATCATTTGTTTAGAGAAATACAAATTAAAAAGAACTATCCTCACACCCATCAGATTGGTTAAGATGACAAAAGGAAACTGATCACTATTGGAAAGAATGTGAGAAAACTATGAACTGATACAATCATCCTGGAGAGCAATATAGAACTATGCTCAAAGAGCAATAAAACTGATCATACTCTGACCCAGCAATGTCAATCTAGGCGTATATCAAAAGAAATCATGAAATATGGAAAAAGTCTCACATGCTCAAAAATATTTCTAGCAGCTCTTTTTGTAGTGGCAAAGAATTGGAAATCAAGGGGATGCCCATCAATTGGGAATGACTGAACATGTCATAGCATGTCATTAAGTACTATTCCATTAGAATCATAGGTGATCAGACTTTAGATAATCATGGAAAGAATTACACAAATTGATGCTGAGAGAAGGGTGCAGAATCAAGAGATTATTGTACACATTAACAACAATGGGAGACAATCAACTATGATGGATGCAGCTCCTCTCAGCAATTCAGAGAACAAGGACAACCCTAATAAGAGTTGCTATAGACAATACCATCCACATCCTGAGGAAAAAAATCATGGAATCTGAATGTATACTGTGTTTACTTCTTAAAAAACTTGTTTTTCCTTCCTATCTCATGCTGTTTTCCTTTCCCCTTGTTTATAATTCCTCTTATATAAAATTATTAATATGTAAATATGTTAACACAAAAGTACAACTTCACCACCCTGGGGAACAGAAGGGAAGGTGATAGAAAAAAAGTGTAATTCATAAATTTGCAGTGTTGAAAAATACCACAGTATGTAAGCAGAAAAATAAAATTAAAAAAAAAAACGGAGGCACCTAAGTGATGCAGTGGATAGAGCACCAGTCCTGGAGTGAGGAGAACCTGAGTTCAAATGTAGCCTCATAGCCTTAATAATTACCTGGCTGTGTGGCCTTGCCATTTAACCCCATTGGCTTTGCCCCCCCTCAAAAAAAAACTTAGTCAAATTTTAAAAAAAAAGAATCCACTGATCCTCCTGAAAGATCCCAAAATAAAAATTCCCAAAAATATCATACTCAAATTCCAGAGCTCTCAGGACAGGGAAAAAAATATTACAACAGCAGAAAAAAACAATTCAAATATTGTGGAGCCATAGGCAAAATAACACAAGATTCAACAGGTTCAAAATAAAAGGATTGAAAGATTCAGAATATTTCTGAAGGCAAAGGAGCGAGGATTACCACCAAGAATAACCTACCCAGCAAAACTGAGTATAAAATCAAAGGGAAAAGAGCACATTTAATGAAAATGAGGAATTCCAAGCATTCCTGATGGGAAAAAAAAGAGACCTGAATAGAAAATCAGAAGGGTGATTCAATAAGAGTAAACTACTCATCCTCCTAAATTTTTTTATCATTACTAGGGCAGTTAAAAGTAGTTTATATAGAGGGCAAAGGGTGTGAGTTAACTATAATAGGATGACTTTAAAAAAAATAAAATAAAATGTAAAAAATATGAAAGAGACTCCCTGTGAAGGGTGGAGAAGTAGGAAGAACAAAATTCTTTTACATGAAAGAGGTATATAAAGGCTTTTACATGGAAGGGGGTGAGGCAGGCAATGTTTGAACCTTACTCTTACTGGAATTGGTTCAAAAAGCCTTACATACTCTCAGCAGGAAGTATAGAAACCTATTTATCCTACTAGGAAGTAGGAAGAAAAAGAAAAAGGGTGGGGAGGGAGTGAAAGATAGGAGAGAGAAACTGGAAAAGGCAATGGTTAGAATCAAAACAGACTTTTCAGGGATAAGTTTAAAAAAAAGAAAAGATTATTAGGTGGGAAGTGGGGGAAGGTAGATAAATAATAATAATAACTATGAAGGGGATGAATTCACCCATAAAATGGAAGCAGATACCAAAATGGATTAAAAATCAGAATCCAACAATATGTTGCTTATAAGACATACACTTGAAATAAGAGACAGAGTAAAAATAAGGGGTTGGAGCAAAATTTTTTATACTTTGAAATTAAAAAAATAAGAGAGCAATCATAAAAGAGATAAGCAGAGAAACCATATTACACTAAAAGGTACTAGACAATGAAGTCATATCAATACCAAATACATATGAATCAAAAGTTATATAAAGCATCCAGATTCTTAAAAGAGAAGTTACATGAGTTACGCTAGTTAAGGACCCTCAACTTTTCAAAAGATAAATTAAGAAAAGGAATAGATATGATAGACAATTTGAAAAAAATGAATGGGAATAGGAAGGATACATTGCAACCTTCACTAAAAACTGATCATGTATTAGGGCAAAAAAAACACAACCCTCACAACCAAATACAAAAAAGCAGAAAGCTTAAATGTACTCTTTCCGTATCACAATGCAATCAAAACAGCATTCAATGAATCTACCATGGAAAGATAGATTTTTTTTAAAAAATTGGAACTAAATAATCTAATCCTAAAGAATAAGCAGGTCAAAGAACAAATCAGAAACAGTCAACAATTTCATTAAAGAGAATGACAATAATAATTAGACATAGCTAAAGGAGAAATTTTATAGCTCTTAAATGCTTGTATCAATAAAACAAAGAAAGAGCAGATCAATAAATTGGACATAGAACTAAAAATCTAGAAAAACAACAAATTAATTTCCCAAATTAAACACCAATTAGAAATCTTGAAAATTAAAGGAGATGAATAAAATTGAAAGCAACATATCTATTGAGCTAAAACTAAGAGCTGGTTTTTTGAAAAACCAAACAAATCATAAAATATATAAACTATTGGTTAATTTGATTAAGAAAAGAAAATCAAATTATCAGTATCAAAAATAAAAAGGGTGAAATCCATCACCAATGAAGTTGAAAATAAAGAACTTACTAGGAGCTATTTTTTTCAAATTATGTCAATAAATCTGACAATCTAAGTGAAATGAATATTAACAAAAATATCAATAGGTCAGATTAACAGAAGACTTAACTCTAGCTTAGAAAAAAAAAATGAACAAGCTGTTAACAAATTAAGAAAAAAATCCTGGGGAGGCTAGGTGGCATAGTGGATAAAGCACCAGCCCTGGAGTCAGGAGTACCTGGGTTCAAATCTGGTTTCCTACACTTAATAATTACCTAACTGTGTGGCCTTAGGCAAGCCACTTAACCCCATTTGCCTTGCAAAAGAAACCTAAAAAAAAAAAGCCCCAGGACCATATTCTACCAAACACTTAATGAAAAACTAATTCCAATATCATATAAACCATTTGCCCCTTTTTAAGAAAATTTTATTTATTTAAGGTAATGGGATTAAGTGACTTGCCCAAAGTCACACAGCTAGGCCATTATTAAATGTCTGAGGCTGAATTTAAATGCAGGTTCTCCTCACTCCAGAGTCAGAGTTCTATCCACTGTGTCACCTAGCTGCCCCCAATATAAACTATTTGGAAAAAATAAGACAAAAGGAATTCTACCAAAGTCCCTTTTTTTAACATAAATATGGTTCTGATACCTAAATCAGGAAGAGCCAAAATAGATTAAAGAAAACCATTTCCTATTTCCCTAACATTGCAAAAATTTTAAATAAAATCCTATGGCAAAGAAACTACAATAATATAGAACAAGGACCATATACTAACCAGATAGGAATTATGCCAGGAATACAAGACTGTTTCAATATTAGGAAAATATCAGCATAACAGACCATATCAATAACAAAAAATATTTGATTATTTAAATAGCTAAAGAAAAAACCTGACAAAATAAAATTCTTTCCTATTAAAAACACTAAAAAGCATGGGAAATAAATGTAACTTCCCCTTAAGATGATTTATCTTAAGATTTAGCTATCTAAAAACCATCAGCAAGCATTACCTGAAGTAGGGATAAGCAAAAAAGCCTTCCCAATAAAATTAAGGGCTGAAGTAAGGATGGCCCTTATTACCAATATTATTCAACATTACTAGAAAAATGTGAGCTATAACAATAAAAGAAAAAGAAAGGGAAAATTTAATAGGCAATGGGGAAACAATACTATAACTCTTTGCAAATAGATATGATGATATACTTGAGACCAAAGAATCAATCAAAAAAAAAAACACTGAAATAATTAACATAAGTTGTAGAATAAAACTCATAAAGTGTACCACAAAAGTTAGAAAGAGAAATCCAATTAAAAATAATGCAGACAAAATAAAATCTTTGGAAGTCCTCCTGACAAGACAAATCCAAAAACACAATTATGTAATATTTTTTCATACAAAATAAAGTCTAAATGACTGGAAAAATATTATGCATACCAAACTACCATAAAATTATTTTATAGAGTAAGAAAAAAATAATAAAATTTATCTGGAATCTAAAAAAAAGTGAAAGAAGGGAGCTTAGCAGTATTAGACCTCAAACTGCATTACATAGCAATAATGATCAAAACAATCTAGTACTGGCTAAACAAATAGGGTGGTGGTGGTTCCTTGAAATAGATTAGGTATACAAAACACATTAGTAAATGATCACAGTAATTTGATAAACCTAAAGATGGAGATTTGGGGGGACAAGAACTCACTATTTGACAAAAATTATTGGGAAAACTAGAAAGCAATTTTGCAGAAATTAAACATAAACTAACACCTCACATCATATACCAAAATGGTTTTTTTAGACATTTTTAGACATAAGAGGGTACTATCATAAGCAAAATGGTACAATGGCTTAAAAGGATCTGATCAATGGCTAAGGGAAGAATTTATAACCAAACAAAATATAAGAGAACATTACAGGATGTAGAATGGATAATTTTAATTACATAAATTAAAAGGATTTTGCACAAAATCAAAGCAGCCAGGCAGGAAGCTTGGGGGAGAGAGGAAATTTACAAGTTCTCTGATAAAGGTCTCTTTTCTCAAATATGTGGGAAATAAGAATATGAGTCATTTCCCTACCAATAAATGGTCAAAGGATAGAACTGGGGGTTTTTAGAAAAAAAAATTAACTCTGTATTCACATGTAAAAGCATTCTAAATCAGTACTGATTAGAGAAATGCAAATTAAAACAACTCTGGTACCACCCTCACATATATCAGATGGGAAATGACAAAAATTGAAGGAGATGTGAACAAATTAGTATGTTAAAACACTTGGTAGAGTTGTGAACTGATTCAACCAATCTAGAGAGCAAATTTAAACTATAACCAAAGGGCTATGACAGTGGACATATTTTTTTGACCCAGCAACAATACCACTACTAGATCTAAATTTCAAAAAAAAAAAAAAAAAAGAAAGAAAAAGGAAAAGGATCTATTTGGCACAAAAAATAATTATAGCAGCTCTTTTAGTGGTGGCAAAGAATTGGAAACTAAGAAGACGTCCACAATTAAGAAAAAGCTAAACAAATTTTGTTATTTGATTATGAAGGAATACTATTGTGCTATAAGAAATGGCAAGCAGGATGTTTCAGGGAAATCTGAGAAAACTTAAAAGAACAGATAAGTGAAATCAGCAGAAATAGGAGAACATTTTATACAGTAATTTAGTAGAATAATCAACTGTCAATGGCTTAATTATTCTCATCAAGACAACTGTGAAGGACATAAAAAGAGAGAAAGATTGAAGTCTGAATACAAACCAAATTATTCTTTTTTAAAAAATTTTATTTTTCAGGGGCTCTTTTATTATGTTTTCTTTTCCAACATGGCTAATATGGAAATGTTTTGCAAGACTGAGCATGGAAGATACATAGCAAATGTCTTGCCTTTTCAAGAAGGAGTGAAAGAGTCATTTTAAAATTCAAAAATCTTAAATTGTAAAGTTAAAAATAGTTTAACATGTAACTGAGAAAAACTTTTAAAAAATTATTATTCAGTTATCAGCATCTTATTTAGATTTTTTTGTTTGTTTTTTTTGTTTGTTTTTGTTTTTGCAAGGCAACAGGGTTAAGTGGCTTGCCCAAGGCCACACAGCTAGGTAATTATTAAGTGTCTGAGGCCAGATTTGAACTCAGGTACTCCTGACGCCAGGGCCGGTGCTCTATCCACTGTGCCACCTTAGCTGCCCCCATTTCTGTTTTTTAAGGAAGATTTTATTTATTTTAAATTTTACAATTTTTCCTCTAATCTTGCTTCCCTCCCCCCACCCCCCACAGAAGTAAGTCTGTTAGTCTTTATATTGTTTCCATGGTATACACTGATCTCAGGTGAATGTGATGAAAGAGAAAACATATCCCTAAGGAACAAACAAAGTATAAGAGATAGCAAAATTAAGATAATGGTTTTTTTTTTTAAATTAATGGTAATATGTCTTTGGTCTTTGTTCAAACTCCACAGTCATTTCTTTGGATACAGATGGCATTCTCCATCAGATACCCCAAAATTGTGTCTGATAGATGTTTATTTCAAGAAACAAAATCAATTTTTTGAAACAAGATCATAATTGAGACTTTGAAAGTTCATTTAAATCTCAAAGAGAAACAACAATTCAAAGTAAGCAACAAAATACCTTCTTAGAACTCATTTCCATCAGCTCAGTAATATTAAAATAGATTAAAAAATTATTTTATTTGTGGTTGGCAAAAAATAAAATATTAAAATTCAAAAGAATAAAACTCTAAATCAGAGACAAAACAAATTGTGTTTATTGAAACTAAAGAACTTGTTGAAATTTGGTAAGCATGGGACTTAAAAAGTATAAAAGGAAAATTTGGATATAGATGATGTCAAGTGACAAAATACAGTGTTGCAGCAGCACATTAGCAGTCACAGATAAAAAGCTAATTCTGAGATTAAGTGATGGGATTATACTACAAAAAGAAAATTAAATTCACAAATGAGAACTAAAATTACCATAGATCATACATCAGAAGAATTTTTAAAAGATACAATAGGTTGGTCACATATGATACAAAACCTGATTAAGAGAAGAGCTATTTACCTAAAAGAGAGAGAGAGAGAGAGAGAGAGAGAGAGAGAGAGAGAGAGAGAGAGAGAGAGAGAGAGAGAGAGAAGAGCTATTTGATTTTATAAAATCTATCACTAGAGTCAGCTTGGTTTGGCATAAGAGGAGAGTAGACAGGACTTCTCTGACAAACAGCAATGGCATTACCAAGGCCAGGTCTTTAACCTCTCACTTCAGGCAATTCTCTAACATTGTAAATAAAAAATAAATTGACACTATGCATTGGTGGAGAGAATAGCCATAAAACAAGTTCTCTACACAGGTAAAAATCACATTCCAAGCTCTTTCCATCAATAAAAAAAAAAACAAATTGCTTAGTAGATCTACTAGATGTACCTATAATGTCAAAAACACACCAGGAAAAGTAACAAAAAATATATGGCTTTAGGATGGGAATGACATACATCATCTATGGATAGTGAAGAAAACTAAAAAAGAAAACTGTCTTCCAGTCATTTTTTTACTTTAATTTAAAAACAAGCATTGCTAAACACTTAGAAGATGAAGAATATTCTGAAGGAGGTCTGACCAAGGCCAGTTCACTGGTTCAGAGCTGAAATTACAACAATAAAACTGTCACAGACCACACTGTAACAAAAAAATATGAGTTTATTTAACAATAGCATTTAAAAAGGATACAAGCACTGGTTCAGGAAGATACAGCCCCTGTTTCCACAGAAACACAACTGGTTGGATGAGGTTTGTCCTTTGTTCTCAAAGAAGTCTATGACATCAGAGAGGTGATGTCATGAAAAGCACATGAATAAGATTTGAGTGTGGATCCAGTGATCAGATATGGATGAATCAGTACAACTAAAGATGGCCCAGGATGTGAGGCCAGCAGGGTTAAGGTCACACAGTAAGTGGCAAATTTCTGAGACTACATTCTTACTCTGTCCTCCTGACTCCAAGGCCACTGCACCATCCAGTTTGTTGAACTAGAACAAGGCTGTCTAAAAATGCAGCCTTGCAGGGCAATTTTACATGGTCACCTGTGGGTTCACTAGTAAAAAAATTGAACCCTAATGGAGTTCTCACTAAAATGGCAAATCAAAATATATTGTCTATTTTTCCAATAAAAACTTTTAAAAAGTAAGGTTGGAAGCTCTGAACTAAAATCAGCTTTGTTGATTCATCATACACTGGCACATTCCATCAAATCTGAGGAATACCAGCACTTTCTGGGTTGTGCTTTTTATGACCCAGTGGACTAGGAAACCTCAAAGTCACAAACCCTACTAACCTAAGACAAACCTCTTCTCTGCCTTTGCAGGAAAATTAGCCTGGCCTACCTGGTATCCCAGCAGAATTTGTTCCAACCACAAGGAGAATGAAATCTACCAAAATATCATTTTAACACTAATTGGCTGTAAACAAATCAATGTCCACTTAAACTAGTGCAGTCAGATTTCTGTAAAATATTTTAACAAACCACGATTCATCTTCTGCATAAAGCACAGTCTAGAAATAACACTTAGTAATTACCAGGTTTCTTCTATAATCAAGCCAAACTTTAGAAAAATCTTTTCAACTCACTAATTTACCCAAAAGATAGCAATTAAAATATTCTTGCATAATCTGCTTAACAGAATCTGAAAAGTAACTTTGAATATTGTTTCCTGAAAAAAATTGAAATAAAATATTTAGTTGAAATAAAGTATTTTGTTGTTTTTTTAAATAAAAATCTAAGAATGGGGTAAATTCCACTTTATTTTCATTGATCAAACTTTCAAAAAAATATTATTGAATATCCAAATTATAAATAAAGTCCAAAGATCTATGAGCAAAGTTTTATAAGCCACACACATTGCTTCTACAAGGAGCTGATACTCTGGTGAAAGGAAATTTTGAACTGTAAAATCTATGATAAAGTCTGTTAGATGGGAAAAGATGGTATTGCCAGAAAAGAGCTTTGTTTTTCACAATTTCCCTATTAATGCTTCAGTCATTTCCTATTCTTCTGAATCTGTAACCTTTCTAGATTCTTGGAACTATAAAATAGCAATTATGTTACAATATTCAGAATTATTAAGGAGATAAAAATTCTTTGGTGGCTCAAAAATGCTGAAATTTCATTGAAAATGATTAAAAGTAGAGAACAAACTAAGAGTAGAGAGTCTTTATGAATGCTATTTTGTGTCAAACAGTGCTAAAGTGGATTAGAAGGTTTTTGAACTTCTCTACCACAAACACCTTATGCTTTATATCTTGTGAGAAACTACCAAGGGGAACAGACTAACAGAAAATATGGAAAGTGCAATTTTCTTTTTTTCTTTTTTTTTAGGTTTTTGCAAGGCAAATGGGGTTAAGTGGCTTGCCCAAGGCCACACAGCTAGGTAACTATTAAGTGTCTGAGGCTGGATTTGAACCCAGGTACTCCTGACTCCAGGGCCGGTGCTCTATCCACTGCGCCGCCTAGCCACCCCAAATTCAAAGATTGTCATTTTTCTATCTTGGTATATTCCTAAGAAAATTGCACTTTCTGGGCGGCTAGGTGGCGTAGTGGATAAAACACCGGCCCTGGAGTCAGGAGTACCTGGGTTCAAATCCAGCCTCAGACACTTAATAGTTACCTAGCTGTGTGGCCTTGGGCAAGCCACTTAACCCCATTTGCCTTGCAAAAACCTAAAAAATTTGTTAAATACACACACACACACACACACACACACACACATATATAAAATCTTTGAATTCAAATAACAAGCTTTCTCAAAATTTAATCAGCATCTCCCATATTTTAGATAATTGAAGTTAAAAATAAAAACAGTAATATGTTTCTGGTCAGTCCCATCCTTGGCACACTCTCTGAAACCCTGAGCCAGTCATTTACTATCTCAGTGCCCTCTATGTCTCCCCAAAGACGACAGAAGCAGAGAAATGATCAACTACATTTGAAATGGGAGTTTACTCATCTGGGAGGCTCCCTGTCCCAATCCCTCTATCTATAATCTTAAGGTAGTAAAGAAAGCAGAAATAATATCTACTTTTGTCAAGTCTAGCTCATAAAAATATTCTGTATTACACATTATACATGTCTGTGCCTGTGTGTGTATGTGTATATAGGTGTGAGTTATGTATGGGGGGGAAGTGTGGTATGGATGGGTGGGTGGGTAAAAATCAACTTACCAATTTACCAACTTTCTCCTCAAACTCCCTCTTCTGGCTTCCTTATTTCTGGAAACAGCATTACCATTCACCCAATCATTATGCTAAAAATTTCATTATCTTTTTTTACTTCTACATCCAAAATGTCCTCCTGATTTTAACTCTAAGACACTCAAATGTGCAAGTCTCCTTCCTCATTCCTCAGACACAATCTCAGAATCAATTCTCCATCCTCATACTGCCCCAAGCCCTTTCCACAGGCTAATCTGTCTTCCTAAATCCCTCATCTTCCTCATGCATAGATCTGATAGTGTTTTACTCAAAACTCTTCAGAACTGACCACTCAAATTTTAGCCCCTTAGGTGACCTCCAGGAGCTGGTGCCTCACCATCCAAATCTCTCTCATACCTGTGCCCTCCACATGGGCAACAATCATGCCCAAATTATACTACTTACAGTTCCAGTCATCTTTCCACCTTTTGAAATCTTTAAATTATCAGTTCAAATGCCATCTCCTTCAATGTCCCAACAATCAGAAATGATCTTTCCTTCTAGTAACACTTTGTATTTCTCTTGAACTATTATCTTATATTCTATATCATGGTTATTAATTGAATTACATACTTGCATGTTTCACAATCCCCAATATATTTATAAATTAACTTTCTGGGCTTAAGAGCATAATTGATGATCATACAATATCATAACTGGCTGGCCTAAAGATCAAACACAAAAGCTTAGCATTATTGCCATTTCTTCCAATTCAGGGGTCCTAAGAATTGTCAGCTATCAGACAAGAAAATTATCCAGCTCAGTAATAGTATCTGCATACCATTTCTATACTTATCTTACAAGGTCATACTAGGAAACTGTACTAGAGGTCTTAGTTCTGCCTAAGTATTAAAGAAACCCATTTATAGGCAGTTTGTTTGGGGGAAAAAAAAGTGTGTAAAATCTATCATTTAAGTTCAAATTTACTGTGTTAGTTTCCTCTAATACAGGTTAATGAAGGGAGCCCATTGTAAAACATCTTTTCACTTGAACAATGCAGAAATGGATAATGCAGATAGAAATAAAAGGCTTACTTCCCCCTCTACCCTCAATAACAAGTCTTTAATCACCTTTTTGCAGAGTTTGCAATAGTAAAAAAGTGAGTAAAAAATTATCAGTGAGATAATCAGATCCACCCCAACCTAAGCACAGAGGATACAAAGAGATAAAAGATAATCCCTGCCCTCAAGTAGTTTACAACTAAGCTACTCTAATAAGGGAGACAAAAAGCAAATAAATATATCTAAAGCAAGTCATATGAAGAATAGTAAATAATTAACAGAGAAAAGGCAGTGAAATAAAAGTGGGATTGAGGAAGGCTTCCTACAGAAGAATTTTAGTTGGGACTTCAAGGACACCAGGAGATCAGCAGGTTTACTGTTTTAAACACAGTGCCCAGAAATAAGAGAAAGGAGTTGGGGTGAACAGTCAGGATGCCAGAATCACCAGATAGAAGAATGATTTGAAGAATAAGGTATAAGAAGATTGGAAACATGGAAGGGGGTTATGATGGGTTTTAATTGCCAAACGAATCATTTTGTAAATGATGCTGAATGTGATAGGAAGACAATACTTCAAATATCAACAATATAGAAGATTTAGAGTCTATGGGACCATATTCCTGAGGCCAGGAGGGACAATACAGTTGTATCAAGCCCTTTTGGTCTTAGATGTTCAGAAGACCCTCAAACCTATGAGCCTAGGTGCAGTATCCCTTTCATAGTTTGGAATCCAACCCTTAAGGTACCTGGACTAAGGAAAGGACACAAAAAAGGGCATTTTTTAAAAAAGGTAGTTGTTTTCTCTACCTCTAAACTTTCAAAACTTGCAGAAGCAAAAATACTCAGTCCTTTATTGTTAATATCATGTTTTAATGTGTATGCTCTTTTTAGAAACAAAGGCCTACTTACCTTTTTAAAAACTTTTCCATTTGGTTGCACTTCATCTTCTTCAATTAGTACTTCCCGTGTTCCCAGGAGCCTTTTGTCCTTAAATTTGTTTTCTGCACACTTAAAAACTTTATCCAGAGTATCACATCCAGGAAAGAGCACTGAAGACAGACCTTTCAAGCTGTGAACAGATCGGTATGCTGCATAAGGCTGTTTATTTACAGGCCTTGCTTTAAGCTGATTGGATCTTGCTTGCCTTGATCCACATATAAAATAAAATGGAATGTACGTTAAAATAGTGTAGATCAAAATTATAAAGTTTATGAAACGTAAAAGAATAGGGTGGATGTCCTGTTTAAGCTTCATTGTGGTTGTTGCTGAAGCTCCTGGGGCATTCATAACTGCTTGCAAGTTGGAATAACGGACTTCAAGAAGAATCTAAAAAAAATTAAAAAATAAGTTATTTTAAAAGTTAGGTTTTTAAAAATAATTTGTATTCTTTTTCAGGGTTTTTTTTGCTTTTGTGGATCAAGTATGCACAGATAGTATTTAAATATTTTTTAGTAATTATTCATTATCAATGAATTCAATGTATATTTTCTATATAGCTGGACAAACATACTTAGTCTCTATCCCTAAATTACTCTCTTCCCCGTTATCTTATCTTTAAGAGTAAGCATTAGCATCAACGGGTCAGCAAATTAACATATAAGTTCATTACTACTGAGCAAAAAAGTCTCAAGAATCTTAAAAACACTCATTTTCATTTACCAACATAGAAGAGAAGAGAGAAAACTAAAAGAAATGGGTCCAAAATAGGATCAGGCTTTCAAATTCTAGGTCCCCTTTATTTAGTAGTCAGAGGTGTTTTGAAAAAGCTAGTTTTACTTTGTTAATTCTTTCATAATTACCTGTGGATTAGCATGCATAATAGAAGAAAGAAAATTCAGTCAAGTGATTACTTTTTAAATAACAAAGCAATTCAGAAACCAAAACCTGGGGAAGTTAGAAGAGGGAATTGGTTTAAAGGGTAAAGCTGACAAGTTCTGTTTTGAATATGGCAACAACACAAATTTTCTTTCTATCCCTGGCCTGATCTGAAGACTATTTTCAAGGAATGTGCCTTTACATGAAGTTAAAATGCCATATCTAAAATCCTGTATCATATTATTCATATAAAAATGATGCAATTTAGCATAGAGTAATTCATATTTCAAACAGAACTCCAACAAAAATAGCTTATCAATCTTTATTTTTAATTTTTTTTAAATAAAAGATTACAAAGAAGGTATGGAAAATAAAGAAACTTAGCATTTAGCTGAGGAAAAGACAGAACAAATTTAAGAATTAAAACTACTCAAGTTTTAGAATTATAGAACAAAAAAAATCTTTTATGTTTCAAAGTAGTACATAATTAACTGATTGCTAAGATAAGAGTTATACATTCAGAAGAAAAACTGTGGCCTGGGAAGAGTTCATAGAAGACCTTGAACTTGGCCTTAAAAAAAGCAGGTAGGCAACAAGGTAGAATGAGGAAAAGGGAGCAGAGTCTTCGTTGTTGAAGACATGTAGAGTAAAGTAGTCCACCAACCAGTTTCAGGTCAAAGATATTGTGCTCAAAAACAGCCAGAAATGGAAAAGGCAGAATTGGGACAAAATAGAATGAATGCAGTAAGAATTGCATGTAATAAGAAGAGGGGGTTGTCCTGTTGGGAATGAGAACCCACAAATGAAAAAACAAGAGAACAGTACTTGGGGAAGTTTGATCTTTTATAGGAAGACTCAGAAAATAAGAAATAAATGACTTTACTATTTGTCTGGCTCCTGAATCCAAAACACATTTGATCAAGCCCTGGACGGGAATGCAGTATTCCTTCCCCCCCCTTAAAAAGTCCTACAGCAGAGAGCTATACGGGCAGCCTAGGGAGGAAGAGCAGTGAAAGAGAACATTTGAAAGCAGGTTGAATTGCATCAGGAAAACTATACATCATTTTCACAGCACCAAGTTTTCCCTGAAATAAATTTCCCTTTATTAACACCGATATTTTTCCAATGAAACTTAAGGTTTTGAATAATGAAAATAGCACAATTTCTGAGCAATCAAAATATCACCCAAGAGGAAGGGAAGTACAAATTACAAATGGAATGGGGGGGGGGGGGCCGTGGGGACTTATAATCAAGAAATATTATGTTTAGGTGGAAACAAGCACTGGGCTACTAAGGTGTTGCATGGCCGGGCAGTGCTGCTTCAGGCAGGTGGAGGCTGGAAGTCTACATGCCGGAGGGGGAAGCACAGCGGGGCCGGGCCGGGGGCGCCGGGGCGGCCATCAGGCCCTGGCATCACGGACGAGTAACCCGGGCAGCCTCGGCTCCAAGGGCCCGCGGCCGCTCAGCAGCTCACGGGGCTCGGGCGGCCTGTGGCTGCCCAGACCGAGGGGCCGCGTCTGCGGGGCTCGCGGCGGCGCGCCCTCCAATCGGGGCACCGGGAGGGGCGCCACGCCCCCCCAGGCCGCGGGGCCCGGCCCGCCCCGCCCCGCCCCGCGCCGCCAGCTCGCGCCCCGCCCCCGCGCCCTGCGTCGCCCAGAACGCTCAGCACGTGTTCTCCCGGGCTGGGAGGGGCCGGCGGGAGCTCGGGGGCCTGGGGGAGGGGCGGGGCCAAGAAAGCCGGGGCCCCGCCCCGCCCGCCCCTCGCCCCGCCCCCTCAGCGTCCACGCCCTCCGGGGCGCGGCCTCGTCTGCACGTGACCGAGCGGCCTCAATCACAGTCTGGGCGGGCCGGGGCGGGGCCGGGCCCGGCGAGTCCCCGGAGTCTCGGCAGCCCCCGGGGCGGCTCGGGCCGAGCCCGCGGACAGGGCGCCGGGGCCGGGCCCGGCTGGCTTCTCCGGGCTGGGCGGGCCCGAGGTCCGGAGGGGCCGGGGCGCCGCGCCTGCCGGGTGACGCTCGGGCAGAGCTAGTTGGAAGCGATCCCTGGGCCCAGTCCGGACGCGCTAACATCAGGCATCTCCGCTACTGGCCTCGGGCCCTCCCGGCGCCCGCTCTGCCTGTTTCCTCATCCCTAACATAAGTGGGAAACACAGTGGAAATTATCCTGGAGTTGCCGAACGGAAGGCGCAGAGCTGGGCACGGCTGGGCACGGCTGGGCAGGCCTGGCAAAGGGGCAGCGCCGGCCGGCTGGGAACTCGCAGTCCCCTTTGCCTGTAACAGGACAACTGGCCGCAGTCCGTGTGACCAAACAGGCCCAGAGGCAAAACTAGGGCCCAGGACGACCCGGAGCGGCCCACACGGGCCCCCCTCTGAGCTTCAGCCAGCCCTGCAAGGCAGGCTCTATTATCATTATGCCCGTTTTGCAGCTGAGGAAACTGAGGCGAAGCTGGAGGGACCGGCCCAAGGTCACCAAGCCAGCCCCCCAGGTCAAAGAGGTTATAGAACAAATCACAGAAACAAATTAAGTATGTGAAAGAGAATAGTAACAGTGATTAAAACATTCCAATCTGAGGAAGGTACCTAAAGCAACACACAAGGAAAAATTTCCTTTCTAAAAACATTTTAGCAAAAAAAAAAAAAAGATTGCTGAAATAAGTATAATTTTTTAAACTTGAGAATCAACAAATTGCCCAAAATATACACAAATGGAAAAATATTGAAGATTCTAAAAATATAAAGGAAAAAATTATAGAAAAGACCAAGAAAAAAACCTTTAACTAACCTGATATATAAAATTAACAAAATTAAAACATGAAGGTTTGGGGGAGGGGAAAGAGAGAAAGGGGGACGAGAGAGATGAGCAAGTAGGGAAGTAGACAGGAGGGGAAGGGGAGGGGGGCCAACAAAGCTGGAGGCAATTGAAAAGAAATGAAAAATAATTAAATAGACAATGCACAATTATATCACCAACAAAACCAATTTAAAGGAAAACATCTCAAATCACTCAGTAAAATTGAAGAAACAAAAAAGAACTACCAAATAGGAAAAAACCTCTGGTCTATGTATAAATCTGTAGGTAATGTCTAGAAAATATTTAAAATGACACAATTAAGATTTGTCATTAAACTTCATACGTACTTTCGAATATTTTATTTCTTTTCTTCAATGACTAATGGAGGGGTTAGAAAAGAGAATTTGAAACTGAAAATGAAACTGCATTTAAAAAAAGGTTTATGCTATACTTATTACCAAAGATTCATAAAGCACTCTACAAAATGCCTCATATTAGACACATATAATCACAATAGCTAAAAAGCAAAATGGTATAAAGATGTCATAGACCCAGTATCACTATTGAATCTTGACACATTTTTAAAAATTATATATTACAAGAAAAATTAGAATCATTCACAATGAAAAAAGTAGATGTTTACCCCATCTACTAGAGGGGAATGCTAGAGGTAGAAATAAAAAAAGAAAAATTAAAGGCATAACAATTGAACTAAGATGAATAGTATCCTTAGAAAACTCCAAACAAAAAACATAAAACATTTCTTAGATAACATACAAGGACATAAATGACTTATTTAATAATTACAAAGCATTCTTTACAGAAATTAAAATAAATCCTAGAATGATATCACTACTGCTGCATGAGTCTTGACAACAATCATGCAATTAATTTACCTATTTAGTGTGTTATACCAAACTACCAAGAGGTTATTAAAAAAGAGCTAAATAAAAAATAATGAAATTCCTACAAAGAAACAAAAGGTCCAGTATCTCATGACAAATATTTTTAAGTAAAAATGAAAGAAGAAATAGCATCATCAGATTTTAAATTCTATTTTAAAATGGCATATAAACAAAACCTTGAGGTACCAGAAACATTCAACAATAAAACTGTAAGAATCAGAAATAACTAAGTCTCAACAAATACAAGATCATAAACTACTTAAGGGAAGATTTCCTTATTTGACCTGCAAAAAATAGTTTTAAATCAGTACAACAGTTCATCTATCATAGTTTCGAATAGACTCTTAAAAAATATATAAGGTTACATTATCTAAAAAACTTCAAGAAAATGGGAGAAACTACCTTTAAAAACCATGGCTAACAGAATTCCTAACTAAATAAAATATAAAAATGAAGATAAAATTGACAGTTATGTTTGTATAAAATTGAAAATGTATTTCACCAAAATCAATTATAGCTAGAATAAGGGAAAATTGTGATTCATTTAAAAAAATCTTTACAGCAAACATCTCAAGTCTTCTCTTTTTTGGTCTTTTAGTTTTGTTTTTTTGTTTCTTTTGTTTAGATTTTTTTTTTGGCAAGGCAAATGGGGTTAAATAACTTGCCCAAGGTCACATAGTTAAGAAAGTAGTATGGGTCTGAAACTGCATTTGAACTTGAGACCTCCTGATTCCAAGGTCCTGTGCTCTATCACTGTGCCACCTAGCTGTTCCTACATCAAAAACCTTAAACAAAAAGTCTAATATCTATGATGTGTGTTAATTTTTCTATATGATCAAAAGTTGCATTCCCAAATAAGTAGCAAAAGAGATAAACATAATTCTCCAAAAATACACTGTAATCTATAAACAGCCATATGAAAGAGAATTTCAAGTGACTAGCAGGACAAATGGACATCACAACAGTTAAGTTTTTCCTCACATGTAGCAAAATTAACAATGATTACAAAAGGCAAAAACAGTGAAATATGGAGAAGTTACAAAAGCTAACAAAACTCTTGGAGCTGTGAATACACATCCAATCATCATGAAAAATGATCAAGAACTACATGATTCCACTGCTCCTAATTTGGCCCAAGGAGGTCAAAGAAAGGTAAGATACATGTATGTGCTTGAGTATGTATATATGTATCACATAAATAATATGTGTATGAAAATATGCAAAGATATACAAAGATGCACAAAGATTTCACTTTGTAAAAGCAAAAAACCAAAACAATTATAGAGCGCCACAGTAATGGACTATATATTGCACTATAAGACAACATGGGAAGATTAATATGAACTGATTAAAAAAAGCAGAACTATGTAAACATACAATGAATATAATAAAATAAACAAAAATAAAATGAAACAACATTTTTTAATTCTAATCACATTTGAGAATCAAAGAATCTGAGAGCCAGAAGGAACCTTAGGAGCCAGCTAGGTACAACCAATATAAAGTATATATAAAATAAGGATGTGCCCCACCCTCCTTTCTTTGGAGAAATGGGGAGGGGGCATAGGCATAATTAAGAGTTCAACATATCACAGTTTGTTTTGTTTGACTTTTTATAAGAAAGGTTTAATAAAAGAAGAAGTATATTTGCATATAACAGGTAAAACCAAAAATAGCAGAAAAAAAATTTTAAGTTATTAAATAATTCAAAATCTAATTAGGATAGAAAAATAACATGTGGGTTTAGAAAAAAAGATAAAAAAAACTAACCATAATGTATGGAAGAAATCATCACAAATACAAGAAGTTTTTACCAAAGTTTAATAAAGGAAATATTTTCAGTTTTCTTTGGGAAGGGGGGGGGGAATTTAGGTGTCAAGGAAAGCTTCATAAAAAAAAGGGCTGAGACTTAAAGGAAAAGAAGACTTTCTAACTAGTAGAGATGAAAGAAACAGCAAGTAATACACAAGAGTGAAATGGGTACAGGATTTGGACAAGGGTGATATCATAGACCAGGGAGAAAAAGTAGGAAGTTTATGTTAGATATATGGAGAGAAGAGGAGTTTACAACCAAACAAGAGATAGAGAACATTATAAAATACAAAATGGATAATATCGATTACATTAAATTAAAAAACTTTTACACAAATAAAACCAATGCAACCAAGATTAGAAAGAACTTAGAAATTTGGGAAACAATTGAATATTTCTGATAAAGAACTCATCTCTAAAATATAACTATAACTGAACCAAATTTATAAGAATACAAATCATTCCCCATGACCATTTGGCATGGTCAAAGAACATGAACAATTTTTAGATGAAGAAATTAAAGTCATTTAAAAAATGTTCTAAATCATTGTTGATTAGAAAAATGCAAACTAAAACAACTCTTTAGGTACCACCTCACACCTATCAGATTGGCCAATATGACAAAAAAAGGAAAATGATCAATTTTGGAGGGGATGTGGGAAAATGGAAAGGGCAATAAACCTGCACATACCCTTTGATCCAGCAATATCACAACTAGGTCTATATCCCAAAGAGAACACAAAAAAGGGGAAAGTACCCATATTGTCAAATTCTACTATTATTCTATGGAATACTTTTGTTCTATAAGAAATCATGAGCAGCAGACTTCAGAAAAGTCTTTCAGAAAAGACTTGCATGAACTGATGCTAATTTAAAGGGAGCAGAACCAGGAGAATATCATGTGATTATCAACTATGATGAACTTGTGATGGAAAATATCCAGGGGGGAAAAAAGCTGTGGAGTTTGAAAGTTTGAATGCAAACTATTTTCACTTTTTAAAACTTGTTTTGTTTTTTCCCATTTTTTTTCTTTAATTCTGATTATTCTTTTAATTTAAAACATGACTAATATGGAAATATGTTAAACATGATTATATATATACATATAAAACCTATAGCAGATTACTCACTATGATTGGGGAGGGGAGAGAAGAAAGGAAGGGAGGTAAAAAATGTGAATTTCAAAAGTTTACAGAAATGCTGGGGCAGCTAGGTAGCACCAGACCTGGAGTCAGGAGTACCTGAGTTCAAAATCAGCCTTAGACACTTAATAATTACCTAGCTTTGTGGCCTTTGGGCAAGCCACTTAACTACATTTGCCTTGCAAAAAGAAAAACTTAAAAAAAAAAAGATGAATGCTGAAAACCATCTTTGCATTTAATTGGAAAAAATAAAATATATTATTAAAAAAAGAAACAGGAAAGTCTCTTCTAGGTAATAGCTGACAATGTAAACTAAGGGAGGAAAATGGGAGAAGGCAAGAAAACAGAGGATAAAACTATAATCCAGACTGGGCTACAATGTAAAAGGGAAATAATAAGAGAGTAAAATGCTGAAAAGGTAGAAAAGCCATAGAGGTACATGAACACCTAACACTAAAAGTTTTATATTTTTTATTAGGAAAATCAAGATCCATAATAAGGTTAAAATGACTTAAAAGCCATATATTCAAACTCTTCTTGTTTGACAAGAAAAGTGAGTCCTAGAGAGAAGGAATTTACCCAAAATCACACAGCACTATTAATGACTCAAATTACTTTAAGATGACTATAACCCAATCTCCTGATTTCTGGTCAACTTGTCTACCCAGAAAGATTATAACTACCTCAAGGATAGATATCATTTTATAAAACCCCATTTCCAGCAATGCTGTATATATGTGTATGCATATGTGAATTCATATACACAGGCATATACATATAGGCAAAGTGCTGAATCTGTAAGAAGATCATGAAAAGTCAACTTCATATTAGCATAATCAGTAGCAGATCTTCTAAGGAGCCCAGGTCCTCTACGTCCTCATCCAGCTTTCTTTCCATTATATGTTACAGGAGTAGAATTAAAAGCACTTAAATCCTTATGTTCAAGTTCAGAAAGTTTCTGAGCTACAGTTCTGCAGAAAAATTAATTGGAAGAAAAAGCTGCTGCTGCCTCTAGAGGGAAGTAGTGACTTTAAAATGCACCAGAGGAAAAAGCCAGGTCTCCACTTTAGCTATGCTAATAGCCAATAGCCCTTTGTATACCAAGCCTCAAAAAATCTCCTACTGGGAACCCTAGACCTCTCCTCAGCAGTGGGCATACCTTACTGTGGATTATGCCTATGGGTTACCCTTAGGGTTCCTTTAATTAATCTCAGTCTAGCTTTACATTTAAACAGATTCAAACAGGTATAAGAAAGGTCTGAGATAATTCCTGTATCGACAATCAATAAGGCCTTCGCTCATCATAATCAACCAGAGCCCAGTCACTACTGAGGCTGAGGCCAAAGTCCCTGCTTCCTTGCCCACCAATCACCACCTTTCTGGCCAGTGGAATAAAAATTGAATTAATATCATCAAGTGGCTGTCAAAGCACCAACTACAGAAGACCACTCCCAAAACACTTACATACACTGCTAATAAGGTCTTTCTCCTTAAATTACCTTCAATCTACTCATTTATCTTGTCTAGAAATAATTGTTGATCATTTCTCCATTAGAATGAGAGGTTGGGAGGGGGCAGGCACCTAGGTGGCACAATGGATGGAGCACTGACCCTGGAGTCAGGAGATCTGAGTTCAAATCCAACCTCAGACACTCAAAAAATTGCCTAGCTGTGTGACCTTGGCCAAGTTACTTAACCCCATTGCTTTATCAAAAAAAAGTGTGGGGGGGGGGATGAGAGGTCATTTGTTTTTGCCTTTCTCTGTCTCCCTAGATCTTGGCACAGTGCCAATCACATAGCTAAGTTTGATGGGGTGGCCACTACCTGATTCCTCATCCTCCTCTGATTCACCTATGTATGCTCCTTCCCTCTCTTCCTTGGAGACTTAACTTTCCAATCATTTTAGACTTGTTCTTTAGATCAGGTCATTTGCCTGTATTCTCTCCCTCACCCTACCAGGCCCCCCAGACAATTCCGAGTTCTGGCTGCACATTCCCTTATGCTCCCAATACTCAGGGTCAATACTTAGCTACTTCTAGATCTTCCAACACCTTCCATAAACAAGTTATTCTTTGAGATAGCACCTTGACCAGATTTTGTTTCCTCCTAGTGGATAAAGCACCAGCCTTGGAGTCAGGAGTACCTGGGTTCAAATCCAGTCTCAGTCACTTAATAATTACCTAGCTGTGTGGCCTTGGGCAAGCCACTTAACCCATTTGCCTTGCAAAAACCTAAAACAAACAAACAAAAAAAATTATCACGTAAAACTGCCCTGATATCTTAGAATAAAATATAAAGTGAAAGAATATACCCATCACCTCCAGGAAAGAGATCTCAAAATGAAAACTCCCAAGAATCTTAAGCTAAATTCAGAGTTCAAATATCATGGAGCCAGTCAGGATCACAAAAGATTTAGCAGCATGAATGTTAAAGGAGTGGAGGACTTAGAATATGATATTTCAGAAGGCAAAGACAACTAAGAATAACTTAAATGTAAAATTGATTGTAATTTTTTTTGGGGGGAGGGGGATAAACTTTTAATGAAGAGGACTTTCAAGCATTCCTGATGAAAAGACCAGAGCTAAACAGAAAATGAGGCTCAAGAGATCTAAAAGGGCAAGCGTGAGAAAATATAATAAACTCAATTAAGTTAAACTGTTACATTCCTATGTGGGAAGAAGCTCTTCATGTGTTGACAAAATTGGAAATTGAAGGACATTCATCAGTTAGGGAATGGCTTATCACATAGCACTGTGTTGAGTACTACAGCGCAGTGGAAGATGAAAAAGGGAGTGGCTTAAAGGAAAAAATTGTGCAGGACACTTCTATGAAAACTGATAGAAAATGAAGTGAGAACTAAGACACTGTTGTGCACAGTAACAGCAATGTTATAATAATGACTTGGTTATTCTTGAGCTCTTATCAAAATTTGACAATGATCCAAAAAAATTACAAAGGATTCATGAGGAAAAAATATCCCTCTCCAAAGGGTGAATTGATGAATTCCAAATGCAAAATGAAATAATTTTCTCTTTACTTTTTTAAGAGGGAAATTTTCATTTATAATATAGAAATGCTTTACATGATTTCACATGTATAACTGATATAGTTTGCTTTCTCAATTGGTTGGGGAAGGATGGAAAGGAGGGAGAGAATCAGAACACAAAATTTTAAGGGGAAGTTAAAAATAAATTACAAATTACCAATTTTAAAGAGAGAGGCATAGTGGAGTCAAGAGGATCAGAGTTCAAATTTGGCCTCAGACAGTAATTGCTTAGCTGTGTGACCCTGGGCAAGTCACTCTTAATCCCACTGCCTTAAATAAAATTTTAAAAAAAGGGAGAGAGAGAGAGAGAGGGAGAGAGACAGACAGGCAGGCAGACATAGCTTCCAGAAAAAAAAAAGTCTCAAGGTGCCATGGCCTGGTCAGACTACATTTGTAGTATTTTCTGGCATCCTAGATTAGGAAAACCATCATTAAGTTGAAGAACAGTCAGAGGAGGAAAATGAGAATGATAAAGGGTCTTAGAGTTCATGCCAAGATAATCAGTTGAAGGAACTGAAAACTACTATCCTAGAGAAGACAAGACTTGGGGCAGCTAGGTGGCTCTGTGGATAGAGCACTGGCTTTGGAGTCAGGAGGACCTGAGCTCAAATCTAATCTGACACTTAATAATTACCTATCTGTGTGATGTTGGGCAAGTCACTTTAACACCACTGTCTTGCAAAAAAAAAAAAAAACACATTAAAAAAAATCAAAAGAGACAAGACATGAAAGCTATCTTCAAGAACTGAAATGAATACCACGTAAAAGGGATCAGACTTATTCTGCTTAGCCAGAGAGGGCAGAATCCGAAGCAATGGGTCAATATTACAAAGAGGAAAATTTAGACTGGATATCAGAAGAAACTTTCTAAGAACATTAAGCCTCCAACATAGAATGACTACCTCAGAGACATGAGTTCTCATACTGAGGAATCCTCAAAGAGTACAATCACAACTTGTCCGAAAGCTTGTAATGGGGACAACTTTTTTCACAAGGGTTGAAGTAGAGAGCCACTGAGCCAACTCTGAAATCCAGTGATTCTATGATTTTGTGTTTCAGATTGGCACCTTCAGATTCACAAACAGAAAGCATCTAGATTTCAGGTTTTTAAGACTTTCCCTTTAATAACCTCTTATTAGATTTTATTTTTTCAATTAAAAATTCTGACCCTAACAATCTTTTACTAATCTTTAAATAACACATCAAAAATTTGGTTACTCCAAAGTAATATACCCCAGCTACTTTCAGAAGTGTGTATAACAGTTATTATGTCTAGTTGATGTTTTGTTAAAGTTATTTGGTTTTTATGACAAGGAAAAGAATGGCTTGAATGAAATCTAAGTTCCTTTGCTCCCAATATCTTGAAAAAGCACTATTTTTATTCCTACTTTTTTTCTGATATTATCAAAGCTATCCTTCATTCAAATCAGTGGAGATATAAGAATCTACGACCAAAATCATTTATTCCATTTCCTACTGACATGCTGAGTTCTCAGAAACACTAGCTCATCCTCAAAATAAACAAAAGTCTTTCTTGGCAACTGCTTCAAGGAACAGTACCCACATCAAGCAGCTCCATTCAGCTTCAAGAACAGCCAGCTCTTCTCTAACTAAATCCCCAACATTTCTATTTCCTAATACAATGTATCATTTTTCTATAAAGATCTATTTTAAACTTTAGATTGACTGCTAAGGCACAGATCTTCCATTAAAAGACATTAGTCCAAAAGAAATATCCCAATGATGATATTTTCTATGCATTTTTACAGAAGCAATGTTGGTTCAAGTATGTACTTGTTTGCAATTTGTATGCATTTATCACTATAATTTAATATTACAAATATCTGTCTATGTATCATATCATCCTATGAATTGACATGTTCTTAACCTAGACTATTAACTTTTTTGGAATAATTCTGATAAAAATTTCAATCTAATTGATATTCTTGGGGGGGGGGGGTTGAAAGGCAATGGGAGTTAAGTAATTTGCCCAAGGTCACACAGCTAGGAAATTATTAAATGTCTGAGGCTGGATTTGAACTCAGATCCACCTAGCAGCCACTCTAATTGATATTCTTTATAATCATATGTATTTTATTTTATCCAGTTAAAAACATTATACTGAGAAGACCTCAAGAGACCTCATAAGGAATCCATCACACACACACACACACACACACACACACACACACACACACAGAAAAAAATGGCCTAAGAAGAAGCATGGTATAAAACTCTAAGTCTCATGAGAACAAGGTCATGTCTTAGCTGATCTTTAAATCTGATGTACCAAGAAAAGAATTCTTACAAAAGTAGTCATTCAATAAATGTAAGTAAGCCATGAATCAAATTCTATTAAAAAACTTAAGATACTATGTTACTTTGGGGGAGGTAGATGGTATAGTGGATACAGTGCTGCACCTAGAGTGAGTTCAAATCTCAGACACTTAACCAGATATGTGACCCTAGGCAAGTCATTTTATACTTTCCTCAGTTTCCTCATCTGTATAATGAGCTGGAGAAGGAAACAGCAAACCACACTAGTATCTTTACCAAGAAAACCCCAATGGGGTGCAAAGTGTTGGTCACGACTGAAACAACTGAACAATACTATTACTTGGTACTGTTTTAGATTCTGGCAAAAAATTAAAAAAAGATGGCACAGTAAAAGTAAATTACTGTAACCCTCCTACCTTCACACAAACATAAAATAGTTCTCTAAAACAAATCTTGAAATAGCAGAACATGCAGAAAAGGTGGGTGAAACAATCTTTCAGCCCAAGAAACCTATCTCACTGGGTCAAAAGGAGAAGGCTCTCTGGGGACAGGAAGCATCCTGATACGCTAGCAGCAAGCTCCACCTCAGCAAATTAAGGGGGGAGAAACCTGAGCCCCATTAAAAGCAAATTCCACCATCCCACATGCCTCAGCATGGGCAGTCCTGCCAGGCCATGGGCAGAGTCCAGCTCCAACAACTGCCACCAGCTTCAGCACAGCCCTGGGTAAACAAGCAACCTCCAAAGGCCAGGAAGCCTCATCCAGAGAGGGCCAGGATGCCAACTCAGCATCAGGCAAGTTGCCAAGCCCCCACAGCTTCCAGCAGTAGACTCCCCTTCCCAACCCTCAGCATGGCAGACAGGAGGTTCCCTGGGGCCTCACAGCAACACGAGTGCAGCACCAGGTAAACAGGGCCTGCAGCCCCTACACCAAGAAGTCTGACAAAGCGCCCCTTCCACTACTGGAGCAAAGCTCAAATTTAAAAGAATGGGGGGGGGGGGGCGGAAATCAAAAAGATGAACCAAAAACAAAAAAAAAAGAAAATTATTATGGTAACACAGACACAAACTCAGAAAAGGACAATGTCAAAGCACCTTCTCAAGCTCAAAAAGAACTGAAAGAACTCAAAAGGTCCTTAAAAATAATACAAAAGAGGTAGAAGAAAAATTGGGAAAAGAAATGAGTGATACAAGAGAAAAGATGAAGAAAACAACTGCTTAGAATTGTCTAAATGGAAAAGGAGATAAAACAATCCACTGAAGAAAACAACTCTTTAAAAAGCACAATTGGCCAAATGGAAAATAAAGTACAAAAGTTAGAATTGGTCAAGTAGAAGCTAATGACGCTTGCAAGACATCAAGAATCAAACAAAATTTTTAAAAAATGGGGAAAAAACTATAAGACGTAAAATATCTCATAGGAAAAAAACTGACCTGGAAAATAGATCAGGGAGGGAATGCCAGAATCAGACTAGCATGTTTTCAGATATTAAGGAACACTACCCTGATATCCTAGAACCAGAGGGAAAAACAGGCATTGAAAGAATCCAGCAATCACCTCAGGAAAGATATCCCAAAATAAAAACTCCATGGAACATTATAGACAAATTACAGAACTATCAGGTCAAGGAAAAAATACAAGTGGCCACAAAGAAACAATTCAAGTATCATCTAGAAGCCACAATCAGTAACACAGGACACTAAGCAGAGGCAACATTAAAGAATTGGAGGTCATGGAACAGGATATTACAGAAGGCAAAAGTGCAAGTACCAAAACCAAGAATCACCTATGCAACAAAAGTAATACTTCAAGGAGGAAAAATGATCATTCAATGACATGGAAGTATTCAAGCTTTCATAAGGGGAAGACCAAAATTGAACAAAAAATTTGATCTCCAATACCAAGACTAAGAAAAGCCTAAAAAGAGAAAAAGGGAAAAGAAAAACATAAGAGATGCAATATTTTACATCCCCATATGGAAAGATGTTATTTATAATTCTTTGAAATTGTATCACTTTGGGCAAGTCACCTAACTCCACTGTGTTGCAAAAACCAAAAATGAAATAAAATAAAATTGTACCACTAATAGTGTAGCTGGAAGGAACATAGACACAGGGTATGGATATAAGGTGAATTTGAGGGAATGACAAAAAAATAATTTAAAGGATGGGAAAGAGGAGTACACACTGAGAGCAAATGGAAGGGAAAAGTAGAAGTGGGTGATAGGTGTCAATTGAACCTTATTCTCCTCAGTACTGGCTTAAAGCAGGAAAAATCTAGTCAGCTGAATATAGAAATCCATCTTACCCAACAAGGAAGTAGGAGGGGAGATGATGTGAAAGGGGGGAAAGGAGTGGAATGATCAACAGAAGGAAGGGCAGATCAAGGGAGGTAGCAGACAGAAGCAAAATACTTCTGAGGAGGGAAAGGGTGAAAGGAGAGATAGGTGAAAGAAGAAACAGGACAGAGAGACAAGACAAACAGGAGGAAAAATAGGATATAAGGAAATAT
The DNA here is from genome assembly GCF_037893015.1 of Macrotis lagotis. Lineage (NCBI taxonomy): Eukaryota > Metazoa > Chordata > Mammalia > Peramelemorphia > Peramelidae > Macrotis > Macrotis lagotis. The sequence goes on from NC_133663.1 coordinate 63,842,867, forward strand.
ACAATTAGTAATCATATCTATGAATATAAATGGGATAAACTCTCCCCAAAAATGGAAGCAGATAGTAGAGTGGATTAAAAACCAGAATCCTACAATATGTTGTAGCTAAGGGGTTGAAGCAGAATCTATTGTTTCAGTTGAAGTTAAAGTGTAAGTAGCAATCCTGATTTCACACAAAGCAAAAGCATTTTGACATTAAGAGATAAGGAAATGACATCTTACTAAAAGGTAGCCAATGAAGTAATATAAATACTAAACATATATGCACAAAGTAATATAGTATTCAAATTCTTTAAGTCACAGGTAAATATGATCAAATGAGAGCATTAAGAAACATAAAATAGATATTTATTAAATTAGAAAACTTTTGCACAAATAAAACTAATGCAACCAAATTAGAAAAAGGCAGATAGCTGAGAAACAATCTTCATAGCAAGTATCAGATAAAGAAATCAAAACTATCCATAATAGGCATATAAAGTGCTCTAAATCAATTTTGATTAAAGAAATGCTAATTAAAACAATTCACACCTATCAGATTAGCTAATATGACCAAAAAAATTATAAATGTTGCAAAAGATGAAGGAAAATTGGGCCACTAATTGTTTATTGGCACTGTGAACTGATCCAACCATTTTGAATGCAACCAAATTGTGCATAACCTTTGATCTAGCCACATCACTACTAGGTCTGTATCCTAAATAGATCATAAAAAAGGGGAAAAGGACAAAAATATAGGAGGTTCTTTTCCTGGTAGCAAAATACTGGAAACTGAGAGGAGGGCCCATCAATTGAGGAATGGATGAACAAACCATGGAATATGAATGTAAAAGAATACAATACTGTGTAACAAGAAATGATTTCAAACTGGCAAACAGGCAGATTCCAAAAAAACCTGGAAAAGCTGTTTACAAAATGATGCAAAGTGAAATGAGCAGAACCGGGAAACCACTGTCCCCAAGATCAGCCGCACTGTGCTGATGGACAATGAGTGACTCAGCAAGCCAAGGATCCAAGACAAGGACAAAGCATGACTCAGCAAAGAAAGTGAAAGCCACAACCACACAAAGAACTGAGGGACTCTGAATGCAGATCAAAGCAGACTTTTATTCACTTTATTCTTTTGTGAGTTTTTGTGATCTAATCCTTCTTTCACAACTGTGACTAATATGGAAATGTGTTCTACATGGCGGCATGTGAATAAACTATATCAACTTACCTACTATTTTCAGAGAAAGGAGAAAAACTTAGAACTCAAAAAATTACAAAAATGAATATACAAGGTTTTTTTTGACATGCATTTGGAGGAGAAATAAAATACTAGTAAAAAATAAGTAAAACTGTTCCTGTCCTCAAATAGCTTCCATTCTATGGATTGTATATGCACATCTACATATAACATGCATATATGGCATTTTCAGGTAGACTGGGGGGAAAAAAGGATTTACCAATAAAGAAGAATCTGGATTAAGTCTTGTAGGAAATAAAAGATTCTAAGAGGTTGGAGTGAGAAGGCAAGTGCATCTCAGGCATGAGGAACAACAACCTTCCAAAAACATGGGGGCAGGAGCTGGTGAGTGTGTGGGGTGTGAAAAATAGCCACAAAGGAAAAGTTTGTCAGGACTAAAATGTGAAGGGATGTATACCACAGATATTTCTTCAGACAGATCAGTGCCAGAGAATCATTCACGTGCATTGAGCAGATCAGGCCTGCTCCTGGTCAGACCTAGGCTTTGGGCATGCAGATCACTTTGGCAGCTGTGGGAAATTTGGATTCATCAAGACATTTCACAGAATCTGCTAGGAAGGTAGGTGGCCATCTGACCCAACCCTTACCCAATAGGAATATCTCACTGTAAACATACTCAGACAAGAGTTGCCCAGATTTTTCTTGAAGACCTTCTACAGAGGGGAGGCTATTTCCTTTAACCTCAATTTAACCTCACTTTACTACTGTAACTTCTACCCATCGTTCCCGGTTCTGCTCTGAGACCAAATTGAACAAGTTTAATTCCTTCCTCAAGATGACAGTACTTCAAGCCTATTTGAACACTGCTATTTCTACCCAACCTCAAACCCCCCTCCAAACTTTTCCTTCTCCAGATTAAATATGCCCAGGTTCCTTGTGAGATGTCAAAGTCTCAAGGTCCCTTTCTATCCTTACTGCGCTTTCTTAAACCATGGCAATCAGATCTAAACACTTACTGCAAATAAGGCCTGACTAGGGCAGAGGGGGAAATATTTCTTTATTCCTGGAAGCAATGCTCTAAATGTTATTAGATTGTTTACCTGCCTCATCACAATACCAACTGACATTGAACATGTGATCACTACAATTATTAAATCTTTTTCAGAAAAACTGCATTCTAACTATGTCTTCCCATCTTATACTTGCAGAAATATTTCTTTTTTCTAAGTGCAAGACAAAACATCTCTCCTTTCTGAATTTCATCTTCTTAGATTCAACTCAGTAATCTATAGTTCATCGAGCTTCCTTTGGATCCTGTGTAGCAGCATGTTAATTATGCCTCCCAGGGATCAACTGCAAATTTGATGAGCATTACCACCTATACCCTAAAGACCAAGCACAAACTCCTGGAATACTCGAAAAAAAAACTCCTGGAAAACTCGAAAAAACTTTTTTGAATGGACCAACAATTACAACGCTCTTGAATCCATATCTCTTCATTCTCTACAAGAACAGTTTGAGACCTTTATCAAAACCCTTTACTAAAATCTACCTAAGTGATATATCTGCATTATTCTCCCATCATCTACTTAAGAGTTTAACAATACTATCAAAAAAAGAGAAATGAAGTTAATATGATATGACATCTTAATAAAGCAAAGCTACTCTTTGAAATCCGAATTCCCTTACTACATGCTCTCTTTAATGATTCATTCTAACATTTTCCCAGGAATTTAAGTTCCCTCACCTATATTTTGCAGGCTCTATTCTCCTTCCATTAATAAATTAAGAACAAAGTTTGCCATTCTCTAATCATGTGGAACCTCTCTAATTTTCTGTTTTTCAAATATCACTAACAGAACGTCACATTTTCAAGTTCTTCCATCCAAGCCAATTTGGAAATCAATTTCAAATATAATTTCTCTTCCATCATTTTAGTCTCCTTTGCAAAGAAATCAGAAAACAAACACCATGTTAACTCTTTTCTCACTGCTATCAGGTAGTTGTTCTTTTACAGCTAAAAAAAAAAAAAAAACAAAACTTTTTCTGTTGGCCTTTACTTTTCTCACCACCCTCACCTCATTCTGAGCATTCTTGACACAATTTTTACAAGGACATACAATTATTCACATTCTGTTACTGATCTTTCTTTTATCTTTTGTACATTTCTCTTAAGCATCTAAGTTGGTTGGTGAGTTCCCTGTACGCTCACATCTCTTTGGACAAATCCCATTTTTCTTCTTCATTAGAGTTCTCTTTAAAGTCTTCAGAATTTCATCCTTAAGCATCTACTACAGTGACTTTTTCCAGATTAGAATATCTTACCTATATTTCCTTGGAACTATACTTTCTCAGAACCCTAAGTGAAAGTCAAACTATACTTGAATTTTCTTGCTTCTATCACAAACTCTGGGATGGAAGAGTAGGCATGAACTGATACAAAGTGAAGTAAGCAGATCCAAAAATAAAAGATACAGAATAATTTCAACACTAATGTTTAAGAATAACCATGAAACAATCAAATTTGGATGCTGCAAAGGCACAGAGGGCAAGTTTGGCCCCAAAGAGGACCTACAAGTGTGACATGCTCCATATGCTAGTCAATTTATTTTTCAAAATAATGGGTGGTTTGCCCAATTTGTTCTCTTTTTTTTTAAATAAGGAGGAGAAACAGAAGGAATACAGAGGGAAACTTAGGTGATAGGAAAGTAACATATATCAATTTTAACTTAAAAAAAAGTTGCTGTTTTGGCAGAGAAATCAATTGGAAGGCCACTGCTTACTGCTATAGAATAGGTGATAATCAGGATACTGTGATAATCAAGAACTGAATTAGGGAGCTGGTCAGATGAGTGGAGATAAAAGCAATAGCTAGAGAATTGTAGAGGTAAAATAGAAAACATTTGGAAACTACTGGTTTAGCACTTTTTACGGGGGGGGGACAAAGAAAGGAATTAAATAAGTACATAGTGATAAAAGTTGTTTCAAAAAAGCATTATTTAAACCTTTTTAATGGCACAGTTGTTTTTCATGGATAGAGTTATCAGAATGATAATTTAATCAATTTTGATTAATATGGAAACTCCTTCCAAAGATGCAGAATACAATTTACTTGCAATTTGAGTTACCTGGAAGACAGAGAAATATTTTTTCTATGGTCCAGTATGTGTTAGAGGTAAGATTTACCCAGGATTTTATCAACTTTGACTTGGGTCTTCAGTCCACTCCACTATGCCAGGCTTACTCCTCACAGGGAGTAAAAGCATAGTGAACAAAGATAAAATTGGCAGGAAGAATTACAAAGAATGAAAATAAATATTAAGAGCAAAGAAGTGTACAAACTGAAGTGAGGGGAGGATGCACTGTTACCAAGAAAACTGGCAACCACTTCAGAAGACTTACCAATCAGTAGTCAATTTGAATACAAAAAAAGGAAGCAGCATAGAGGAGCCAAATCCTAGTGAACTTCAAGAAAGTGAAATGTATAAAAAAAATGATGGTAGTTAAAATGAGGTACCATAGGAAGGCAATCAGAAAAAACAAACAAAAACACTGGGATTTTTTGATATATTGACTGCTTTTTGCTAAATTTTTCTTCTTTTTAAAAAGGACAGCACTTAGGAAAAATATAGGAGGAAATTTAGGTGATATAAATACAAATTTTTTTTAAAAAGGAGGAATAAAAAGCAATGATATGTCCAGTCATTTTAAACAATTAAATGAAACATTCTTGAAATGCTTTGGTCATATAAATACCTAAATCAAGGGGGGAAAAAAAGCAAACACAAAAACTTCAAGGATAAAAGGAGTAGAGAGAAAATGAGATTAGAATAGTTATCATGAGACTGAAATAATAGATTGAGATGTCCCATACTTTTAGGGATAAAATGGTAACTAAAATCAGAATCCACTAGAAGATATGCAGTCTATCAACAATTATTTGAGGAAAATGCTCTATACAATTAAAAAATGCAAATTAAAACAATTGAAGGGTTCCATCTCTTAGATCAGGAAAAATGAGAAAAGGGACAAAAATAATTGTTAGTAGGACTTTGGGATACATGCACACTGATGCCATTTTGATGGAATTGTGAATTGGTCCAATGAGTCTGAAAAGTAATGTGGAAACAGACCCAAGAAGTCACCAAATTACACAAATTCTTTTGCCCTATCTAAATACCCTTATAATGGGTCACTAGCCCAATGAAAGTCAAAAGTCAGAGGAAAGGGACCCAAAGATGTGCAAAAAATACTTTAACATTACTTTTTGTTGTAGGAAGCATCTGAGCAAACTTAGTAACCATCAATTAGGGAATATCTGGACAAACTATTGACATATGAATGCAATGGAATATGATTACTCTTATAAAAAATGACAAAATGAACAGATTCAGAGAAACTTGGGAAGACTTTATGAATTGATACAGAATGAAATAGGTAAGATCAGAATAATAATCTTTATCAACAATGATTACAAGGGAAAGGCAAACAACTCTTGAGTTACAAACTCTGATGAAAGCAATGACCAACCATCATTCCAGAAGACTGATGTTAAAGTACATCTCCCACCTCTTAGCAGAGAGAGATGATGCGTTAGAAATACAGGATGAAACATACAATTGAGACATAACCAATAATGAATTTGTTTTGTTCGCCTATATACATTTATTTCAAGAGAGGGTGGATTTTATAAGTAAAGCTGCTGAAAAGAGTAGGGTAGTGAAAAGAATGTTTTTCTATTAAAAAAAATTATCAGTGAAATGAAAATGCCCCCAAAAAGAGCAGAAAATTTAGAATGGAATACCAACAACAAGCAGGACAGTATTGATACTATAGTGTTAAATTTAACATGTACAAAAATATTCATAGCAGCTCTGCTTGTAGTGGCAAAGAATTTGGAAATCAAGGGGATGCCCCTCAATTGGGGAATGGCTGAACAAATTGTGGTGTATGTATATGATGGAATACTATTGTTCTATTAGAAATCTGGAGAGATGGAATTTCAGAGAAGCCTGGAAAGATTTGCATGAATTGATGCTGAGTGAGACGAACAGAACCAGAAGAACATAGTATACCCTAAGAACAAACATGGGGTAATTAACAACCTTGCTCACTTCATCAGTGCAATAATCAGGAACAATTGTAGGGGATCTGTGATGGATCAAGAGAAAAAACTGGAATTTAAACAAAGACCAAATTTGGATTGTTATCTTTAATTTTTAAAAAGTCATGTTATGAATCTCTAATATTTTCTTTCTTCCTTAAGGTTCTGGGTTTTTTTTTTTCCCTCAACACATTCAATTTTGATATATGCATATCATGGAAACAAATGTAAGACTATCAGACTGCCTTCTGTTGGGGGGAGGAGGAGGGAAAGAAGGGAGGGTGGAAAATTGTAAAATTCAAAAGCTTGCAAAAAAATGATTCGTAGAAACTACTATTATATGTAATTGGAAAATAAGATACATAATAAAAGATAAAACATACTTTTTTTAAAAGAATCTGTTTATAAAGAGATTCCTTATCCCCTACCCCCATATGAAGATTATTCTATTAACAGGATTTTATTTACTCTAACTCAAAAGGAACCGAAAGACAAGGTCCATCTAATCAAAATGCTAATCTCCCAAGAAAAATGTGAATTACTGACTTTGAAGGGGGAGACTAGTGATTAATATCAACAAGAAAACCAGTACAATCCATTTCTAGCATGGGCTATGGAACAAAAAACGAGTTCAATAGGAAAACAACATGAGGCAGAGGGAATTACACATTTTCTCCTCCTGACTCTATATGATGGAGCTTCTTTATTTTGCTGAACATGCAAACAAACAGAAAAGATATGTCGAAGTAGAATATAAATAACTTTGTTCTATGAGCATGGATAGCCAAGTATTAATCATTCTATCCTGACTACACAAACTCATTCAAATAGCCTGAGTATCTTGACAGAATTCACTTCCTTCAGTCATACAATTCTTGTCTAACACTGAGCAGAATTTCATCATTTCATCAAAGACTTCTCTGTGAAACCAAAGTTTCAGAGAAAGGCAAGGTTCCTTCCCTGGATACTAAAATATTCTAAAAACTGCTTTTATTTCTATATTGCTAAGATAGGAGGTACCCAATGACTCACACTACTCCAGGGACCATATTAGGGAATTTCAAAGCTCTTACTCATATCAGATAACAGCCCTTTGCAGGTGCATAGGGAATGTTAATAAAGCTCCCCCTATCTTTAGAGGCATCTCAGGAGACTAGATGACAGGAAAGAACTCTAGTTTGACCTTCAATTTCCCTAGTCAACCAGTTAACCAAAAGATAAGATGGGAAAGGTGTTACCACTGGTCTCTGAATTGCCATCTTTCTAAACTACCTTTTTTTATAAGTAATCATTTTATTTACTATACAAAATACTTTTGTAAGACTTAGTCATGCTGTTTGTAGGGAGGGGAGAGGATGAGAAGGAATATGTGATTGGATGAATGTTGGAAAACTTCCATAACATGTAATTAGAAAAATAAAATGTCAATTAAAAAAAAAGTCATGGGGGTGGCTAGTGGCACAGTGGATAGAGCACCAGCCCTGGAGTCAGGAGTACCTGAGTTCAAATTTGTCCTCAGACAATTACCTAGCTGTGTGGCCTTCGGCAAGCCACTTAAACCCCACTGCCTTGCAAAAAAAAAAAAAGTCATGGCTAAAAAAAGTGCTTTTTAGTGATATGTGAAATCAGTATTCTAGTGATATATGAATATTAGTAATGTAATATACATCTGGTAAGATGTTGATTAAAATCAATATCAAGTGTCAAATCAGATTTAAAACAATGTGCTACTGCAGGATTCCAATAACTACCATTTTTTTTAAAATTTTATTTAAGGCAATGGGGTTAAGTGACTTGCCCAAGGTCACACAGCTAGGTAAATGTCTGAGGACAAATTTGAACTCAGGTCCTCCTGACTCCAGGGTGGGAGCTCTATCCATTTTCAAAGTTTATGGAACCTAAGTTTAAATACCTGTTTAAGATTTTTCTAGTAAAACAAAAAAAAAAGATTTTCTGGTACAATCAAGCAATCTCCCCTAAAGTAAGTTTTCACTCTAATATTACCTGTATAGACTACAAATAAAACACAAGTATTGATTAAGGGCAGTTAGGTGGCAAAGCAGATCTCTCATTTTCCTGAGTTCAAATGTGACCTCAAATACTTATTACCTAGGTAACAGATTCTAGGCAAGTAACTTAACCCTGGTACCTCAGGTCCCTTGTCTGTATAAAATGAGCTGGAGAAGGAAATGGAAAACCATTCCAGTACTCCTGTCAAGAAAACCCTAAAATTAGGTCACCAAGAGTCAGACACAATTTTAAAAAATGACTGAAAGTTTATTAAGTTCCTATTATATATCAGTCACTGTTACTATGAGTACAAAAATGAAAATACTTAACTCCCAAAGACTTGATATCATAATGGGGGAGACAAAGGCAAATATATTCAGCATAAATATAAAATGAATAAATACAAATATATTCAAAGTAAGTAATACAAGTTAGTTTGGGAGAAAAGAGACAGCACTGAGTTGCCTCTAAAAGGAATATTAGGATGTGGAGGTAAAGAGAGAAGTCCAGAGTACATAGGAGAGATGATGAGGGCCTGAACTAAGGAGGTAGCTGAGAGAGATGGAGAGGTATCAGATGTGGGATATTGTGAAAGCACAAAACAACAGGATGGGACAACTGACTGCATAAGTGGGATGAGGGAGGTGTTTAAAATAGTGCTGAGTTCATGAATCTAGGAGACTAGAAAACAGAGAAGTTTGGAAGAAGAGATGGTTTGGAAGCAAAGTTAAGTTCAGTATTGGACATGATCATTTTGACATGTTTCCAGATAGCCAGTTGAAAAATAGGAAACTGGTAATGGAAGAATGAACCTCTGGGAACATTCATTGGAGTGAGGTCGACAAGTTCTGTAAAGCTCTGCCTCACTTAAATCCAATTCACAAGCAAGTGAAGATATCACCCTCATGATGCCACTGGTCCTCTTAGAAAGGAAGAATGGACAATAAGAGCAGCAAAAGGTTTGAAGGTGCTTAAGTGTACTGGGAGCAGGACTTGAAATGAGGAAGATCTGGGTTCAAAACCTCTCAGAGAATCTTGTGTGTGACTGTGTGACCTGTTCATGCTTTGTGCCTCAGTTTCCTCACCCATAAAACGAAGACAAAATAATCAGGTTGCTGTAATGATCAACCAAGTTAACATATGTAAAAGGCTTAGCAAACCTTAAAGTATTGGAAGTGTAAGTTATTTTGTTTATCATTATCATCAGCACCACCACCTTCAATAGATAGATCTGAGTGTCCCTGGAATAGAGATAACTAAGCCCATTGAGAGCTAATGAGGTCACCTAGAGACAATGTAGGAGTACAAAGTGGGCCCAGGACAGAAGCTCAGGAAGTCCCCATGACTAAGTAGCCAGATGTGTCTCAGTAAAGGACACTGAGGCAAGGATTCAACATACAGACAGGAGGAACAAGAGTGCAGATATACCTTAGAGATGTTGTGGGTTTAGGATCAGATAACCCTGAGAAACATGTGGAGAGGGAGTGGCCTTGGCAAAAAAGGATCACCTCTGCCAGAGACAAAAGAAAAGTTCATTTAAAAGAACAACAAATTGAGGCAGGCAGAATTTAATAATAAACCAAAAAGGTTATTTTAAAATCAAATCTCTCTACACATTTATAATGTCTGATAATCCAAAGAGGACACAATTTGTTTTGTGAGAAACCAGAGATCAAGATAAGTTATATTATTAAAAGGCTAGAATGTCTCCAAACAAAGTCAAATAAGGTCAATGGTCAGGTAAAGTAAAGAAAATAGCAGAAATCAGGACCTTAGCACACAGAGAAAATGTCTTACAAGCTGATTTAGTACCATGATTTTGTGGAGCAGCACTTCTTCATGGGGATCCTAGGGTCACCTTGACTTGTACTAAGAGTCACTATCACATTTCAGAATAGAAGATCATAGTCAGAGTTAGAAGGGACTTAAAAACCATCTAGGACAATTGTTTATTTTCTCAATGAGGAAACACTTCCACTGAGGTTAAGTGACTTGCTCAAGGTAACAAGTGTCAGACATCATTTCAATTCGGTCTTCTGACTCCAGAGTCAAGATCTTAAAGGATGCCTTCTCCTTCATGTAGGTGATAAAGAACATCTAAAGAACAGTTAAAATGTTCGTATCAGGTACATAGTAAATACTCAATATTTACTAAAATGAATCCAGCTAAATGATGTGAAATACCACACATCACTTGAGGTCTTAAAAAGGGAACCAAGCTTACTTCCTATTTTTGATTATCAGGTAGCCTAGAATACTAAAGAGATATCTAGTCATGAAGACTTGGGTTAGAGTCATGCTTCTGATCCAAAATGAGTGTGACTCCCTGCAAGTCTCTTAATCTATTAGTGTCTCAGGCAATTTTCTGAAGAGAGGTATTGATCTGCACTGGTAGAGGGAACTTCCTTAGTGAGGAGCTCCCCAGGCACTGAAATCAATCTAGTTCAAAAAGAAATAAAAGGGCAAAAAAAAGTCCTCTTCACTGTCTTCACCTGTCTATTTACTAGCTTTCCCTTCATGACACTAACCAGTCCCAAGGCCAGCTCAAGCCTAGCTGACTCAGGCTTCTCAGGTTCTCCCTGTCTCTGACATAGTTCTAACTATGTGATCTTGGGCAAGTCACTTCATCCACAGCAGCACTGGGCTCATTATGAAGATCCAGTGAGCCCACTGCTGGCTTTACAATGTTAGCTACAATTATTCGTATCTTAGAAGTCAGAGAAGAACAGGTAAATATGTGTGTATATATGCATGTGTGTGTAAACCATTTCCTTCCCTCCACTTCCTTATACAGCCAACCTGAGTTCCCCAAGAGTGTCTATTTATTCTTAAAACCAAGTTATCTCTTACTCATTCCATGGTATATGGGAAGTCCTGGCTCTGATCTTAGTACTGACCACATAGCTATCTCAGCTCTAGGCCCTGCAACCAGAAGGAATAAAGCCTCTAAACATGTTCTCAGGATTTTGATCTCTTCTCTCCATAAAAACATGTTCAAACTCATGACTTCTATTTTCTAATAAGTTCTTCTTTTGAAGAGAAAAAGATCAATCTAGAATCTCATAATTGAAAAAAGACCTTAAAATTACCTGATCCGATACTTTCATTTAAAGAATTATAGAATCATAGAAAGGAAAAGGCCCTTAGATCTTCTAGTCCAACTCTGCAAACTTAGATCTGGAGAGAAAGGGATTTGACTAAGGTCAAGCACCTTGTTAGAGACAAAAGGAAATCAACTCTCTCAACTGCGAGTTTAATAATCCACATCACACTGCAAATCTAGTTTTGTTTTAAGTAAGAAAGAAACTGGCAAGATTTAAATCTAAAAAGAAAACTCACTGAGGTGACAAAGGAAATAAGGTACCAATTCAAAAAGGTATCTCATGATAAAGAAGGAAACAACACAATGTGCTAACTACATCCCCGTAACATAGTACTTCTGCCTTTAATGAATACAATCTTCACACTTCAAACCTTAAGAGTTGATTCAAGATCCATCCACAAAACAAAACTTTTTAAACTAGGATACCCAAGAAGGAACTGTGTTTCAAATTACAACACTCCTAGGTCAGAATTTGAAGTAAAAATGGTTACAACACCACTTTAAAGATCTGTAGCTCCCATTCATTTTCACTATGCCCGAGGTCAGGTGAAGGCAGGCAACAAGATACAGGGAGGCAACACGGCACAGGACTTAGATGTCAGAAAGACCCAGGTCAAAATCCAGTTTCTGCCTTTACCTGTTTTAGATCACTTAAATTCTGTGCCTCAATTTCCCATCTGTAAAATGATGGCCTCTAAATTCTCTTCCAGCTATAAATCTCTATTAGGGTTGGGGGAAAGGACTGGCTTCAGAGAGGATCACTCTGCAGCTTGGTTTGTGACCTTAGTCAGGGCTACCCAACCTTACTTTGAAAAGCTCTTACTGAAACTAGACAATATATGGTGATTTGCCATTTTAGTGAGAGCTCTGTGGTAGCTCAGCTTCATTTACTAAAGCATTAGTAAACCCACCAGGAGCCACAATGACCACATTTTGAGCAGTCCTGGTTTAAGTGATTTGCACAGAAGATGTGCTTTGTTGAAAGGAAGTGAACTGTCCGAGGTCATACTGGTTTGAGGTAGCAAAGTCTTGGAGCAAGTCACTTCTCAAGAGTTGCACTTTATTATCTACAAGATCCCCTTTTAGCTCTTAATCCTACTGATTTCTATGTCTACAAAATGCACTAAGGTAAAAATAATCAATTCTCAACTGACCACCTGAATCATAGATCTCAAAAGGATGCCCACTATACTTCCAAAAGAAAAAAAACCCTATGATCCATTCTTTGTATTGTCCCAAATATCAAAGGCAGTTTGGATTGGTAGAGCAGGTCCCATAACCCAATTTTCATCCACCTTGCATACCAAGACTCCCAGACTCTATGGCACAAAAGTTGAGGAACCAATCTAATTTCAGATGAGTTGAACTTGCTCAGGTATGGGTTTGGCCTCACATCCCACCCCTACCCAGTTCTTCCCCATTTCTACCCCACACAGACTTGGAGACTTCACCCTCACTCCCACCTCCAATCCAGACCAGTCAGTGGCCTTGCCTTTCCCTCTCCATCACCCAGGTCCAGCAACAAGGCTCTGAAGAGTGCGTGCGCGTGCACACACACATCACCCCAAGCTGGGCCAGAGATCCAGCAGGATAATGTGCTTAAAGCACCCCCTGCCTCCAGACCAGATTTTCCTTTTTCCACCCCACCAAAGCCCCAGCTGGCCCAGGCTCTCCCCTTCCCACACCTTCAGATGCAGCAGCAACAGCTCTCCTTCCATCGCTCCAATGATGTCAGATTCAGCATTTCTTCTCCCATCACCCCTATGTCAAGTCACATCCAGCAGCAATTCTCCCATCACCCCAATGTTAAATTAGAATCAGCATTTCTTCTGCCATCACCCCAATGTTAAGTCACATCTAGCAGTTCTTCTCCATCACCCCAATGTTGTCATATTCAGTGGCTCTCCTCTCATCACCCCAATGTTGAGTAAGATCCAGCTGCTCCATCACCCCAATGTTGTCAGATCCAGCTGCTCCATCACCCCAATGTTGTCAGATCCAGCTGCTCTAACACCCCAATATTGTCAGATCCAGCGGCTCTACTCCCATCACCCCAATGTTGTCAGATCCAGTGGCTCTCCTCCCATCACCCCAAAGTTAAGTCAGATCCAGCTGCTCCATCACCCCAATGTTGTCAGATCTAGCTGCTCTAACACCTCAATGTTGTCAGATCCAGGTGTTCTAACACCCCAATGTTGTCAGATCCAGCGGCTCTCCTCCCATCACCCCAATGTTAAGTCAGATCCAGCTGCTCCCCTCCCATCACCCCAATGTTAAGTCAGATCCAGCTGCTCTAACAACCCAATGTTGTCAGATCCAGCGGCTCTCCTCCCATCACCCCAATGCTGTCAGATCCAGCAGCTCTCCTCCCATCACCCCAATGTTGTCAGATCCAGCTGCCCCATCACCCCAATGTTGTCACATCCAGCTGCCCCATCACCCCAATGTTGTCACATCCAGCTGCCCCATCACCCCAATGTTGTCAGATCCAGCTGCCCCATCACCCCAATGTTGTCAGATTCAGCTGCTCTAACACCCCAGTGTTGTCACATCCAGCTGCCCCATCACCCCAATGTTGTCAGACCCAGCGGCTCTAACACCCTAATGTTGTCAGATCCAGCTGCCCCATCACCCCAATGTTGTCACATCCAGCTGCCCCATCACCCCAATGTTGTCACATCCAGCTGCCCCATCACCCCAATGTTGTCAGATTCAGCTGCTCTAACACCCCAGTGTTGTCACATCCAGCTGCCCCATCACCCCAATGTTGTCAGATTCAGCTGCTCTAACACCCCAGTGTTGTCACATCCAGCTGCCCCATCACCCCAATGTTGTCAGACCCAGCGGCTCTAACACCCCAATGTTGTCAGATCCAGCTGCCCCATCACCCCAATGTTGTCACATCCAGCTGCCCCATCACCCCAATGTTGTCAGACCCAGCTGCTCTAACACCCCAATGTTGTCAGATCCAGCTGCCCCATCACCCCAATGTTGTCAGATCCAGCTGCTCTAACACCCCAATGTTGTCAGATCCAGCTGCCCCATCACCCCAATGTTGGCAGACCCAGCTGCCCCATCACCCCAATGTTGTCAGACCCAGCTGCCCCATCACCCCAATGTTGTCAGATCCAGCTGCCCCATCACCCCAATGTTGTCAGATCCAGCTGCTCTAACACCCCAATGTTGGCAGACCCAGCTGCCCCATCACCCCAATGTTGTCAGACCCAGCGGCTCTCCTCCCATCACCCCAACGCTGGGTCGGAGGCGGCTCCCTCCCGTGGGGCCAGCGGGGGTGTGGGCAGCCTCGCTCCCCCCGGCTCGGGCCCCCGGATGCGCCCCTCCCCCTCGGCGCTGCGGGGGGGCCCGGCCCGGCCCCGCCCCCGCGCCCCTCCCCCCGGGCTCGCTGCACCGGGCCGGGCCGCGCGGCTCCGGGGGCGCGCACGCCTCCCCGCCCCCTCCCGCGGCCCCACGGCGCCCCGAGAGCCCTCGGCGGCGGGGGGCGGGGGCGGGGCCGCGCGCGGGGCAACGCTCCCCGCCCCCCGCCGCCCCCGGCCGCCGGGAACAACAATGGGGCGGCGGCGCGCGCTGCGCCCCTCACTCACCGGCGCCGCCCGCCTCCGCGCCGGTCACAGGCCTGGAAGCATCCGAGCCCCCCGGGCCGCCGGCTCCGGGAGGCCCCGCGGCCGCGCTTCCGAGGCGGGGCAGGCCCGGCCCGGCCCTCCGGCTCCCGCGCCTCCCGGCTCCCTCCCGCCCCGCGTCCCAACCGCCCCGGGCGCCGCGGCCGCGCTTCCGCCGCTCTCGGGCGCTGGGAAGCCGATGGCTGTTAAGTCCCGAACCGTCCGGGACACGCACCCCCGGCGCCTCGTTTGCATATTCAGGAGCCGCCGCCGCCCATTGGCCCGCCGGCGGTGGCGCGTGAGGGGCCCAGCCTATCGAATTCCGGCCGGGAAGAGTAAAGCCCGGGGAGGAGAGGGGGAGGAGCGAGGTTACTACAGGTCATTTGGGCCGGGGCTTCCGAGTGGCCCCGCCACGCACCCCGGCCCCCGCGGCCCAGGCCGAGGCCCGACCCGCCTCCGCATGGCGAGGGCATCGTGCCGCTGCCCCGCAGGGAGCCCGCAGCAGCCCCCGGGCTTTCGCCCCTGCTTTAATAGCGTTAATTGACAAGTTTAGCAAAAACGGCCCTTTGGGGCCCAAAGAACCCGAGCGACTTGGAATACCCAGGCCTGTAGCTGGAGCTGAAGGCTCAGCATCCTGCGGGGGGGGGGGGGGATCCTCGCCTCATCCGCCCCCCCCCCCCACAACATGCACAAAAAGTGGCTATTTTTATCCGCGCGTACTCGGGCCGCCCTGGACTCGCCCGGCTCTTGTTTCCCCCGCATTCCCCTCAGACTCCCCGTGGTGGAGGGGAAACGGGGGGAAGCCGAGGTTGTCGGGGACACCAGGCCGGCCCGGGGCCAGCCTCCGAGCCGGGAACCCCCGGGAAGGGCAGACTAGGACTCCCTGGCCCCCTGCCGCTCCCCGGCTTCCGGACCGCGGAGCCCTCCCCCGCTGCCCAGTTTCCAACTCTCAGGAAGTCTCCGCCGCTTCCCGAGGCCAAGGAAACAGTTTTCATTTCCTAGGTGTAGCGTGACTTAAATTGGATCAAGGTAGGCAAGTAAAGCGGGCGTTCACTTCAAGAATGAGCTTTTTTTCCCCCTTTCATGCGGAGAAGCCAGGTAAAGAGGTAAAGGTAAAGAGGACTTAGAGAGCTCGGAGATCAGCTCTAATGCAAATCTTCTTTAAGTAGGTGAAAGGTGCTTTTCCTTAGCCAGCCTGCAGCTCAAGTAGGGGCTTACTTCCCTAGAGAATCTCTAGCAACCACAAAAGGGTGCAGTGAACAAAGGCAGTCTACTCCACTGGGGCCCCAGGCCAATTTAGCCACCTGAAGGAACCGATACTTACCGGAGTAACCTGTTCTTCCACTAGAATCCTATAGAAATTCTGCTACTCTTTTAAATCCCTTGAAATATTGTCTTTGTTACTCGGTGAAGATAGTTGGGTTCTAGAATCTCATCGCTGGAAATATCTCGTAGCATTTTGTTTTTGCAGACGAGTGTGGGAGTTTTTTTACCCTACAAAAATAAAAGAAACCACTTTCAAAATGTCAGACTTAGGAAAAGTGGGACTTAAGCTTGAACCCTATCTGCATCAAAGGTGATGCAATCTATTAAGACTCAACTATATCCACTTAAATTAATCTTTTATTTATCTTTATTTTAAAAAAGGCTGTCCATAAGGAAATGTTCAAATTCCTTACGAATTACATTTTTTTAATGTTATATGTGAATTTCATGTTTATTGAAGGTATGTAAACTGGGTAAATGCTACTGTTTTTTGTGTTACACTTATCTTCAAAAAAGAATTTGGGGGAAATGTTTACATTATGGAATGATTTAAATACTTGAGTGCGCATCCTTTGTCCATTTAATACTCCTATTTTAAGAGAAATGTCCTAGTTCTTCATTTTGTTTCATAGGTTGACAGTACACACACAGGCATTCCAGAGAGAGACAGAGAGAGAGAGAGACAGGAAACCAGGAGACAAGAGACAAGAGATAGAGTCAGAGACAGAGACAGAAGGTAGAAGATGGAAGACTAGAGGAAAAAAGAGCTAAGATGAGATTTGGGGATCTTTAATTCTCCTATCCTGTCAAACTAAATCTTCAGTAATTTTCACTCAGAGACAGGATTTAGGGCAAGGATTCCAAAAAAGTATTTTTTAACTTTACATATAGAAAATAATATTAGTAATTTATTTCTATTCTTAATATTAGAAAATCCCATTCTCCATAGCACACAGGGAGTCATCTTTGTTACAAAAAAAGACTGTATGTCTCTAATGAGTGATAATAGCTAGCATTTGTATATCTCCTTAAGGTTTGAAAAACCCTTTACAAGTAGTATCTTGTTTGATAAAGGTAGGTGCTGTAATTAGCCCCATTTAATAGTAGAGATACCTAAGTCTAAGAGAGAGACAGAATAATTTGCTCAAGGTCATACAACTAGTAAATGTTTTAGGCAGCAATATTTAACTCTAGGACCAGCATTCTAGCCCTTCCACCTAGCTATCACATATAGAGGTCAAAGGAATCATTTTTCCAGCCTTACCTAGATTCACAGATACCTTTTCCTGACACCATTCACTATGTAACCCCCTTAAAAAATGCCAAATTCTTTAGCATCTTTTTTCTCCACTACTCCTATCATTTCCCAGCTTGAACTTTGTTCACTGGGCCTGAAAAGTGTCTCTTCCTATCCTTCCCCCAGGCTCTGTCTGTTAAACACTATCCTTCCTTCAAAGTCTTCAGATGCTTCCTCTGATTAGCTTTTTCTAATCTCCAAGTCAATAGTGATACTCATAGTCCTTTGCCTTTTTGCATAGTACTTTTATAAATTAACCACTTTCTAATATATTTGTATATTATATTGGGCTATCACAGAAAATGTGAGAGACAGAGAGACAGAGAGAAAAGCCCTAAACATGGACTGAAAATTCACACCTCAATTTTAGTGAGGGATATGCTGATAAATATTTAACAAGCAGCTCTGGGGAAAAAAATACTCAAAATAAATGTTTCAATCTAACTTTTTTCTATCGATATTTTATTTTTCCATTGACATGTTATGAAAGTTTTTCAACATATATATGCATGTGAATGTGAATACACTTTACTTTCTCAACCCCTCCCTTCAGTAGTAGACAGTCTAGTGAATATTGTAAAGGTACATTTGGGTTTAACATGTCTACATATTAGTCACTTTCTGTATGAGGAATTAGGACTAAAGAAAAAAAGGAAGGAAAAACACAAGAGAATTTTTAAATTAAAATTCAATTAAATTTATTAAAATATTTAAAGTATTCAGATTCTGTAATTTTTTTTGTTTGTTTCACTTTTTTTCCCATCATCTGAATATGAATGGCAGTGTTCATCACAGATCTCCCAGAGTTTTCCTAACTCTCTGACTTGCTGAGAGGAACTGAATGCTGTTGTGAATGTATGCTATGTTTTCTTGATTCTGTTCCCTTCTCTCAGAATCAGATCCCATAAGTCATTCAATGCTTCTCTAATATCCGACCATTCATGGTTTCTTTTAGAACAAAAATACCCCATAACATCCATATACTATAATTTGTCCAACCATTCCCCAATTGATGGACATTCCCTTCAATTTCCAATTCTTTTCCACTACAAAAAGAGCTGCTATGAATGTTTTGGAACATGTGGGACTTTTCCCTTTTTTTTTTTAATGAATTCTTCTGGATATAGACCTAGTATTGATATCACTGGATCAAAAGGTATGATCGGTTTTATTGCTCTTTGGGCACAATTCCATATTGCTCTCCAGAATGGTTGGATTAGTTCATAACTCCACTAGTGCATTAATGTCCCAATTCTTCCACAACTACCCCAATTTTGATTGTTTTCCTTTTTTGTCATTTTAGCCAATCTGATGTGAGGTGGCACTTCATGTTTTAAGATAGATTTCTCTAATCAGTAATGATCTGGAGCATTTTTTCATATGTAAATCTCATATATTTTAAATTTTCTTCATCACTTTCTTAATCGTATATAAGCAATAAAACAACAAGCCAAGCCCTGATTTGTTGTTTACAGATTTCACAATGAAATTTTAGCGTTCTCTCTCCCAAGTTGAATGTAGTCAGAGAACTTAGTCCTTCCCAACTGCAAGGCAGGTCCTTTGTATACTAAGCAGACTTCCAATATGTGTTTGATACAGTAGGTGCTTAAAACCTTTTGCTTAATTAAATCCTGAATCAAAAATTGTATCTATAGTTGCTAGATGCTTATTCTGTTGATGTGTTTCTCTGGAAATGTCAGTAGAGCTTTTACAGGTTTATGAAATGGGCTCCATTTTTTCCCTCTTATGAAACATTCAGTTCAGTAAATCCAAAAGCAAATTGATATGGAAAAGTTCCATAACAATGTTAGTCATTACCTTTTACTATTATGATATTAAACCTCCTAAATTACAGGCTCACTGAGAGCCAATAATTTTCTTGATTATCTAAAGGCCATGTTTTATCTGAGTTGAAGCAAAATATTTTCTGATTTTTCTATCAACTGTGTCAATTACATCCTGGGAAGTAAAAGGGAATAGAGGAGAATTAGCCTGGACCTGCCATTTTGTTAATTAAATGATTGGGAAAACTCCATGCATTAATGACCATCCTGAACACAACTATAATCTGTGATCTCAAAGAGTTTTAAAGGGGAACAGATCCAACAGAAGTAAAACTTAAATACAGATTTTTTTTCAACTGCTATCTACTATGGTATGGCACTCCTCCCACCTTTTGATTCATGAATCATAACCTCGTCTTAGTTGAGATTTGAAATTTTTTACAAGTTTGCTATTTCATGTCAAGTAAGTTTTTTTGTATAAAGACTTATTTCTGAGGATTTGTAAATCATTCAACAACCTGGAGTACTTTTTGGGGGAAGTAGGGTGAGAATTGGGGTTAAGCAACTTGTCCAGGGTCACACTACTAGTGTCAAGCATCTGAGGTGGCAGTGGGTAAGAAATTTGGACCTAAAAAAAAGAAGTAAAAAGTCAGAATCCTCTTTTTTTACAAAATGCTTCATAGGTATAGTAGAAGTGACTAAGTCACCATTTCACCTCCTCTTTTATAGTTTTAAAAAAATCTTTTTTTCTTTGAAGCTTTCCCCAGGGGTCCATTGCCTTTCCTTTTAAATAAATATTATTTTTCTTAGGAGCCCTCATTTGAAATCACTTCATTTGAAGACAAAAATAGTCTTTTCCAGAACTTATCCTACTTGACCCATCTACATTTTTTGGTTCTATTGACCACCCCCCAACCTGACCTACTGAGCATTCCATGTTTTATCTACCTACATATACTCTGTATTCCTCACATATCTTTAGAATCCTTAGCTTTTTTCAACTCAGGGTCTACCTTCTAAAGGAATCCCCTTCCCTGATCACCCCCTCACTATTAGAGCTTTCTCAAATTCCTCAAGTTTCTTGTAATTTTTTATCTGCATAAATAACATATCTACCTTGTATCTGTTAACTGATTATCAAACATTTAGTAAGATGACTATGCCCCAGGCATTATTCTAAGCATGTAAGAACCTAGAGGAAGACACTATTTGTTTTGTTTTTGTCTTTGGATCTCCAGCATGTAAAACTGATTTCTATTTAATATCTAATCAATCAATGTTCATTGATTTGAGATGATTTAAATGACAAATGTAAATGAAATATATACTTATATAATATTGTGCTTTAAAATAGCATCAAAACATTAATTGACTTTCAGTTTTTTCCCCACTAAAATTCTCATTTCTTTTCAATTAGTTATTTAAGTTAGAATCAGGCCTAGTTCATTATTATCAAACTGATGACTTAATATCCTGATCTTTCAATTAATTCATCAGTCTCCTCTTTTATGATCTCTATTTCTAGAAAGTCAGCAAAGAATTGCTCCTTGGGCATTGAGGACCCAAGCAAATTTTAGAGAGGTTCACCACCAAGCAGGCTAGAGGGTGATTAAATTTTTAGCTACAGCAATGGACAGTCTCTATAGCAATTCTTGTGAAAAAGAGGGCAAGATGTGGAATCAACAGTACAAAAGTTAGGTGGATTCAGGTTTGGCTTAATGGTACCAGTCTATCAACAAACATTTATTCAGCCCATTCTGTATACCATTTATTATCTAGTGTGTGCTAGGTGAGAGGACAAAAAAAAAAAATTACTGCTCTCAGGGAATTTACATCTTATCAGAGAGAATGAATTAATTCTCAAAGAGTAATTAATGATTTGATGTCCACTTGGAAATCTCCAGTTGAGCAGTAGAGCTCCAGTAATCTATGGTTGATCCCCATTTGTTGTTGTTGTACAGTTCTTTCAGTTGTGTTTGACCCTTGGTGACTGCATTTTGGGTTTTCTCAGCAACAATACTAGAGTGGATTTCCATTTCCTTCTCCAGCTCATTTTACAGATGAGGAACTGAGATAAACAGGGTTAAATAACTTCCGAAAGGTCCCACAGCTAGTCTGTGTCTGAGACCAGACTGAAATTCAAGAAGATGAATTCCAAATCCAGAAGATGGTTCCGATCCCAGTGCTCTATAAACTATCCAACAGCAACAATGATATCCTATTTATCAAATCTGCCTATAATACAAAACTTGACAGGAATAAGTACAGAGATGTGCTGGAGCCAGCTTGGACCAGCTTCTAGTTTTCTATTTGTTAACTTTTCAGTTTAAACCTTATACCCTAGATGTAGGCAAATGCTACAAATCAGGGCTTCAGTTATTGTTTTGTTGATTGTCTAGGCTGAAGAAAATGTTGAAGAAAATATTAATAATCAGATTAAACGTAAAAGATTTTTTTATACATTGATTTTTTTTTCAGAGATCTGCTTGGTGAGCATGTGCCAGCATTCTCCCTGGATAACTAATACATTATATAACTGTATTAAACTTCAAATGATCTTGACTTAGTAGAAGATTGGTCCAATTTTTTTTAAGAGGAAATTTTATAGGAGTAAGTGTAAAATCTTTTACTTGGGTTACAAGAAAAATCAACTTTATAAGTACAAGATGGGGGAGGGGGCAGCTAGGTGGTGCAGTGGATGGAGCACTGACCCTGGAGTCCGGAGTACTTTGAGTTTAAATCCTATCTCAGACACTTAATAATTACCTAGCTGTGTGGCCTTGGGCAAGCCACTTAACCCCATTTGCCTTGCAAAGTCCTAAAAAATAAACAAACAAATAAATAAATAAATAAGTACAAGATTGGGAAGGTGTAGCTAAATAAGCAATTCAAATGAAAAAGATCTGAGGATTCTAGGGAACACAGATTAAATGTGCATCAACAGTTGATTTAGCATGTAGGAAAGCTAAAGCAATCATAGGCTGTAGTCAGAGAGCCATGGTGCCCAGAACAAAGGAGATGCTAAGTCTTCTGCACATCCTAGCCCTATCAAGCCACATCTGAAGTATAATGTTCACTCCTGGTTGTCACATTTTAGGAAGGACACAAATAAACAGATGCTCATCTTGAAGATGGCAAGCAGGAGGGTGAAGCTAATACCACATCCAAACTAATCTATGGAACATAGAACAAAGAAGATTGATAGGGATGTGATGAACCTCTTCAAGTATTTAAAATGCCATCCCACAGTGATGGGATTGGACATGTTCTGTTTGAACTTGGAAGGCATAACAAAGAGCAACATATCTTACTTCATTTTATGGTATTGCTGTATCTATTGATTCTTCCCTCCATGATGTGAGCTTCTTCAGGGAAAGAACAATATCAATTCTATTTTTTTTTATCTTTCAACATCAACCAGTTCCTTTTATTTTTTGAAAGAAAGATTTTATTTATTTTGAGTTTTACAATTTTTCCCCTATTCTTGCTTCCCTTCCCCCACTCCTCACAGAAGGCAGTCTGTTAGTCTTTACATTGTTTCCATGCTATACATTGATCTAAGTTGAATGTGATGAGAGAGATCATATACTTAAAGAAGAAAAATAAAGTATAAGAGATAGCAAAATTATGTAATAAAATAACAGGGTTTTTCCCCTAAATTGAAGATAATAGCCTTTGGTCTTTGTTCAAACTCCACAATTCTTTCTCTGGATACAGATGGTTTTCTCCATCACAGATACTCCGAAGTTGTCCCCTGATTGCTGCACTGATGGAATGAGCAAGTCCATCGAGGTTGGTATCACCCCCATGTTGCTGTTAGAGTGTACAATGATTTTCTGGTTCTGTTCATCTCTCTCAACATTAGTTCATGCAAATCCTAACATGCTTCCCTGAATTCCTATCCCTCCTGGTTTCTAATAGAACAATAGGGTTCCATCACATACATATACCACAGTCTGTTAAAACATTCCCCAATTGAAGGACATTCATTTAATTTCTAATTCTTTGCCACCAAAAATAGGGCTCCTATGAATATTTTTGTACAGTGATGTTTTTTCATAATCTATTCAGGATATAGACCCAGTAGTGGTATTGCTGGATCAAAGGGTATGCACATTTTTTGTTGCACTTTGGGTGCAATTCCAAATTGCTCTCTAGAAAGGTTGGATGAGTTCACAGCTCCACCAACAATGTATCAGTGTTCCAGATTTCCCACATCCTTTCCAACATTGATTATTGTCCTTTCTGGTCATATTGGCCAGAGAGGTATGAGGTAGTACCTCAGAGATGCTTTAATTTGCTTTAATTTCTCTAAAAAGTAATGATTTTTCATATGACTATGGATCACTTTGATTTCCTCAACTGTAAATTGCCTTTTCATATCCTTTGACCATTTGTCAATTGGAGAATGGCTTGTTTTTTTGAAAATTTGACTCAGTTCTCTGTATAGTTTAGAAATGAATCCTTTGTTAGAATTCCTAGTTGTAAAAATTGTTTCCCAATTTACTACATTTCTTTTGATCTTGGTTACAGTGGTTTTGTCTGTGCAAAAGCTTTTTAATTTAATGTAAGCAAAATTATCTGGTTTGTTTTTAATGATGTTCTCCATCTTTTCCTTGTTTATAAACTGCTTCCCTTTCCATAGATCCGACAGGTAAACTACACCTTGATCTTGTAGTTTGCTTATAGTATGGTTTTTTTATGTCTAAATCCTGTATCCAATTTGATCTTATCTTGATATAGGGTGTGAGGTGTTGGTTTAATCAAAATTCCATAGTAACTTCCAATTACAGTTCCTTTTATATCAAAGACACTGAATAAATGTTTTGTTGGGTTTTCTTTTTTGTTTCTGCTGGCGTTGGGGGGGGGGGGCCGTTAAGTAACTTGTCCAAGGTCATACAGTTAAGTAAATTATTAAGTGTCTAAGTTCAGATTTGAACTCAGGTTGTCCTGACTCCAAGACCAGTGCTCTATCTACTGCACCACTTAACTTCTCCTGAATGAATGAATGTTTGATGGATAAATAGCTAAAGTTATTTCTACAAAATCAATGTAGAGTATATTACAAAAATGCTTTTTCATTGGTGTTAAGTCATTTCAGTCCTGTCTGTTTATTCATGACTCCATTTGGAGTTTCTTTGGCAAAGACACTGGAGTGGTTTACCATTTTCTTTTTCAGTCATTTTACAGAGGAGTAAACTGAAGCGAATAGTTAAATGACTTGCCTTGTGTTATATAGCTAATAAACGTCCGAGGTCATCTTTGAATTTAGACTTTCCTGATTCCAGGCCTGGCACTCTATCCAGAGTCATCTAGGTCACAACAAATAAGAAAAAAATGCCAATTTTTGAACATGAGCATGATTTTTTATTTTTTTTGGCAATACAGAGCTTAGTTAGCATTAATCAGTTCCTATGGATATAACTATCATCTCTTTGCAGATGACTAACAAATATGGCTGTAGATATGTGCTTGTATGTGTGAATGTGTTTGTATGAATACAGTTGCAATCTCTGCTATGCTTTAATCTTGGATCTCTATTTTCCTTTTGGAAATTTTCAGCTAAAATTCCCCAGAGACATCTTAAAACTCATCATGTCCAAAACTGAACCCATCATTATTTCCCCCAAACTTTCTGTTGTTCTAAACTTTCCTGTTGATTCACCATCTTTCAGTCTCTCAGAGTCTTTACTTTTGCATTATCCCCAACTATTTACTTTCCCTCAAGTGACACATCCAATCAGTTGCCAAATCTTGTCATTTTTACCTCCACAACATCTCCTACATCCGACCTCTAGTCTCTACTCATATAACTCCCCTCTCAATGCACCTCTCTCCTGCATTATTCCAACAACCTTCCAACTGATCATGATGCCTCAAGTCTCTCATCACCCTAGGCTGCCCTGCTCATTGCTGCCTTCCTTAAATGCAGATTCCCCTATTCAGTCAACCGGATGGCTCCCTGTTACCTCTAGAGTGAAATGTAAGTTCCTATGAGTCTTCACAACTTCACCAAATCCCTGAGTTCAAATTCACATTCTATTCTGCAATCCAACCAAAGTGGACTCCTTTTTGTTCCTCACCATTTCATCTTTAGTTTGGCCATTGCACTGTCTCACTAGTTTGGAATTCACTTCCTCCTTAGCCCTACCTCATAGGGTCCTTTTCTTCTTTAAGACTCAATTTAAGCATCCTCTGCATGAAGTCTTTCTTGCCCCTCCCCTCCTATTCCCAAATGCTCATTAAACCAAGGAATATAGATTTTATTGCATTTGTTGTCTCCCCATTAAAATGTCAGCTTCTTGTAAGGATTGTTTCATTTTTAAAGTTATATTCCCAGTACCTGCTATATAATAGATCTGATTGACTGATAGCTTCCACATCAGTAGATTTTCTGTTTTATATACATATGTCCATTATCTCATTAAATTCAAACTATATATAACTCTTCTTGTTGTTCATTTGTTTCACTCATGTCTCACTGTTCATGATCCCATTTGAGGTTTTCTTGGCAAAAATACTACAGTATCATTTCCTTTAGCTTATTTTACAGAGAGGCAAACAGGGTTAAATAATTTGGCCAGGTTCACACAGATAATATCTGAGGTCACATTTGAATTCAGGTCTTCCTGACTCTAGACCTGATACTTTTTAAAATTTTTATTTATTTAAGGCAGTGGGATTAAGTGATTTGCCCAAGGTCACCCAGATAGGCAGTTACTAATTACCTGAGGTCATATTTGATCTCAGGTCCTCTGGATTCCAAGCCAATGCTCTATCCACTGTACCACCTAGCTACCCCCAGACCTGTTCCATCTACTTGCCCAGGATAACTCTGATTGAAGTACTATTATATTATGGTAGAATATATGTGCTCTTTAAATATATATAAATATATCTATGTATAAACAGCATATAATATATTCTATTATATTATTTAGTTGTAGAAAACTTAACTTAATCTCTTTATGTTCCAAAATATATTGTTTGAAAAAAATCTTTCTTAATGTATTATGCATTTCCTTGCAATCTTAAACAGAAATACTAAAAGTTTATTATTACCTAACATAATTATAATCATCAGCTTCAATACTATGCTGAAAAGCAATGAGGTCTTTTAGATGAGTAGAGATATTTACTCTTCCAAAACATTATAGTATTGCGCTTTTAAAGTTTGCAAAGCACTTTGCATATATTATCTCATTTATCCAAATCAAAACTCATTAAGACAGGTGCTATTATTACTCCCTTTTTAAAAATGAAAAAACTGGGGCAGGTAGGTAATACAGTGGATAGAACACTGGCCTTGAAGTCAGGAGGACCTGAATTCAAATTTGACCTCAAATACTTAGTAGCTATGATCCTGGGCAAGTCATATAACTGTCAAAAAATATAGTGAAGAAACTAAGTTGAGAAAGGGTAAATGAGGTGCCCAAGGTTACACAGATACTTAGTGTCTGAGCCTAGATTTGAATTCAGGGCTTTCTGTCCAAGTCTCTCACCCTATGCTCTGCACCACCAGCTGTCTCAATGAGTCCAGACTACTGTAATTATTTTTATTTTTAAAATTGATTTGTTTTCATATAAATGTGAACCATTTCTATGGAAGTAACCCAGGAAATCAATTCATTCATCAAACATTCATTAAATGTCTGTTTTAGATTTTTTGCCACTTTCCTCACCATCAAGCTATCAGTTATCTTTGCTTCTGTCCAGTGTGCTTGCTTCTAGCATCACCCTATCCTCTTTCCACTTTCTGATTCCCTTCTAATCTGCTGCAATTTGGAAAATCTGGTTAACAATGCATCTGAGTTAACAATAAATTCTGAGTGAGGGCCTCACAGATTTCTGCTAAGTAATGTGAAGGGCAATATTCAAAAGCTGTTTTGAAGGGAGAAGAGAGAACAGCAGCAGCAGCCCCTGGAGGAAAAAAAAGGACTATGGTATTTTTTTTTGGGGGGGGGGGAAGGCTATTTGTGCAGGAGAGCAGATTCTTTAAAAAACTATAAATTATCTTGCTATAGCACTCAGTGAATCAACTGAACAGGATCTGTAGATAGAATGCCATGAGGAAGTTGTAGAAAATAAAAATATCCTACCCACCTCACTTTGAACTTCAAGAAGCAATGGGCCAAGTCCAAGTGGAAGGAAGAAAGGAGGAAGGAAGGAAATAAATGAGGAAGACTTTACTATATAAGCCCTGCTATTTGAGAATGTAAATAACTGAAGATTGGCATACATCTTTCAGATGAATACATTCTAAAACTTTCTTTTTTTTCCTTTTAAAATACTATTTCTTATATGGGATTGTTCTTGGGGAGGGAGAAAGAAAAAGAATGCCGGGTGAAATTCTGAGGATGTAAAAAACATCAATAAATTTTATTTTAGAAAATGAATGTTTGGGGCAGCTAGGTGGCACAGTGGATAAAGCACCGGCCCTGGAGTTAGGAGTACCTGGGTTCAAATCCGGTCTAAGACACTTAATAATTACCTAGGCGTGTGGCCTTGGGCAAGCCACTTAACCACATTGCCTTGCAAAAAATCTAAAAACAAACAAAAAAGAAAATGAACGTTTTCTTTTCTTTTCCAGTAAAACTTTCTTTTGTAATATTGTGAACTGTGTGTTTCAGTCCCTCTCATCATCCAAGAGCCAACTTTACTACCCCACTCTCTCTGCCAATGCAATCATTTACCAAATTTTGTCACTCTTACTTCTACAATGTGTCCCCTTCTGTCTACTCATATAGCCATTATTCTAGCTCATCATCTCTTTCCTGGGCCATTACAATAACCTCCTAATGGATTTCCCTGGCCTCAAGTCTCTCATTTCCAGTCCATTCCAATTCAACTGCCAAATTGATATTCCTAAAGCATGGACCTGACCATGCCATTCTCTAGCTCAAAAAACACCAGAGGCTCACAGTATGACTAGATTTCACTCTTTGTCATGTAAAACCCTTTGCAGTTTGACTCAAGTCAGTGGAACCCTAGAGGTTAATCCAACTATTTCATTTTACAATGAGGAAACTGAGACATAAGGCCCTATTATAGGGAATACATGACTGAAGAAAGAAGCTTTGTGTTTGATTGATTAACTGGGGAATCAGTCATCTCTATATGCTAGAGTATCATGTTACATTTCTTCATGTCACCTGAGTTGAGGCTAAAAGCCAAAAGAATGAGGAAATTCTCCTGAGTGACCCTGGTTCTTACTCATATTACAAAACTATGTCTGAAGCAAGGATCTGATGAGGATCAAACCACATTGTGGCATCATGCCCTTCTTCCCCTTTCCTGTAAAAACTGGACAACCACAAAAGCTGTCCTCACAATGTCACCAAAAAAATTGCAAAAATTACTTGATTGGCAACAGGAAATAGTGACAGCAGGATTTTCCTACAAGCACGTATTCAAAACAAAGTGGTGTGTCAAGGCATGGTTCAGCAAAAGTATTGTGATGACTGATAGTTCAGAACTGGCAGGTCCAGGAATTCTTTCCCATACTACCTGATGAGTTATAAAGTCCAAAACTGCAGTTACTCTTTCTATTCAGAGTGCTATGTTGGGAGGTTTTCTCAGTCTATTGATTAATGTTGATTACAGGGAATACTAAATTTGAGAACTGAGTATGTTGTATCTCAAGGGTTTGTGTAAATTGAAAATATAAAATATTATGTATCTTATTAAAAGTTTTATCTAAATTATATTTCATCTAATGTGTTTTATCAAAAATTTAAAGAAAATAAAGCCTCCAAATTAGAATTATTAAAACAGTGTAATCAGAAGATCATTTTAGAAAAATGAAAATGATTTCTTCATGTAAACAACACTGAGAAGTATGATGCATGCATCCTGGAAAATTCAGTAATATTAATAATATTGGAAAAAAAGGAATTTAAGACAAGTTCCTTCCTTGATTAGCAAGGATCCTGAAGAACTAAAAGGTTAAATGTCTTATTAAAGAATCCCACTTGTAGTTACATTTTTAAAAAAGAAATGAAACTGGATCTGATTTTACCAAAACATTATTTAAAGCAATAATTTCAATTTGGTTAACAGGTGAGGGTAAGCTTTCCCCAACTCTGTGGTTAACCTTGAACAAGTCTCTGTAGCTCTCTGAATTTTAGTTCCCTCATTTATAAAATGTTAAGATTAGATAGAATCAAACTACCTCAAGTTTTTCTTGGGGAGAATTTGATTCTTTTTTTTTAAATAAACCCTAATGAATTGGGTACAGAGTTAGGACTGGGGCAAAGATACAGGAGGTGAAATGCATGAATTGACAGGGGAAGCTCATCATTGTTCTTAGCAGACAAGGGTGAGACATTAAAAAGAGAGAAGAGAGAGGGAAAAGAAAAAAGTCCTAGAATTCTACCCCATAGCAATGCCTATAGATTGGGAATAGGTATCAATTAGAAGGGAAGATGATGCCATCAAATAGACCAATTCTGGCTTCCCATGATACCTTTTGGAAATCTTAGATACTGTCAATGGGAGAAAAATGTGATAAAGGAAAAAGAGGATTGGACTTGGAGTCAGGAAACTTGGGTCTAAATTCTACCATTGCCCCCTTACCATCAATTGATTATCACTTAATCTCTCAGAGCCTGTTTCCCTTTCTGTCAAATTGGACTGATAATTCTCCTAGTACTTACTTCATTTATCTTACTTGTGAGGAAAGCACTCTAAACACAAAAAATACTATATGAATGGATGATATTATTTTTATGACTTCTTCCAACCTTAAAATTCTTTGATTCTATTGTTCTGAATCTTTATTCACAGGAAGAAAGGAAAAGAGAGAGGGAGGAAGGAAGAAAGGAAGGAGGCAAGGAAGGAAAGAAGGAAGGAAGGAGAGAAGGAATTATCTTTAACTGACCATACAGACAAAAGAAAGAATCTCTGCTTTCAAGGAACTCACATTCAGTTTAAGGAAGACATTACTAATAGGAAGGAGGGCTCAATTGCAGAACAGATGAAAGACTTGAGGGGATAAATAAGGAGGAAAGTTTAATAAAGGAACACGTGCCTGGATCAATGGACCCTATAATATTATTTTGGTAGTTCTATTAAAGAAGAGATTTCAAGTGCCATTTTAAAAGGAGTATTTCTCTGAGAATTTCTGTTTCCTAATAATATGGTAAAAATTAATTTAACATTTTGAAAAAACTAAGGAAGGAACAATAAACTAAAAAAATATGGTTCTGGGCAGCTTGGAGGCCCAGAGCATCTGCCCTAGAGTCAGGAGGACTTGAATTCAAATTTGACTTCAGACACTTAATTACCTTGCCCTTGGGCAAGTCACTTAACCCTTGCCAAAAAAAAAATATGATTCTGATGATATTCTATCATGTTAATAATAATAATGGCAATGAAAAATTTACAAGAAAGGTTAGAAGGGGACACTGACAAGCAGTGTAATTTTGTTACGTATGTTAAATGTAATAAAAACCTTTTTGAAAACAAAGTATCATAGGAAGGAAGAAGTTAACAGTTTTATATACATTCCTTTTTCTATTTGTATGTTAAAATGTTCATCATCTTCATTGTGAAGTTCATAATAAACATTAAATTTATAAGGAATGTATAAATATAGAGGATACTTTGAACTTGATTTTAATTTGATGTATTAAAAAATCACATTAATTTAATTACCTACCTTTATACTTTAAAAAATGTTATAATGGGATGTATACATATGTCATATTACATTCCTTTGAATTCATTCTCATTGAGAAAAGCAATCAGATTTCAGAAAAACACCCAGAGATGAGAGCTTTATTTTCTAAGGCAGGTACTTTTGAATTAGACATAAAAGGAAAAGCAAAGTATGTCTCTGTTCTTTCACTAAAGTTTCTCTCTGTTCTTTTACTAAAATTTAAATGGCAAATACTTCCTCATTTTTCTCAGGAAGGGGTGACTTATACAACAGTATCAGTTTCCTAAAGTTTACTAAACTTAACTAGTTCAGTAGAGTGGAACAAATCTAAATGTAATTGATAGTTACTTGGGGAAATGTGCTTTTGAACTTAACAGGTTGAATGTATGTTTCTAGAACTACTGTGAAACAACATAAGGAGTCCACAATACACAGAGCTGACTGTGAAAAAGCTAGAATGTGGTCCTTTACTCAACATTCTTTGTTAGGACTGTCAGGACTGTTCTGCTGCTGTCATCTCAGAATAAATGTGAAATCCTATCCTTAGAAAAGTGACTCATGTTTTTTTCTGTATCGTTCTCTGAATTTGTCTTTCTCTGTTGTCTCTCTGTCTCTCTGTCTCTCTGTCTCTCTGTCTCTCTCTCTCTCTCTCTCTCTCTCTCTCACTCTCTGTTTCCCTGTCTATCTGTCTCTGTACATCTGTCTGTCTCTCTCTGTCTCCCTGTCTCTCCCTCTCTCTCTCCCTCCCTCTGTCTGTCTCAGTCTCTGACTCATTCTCTCTCCCATATACATACCCCACCCTTAAACTACTTTCTTTTGTGTTGATAGCCTTGGTTATTTGGGTTTTAAAAGGTCTTTGAAATTCCTTTGACAGAGTATTAGTGACCAAGGACCCCCAATGAAGCACTAATCTAAACAGAGAAGAGAATGTTGAATTCACAAATGGGTACCCTCCAAAATGACATAAATCTGACTTCCTAAACTAAGGAATTAAAAAAAATGTCTCTGTTCCACTCCCATTTGCATTTTTGAATGTTTTTCATTTCAATGAATAATTTAAATTTCAGAAATTTACTTGGATTTCAGAAATCTAAGTCCTATTTTACATTTCATAGAAGTGGTTTGATTGGCTTGGTTCATATTTTATGAGAAATTTACTTCTTCATTCATAATGTTTTTCTGAACCAGTTGTTCTAAGGCTTTTCCCTCTGCTTTTTACCTATGGGCTTCTAGACAGACAGAGTATATAAAAGTGAGGCTAGAATTTAGAGTGAACTGATTTAATGTAAACCAGTAGAAAAAATACTTTGTAAGGACTTAAACAAATACTTTGTAAGGACTTAAACATTCAGGTCAAAAAGAGAGATCACAAAGAACAGATTAGAAGATTTAGAGGGAGAAGAGAATTTAAAAATCATCTAATCTATTCTCATTTTACTAACCAAGTAGCTGAGACCCAGAATGGCAAAGAAATTATTGAGGGTCTGCCCACTATGGGCCAGGGACTTTGTTAGAAGAGATTGGAAAGGAAAAAAAAACAACAGAAAGAATCCCTACCCTCAGCAAGTTTATATTCTACTAAGGACATGCAGTTGTAAACACAGATAATTAGTGGTATAAAGATTCTAAAGCAGGCATCAAACTCAGGCCAGAGCTCTTTTTAGGACATCTCACAGTCCCTCTATTCTTATGGACAAACCTGAGATTCATCGACAGTTAAAAGTGGGGCAGCTAAGGTGGTGCAGTGTATGGAGCACTGGGCCTGGAGTCAGGAGGACCTGAGTTTAAAATCCACCTCAGACACCTAATACTTAATTAGCTGTGTGACCTTGGGCAAGTCAACATAAAAAGAATGAGTAGAGGCTTTTCTTTTCTCCAAGTCAAGAAAGATTTAGCATTTAAGCCTTCTCTGAAAGAGCCAATAATTATGTTTCAATATTTCTCATAAAGAAAGATCTGACTCATGCTGGTACTCTGTTATTTCAGATTTGATACTAGAATGAAATGGACCACTCATAAGTCATTCAATAGTAAGCAAAAAGATTTTACTTTACCAAAGCATAGAAAGAATATTCAAAATGATATTCTAACTCTTAACTTGAACAGGGGAATAGGGACTTCCTTCTTCACATGGAAATGCATCTTATCTAAAAATTGGGGTAAGGTAAAATGACACATAGAGTTGGGACATTTGCCAAGTCTGAAGGGTATTTTAAATGTTCTTAAGTGTCCAGGAAGCCAGGTCAATATGGCCAGGGACTACCAGGAAGCTGAGTCAAGGAAGATGGAAATTGATCCTTGGCTCTTAGGCCCAACTCAGCTTTATCACCTTTCAAAGACTCACCTTGTGAAGGAAAAGAGGAAACTGATAAATTGTAATTCTGTTTTCTTCATATTGCAGTTGGTCCTATCATTTATACCTCATCAGACCTCTCTGCTCTTTCTTATTCTGGGCACTTCTTATCCATATCCTTCCATAAATCCACTATAGAACATTTATCCAACAGCTTGGAGTTCTTCCTCTGGGATTTTCATGAAAGTCTTCCTCTAATAAATTATTGTGCCATTATGATAATCCTGGCTTCTCAAATCTGGATTCTATCAGACTGGAAAGGCTAGTAAACTCAAAAGACTCATCACAGGAGTTTGGTAATTGGGTAATGGATTCCTTGACCATGATAACCCATGAAATAAAGAGGAAAAAATAACCATACAATATCTGGAAACTGCTAAGCCAACATCTTGTGACCTTAAAGTGAACTGAAAAAGAAAATATCATGGAAGACTTAGATGATGATAAAATTAGTAACTGAGGGTATTGAAGGTAGTAAGATAGGAGGAACCTACAATAAATTTCCGTAGAACAATTTAAAACAAAGTGAATGGCTCATTGCTTAAGAAAATCTGCTTAATGACTCAGTAGAATCAATATATAAACTACACAGAACTCTTCATGTGGTATTTCATAGTCCTTTGTAGTAGATTAAAAACCAAAGGCATCATCCGGACCCTAAATTAAAAGCGTCTGTTTTTAAAACAAAAATTTTGAATTCCTGAAATCTAAAGGAATTTCCACAAATGAACAGAAACAGAAAGTCTTTTGTTTCCCATGTATAAGATGTTAAATGAGAGGATATAAGGCAAAACAAGTCCCAGCTCAAAGGAATTGAAGTAAGCATGGTTAGTGGGGGGAAAAATAAAAAACAGACATGTCAGGAAAATAGGTATTTGAAAGAATCTTAAAACATCATATTGAAAATTGGTGGAAAGATACCCAAAGAGGCCTTTTGTTTTATTTTTGTTTGATTTGGATGTTAAAGTCTGCATCTGGCCAGAGTCTGGCTGCTGCATTTGGAAAAGCAGAATGGCATAATCAAATTGTGATCCATCTGCAATAAATTTGTATTTAATTCTTTTTGCATTTTAGCTTGATAACCTTAGGTTTGCTTTATATTTTTCTCCAATGAAGTTGTATGAAGCTGTATAATAAGACTGAAATGAAAAATGAGTTAAATCATAAGAAAGAAAAACAAACAAAAAAAACCCAAAGAATTCTTCTTTCAGCAATATGTTCCAGGAAGTAATGCAGTCAATGTGGTGGATAATAAGACCTAGGAATTATATAGCATTTTAAGATTTGCAAAGTGTGTCTGTTCTCATGATAACTCTTCAGAGTAGGCATTAAGGGCATTATCGTCACCTTTTTTACAGATGAGGAACCTGAGACTGAGCTAATGCGGCCTAGGATCATATAGAAAATATCAGAGATGAAATTTGAATCTGAGTCTTGCTCAGGTTCCTTGTCCCCTCCTTTGCTACCTTAGTCTTTGGCATTAATTTCTTTATGAGACTGCTGGAAAGGCCTTTTAACTCAGAAACAGAAGTTCTCAAAATAGAATTAGGTAAAAAAAATTCCAAATTAGTCAATTTTTCTAGAATTGGGCACATGGAAGAAGAGTCTATGAAATTTACCTTGAGGAAATTTCCTAAATGAAGAAAGGACCTTTGATTTTAACACGAATGTTCTATTCTGGGGCATGACTATTTCTGGGCAGATTTATGTGGTTAATTACTCTATTTTGCCATGCAAGGAAGATAATAAAGAAGACCAAAGGCATTTAGATCTCAGTTGTCCTCCACTCTGGACAACACCCAAAGGATAAAAGCAAACACACATGGCATCTCTCAGATTTCTGCACGGTTCTTCTTAATCCTTGTGCTAAGATAGGAATGAGTAATGAGGGTCCAGGGTAACTGGATTTGCACAATGTTACTTTTCCAACATCATTCTACTATTATAAATCTTTGATTATCACAGAACACATTAAAAAATTATGATCTTGGATTTCCATCATTTTGGACTCCAGTTTGGCAGATATGGTGAATTTGGTTTACAGGTCCTTCAACCTGAATCTATCTAGTCTTATCATAATTGAATTTATTGTGAGGCCAGCAGGATGGACAAATTATCTCTTTTGTAGCAGAAACTTGTTATATTGAAAAAGTAGATGTTTTCTGCAATTTTTATTTGTTATTCATTTGGTTTAGATTCATTTATCAGATAGTTAGGAAGAAACTAATATAAACTACAACTATAATTGATCCCTTGGGAAATTTGTATTTTGGCCCATTTGGCACTAGGACAACAGGAAAAAATTTTTTTTCCAGCACTGAAAGAGTTAATGACTATTTAATAATCTGATATAGAGACAATGTGGCATAATAGAATTAGTACTGAAAAGAGTCTAGAAGACTTAGTTACCCTTCAGACACTGACTACCTAAATGACTAAGGACAAGTCATATCTATCTAAGCCTCTGTTTTCTCATTTGTAAAATAAGGATTATTTTGTACCACAAAACTAGTATAAGAATCAAATGGAACAATGCATATAAAAGTACCTTGTAAACCTTAAAGCTCTAGATAAATGTATGCTATTATTATCTTTGAATATTTACAGACTTGCCCTTTTAAACTCATAAATATGCAGTTTGGGCTGAAACCAGTTTTTTTAGGTCTTATTTATGACTTCATGTTTCTGTTTCCTGAAGGTAATCATAACACAACTAAACAAATTTTGCAATGGGTTTTAAATATTCAGTTTTTAGTAAGGCAATACCTGGACTGTCTTTTAGTGTGCCTGAGCCAATGATATCCAAGTTAGCCTTGGACTACTGGAAACTGTAGTAACAGAAACCTAGCCCCTTCAATCCTACAGAACCCTCTGCATTGCAGAGGCAGCGCAAGCCTGAGGACCAACAACCCTCAGATCTCCTGAAAATGATTCATTTTATTCCAATGAATATGAGGTGATTATCTGTTCTTGTTGGTAGGATTGAAAAATTGTCATTTTTGTCAATTTATCAAAAAGGGAGATGATGAGTAGAACAATGATAGATCCTTGGGTCTGCAGAAAGATCTGAATTCAAATCTAGTATCAGACACTAGGTGTATGACCCTAGGCACATCACTTATGCTCAGTCTGCCTCAGTTTCCTTTTAGCAGGGATAATAATAATAATAATAACAACTACCCCTTGGGATTATTGTGAGGATAAAATAAGACAATATTTGTAAAACATTCTGTAAACCTTAAGTTCTTATAAATGCTGTCTATAATTACTCTTGTTTGATTTGACCCAACAGAAACAAAGAGGAAAAGTTGCCATGATGTTCATTTAAACATAGTGTCAGGAAAACTTCCTTATCATAAAGCTACCGCAAAGTGGAATGGGCTGCTTCAGAAGTTAATGGGTTCCTCCTCATTGGTGGATTTGATGTAGAAGTTGAATGACCACTTTCTGGATTTGCTATAGTAGGAATGCCTTTCTTTATTCACTGTAGTGGACCACATGACCACCAAGGTTTCCCTAAAATTAGGTGAGTTGGGATGAATGTTTTTATGTAATTGGAAAAAAAAATTTAAAAAGGGGTTTTTTTTGAAGCATCAGAGGCAAAATCTGAATCACAGTCTTTCTTACTTATCTAAACTCACACTCCATCAACTAGACTTACTACTATAAATACAAATAATTTAAAGTGAAATTAACCTTTAAATATTATTTTTAATCCCTACTTTTTTAGGTAGGAGAATTGAAGTGTTTAGGTTTCTCATTGAAATCGTATGTACTTGGCTTGAGCTAGACTTCTTGAAATCTTTTCCTGAGACATTTTCATATGTGTGACTGACAAAATCACTCTATTAATGTTTTGTTGTGCTACAATAAATAACAAGAATGTGCTGAATAGAAACTGATAATTTAATGTAGTTTGTCCTTCATTTTCAAAGAACAATGACATCATGGGGTGATGTCTTGATTATGTGTGTGAATTGGATTTAAGTGAGGCAGTATTGCACAAAGCTGTCTGCCTCATTTTCTCTTCCACAGTCATCAAAGTCCAGTAGCAAACAAAAGGACAGAAAACTATGGATGATTCCAGATGCAAAGGATGACTTTGGTGTCTTTCGTATTTGATCAAGCCCCAAGTGCTCCATAGTACCTTCATAACTGAGAACAAATTGCTCTCATCCACCCATTCTGTCAGAGGAAGTCTTCATATTCATGGAGTGGACAATCCCCTAACTCACCAACAAGTTATTGATTACAGTGTGGCTGCTGAGTATGCTGCAACTTCTTGGAGGATTGGGTGACAAGTGGACACCAAAAGATCAACTCTCAAAAGGACTCAAAGTGCTAATCCCCTCTGAATACCCCATATACCTGAGATGAATGAAAAATCCAAGAGCTTCTGGGTAATTAATCAATTTATTGTTTTGGCTAGCAAATAACCAATAATTTGGTAGTCAGTGGTTTCTCTCCATAACCAAAGACAACCATGGAGGTCACTGAAACTTAAATTCCTTTGGAAAAGAGGGTGGACCTGACAGCTGAATATCAACCTTGATTGGTGAACAAAGAGGGGTGGACATAATAATGAGGAGCTGGGCCAGAAGTCTTCATCTTCTTCTTCTGAGAATTTGACTTGATCTTAAAACTCAGATGCCTCCTGCTATCTAGACCAAAAAATTCATCTCCACCTAGACAGCTTAATTTGAAAAATGAGGGCAGGGAATGAATCTAATGCTTTTTTTTTAGGACCAAAATTCACCTAGATTAGATTCTTTTTACTCTTTAGTCCAAAACAAGCTCTCCCTATGGGTGGAGTCTCCCCCACATTGAGGAGAATACCCTGGAGGATTAGGCCAATCTCATCATCAGTCCTGTCCTTCACAGACAGGTTGAATGACCTACAAAGGCTGGCTGGTTTTAGAGTGAGGAAACAAAAAGGGAAAAACCCTCATAGAAAAGTAATAATTTCTCTCATACCCTGGTAATTTAATATGCATGATAGAAAATGTCATATGCTATTTTGTTGTTGTTTTTATTGTTTGTCCTTCTTTGGGAAGAAGAGCATGCCATGCATATGAATTGGATTTGAATGAGAGGGAGCTGTGCTAAGTCACCAGCTTCACTTTCTCCTCTGGGGTCATATGAATCAGGACAACTGGAAATGGCCTGGATTGAGGCATTCATGGTTTAGTGACTTGCTCAGAGTTACACAGCTAGTAAGTAAGTATCAATTCTGAAGCTGGATTTGAACTCAAGTTCTCCTGACTCCAAGGTGGTGCTCATCCTTCCATATGTCCTTTTTCCATAATACTGACCTAATAGATAATTAGTCTATGGCAACAGATTACTTACTAGTGTAAGTATCTTGCTATCATTACCTTCCATTTTGTGTATTTCTTTACATAATTTTTAGATATTTTTTAATTGTTGGAGAACATAATGTCATTTACTTGACATGTTAGTTTTTTCTTTAAGGAATTATGTGACCTAGATGGTACCCAGAAGGATAACTTCCTGTAGGAAAAGCAGTATAATTTTTTGAATTTTCATCAAAATTTTTAATATTACATCCAATTTTTCAAAAGGTTTTCTGAGCTCCTATGGTTTCTCCAAGAGAAAAATTGATTGATTGATTGATTAATTTTTATCCTTCATAATTGAAGAAGACCATGTCATCAAATGAATAGTGGTATAACTTGCATATTATATTGATTTATGGTGAGGGAAATGTTGTACAAAGAAATGTGATAGATAGGAAGAATAGAGGCAGATGACAGAAACCTATAAATCACTGGGAAACTTTTGGTGACAGACTTGGAACATTTTGTGATTGGGGAAGTCCTGCAGGCTTTGGAGGTAAGGAAGAAACAGAAAAGGAAGTGAAAATTAGGGGTCCGAATCTTATGAGGAGGTATTGTACTCAGTATCCAGGAAACACTACTTTCTCCATCAACCCAGAACTAGGAAGTGATGGCATAATTCTTCAAAAAACACATATTGGGTTATGTGTCTCATCATTTCCTTTTGGAAGGGAATAAGGGAAAGGAGAGGAGATGGGAACTGAGTACTAAGGAATAAAAGCAAGAAGGGGACCAGTGTTGTCCAACAAGTTATTCTTGTAAACTAGGACTCATCTCAGGTACTCCATCTGAGGACTGTGGCTAGGGTAATATTTTTGAAGACTATACTGTATTAAGCACTGAAGAAACAAAGATTAAAAAATGACATATTGTCCACCTTCAAAGAGCTTATATTCTATTATAAAGGGAATCAACATGCACACATGAAAGGAAAAGCAAAATATATACAGAGTAATTGGGAACAAGGGCATTAATGGCTAGTAGAGAGGAGATATTTGAAAACTCCCCCCCCCCCCACTCCCAAGGATTTTTTGTGGGTGTTTTTTAAAAATTTCAAATACTGAAAAAAAGATCTCTAGGCTCTTTGGGACTCCCTTACATCGATGCCTCTTTTCTTTAGAAGGCCAGCAATCCCCAAAGCCAGGTATATTAGAATTAATTTCCCAGTCTGTTTTGCAGAGACAAGGGATTTGAGACTATAGCTCTCAGATATAGTTAGACAAGTCCATTTACCACCTGGTACTACCTGGTACCTATCAGTCCCAGCACATGAGACATTTTTCTATGGAACTGGACTGATTCTTTCATCTTCAGTTCATTTTCCCTTACTATACAACCAAAGGTTGTAGAAAGAGGAGATCGAGAGTTAACTATTTAAATTGAGATTAAAAGGAAAATCAATGCTAAGAAGTGATGGTGGGGGGGTGGGACACAGCACTCTGGGTATAGGGAACAGCCTGTGCAGAGGATAGAGATGTAAAATGTGCTCAAGGAATAGCATTATTGATATCAATTGAGAATGAATCTTTCCTAGCCATTCTCTTGAGCTTAATGGTATTAAGAAGAAATCACCATGAATGACCATAATGGAAACTTAAACAAGAGGCAAGAATTACAGATGATTCCAGTTACCAAAATGGAGCAAGATGAAATGAATAAAGGAAGGCTAGCAGAGAAGAAAAATAATACTTGACCCCTTAGTCTAGGTGCTTTATATGCAAATCGCAGTACTGGAATTGTCCCCAAAAAGTTATTTGTGAATAACAAAAGATGAACCTACTTTCTAATACTTTAATTCAATTCCAAAAATCAATAATTTTATCTACCTGGACAATATTCCTAAGAACATTAAATATGAAAGAATAGCAGTATAATGATCTATTGTGGAATTGTTTCTGAGTTTTATTGAAATCAATAAAATGTGAAAAAATTCTTCCTTTCAGTTCTTCATTTAACTGAAATCTTCTCAATAACTTCCATTTTGGTCCTGGTTCTGACCTCTGAAGCTAAATAAAGCAAGTCTACTTATTCTTCCTCAAGAAAATCCTTCATAAGTAAGAAGATAGTTATCATGTTTAATTCTTCGAAGCCTTCTTAGAATTGAGTACAATGTGCTAAGCACATGACCAGTGTAGAGTGGAGTAGGATTACCAACTCCTTTTTCTGGACACATTTCCTAACCTGGTTATTTATAATAAAAACAGTTATTTAGAGACACATCCAGTCTCTATACTTCCATCTCTGCAGCCTGAGATTACATTAATAGAGAACAAGTTTGGTGACATTCCAGCTCATTGTCTCTAAGCTATGAAAGCTATATTCAGTGGATGACATTCCCCACCTGTGTATGTGTTTCCTTTTCTCTCCTGAGCTGAATGAATCCCCTATTGGTCAGGGGATCACAACATTTGGGGCCAGACTATGCCTAAATAAAGCTTTGTATTCAGTAATTATTTGACTTTGGATGGTAAGAATAAAACCTTGGTTGAAAAAACACTTTGGTTACAAAATTACCATAGATAGCATAATAAACATCCCTAAGAGTACTTACAGAGTAATGTGGAGGGATACAAAAGATGGATATTGGAAAAGACTTAATCAAATACTAACCTGGAGTTGAGGGTATGCTTTTGTTTTGTCCATAAATGGAGAAACTGTCTGGATGTTAGAAAGAAACATCAGACCATGCAGACCAGATGAATCAAGTAATACAGAAAATGAACAACTTACATTTAAGAAATCGAAAAAGAAAGCATAAGAGGAAAAAGGACAGACCACATGAAGGGGAAAGACAAATTGTGATGCTTATACTAATCATGAACAATTTGGGGACTGCAAAAGGAACAGGATGTTGGACTTATGTGCAAAACCCTCCATGGGTAACAACTATACTATGGAGAGAAAAATATGATTGAAGTTATTTTGATAGGGGAAGCTGAAAATTTATTTGGGATATAACAAAGTTACTATTGGAAATATCAAAGAAGAGATGCTGAGAAGTTAGGTATAATTTTTCTGGCTTAAATAGTATCACACCCCATATAGTGGAATTTATGATCATTATTGAGAAAAAGAGGGAAATAATAGTAACTGT
Source organism: Macrotis lagotis (assembly GCF_037893015.1). Taxonomy (NCBI): domain Eukaryota; kingdom Metazoa; phylum Chordata; class Mammalia; order Peramelemorphia; family Peramelidae; genus Macrotis; species Macrotis lagotis. Next base: position 63,884,700 of record NC_133663.1, read on the forward strand.
TACAATTGCATTATTTGAACATGTGTATGTAAAGAAGTTATGAATAAGGAAAAAATAGAAGCAAAATTTACTCAAGATTTGTCATAAAATGTTACTAGAACACTTAAAGCTCAGAAGAAGACTATGGAAAATCTTTATCATTTGATTAATACATTACGAACTTCTGTAATAAACAATTTGTGTTAGGGAAGAATATATAGATTTGAGCAACAAATTGTATGGTTGGTTATATTCTCCACCTGTAATTGGTGCATGATTACATGGTATTGTAGAAACAAATAATAATTTCAACTTTGTTGTAATTATGATATTGATCATTTGTTTGTCTCTCATTTTAAAAGCTATCTTTTGGAATTGAAGATTTCTATAAATTGGCTAAAGACATCCAAATAGCCTCCCAGTGAGATTTGATTCCTGAAAAGACAGCCAGTAAGATAATTGAGTGGTTTCATCATCCCACCCTCTTCGGGCATTGGGCCCAGAGTATTATACAATTATGTCTTATATTAATTCTTTTTATGCTTCTCTTTTGTTGTTTACCAAGTTTTTTCAAAGTATTTTTTTCTATTACCAAAGCCACCGTGTGTGTGTGTGTGTGTGTGTGTGTGTGTGTGTGTGTGTGTGTGTTATCAGTAGAGTTCAGGATTGTGTTACCCAGGTTAAGCATCAGGTTGGGCTATTGTGAACTTGTTGTGTAAACAGAAAAGAGGGAAGTGTAGAGGCCACTCAAGCAAGTTTGGGGCCAAGAGGCCAGTTATGACCAAAATAACCTGAGCTCTGGTGACCCTTGAGCTGAAAGCTTCCAGAACTCTGATTTGATAACATAATTGTGTCATTAATGGCCTCACTATTCCATAAGTCCTGTTTCTGAACTTCTTGACTTGGGTCACATCCTGCTAGGTTAATTCCTGCCCATAACAAAGTTATATCATTGTTTTTATCCTGTATTCTAATTTTGTGGTTTTCTTCTATAAGAACTGTTTGATGTTTTCAATAAATTGGCTCTGTCAGATCTCCTGTTGACATTCCCCACCTGAGTATATACATGTTTCCTTTTCTCTCCGGAGCTGAATGGATCCCCTGCTGGTCAGGGGATCACAACAAGTGGAGTTCCTAACTTAATGTTTGGAACTCTACTTCAGATACAGAGTTTGTGTAAATATTGACTAATGGAGGGTTTACACACACACACACACACACACACACACACACACACACACACACACACATTTATATCCATATGTCTATATCTAGATAGATAAAGATATAAAATCTTGGGTATTCATACACCTATTCACATATATGCTAGAATTCAATCTTTTGATCATGGGAAGCCAGCATCATTACGGAGTTGTGTTATACTTGAGATTAAGGCAGAAAATCCAGAGTAATTTGCACAACCATCCTAAGAATAGATAAAGAATAATTCACTACACTGAGAGAACCCAGCAACAGACTTGATTCCTGGAAAGAAACCCATTCCTAGAATTCCTGAGGCAGATGTTCTTCAAGTTCTGCCTACTAAAAATTCCTCTGGGACAGAGTGAAAAGTAATAATAAAGACAACAATATTAACAAAACAACCTGTCATTGGATCCTCATACAACCCTGTGAGGTAGAAGTTATTATGTTATTGCTGTTGTGGTTGTTGTTTGTACTTTATTCTTGAAGAGGACCACGACATCAGGAGGGTGATGTCATGACAAGCAAGTGAATTGGATTTAAGTGAGGAAGGGCTATGCAAAGTCTCCAGTCTCACTTTCACCTCCAGAGCCATCTGGGTCCAATGCCATAACATGGATCAGGTTGACTACAGATGGCCCTGGATGCAGTTGGAGAGCTTGTCCTTTTTAAGCTGAGGATTTTCCCAGGTATCAGGTTGACTGAGGTGGTGCCCATTCAGTGATTAGGATTAAGCAAAAAATGAGGCAAAGAATGGTAGAAAGATGATGCCATGACTTGTAAATGAATTGGATTTAAGTGAAGGAAGGCTGAAGAAGGAAATGACAAGCTACTCTAAAATCTTTGCCAAGAAAATAAATGGGCTCACAAAGAATTGGACACAACTGAAATTGCTGTATAACAAGATATGTGACATTATTACATCATTTGATCCTCACAATGATTTTGTGAGATTGGTAAAACTGGTATCCCTGTTTTATTGATGAGGTAACTGGGAATGAGAGGTGGTCAGTAAGTTGGCTTATTAAATTTGTTAAACAATACATACCAGGTGCTGTCATACAGTTAGTAAATATCTAAGATAAGATCCATTCTCAGGTGTTGCTATTCTCTATTACATAGTCTATAACTGCTATAGAAATTTTTTTAAAAAGATCATTGAATGAAGATTAGTCAGGAAATATTTCATTAATAAGTAAATATTTGTGTGCTATATAAAACTACATATGTATATCTCTAAATACATATACAATATATGGAGCACCTAGAGGTCACAGTGGATAGAGCACTGGGCTTAACATCAAGAAGATTTATCATCTTGAGTTCAAATCTGATCTCAGACACAGCTTTGTGACCTTGGACAAATCACTTACCTCTGCCTCAGTTTTCTTATCTATAAAAATAAACTAAAGAATTAAATGGCAAACCACTCTAGTATGTTTGCCAAGGAAATTCCAAATGGGGTAAAGAATTATCAGACTCTGAAATGAATGAACAACAATATGATATCTGTATATATTGAATACATGCATGGTATCCTCAAAGCCCAAACTACTTACCTACCTACCTAATCCCTGGAGTGATTCTTTTTGTGTGAATATCTTGCTTTTTATATTTATGAAACATCTGCCTTTATTAGAATGCATGTTATTGAAGTATAGGTATGGAAATTTTGGGTGGAGAGGTTGTAAATGTGAATATATAAGAGATATGAAGTAGCATAAGATGTATATATTGGGGTATAGACAGGAGTAAGCTAGTGTTAGGCAACTAGCTTTCTCGCCAAAAGTGTACACATAACGCATTTTTTTTGTTTTTTACAAGACAATGGGGTTAAGTGACTTGCCCAAGGTCACACAGCTAGGTATTTATTATACTGCACCACCTAGCTGCCCTACATAACACATTTTAAAGCATAATTTGCATTATTAACATTTTCCCCATCACTTCCCTAAGTCTAGACAATACACAAAATAATAAATCAGGTTAAGATTTGTAGTGTTTATTGATTGAATAGTTCTAACTGCTTAAATGAAAGTTAAACAATTGTTTCTGAGAGCCAGTTCCAGCTATCCATATACCCTGGATATGTGTACACTAATAATTGGGACACATCAAGCAGGCTTAGTTTAAAGTTATTTGAATTGTGTTATTTCCAGTGGTAAATGCTGTATGTATATATATATACATATATATTAATATATGTATGTACATATATATACTTGTATATACATGTTATCAAATTGATTATGGTCTAAATATCAAGAAAACAGCAAAACAGCAAATAAGCAAATAAGATATTTCAGGTCCCATTGTAGTAACCTTCTTTTTGAAATTACAGATGATAATGATGCTCATGATGATGATGACAATCCAGGACCACCAAGCTGCCATAACTGTGATTAGTATTTTTCCTAGAATTATTAAGATTTGCAAAGTACCTTACATAATTATGTCAGTTGATCTTAACAACAACATTGGAGAAGTAGATGACAATATTATACCCATTTTAGATAGGGGAAACCCAAAGTTGAGAGAGGTTAAGTGACTTGTCCAAGATCACACTGCTGGTAAGTGTCTGAGGTAGGATTTGCACTGAGATCAACCAACACCCTTGCTAAGCCACCTAGCCACCTAGAGTTGATCTCCTAGCATATAGAAAGAGAGAAGCTAGATCCATTCACCCATCAATGTCCATCAATAATCCTCAAATTTAGGGGCGGCTAGGTGGCGCAGTAGATAGAGCACCAGCCTTGGAGTCAGGAGTACCTGGGTTCAAATGTGGTCTCAGACACTTAATAATTACCTAGCCATATGGCCTTGGGCAAGCGACTTAACCCCATTGCCTTGAAAAATCTAAAAGGAAAAAAAACCAAATAATCCTCAAATTAGGTTTGCTTTAAGTGGCAAATTGAATTATTCCTATTTACTTATTTTTATCTAACAATAACTTTTAGCATTTTTTTTGTATGATTTAGATGAGATCAGTCATCAGCTGAATAAGCATAATGTCAGGCTAGGATCTTAACTGGAATCAGAGACAGTACAGTCATTTCCTATTTTCTCTGCTAACTCAGTTAATCTGAGACACTGAAGCACTTTAAACTTCTTATATATGGAGACCAACCTAGCTATACTTGAACAGAAACACCCTTTCTGCCAACCTGAACAAGTTATATTGTTTTTGTTTGAAGATCTCTAATGGCTTTAGAATCTCAAAGGAAATATTCTTTAATCACTCATTCCTGAGCCAGGCCTGTGACATTTTAGGTAGTTTGATTGTTGGGAAGTCTTGACTCACAATTTAACACCATCCATACATCAGAATACAGCATGTGACTTTTACTCAGTATCTATTGGCTCTGATTCCTCCTATCACACAAAATCCAATTATAAATCTTAATTAGGGCATACCCCCACAATATATAGTAGTCCCTTACACTTTCCACTTAGATAGATGAACCCAACTATACTTGAATGTACTGTGAATCAGATTTGGTTTCCCTCTATTTACTTCTAGGCTTATTCTGGAATTCATATCATCAAACAGGAAAAACAATAAATAGTTTTAGATCTAGTTTTCCTAAGTCAAATATGATCATGGGCACACAGTGTTACAATCTCATTTTCATATGATGATGATCCCTTGGAAATAGCCCCTCATTTAAGACCACATACCATTATTGGCAGTTAGTGGGATCCTATGGTAAATGTATCTACCTATGTACTTTACCACACATGTTTTAATGGCAACAAAAACTTCTGGCTCCCAGAGGTTATTTTAAGTCTCTCTCTCTCTCTCTCTCTCTCTCTCTCTCTCTCTCTCTCTCTCTTCCTCCTGTTTTCCATGTATAACCCAAGGCATGCAAGTTCAGGTTTGTGAGCTTATGTGTGAATACTGAAAGGAAAGGGGGAAGGATGGAAACTAAGTTTTATCTACTTCACAGTGTTCCTTGAGACCACTCCTTTCATAGGCTCAGGGCTATGGAACCAGAACTTTTCCTGCTTATGGAAGATCAGTGGTTGGATCTCTAGCTTATCCTTCTTAGAGACATTGGCATTAGGCCAAAGTAGGGTTCCAACAGTCAATAACAAAGCTTTGATCTTCACAATTTAAGGGAAAGGGAAGGTTGCTAGATAAGGATCAAATATCAGTTGCTTTTTTCTCCTTTCAGAAGGAAATAAATGGGGGTAGAGAGCAAAGTGCAAACACCTTTAGTCAGCCTTATTTCTTAAGCTATATATTAAAGTTGTAATCACTCAGGGCTACCAAAAAAATTCTAACATTTTTTCTTTCATCTTTCATTGTACTCAGGAAAGTGAAAGGATAAAGAGATTCCTTCCAACTCTGCAAATTGTACTATTTAGGTCAAGAGAATTCTGATTATTGGATAACTCAGAAACCCGAATGAGCTAGTTTTCAACATCTACACTAAGGGGAAAAATAAAAGATCAAATTTCCACATGTCTTCATGCTCTACAGACTTAACATCTTAAACAAAATGAATGATGATGCTTTTAAGAAAAGTTGATCCTAACCTTTCTGAAACTGAAAAGATTTGACACTGAATACATGTAAATGGTGAATAGGTTATTTTAATATTAACTTTCAAAACTGAGAATTATGAAATTGATTTGTATTATTGGAATTTCTCCCTTTGACCCCTTTTAGTAGCTATTTAAGAATAGATTCCATATAGGGATGAAAAAGAACAAAGCATATTACCCTTTCAGAATTCTAGTATTAAATAAGAAAATTCTTTTTTAGGACTTTAAAGTTTCATGAGTATTTTCCCGTGAGTACTTCTTCCTCTGATGAAAATCACAACTTCTAGATAACTTTACTAAATTCTTACAGGATGCAATAACTAAAAAATCTTATGATTAAGGCCTTAATAAATTGTTCTGAAGTTAAACTAGTGTTTGGATGTTCATGCCATTTATCTTGACATTATTCACATCTAGTTCATACCTCCAATTTATTGAACCAATGGAGATGTGTTCTCATCTGACCCTGAATACTAGAATTTTCCCCTTCTCTCAATATAAAGTTATTCTTGGATCTTCTATCTCCAAGAAGATTATGCTACCCAGGAACTCTTCTTTTCTCTCTAAAACTTTTCTCCCAAAACTTTTAAACTTATGTTTCTAGGAGGCAATCCCAAAGCTGGCATGATAGACATAAAAACACAGTGGAAAGAGCTTCAAATCTTGATTTGGATGCTAGCTACTTATATGAACTTGAGTAAATCACTTAAACTCTCTGATTCTGTTTCCTCATCCATAAAATGAGGAAGTTGTACTACATGATGTCTTCAGTTCTTTCCAATTCTAAATCTATAATCCAGTTGCTCTGTGACTAGAATTTAGGAAGACTTGTTAGTTCTCTTCTCCTTGACGCATATGGTAGAGAGCATTTACAGTTCCAATATGCCTCTGACATTCTCTCTATAAGACTAAAAATGTGAATTTAGAGTTCAGGCATCCAATTAATATAACAATAAGAGCCATTCCCAAATTGATGAACAGTTTTCAAAAAAAAGAAATCAAAGCTATTTATAGTCTCATTAAAATGCTCTAAATCATCATTGATTATAGGAATTACACATTAAAATAGCTCTGAGGTATCATCCCACAACTATCATATTGGGTAGCATAATGGAAAAGGAAAATGATAAATACCATAGGGTATGTGGAAAAATAGGCACACTAATGCATTGTTTCTGGAGTTGTGAACTGGTCTAACTGTTGTGGAGAATAATTTAGAACTATGCCCAAAGGGCAGTAAAATTGACCCAGCAATACCATGAATAGGTCTGTATCCCAAAGAGTTCAAAGAAAAGGAAAAAGGACCATTTGTACAAAAAATATTTGTAGCAGTTCTTTTTGAATTGACAAGGATTTGAAAATTGAAGGGATGCCAGTTAATTGGGGAATGACTGAACAAGTTGTGGCATATAATTGTGATGGAATGCTATTGTTCTGTAAGAAATGACAAGCAGGATGGTTTCAGAAAACATGGGAAGACATATGATATAAAATGAAATGAACCAAATCAGAAGAATATTGTACACACTAATGGCAATATTTTAATAATGATTATATAAGCTACTTTGATCAAGACAATCCCAGACAATTCTAAAGGACCCATGATGAAAATATTGTCTACCTCCAAAGAAAGAAATATTGAATGCTGAGTGCAGATTGAAGAATACTTTTTTCACTTTATTTTTCTTGCTTTTTTTCCCAACATGGAAATATGTTTGTATAACTCCATATCTATAATTGATAGCCTATTGCTTGCTTTCTCAATAGGTGGGAAGTCACAGAGAGAGGAGAAGAAAAGAATTTGGAACTCAAAATTTTAAAAAGATGTATGATAAAAAAAATAAGGACAATGGAAGGAAGGAAGGAAGGAAGGAAGGAAGGAAGGAAGGAAGGAAGGAAGGAAGGAAAAAATAGGAAGATGAATTCTTGGGATGAATAGATGAGAGTTCAAGCAATTTTCTTCTGCTTCTGCTTCAAGTATGCCATTAGTGATTCCAAGAGAAGGCTTGTAATCCCCACTACTGGTGTCCAAGTCTACTCTTACTTATATAGTTCTCTAATATATCATCTGAAAAAAGGAAAAATGTCCCCAGAAGGCACAATTTTACATATTTATTCTTCAGGAATGGGACACTTTGAATCATAGTAGTTCCAAACAAGTTATTTATCCCCAATAGATAAGGCACAAAGTCTAAAAAAATTCTCACAAAAATAGTTTTCTTTCCCATAAACTTAGTAAATTGATCAGCAAACTGGGATCATTCCCCCAACAGGAGCACTTAAAAATAGAAGTCAGAATTGAGCACAGAATAAGCTCCTTGAAGACAGATCCCATAGTTTTCTCTCTCTCTTTTTTAAATATTTCAGATTAGAATCAGTTGAACTCAATAAATATGAAATTAGGATAAACTTTTGAAAAGCAATCTGATCGCTACTAAACATTATGTAGTAATATAATACAAGGGTACAATGAATGCTTTCAATTTTATTTTTACATTGTAATTATGCTCTGATAACATAAGTAGTAATAATAAGCTTTATAATATAACAAATCAGATTCTCTCCCTCTTATGAAGGAAAAGTCAACTTAAAAATACTAAAGACAAGTGGTGAATTTAACCTCATAAGTATTGGTAAAATATGATGAGAAGACCTGTGTCTGGAATCTACATTTGGAAATATATTCCTGATTCAGAAAGAAAATTATACATAATATGTAGAGTTCTATTGATACTTACATCATTATGATGATGTAGTTTTATAAGGAAATTCAGGAATCAAAATGGGTAAGACTGATGAAAAGCATTTGGGTGGGGGGCAACTAGGTGGAAAAATGGGGGACAGCTAGCTGACAGAATGGATAGAGCACCAGCCTGGAGTCAGGAGGACTTGAGTTCAAATCTGACCTCAGACACTTAATAATTATCTAGTTTTGTGACCTTGGGCAAGTCATTTAACACATTACCTTGCCAAAAAAAATTTAAAAATAAAAAATATTTGGGTGAAAATTCTTGATCTTTCATTCCTCATTTGGATCAAATTCCTGACTCTCCAAACTTCTATCTCTACTGTATCTTAGCTTTCTTTTCCCCCAGAAGACCCCTCTACCCCTAGTACCCCTACTGCAATTTATAAGTCCTGTCCAGAAATTCCATTTTAAGGAAGGGATCAGGTTAACAAGGTTTAATCCATCCTTCCTCTCTAGGTCCCACTCCTGACTGGATTTCTTTCTCTATCATACTTCCCTGCAAGCTATCTTTATCCCTCTCTTAATCTTGTTTTTGAGATTTCTTTATAAGTTATCTTCTCCCATTAGATTATAGGTTCCTTTAGAGTAGGGATTTCTTTCTTTTTCCTTGTATATGTATTCCCACCTCTTAGCAAATTACCTGATATGTGGTAAATGGTTGTTGATTTGACTTGAAAATCAATACAGGGGGCAGCTAGGTGGCACAGTTTATAGAGCACCAGCCTTGGAGTCAGGAGTACCTGGGTTCAAATCCGACCTCAGACAATTAATAATGACCTAGCTGTGTGGCCTTGGGCAAGCCACTTAACCCTATTTGCTTTGCAAAAAGCTAAAAAAGAAAAAAAAAAAGGAAATCAATACAGAAGTTAAACTGACATGGGAATATACTATAGTCCACCTGAACATAAAAATGAAATGGAGAATAAGTTTGGGAAATAGATTATAAGTGTCACTTACTTTTTTTAGTTTATTTTGCAAGGCAATGGGGTTAAATAGCTTGCCCAAGGCCACACAGCTAGGTAATTATTAAGTGTCTGAGGCCGGATTTGAACTCAGGTACTCCTGACTCCAGGACTGGTACTCTATGCACTGCATCACCTAGCTGCCCCTATAAGTGTGTCACTTACAAGCAAAAGAGCCTTTACTTACAAGAATATTTATAGGAGTTCATTTTCCCCAAACCAGAGAACCAATAATTTCTTAGCTTTAATAATAATTTTTATTCTTAGAAAAGTAGATGGAGCGAGATGAATAAGGACAGAGAGATGAAATAGAGATCATGTTCAGAGAGGAGAAATTCAGAAGCATGGCAGGATTATGGGTCTTGGTGAAGTCTAAGTTATGAGTAGCCTATATAGATGGTTGAGACAGACTGAAGTTATGATCATAGGAACTGAATTATATGGAAGATAAGAATGTTTGAGCAGATTTGAGGATGGAAATAGGGTTTGGATTGTAGAGACAGGCAATGTGGCAGGTACTGAAATCCCTAAAAAAGGAAGGAGAGTATATTGGAGGTCTATAGATCACAGGAACAAAGATCTGGACTGTATCATACATAAATAGATGAAACTTGGGGGAAGAAGCAATTGTTGAAGGAAATAGCAGTGGGGAGTAGCAGCTTATCAACTTCTCTTTCCATTCCAGTATTGATCTAGGGATGAGAAAAAAGTTATAGTAAAAGAAGAATCATCAATAGGAATCATCACCAGAAAGGATCAGCTAGTCGGTGTCTTCCAGAAGCCATCTGCTTTTGGTGAGTTTAAGAAGATAGGAAGAGTTTGATAGGAATAAATAAACATACCTTAATGGTACAGCTTTAGTTAATGGTGGAGCTAAGGTAGGGCATTGACATGTAGAGGATAAAATGGAAAAAGAGGTCAGAGGAGGAAAGTTACATTGGAGGGGTAGGACTGAGGTGACTGGGAATGAGGAAAGGGGAAAAGAAGTGGAAGATGGTGGAAGGAAGGACACTTGCTTCTGGGAGATGATGTCTCTGAATCTCAGTTAGGAAAGCAGAAAGTTCAAACTTGCTTGTTTGAAGCCTCTTGCTTCTAAGACATAGTGATGGAGAGATGTTCTTTCTCCAAACACCAGGGAGTTAGGTATTAGGGTGGTGCAGAATTTTGGCCAAAGTCTGAGCCTACAAAGGGACTGAACTGAATTAAAATGTGTCACCTGATCAGGAAGTATGCCCAAAAGAGCTGGGATATATAAATATATATACATTGCTATTCATATGGAGCATGTACTCAGACTTGCCTCTCTGCCCTAATTAATGCCTAAGGCCTTTTCCTGTTACTTGTCAGAGATTTAGGTTAAAGGAGAATTAGGTTCTTGCCTGTGACTCAATCTGTCCAAATGTTGACTTCTGAGAATATGTAGTATGGTCCTATGTGATTTTTAATAAAGAAAGCAAAGAACAATGAAAAAGGGGGAGGTTTTAGTTATATTAGAGGAAAAGGAGAATAAAGGGAGTAGAATTTCATTAGCTAAACAGTATGACTTCCACTGACAATGGAAAGAAGGCTGAACTGTCCAATTCTTACTTTGCTTCTGTTAAGAAGAATGACCTTTGGACTGGAAAGAATAGAACAAGATTTGTTCATAGGAAATTAATACTGAAGATAAGTAGGGAGATAGTAAAAAAAGAACCCAGCTGCCCTTGATGAGTTCAAGATACCTGACCCAATTGAACTACATCCAACCCCAATGAAAGACTTAGAAGATGTGATTCTCAAACTGCTGGCATTGATCCTTGAAAGTCTGAGAAGACCTGGAGAAAAACCACAAGGTTAGAGAAGGTCAAATATTGACTTTTTTTTAGGTAAAATGATATAGAATTTGCAAAATGATAGACCAGTAACTTGGCAAAATTCTAAAACACCTTACAAAAAGTTAGCAAACACCTGGGAAAGAAAGCTATGATCCTCCAAAAGCCAGTGGCAGCTTCATTAAGAAAAGTTGGTGCCAGTCAAATTGCATTTCCTTTTTTTGATTACATCATTATTGGATCAATAAAAGACAGTCTAGAGGAGTAGAGAGCTGAAGTGAGCTTCAAGATGATTTTAGGCCTTTCTATGTGACTGTAGAAGTCACTTAGAAGGGGCAGCTAGGTGGCACAGTGGATAGAGCACTGACCCTGGAGTCAGGAGGACCTGAATTCAAATCCAATCTCAGACATATAATAATTACCTAGCTGTGTGGCCTTGGGCAAGTCACTTAACCCCATTGTCTTGTAAACTCTCCCTAAATAACAAATAAATAAACAAACAAAAAACCCCAAATAAATAAATAAAAGAAGTTAGTATTTCTGTACCCCAGCAATTCTCTTTTAGTTGCAGAATAGTTGCCCATTTGAACATTAGAGAGAATTTCTTCACACCTTATTCAGATGAAATCACAGTACAAACACAAACACATATGACTAATAGCTCTGGGTAATGCTAAATCAATCTAGATTTTAGTAAAGATTTTGGCAAGATTTTTTTATGATGCTCTGTGGAAAAGGTGGAGTGATAAGGGTTAGTTAAATGGATTCAGAAATGGGTGAATGACTAATGAATGCAAAGAAAGGAGGATTCCACTAGAATCCTTTCAGTATAAAAAGCTAGAAATCTAGAAAAGAGCACTGAACTTAACTTCAGAGTATTGGGTTTTGAGTCCCAGTTCTGCAACCAGTGATAGTTGTCACTATGTTACAAATGTTGTGTCAATAGTTTTTAAGTGAAAGGTAGTGCTAGTTTCTGGGGATATAAATGATGATTTTGATGATGCTGTTTGTCTTTCTTTTTTTTTTTTTTTTAAGAAACCAATGTTTATTTTCCATCCGCAGTTTTCCAACACTATTAGAGCATCTGGGTAAAACTTAGGACCACTCTGTGGTAGTTCCTACCCATTCAGTGGCCTGAGCAGTAGGAGCTACAAACCAGTCCTCAGTAGCCGGCTGAGCACTCCAATCTTCAGTAGGGAACTGCTGAATGGGCACAGATGGCACCTGGACGCCCTCAGACCAATCAGCCACCTGTGTGAGCAGCAGTGAATTCTGGGGCAGGTGCAGTCCATTCACCCTGAAATTCCTCCTTTGTCACTGCCTTCTCAGCTGCGGCCTGCTCTTCCTTTTCAATTTCCTCTGGATCTCTGTAGAAGTAAAGATCAGGCATGACCTCCCATGGGTGCTCACAGGAGATTGAACCACGCATCCGCAGGACTTCTCGGGCCAGCATCCACCACATCAGACCCACTGAGTGAGCTCCCTTGTTGTTACATGGAATGGCAATGTCCACATAGCAAAGTGGGGAGTCCTGTGTTGCACAGTGCAATGGTTGGAAGGTTAACATATGATGCTTCAGTCAAAGGCTGATGATCTGCACGAGGATCAGTGACCACCAAGAGGTGAGGCTCCCTGAAAGCTGCCTGGATCTGGTTAGTGAAGGTGCCCGGGGTGAAGTGTCCAGCAATAGGTGTGGCGCCAGTGGCAGCAGCAAATTTCAGAACAGCTCTCTGGCCAGTGTTCCTGGATGAGATGACACTAACATCAGCTGGATTTTCAATGGCAACAATGGCACGAGCTGCCAGCAGAAGCTTTTCCCAAGTTCTCTTCAAATTAATGATATCGATGCCGTCACTCTTCCTTTTGTAGATATACTGTTCCATCTGGAAGTCCAAATTGGTGCCACCCAAATGGGTGCCCGCAGCGAGGAATTTGAGGACATCCTCCTCCTTCATCTGCAAGACATCCAGGGCTCCGGACATTGTGAAAGTTTCCCTTGAAAGTTACGATGGAAACCGTGAACAACGCCGTATGGACCCCTCTTCTGGGCAGCGCGGAAAGGTGTCTTTCATTTTCAAAGAACACCATGACATCAGGAAGCTGATGCTATGATAAGCATATAAAAAAAAGTCTTCTCTGCCCTCAAAAAGTATATATTCTATTGCAAAGAGCAATGTTTACTCAGATAAATAAATAAATAAATATTAAAAATAGATAAAGAAAATAGAAAGTACTGGGGATGGGGTGAGGTCAGGGATCTAGTTATTAAGATAGATTACTTTATGTCTCTAGATATGTTTCCTTTTCTGTAAAAGGAGAAAGTTGAAGTAAATAATCTCTAAATTCCTTTCTGGTTTTAAATTTTGATAGAACTTCATCTCATTTTTTGAAGTCTACTTCTACTAGTTTTAATTCAAGATGTTTCATGCAGCTAACTACCTACCTAAACTCTCCTTAAGGATATCTTACTATTGAATCTAGACATTTTGGTGTACTTCGGCAGATTGATCCTCAGATAACTTTATACCTTTTATAATTATTTGGAATGGGATTTTTTAAAATTATTATCTTAGATTTTGTAATCATTACATTAAAAATGTAGTTGATTTTTGAAGGTTTATTTTATAGTCTGAAACTTTGCTGAAGTTATTATTTTATTAGTATCTTTACTATTTTCTAGAATTTTCTAAATATACCATTATATCAGCAAATCAGGAGAGTTTTGTCTCCTTTTGATTTATCTTGATGCCATTGATTTTTTCTTCTTGTCTTATTACTATTGCTAGCATTGTCAGAATAATGTCAAATAACAATGGGGACAGGGGACATTCTTGTTTTACTCCTTTATTTATTGGAAAAAGTTTCAGTGTGTCACTAGAACTACCTATGATATATTGTCTTTAGATAGATACTTTTTGTGATTTTTTTAAAAACAATCCCCATGCCTATATTTTGTAGAATTTTTAGCAACTCTCAATATAGCCTTGATATACTAATGAGAATGAATTATTTGTTTCACCAAGTCTTCTGGTACTCTTTCTACAAGTAAAACATGAACCTGCCCACATGTCATAAGTTACATTAAGGACTGAAACAGATACAGTAAGAATTCTAATTCTTATCATCAGTCATAATTCTGGTCAGTCCAAGTGATCTAAATTTTCCAGTCAAATGAGTTGAATTGAATTACTCTATACCACTCAATCCACTGAAAGTTCTACAGGTATTAGCTACTCTCTTGGGGTCCTGATAGATATATCATAACTCTCCTTTCTATCACCAACTAAGTCAGTGTTTTTTTTTGTTTTTTTGGGTTTTTTGCAAGGCAATGAGGTTAAGTGACTTGCCCAAGGTCACATAGCTTGGTAGCTAGATTTCAACTCATGTCCTCCTAACTCCAGGGCCAGTGGCTGGTGGCATTTAGGGTGACTTTTTCAGTAAAAGTCTATTGGAAAATATTTGAGCAATTGTTTTAATTTATTCTGCTGAATGCCTTTAATCATATGAACAGAATCTATTTTTTTTATAAAGTTCACTTCCCTGGACATAAGTACATTTTATCTTTAATGATAACATTGTCAAACAAAAAAGATGCCTTTAGGTTTTTTGACTTGTCTTTAACTGACATTATGGACGTTTTAAATGAGATAAGGCTCTATGGGTTATCTTTATGACATGTATACAACATCAAAGTCAAGGGCCAGAATTACTTGTATTAAGGTTCCTTCTTTATTTAAGGATCACCTTACCTGGTTCCATGGAAAAGAAATCACCTTCATCTCAAAATGCAATAATATAGTACCAAGTAACCCAACTCTGCATGACCTAAACTGAAAAAAGAATAGTATAGATAATGTAAATGACAGGGAGAATGCTACCACTTGAGCTTCTCAAAACCAAGAAGGGGACCTTCTCCCAACCAGACGGCCAATCTATTTAATCTCCAGGATAAAACATTACACAGGTTTGATTTTTTCCACTATTCATTATTAAGTCAATAACAAACATGTTTCAGGTATAGTTTTCCAATTTTTAGGAAGCTCCAATCTATCTTTTCAAGTATTATTTTTTTAATCTATATTCCACATAATTATTATGAGGAGGAATAACAACTAATTTCACTTACTTTTTTTTTAGTTCAAATACAGTTAAGGTTGGAACAACACAGTCTTGGTGTTCCAGACAGGAATTAGAAAACAAAGTCTGCTGAGGTCTACTTAACTAATTTTAGTTTTTTCTAAAAAATGTGTTGGTCTTAGAGAATAAATATGGTGACTGGGAGAAGCTCTGTTCCCTAGACTCAGTTCAACATATAGAATTGATGGAAGATTTTAAGCTAAGAAGGGCCTTAGAGATCACCTAGAATGACACCCTTGATTTACAGAACAGTTAAGAGTTATGTTTTAAGCCATGCTCTGTGTGAGGTATTAGGGATATAAAGAATAAAATAATTCCTACCCTAAAGAAATTAATATTCCAATGAGGACACAAGTACAGCATGGGTAATATATTCAAGGATGAATATTTAAATTCCCATTTGAATTGATGGCTGAGTAGACATCACCACAAACTGCTGTTATAGAGGAGAGAAAGGATCCAGATGTAGATGGGAAGACAGGAAGTAGAAAATCCTCTGGACTCCTTAAAGCTTACAAGATCTTCTTCTGACCAAAGGGAGAGAAAGGAGGAAAGAAGCCTAGAATGAAGCATCCCAAATCCCTTCCTTGAAGAAATTTGCACTGAAAAGTTCTCTCTTGGATCACATTTGCTCCAATTTTTTGGGCCAAATTAGAGTGTAACCAAATTTCCTCAGTCAATCTAGATAAGCTTCCTATACAATGATATTCCAGTTGACTTAGTTGAAAGATTTTGAATCATCAATTTTTTTTGTTTTTTTTCTTTTGCAAGGCAATAGGGT
Organism: Macrotis lagotis; assembly: GCF_037893015.1. Taxonomy (NCBI): domain Eukaryota; kingdom Metazoa; phylum Chordata; class Mammalia; order Peramelemorphia; family Peramelidae; genus Macrotis; species Macrotis lagotis. The sequence continues at coordinate 63,900,870 of NC_133663.1, forward strand.
TAAGTGACTTGACTAAGAGCATACAGCCAGGTAATTATTAAGTGTCTGAGGTGGGATTTGAACTCGGGTCCTCCTGACTCCAGGGCCAGTGCTCTATCCACCATGCCACCTAGCTGCTCTGAATCATCAGTTGAGACATTTTCTCCGGTCCTTAAGTTATCACTTACCTTAAATGAAGTATGGTTATTGATTTCTTCAGTTAAGTCCTACATCTATCTCATAGTATTTCAACTGCTATTTCATATATACAGCATATCAATATTTAAAGAATAAATTAAAATAAACAGAAGGTAGCTAAATACAAGATAGGGAAGGAAGCAGGGGTGTGCTAATAAATGTTTCTATCTGACTTTGGGTATATAGTATTACTTATCAGTCCTTCAAATTTCTCCAACTATTCTCTTCCTTTTTGGTTCTTTTGCTACTTTAGGTTTGCATTTTTGCCCTTCTGTGATTTCTTTTCCCCCATATGAAGCCAAAAGAGTTCAGTCTGACCATCTGCACAGGAAAAATCAAATGGATAAAGAATGCCTATTGTCTATTTTCAGACTATGATATTGAATTAAATAGGAAAAACACAGAGAATATATATGTACTTATATATATCTATATATGTATATATATATTCATATATACACAAATAAATATCCATGTTTATATCCATCTATCTATATCTATCTATCTATAAATCTATCTGACATATATTGCAAAAGACAATGAGTTGGTTTAGAACTAAAAAGGAGAACAAGCTGCATTACCTTTGAAAAATTGCAAAATTAAAGATCCTATATTTCTCCCTTAAATAAGTCTTTTAAAAAATTTCAGTATTCTAAAAATGTTATATGGCTGCAAGTCACAGAATACACACATGATGCATTGTCAAGGTTAACATTTTTTTCCATCTTTTTTTTTGAGTCTAGACAATTACTAAAATGGTCTTGATTTGTAGTTTGCTGATTACTAAAGTATAAATGCAGATGACCTTCAGGAACTAATTTGAGGTGGTTCTAGTTCACACCTAGAGGAAGGACACATAAATGAAGAAAGATCCCAAGAGATGAAGAATATTACCCAAGGTCACCTATTTGCATAATGGGTATTAGTGGCTAATAGTCTTGAATGAGGAAGGGCAAAGTGCTACAATCCCTATCCATTGTTTTATCCCATGACTCTCACTGCATTGTAGATACGGTTTGAACTTCATGTATCCAAACATATGATGAAACACACTTCCTTCCTCTAAGTAGGGAGGTGGGAGAACTATGGATATCAAATGTGGTATAGGGCACAAATGAGGTTTCTGGGTTTGCAAAACTGTTTTTCTTTTTTATTGAAGAAGATTTTACTGGAGAGTATATCAGGAAATAAATTATTTTAAAAACATAAAATATAATCCCCACTCTTTAAAAAAGAAGAAACTCAAATGAAGGCTGGTAGAACTAAAAAAGAAAGAAACAGGAAAGAAAAAGAATCCAGTAGTGTGAAAAATTTGACTCTTGGCAATTCTTGCTTTCAACAAAGTGGTGAGAACCTTAGGACATCTACCAATGACAATTCTGCTACATCATGGGCACCCCTTTCTCCTTCTCTAAAGGAGCAGTATGATACCAAACAAAATTCACAGTTTCTGATGCGGGTAAAGGGAAGGTTCCAGAAGGAGTTAAAGAAAACTAAGTTGATTATTTCATATGACATTAATTGCTTCAACCTATGGGCAGAAACATCCCTAGGGTTCTATGAACCCAACTATGACTGGGCAAATATTTAAGAAGGTGGCCTATGGGAGATGAATTAGCATTATGAAATGGAGCTAAAAGGGACTTGAAGGGGGCGGCTAGGTGGCGCAATGGATAGAGCGCCTGAGTTCAAATCCTACCTCAGGCACACAATAATTACCTAGCTGTGTGGCCTTGGGCAAACTACTTAAACCCATTGCCTTGCAAAAAAAAAAAGTGACTTGAGACCACATAAAGATCATAGGGTAGGAGAATTTAAAGACCATCTAATCTAACCCCTTTATTTACCAAACAAAGAAACTGAAGCCCAATCAATGAGATACCTAGAACCACACTAGTAAGGAATAGAGATGGATTCTAGGTTAAATACAAACCATTTGATTCTAAATCTAGGGCTATTCCTCCTGTATACTCTTAATTATCAACTCTGCAAATTTCCCCAACTAGTCTCTTCCCTTTGAGTCTTTTCCTACTTCAAGGCTGTAATAAAGCCTTTTGAGATTTCTTTTCCCCTTCATGAAATCCATAATAAAACAAAAGAGCTCTATCAACACAGGATAAATCGAGTGAATGAAGAGAGAATACATACATATATACATCTATATATGAAATATATTTATACTTATATATATAGAAACATTTATATCTGTACACACACACACACACACAGATCTGTCTATCTGTCTAACAGATATTGCAAAAGACAATGAATTGGTTCAGAACTAAAAAGGGAGAGAAATTGCATTACTTTTGGAAAATTGCAAAATTAAAAAAACTAAATTTCTCCCTGAAACAAGAGTTGTTGTTTTTTTAACTCCAGGATTCTTCTAAAAAATGTTATATAAGTCACAGGATGTTATTGATTTGAAGGTGGACATCCCCCAAAGGACAATGGAGAAGCTCATAGGAGTTTTGAACAGACTGAAATGAGGAATCTCAGGAGAAATAGTTTAACAGGTACTATCACAGATCATATATATATATATATATATATATATATATATATATATATATATATATATATATATATATATTACACACACACATATATATATATATATAAAACTAGCTGGCCTTTTCTCCTCCTCAGAATAGCTTTCCCCTCCCCCAGCTAGTTTTATAGTAGGAATAAGGGATAACTTATATCTACTGATATTTATTCAGTCTTCAGAAAAATAAAGGACAGTTTCCAATGGTTGTGGTCCCTATGATGGATTACAGAAAGACATAATCAAGAATTTTAAAAGATATGGGTGTATTGAGAGGATTAATCATATCACTGGGGTCAGGGATTCCTTGCAACATTGCAATTTTTCACAAATGGTCTTGACTTCCAAACGTAGTTCATTCATGTATGATTATGCAGAGCTATTATGAGACTTCCCATCAACCCCAGGTAATCTGCCAACATGCCTGCTAATCTTTTAGTCAAGTTGCTAATAAGACCAGAACTGGATAAGAGGAAAAGGAAAATAGGAATTCTTGATTCAGAATTCTAGGTCTAGAAAGATCTTGGAGATGATCTCATCCAAACCCTCATCTGTATTAGAGGGGGGAAAATTGAGACTCAGAGAGACATTGTCATTTGACCAAGGTCACACTGCTCATGAATGACAGAATCTGCTCTTTTGGCATCAGTTCATTCATTCTGAGATGTTTCTTTGAGGAGGAAACAGCAGATGTTGAGTCCTATTTTCTGCAACTGAATTTTTTAATTTGCAATTCAGAATTCCAATTTCTTTCATGTTCTAGCTCTCATAGTACATTAGTTCATCTTCCAAATAAAAACAAATCCAAAACACACTAACTTATCAATGGATAACAGGCACTCACCTGTGCTTGCTAGGGAGTGGCAGGCAAATACTAGTTCAAATACTACTTTATCTGAAGAGGCAGCAAGATAGTGTAGGGGATAGAAGACTGGGCTTGGCTTCAAGCACACCTGTGTTCAAATTGTGACTCAGTAACTTATCTGCAACATTAACCTTTCTCAGGCTCAATTTCTTCATCTGTAAATTGGGGATAAAAATGGGCTCTCCCTCTCAAACTGAGATAATGGATGTAAAATACTTTTCAGAGATTCAAGCTAATACTAGCTCTTATATGAAAAATGGTAAAGATGGATTTAGAGCCTAGATCATAAGAGGCAGTGAAGAGAGAAAAAATGAAACTTCAAATAGAAATTATTAATAGAGATATTCAATGAGATTCTATTACGTGCCTGCTCCACTGGCAACCTTGTGATATCAAAAAAGGCTTCCTTATGGGAAGACATAGGGAAGAATAACACAAGATGAGTAGGCACAGATGAGTTGCCATGTGAATCTTTGGAAGAACACCTACATTGCTGAGGTCACAGTTCCCATTTGAGTATTTCAGCATACATGGTGGTAGCAAAGGGAACCAATGAACAGGAAGGTGTGTTGTTGCATAGGGTAGAGTACAGGGTAATATGGCCAAGTGTAAGGAAAGTAAGAGTGTAATATAGGTCAAAAGTAGAAATTTGGGCCTCCCAGCTCAAACAATGTTTCTTAACTGGGCCTGAGACTTAGGTACACAGTCTTCTCCTAACTCTAGGTCAGAGAAAAGAGAAGGTTAGAATTGGGTGGGGGGGTGATATTAAAGGAAAAGGAGACAGAAGGCAGTTCTACTTTGCCCCAGGAATTAAAATTCTTTGTGTGTCTCTGCAGATATATTTTTTTTTCCTCAGGAAGACTGACGTCAAGACCTGGAACATCAAAGTATTCTAATCCCTCCCAGGAAGCTGCCCAGAAAAACAGCTATTCATCCAGACAAAATATGACACCAGAAACACAAGTCCAAAAGAAATGACTGGAAGAGAAATGGTCAAAAAGCCAGATAAATTGGGTCTGTGAGGAAGGGCAGATGTTGAATATTCACTCATAGGATCACACATCACTTTTTCTGAACATTAATTGCAATAATATGCATTATGAAAAAGATGACTTCAAAAAAGGGCATATTCCCTCTCCCCTCACATTCTAATAACTTGTGTTTGGCACAAGTGGTTCATAATTCAGGAAAGGCAGACCAGGCTGAATCATTGCTGTCCTTAGGTTTTTCTTCTTTTTTATTATATTGCCTCTCCATCAGAGCCCACACTGTCACATCTCCTTTGCTCAGAAAGCCTCAAGGTCTATTTTGGTCTCTCTGTCCAAATCCTTTTTAGACTGGAATTTATCCTCAGCTTCATCAGCTGTCCTATTGGCCCAGCTCTGCAAATATCAAAACAAGCAATAGCCATACATTAATCTCCAAGCAGCTGGGTGGAGGAAGGTTTCTTTCTCTCTCTTTTTTTTTAATGCTCATTGACTTCCAGCAGATAAGTAAACTTAGACACAAAAAGAGCTGATGGATGCAACCTCCAAATATGGAGTCAATGGGGAGCCCTAAAGAAGTCATGATATCTGGAACACCCAATCTTATTCTGGCTGCAAAAGAGTATTGCCTCCTTGACTTTATCCCCAAACTGCCAAATTTGCTTAGTTGAGGATGGGATAACAACAAAAAGAAACAGGCATAAATGATTGTTATCTTTTCATTCTTTCTCCTTAGAAGTGGTCTTAATATATCCATTGTTGGCACTTTGACCCAATTGCTAGCATAATTGATAGGATGCCAAGGCTTAAAATTTAAAGAGACAGATAGACAGAGAGAGGAGAGAAGAAAAGAAGAAGAAGAAGAAGAAGAAGAAGAAGAAGAAGAAGAAGAAGAGGAGGAGGAGGAGGAGAAGGAGGAGGAGGAGGAAGAGAAGGAGAAGGAGGAGGAAGAGGAAGAGGGGAAGGAAAAAGAGGAGGGAGAAAGCACGGAGAGAAATAGACAGGCACACAGATAAGACAGAGACAAAATACTCAGGAATCAGAGGACTTAAATTCAAATCCCACCTCGGGTACTTTTTGCCTGAATGACCTTGCCCAAGTCACTTAATTCTCTATAACTCAATTTTCTTCCTATCCCTTCCTATACAATCCCAATCAAAGAGATTGAATTAGATAACCTCTGAGGGTGCCTTCCAGCTATCAACTTTTCTAATGAGGGTTGAGGTTTTTTTTTTAATTCAAAAATGATACTGTTTTTATTCCAGTGTTTCCTATTCTCTTTTCTCACAGTAATTCTCATACATGTCATTTAGCTCTCAGTTTCCATATCATTAGCATTCCTTGGAAATACTTTATCACCTTCTCAGATGAGGGAAAATAGAGTCATTCTTGGAAAAGAAATTTTCCAGAAACAATAACATTTCTTCCTGCTACTTCTCTCCCCTTGTCCAAATGCTTTTTTACCCTCTTATGTTACCTAATCTTTTACAGTGACCTAGACAGACAAGATATTTCTGGTATTCAGTCTGCTACTCAAATAACTTAGAATGATATAAACTATATTTAGGAGTTATTTTGGAGTTGCAGAAAATTTTTAAACTGCCTCAAAAAACACATGTGTAATTCTGTGCCATTGGTCAAGCTAGGAGACATTTATTTACTATATCCATATAGTCTGTTAAAAGTTTAACATATGGGATAGCTAGGTGGCAGAATGGATAAAGCACTGGCCTTGGAGTCAGGAGTACCTGGGTTCAAATCCAGTCTCAGACACTTAATAATTAGCTGTGTGGCCTTGGGAAAGCCACTTAACCCCATTTACCTTGCAAAAACCTAAAAAAAAAAATTTAACATACACTTAACATAGTTTTATAGATAGATACAGATATAGATAGATCTCAAAAGGAGGGGAAGGGGAGGGAGGGAGAAAAATGGGGAATTCAAAATTTGCAAAAAAGTGAATGTTGAAAATTATCTTTGTTCATAATTAGAAAGATAAAATTTTAAAAAGTTTAACAAGTTTTATGTTATATATACTATACCTATATATACATATACTATTCTAAAAGAATTGGGCTAGGTCTGGAGAGTTATAAAAAAGAAAAAGCAGTTCCTGACCCCAAAGACCTTATAGTTAAGAAGGGGACAAAAGACATTTACAAATAATTACTATATAGACATTGGTAAGTATAAATATAAAATTTCCTTTAAATTTTATTTTTTTTCAATCAACAAGTTCTATTTTTTCCTCTCTCTTTTACCTTATCTTTCTATTAGGGGAAAAAAAAGGCAAACAAAATCCAGTTATAATTATGTAGTCAAGCAAGGCAAATGCTCACATTGATCGAGTCCAAAAAAACCATATCTCAATCTGCACTCTGTGTAGTGATTGTGCTGATTAGTATTCTTACGTTTTTCAAAGTTATTTATCTTTATAATGTTGTTTCTTAAGTTGGCTCTTGGCTCTGTTCACTTTGCATCAGGTCATAGAGGTGTTAAAAGAGATCTTAAATGGAAGAGATCACCTCTTACTGAGAGTTTCAGGGGCAGAGCTCTGAAACTGATGGGGTAGATGGAACATGAGGTAGGAGAGGGTATCCCCTCAGGAATAGGAGGCAGTCTGAGAAAAGGCAGAGTCAGGAAAAGATAGAATGAACTAAGACAACATTAAAAATAAAGTGAGATAATTGTACTTTGAAGTAAAATTGTTCAGAACTTTGATTGCCCAGCTAAAGCATTTTATTTGGGAGATAATAGATAGTCATTACATTTTCCATCTTGCCTTACTCAATCTTGGGAATTTGGGCAAGATTCATCAAGGGTTGCTGCTAAGCAGGTTCCAATGGACTTGTTGATGCTGATGCTAGAGATAAGTAGAAAAGAAGTTCCTGTATAGGTAAAATGGGCAACATTTTCCTGGTAATGAACCAAGAGAAGTAACTAGAATGAATCATGACGGGGAAGAGCCAGAAGCAGTGTCCAAGTCAAAAGCAGAAAAAAATATTTTAAAGATCACAGTCAAATCTGATGGGTTTATCCTTTTGTCTTAAAGAGGACCACAACATCAGGATGCCATGATATGCAAATGAGTATTATTGTGTGTGGTATTAAAGTGATTGTGTGTGTCTGTGTGTGTGTCTGTGTGTGTGTGTGTGTGTGAGAGAGAGAGAGGGAGAGAGAGAGAGAGAGATTTTGGGGGGGGAGGTTTGGGCAAAGTAATCAGTATCACTTTCTTCTCCAGAACCATCTGGGTCCAGTGGTCAGATATGAATCAGAACAATTGGAGATGGCCCTGGATGCAATGACAGACCTTGACCTTTTTAAACTAAGTGTTTTATCAGGTCTCAGTTTGACTGAGACGATGCCCATTCCCTTTTTAAGGCAGGTAAGAAAGAAATGAAGCAAAGAACAATCTTTTTTGTGTAGTAAAAATATCAATCTGGGAGGGGGAAAGAGATGGGGTGGGGGGAAGGAAAGAAAAGGGGAGAGAGAGAGAGAGAGAGAGAGAGAGAGAGAGAGAAAGAGAATGTTCAGAATTAGGCACAAGTTGGTACACACAGCAGGGTTCTTTCAACTTATCACACTGAGTTAGTTGTTCTGTGGGTAGACAGTTATTAAGCCCTATGCTAAGCATTGGTGGTGAAAAAAAAGGCAAAAACATTATTTCTGCCTTCCAAGAGTTGAAATTCTGATGCTATAGGCAACATGTAGTTAACAACATCCCCAGAAGATAGATATAGAGTAAATGGAGGTTAATCTCAGAAGAAAGGCTCTGGTAGAGGAAGTTCAATGGTTGAATGGAGAAATTATCACGCAGAAGGTAGAATATGAACAGAATTTTGAAACACATGAGGCAAAAGTGAAGAAGGAAAGCAAGAAGAGTGATGGTTTGTGCAAATTCAGGGATTCTGGGATGGAGAGTCATTTAGGAAAGTAGACAAGTGCAGCTAGATATTAGAGTACCTGGAAAGGGGTAAAGTTTAAGAAAACAGGAAAGGGCCAAGGTTGTGAAGGGTTTTCAATACCAAACAAAGGGTTTTATATTTAATCCTAGAGGTAATAGGGAGCCAATAAGGTTTATTGAGTAGGGATGGGGGGGTAACATTGTCAGACTTGTGCTTTAGGAGAATTACTTTGAAATTTTATTGTCTAGGTGTTTTTATGCCTTGCCTCTGTTAGCCCAGTTTTACAACTCCCTCTAAACATAATTGTTACTCATTGATAATAGCTAATGAGTAGGAGAATGGCATGATCAGAAAGCTGTAGCTAGGAAAATTAATCTGGCAATAGATATAAAATAGATGGAACTGGCTAGAAACAGGAGGGAGATCAGTTAGAAGGCTATTTCATTTATCCAAATAAATAGTAACAAACAGACAAGATAGTGTGAGTGGGATGAAATGGGTTAAATTCAACTGCTCCAAATTTTTCTTTAACTCAGAACAAGATAAAAAAGGATATCTATACTTTCCACATTTATTACAGCCCTTTTTGAGAACTTTAACTTATGTATCAGGTCAAATTCTGATTTTTCTTTTGAGGAGAGGCATGTATAGAAAATGAACTGGTTGTATCTGGGTGTGCTAGCACCTGATCCCTTTAGCATTTTCTTGATTTTTCCCTTGGTTCCAGAGAAAGGAAAAGATGAGTACCACAAGGTCACAATTAGTTAAGATTGATTGAAAGGGAAATTGGAATTGGAAGAATATACAAATGAGTTTGATCCAAGGAGCACAGAGGGGCAAATTTGCTAATCAATTTGAGTGAATTCTGAAGAAAAATGTATTATTCTTATCTTGGAACTAGAGGGAAGCCCAAGGATATGAGATAGTGAGATATGGTAAAACTAGGTAAGGGTTAGGTTGGAAAACAATCTAATACTGGGTAGGCATTTCTAATTCCTTTAGCCTATTGGGCTATTTTCAAATTTCTATTTAATTTATTTAAATTTAGTTACTTAAGTTTAATTTATTTAAGCATTCATGACACAGAGTATGTGGAGACAAGGGGTAGAAGGGAAAAAAGGAAGTGGACTAAGTCTAGGGGCAAGGAATGGTAGCTATAACTAAAGGAGAGAATGAGGATGAGGACAGGTAAATTAGAAATCAAGTCCAATAGATCTCAGAATTTGAGAATCCAAGTCAACCCAGGGTTCAGGAAAATCCAAGAGATTTAGTCCTTTAAGATGGAGTTCAGAGAGCATGAGGAATAAAAGGATATGACCTCAAAATCTAGAGGACTCATAAAATAACAAATTCAAATACTATTTAGTTTAACTTTTTTATTCAAAAAATAAGGAAACCAGGGGTAGCTAGGTAGCACAGTGGATAGAGCAACAGCCTGGAGTCAGGAGGACCTGAGTTCAAATCTGACTTCAGTCACTTAACAATTGCCTAGCTATGTAACCTTGGGAAAGTCATTTAACCCCATTGCCTTAAAGAAATAAAAAAAATAAGGAAACCAAGAACCTGAAATGTTATTTGCCCAAAGACACACAATAATCTTCAGAGGTAGAAATTTTTTTTAGAGAAATCAAAGCTAAGTGACTTGCCAAGGATGATATAACTGATAAGTATTTGAGGCCAGTTTTGAATTCAGATCTCTTTGACTCTAGAACTATTGTTGCTCTATCCACTCTATCACCCAACTGCCCCAGAGATAGGATTTGAATCCAGATCCTCTAATTCCATAATAAGCATTCTTTCCAAAGCATCACACAGTCTCCCTTCTAGACCAGTTCTCAGACAAGGAGCTATGTAATAGACAGTGATCTACAGACTTCTTCACAAACTTTTACAAAAATAATGCTTTCATATTAAAAGATCTTTTACCTGGGATACTTGCCGTTTCTGGTTTGGGTGTGGACTTTTCTTCACTTAAAAAAAAACAACAATCACACTTCAAGGTAACCATGGTTTTTTAGTCATCAACCCACTCACAGAAATTCCTGTCAAACCAAACCTTGGATAGATAATACACATGTCTTAGTCCACTTTGCATATAAGTCAAAATACATTTTATTTTTTCTAAACTCTAGTTAAAATGCAATTTCTAGTGCCATAGGAAAGTAGCAGAGAAAATGCCAGCCATCTCTTCATGTTGGAACAATTGTAGAGCTTTAAAACTGTTTCAGGCATGACAAAAGAATGATTGCCCGGTATTTAAGAAATAAAGACTAACAAACTATCTAGCACATGAGAAATATTTACCTTAAGACACAGGGACTTAAGCTATGTTCACCATTTTCTTTCTAAGGCACAAAGGAAACAAAGATGAGTCATTTCCTCATAAGCTCCCCATTTCTAAGTCAATAATTTTATCAGTGATTCTCTGAGGCAAAAAGTTTCTGAAGACTGAGATGGTATTTCCCTAAGGTGATCTGAGTAAACTTGAGGTTAATTTGGACTGACCTGCAGGAATGTATGCTTTTATTTGTCCAAACTAATTTATTCATTTTGTCCTCCCAAACCCTTCATTATGTAAGTCTTCATGTTTTGTTTAGGTCATTTTCACACTCTTCTACCTATAATATCCTCCTCATCTATTCACCTCTATATTCCTTCAAATACTGCTCACTCTTTAGCACCCAATTACTTACTGCCTCCTTGGTAAAGGTTTTCTTAATTAATCTAAATCGAGATACTTTCCCTCTCCTCTAAATTCCTAAAGCAAATAGTTGTCTATAAGGATTCCTAGATTTATAGGTTTCAAGAGAGAAGCATCATTTTTATTAATATATTTTTATTTTATTTCTTTAAATATTGCCCAATATCATTTTTAAAGATTTATAATATTCATTTCATAATATTTTAAGCTTCAAATCTCTCCTTTTCTCCCACCTACCCCGAATCTTGAGAAGGCAATATGATATTAATTATACATATGAAGTTGTACAAAACATATTTCCATATTACTGAAAAGAAAATTAGCAAAAGAAAACACATACAAACAAGAAAAATGAAGAAAAATTTTAAAAGTAAACTTCATTCTGTTTTCAGAGATACTCTCAAGTACTCTCAAAATGCTCAAGATAGCATTTTTCATCATGAATCCTTTGGAATTGTTTGGATCATTGTCTTGATGAGAGTGACTATGTCTTCTAAAATTGATTATCATTACAATATTTCTGATATTGGTGCAGTGTTCTGGTTCTGCTCCTTTTCCTTTAGCCAGAAGTTTTCTTCAAGGTCATGTAGTCTAATCCCTTCATTTAAAAGAGGCAGCTAGGTGGCCTGAGTTTGAATCTTGTTTCAGATAATTTCTACCTTTATGACCTCAAGTCACTTTGATTCTAAATGTCTTGGTTTCATCTTCTATAAACTGAGGCTATTGGACTTAACGTGCCCTTTTTGCCCAAGGTCACAGAAAGAGTCAATGATAAAACCCAGATCTCCAGAGACCTGACTGTAGGTTCTTGATGTATTACCAAGCTCACATATTACAGTTTGATGTTGACTTTTTTCTCCTACTGTACTCTTTCATTTTATTTTGAAATTTCTATTGTGATATGGCTTTTTCAGTTGCTTCTGTCTTGTCTTCCCCAACTAGATTATAATTGCATTGAGGATAGGGTCTATCCCATATGTTCCATTACATCCCTCACTGTGCTAGGCCTGGTACAGTGTCTTATAGATGTAACAGATGTTCAGAAGCATTCTTTTGACTTGAATTTGACATCAGAAGCCAGCTCAAGAAGCAGCAGCATCTCAGTTGCTAGACACAGTCATGGAAATCAGAGGTGTGTGTGTGTGTGTGTGTGTGTGTGTGTGTGTGTGTGTATGACAGAATATATCTGATCTATATCTTGCCTTCAACAGACTTCAGGCTTCCAGATCCTAGCTTACATCTACAAAGTTCAATGTTGGGAGTAGATATGGCTAGGCTAAAGTAAAATGAGACTTTAATGGGAATACCTATCATAATCTCATCCTTGTACCTTTCATATGCAGGATTATAATATTATAGGGTCATAGATTTAGAGCTGAAGGAATTTATGAAGTCATTGAATGTAACTCTCTCATTTTACAGATAAGAAAACTAAGACAAAGAGAGGTTATGACCTTTTCTGGCTTACATAGCTAGTAGTGCTGAGGTGAGATTTGAACTCAGTCCTTAACTCTGTACAGTGCCCTATATGTTATGTTTTGTTGCTTTAAAAAAAAAGAGCACAGATTCAAGCAAATCAGAGATGAAAGTCAAATCCTCAGTCATATTCATTGAGGGTCTTTTAAATTTATTTAAGGCAATAAGGTTAAGAGTGACTTGCCCAAGGTCACACAACTAATTAATAAATAAAAGTCTGAGGTCACATTTGAACTCAGGTCCTCCTGATACCAGGGCTGGTACTCTTATCCACTGTACCACCTAGCTGCCCCATACCCATTGAGTTTTAACTACAATGTCTTAGTTATTCACTCATGTGGGTACCTACACTTAGTAAGTCTTCTCACTTCTCCTTAAGCAAATTTTGATAATTAAAAAAAACCCAAACATTTCTTGGACACTGTGGATAATTCTAGAAAAGTAACTATGAAGTTACTTGAAGTCAACCAAATCAGAAAACATGAAATCCTTACCACCTTTTTAAAACAAAGAAGAACACATTGGATAGCTGGAATATTTTCATCAAACCCACCCTCACCCCCACCCCTACACTGTTAATTGTTTGACAGATAATGCTTGAGACTCCATTAAGCAGAAACCAAACCGTGGAGGAACAAACTTTCAGAAATCATCAAAAGTTAGAACCAGGGAGATTCTGAATTATCTTATCTAGTCATAGAATCACAGAATTCTAGTACTGGGAGTGAGCTCAGTAGTCAAATAGTTCCACCCACACCTGAAAAAATAATCCATATTATAAGATATTCTATCCCTTCTTGAGGCACTTTGATCAGTTGACAGAGCATCCACTACCTCATAAAGCTGTCTATCCCACTTTTGGACATCTTCACTTGTTAGAACTTCTCCCTAATGTCAAAACCAAATTTAACGCCAACCCCACAATGCCTCCCCTTGAACAGAAATCGAAGTTCTTATTTTAAAGATTAAGAAATTGAGGTTACAAAAGTTAAATACCTTTCCTAAGAACTAATAGCAGTTGGCCAACCATTTGACTTTGATTCTTATATTTACACAGTATAATCTTCCTTTTAAAAAAGGTGTGGAAGGGTGCTTATTCCCCTTTGACCTTGATTTCATGTGCTATACCACATCATCTGGAATATCCATAAACTATATTGTCTTTGTTCTTGTAAAAGTGGACCTCTTAAACCTTTAACATGGAGGTGTATCAAATGTGCTAAGTTCAATTTTAAGAAATAAAAAGAAAAAAAAACAGGTGGTCAGTTTACATCAGGTGGCAATAACTTGTACAAATGTCATTCGCAATTATGTTTCCTGAGGTCTCCATGATTCTGACAACTTGAGAGAAATTTCTTCTAACAAGATTAAAAACTCTTCAAGGAATAGACTAAAGAGAATGGTTTTCCTAATTTTGATTAAGATTGTCTTTTGTATCACATTTTTCATTAATATCATGAAATTAAGAACAAATCTCATCAAACAGCATAAGAATCAATGTCAAATGTTTTTTTTTGGGGGGGGGATCACTGAATTTGAACAAGCGACACTAGATTCCAACCTCCCCTTTGCCATTTATTAGTTGTTTGACCTTGGGACAAATCACTATACTTCTGTGGGTCTCCATTTCAATAATCTTATATGATCTCTAAGATTCATTTTAGCCTCAGATTTTTCTACTATCTAGTAAACAACTGACTTTATGAAATCAATTTACAATTAGGGCTCTACAGGAATAACTGAGTCATGAACTCCTAGAATGATGGCTTAGTAAGAGTCCTCCTCTAGAGACGATTTAGTAAAACTGAGGCCCAGAAGGAAATGGGCTTACTCAAGGTCACATAACTTGGCAAACCTAGTCAAATTCAGCACCTTGATTTTAGTCGTTACATAGTCCATTTGGTTTGACAAATAAGGATTTTCTTAAGAATAGTACCACCTCCTCCCACTTTGATTTGGGGAGAGTGGGATTAGTTATAAACAAAATAGCATAATAGGATCATCCTGCTGACACGGCTACAGGAAGCATATTACTTTAAATATTCAAACACTACTTCAGCTATAGACTCTTTTAACACTATTTCTAGAATTTCTGTCATGTTAAGAAAGTAACTGTTAGAAAGATTGTATCTCCTGGTAAGCTAGGCGGCACAGTGTATAGAGTCAGGATTCTGAAGTCAGGAAGACCTGAATTCAAATCCAGCCTCAGACACTTAATTGTGTGGCCCTGGGCAAGTCATTTAGCTATTATCTTCTCCCTCTACCCCCAAAATTACCCAAAAAAAGCCAAACAAAGATTTCAAATCAAGCCACTTATCCAAGGAAGAAAGGATTGGTTCTTGGGTTCTTGGGAAAACTGCTAGGCTACTCTGAGGAGGACTTCAGAACAGCCCTCTTTTAGTGTCTCTAGTGACAGTAATCTCTAATGTCTCTGGAGCCTCAACACTTGAAATTCAACTTGGCATCCTGGCATGAGTGTATGGATCTGAAGATCTGACATATCTTTCCAAAGTTAGCCCAAGAGTTGCCAAATTATTATATTACCACAATCACAAAAATAACCAATCAATAATCAATAAATTTTTATTGAGTACGTACTCACACCAGCCATAAGAAGCCTTGTTGGACTTGGAATCAGGAAGACTGATTTTCTTGATTTCAAATCTGACTTCAGACACTTACTAGCTGTGTGATCTTGGCCAAGTCACTGAATCCTGTTGGCCTCAGTTTCTTTATTTGTAAAATGAGCTGAATAAGGAAATGGCAAACCACTCCAGTATCTTTGCCATGAAAACCCTAAATGGAGTCAAGGAGATATGGATATGATTCAAAAAAATGATTGAACAGCAGCAATAACAATGCTAGGCACTGCTAATCAGTGGGTTTACAAGAACAGTTTACACAAGATAGTTCCTGTCCTCAAATCATCACTATAAAAGAAAATTAATGAGATTATGAATGTTATTCCATCCACCAAGGTAGAAAGAAAGATTCCTCCTCCTCCACTCCCCCAAGTTATCTTCTATTCCTTCTTGAGGTACAATATTTCCCCATGTATAAGATGCTCCCATATATAAGATGCACCTTAATTTGGGGGACTGAAATTTGAAAAAAAATTACATAAAGTTATTGAACTCAAGTTTTATTCATCATGAAATTCAAGTACCTTATGCTCCTAGCTTTCAGGCATCTTTTGGACAAATCTGGTGCTTGGTCCATTCCATTTCATGAACCTGAAGCAACCATTGTGTCCTCCTTTGAAAGAAGCCACTTCTTTTTCATCAGCAATTCTTCTGGCCTCCTGCTGAACCTCCTTTATGTACACAGGCATTCTGCCCACCCTTTGCTCTTCAGTTCATCTCCTTCATTCCCTTAGAACTCAGGCCATTTGGCCTCCTTGCCTCTCATGGCTTTCTTCTGCCTCGGCAGCTTCTTCCCAAAGCCAGTCTCAGATTGCTTTCTCAGTTGGAAGAGGACCAAACTGATGTTCAGCAGCATGATTTCCATTCACTTTTGCAAACTAGATCACTTTGAATTTGAATTCAGCCACTGGAAGAAAATCTTTTCTGAGCTATTTCTCGGCAAAATGTCACCCATTATACAGGTAACAAATGCTACAATGACAACAAGTGCGAAAAAGAGGGAAATAGGAGGAATAAAATCTACAACCACCGTATAAGACATTCCTAGCTTTTAGACCCCACATTTTTTGAAAAAAGATTCATTCACATGGGGAAATATTGTATATATCCCTACACAACAGGTCTCCTTTATTAGAAGGAAAGGTCTCTGAGATCAGAAATCAGTTTCCCTTTGTCTTGGTTTCCTTAATTCCTAACACTGTCACTTTACAATGACCTCTTCATAGAGCCTTTTGGGAACAAATAAGTACAAGCAAGACTGATTATTAACTGATTTATTCAAGCAAAACCAATGACTATATTTACCATGTCTGAAAAATGCATGTATCATTCCCTACCTATTATTTACCACCTCTTTGCTGATAGATAAGAGGTAAACTTTACCATCATCTCTGTAGTCACAATTGATCATTGAATTAATGAGAGTTCTAAAGTCTTTCTCTGTTTTCCTCTACAGTATCATAGTTATTAGGCAAATTACTTTCTTGATTCTTTTTTATTCTGCACCAATTTGTCTAAAACTTAAATTTATCTGATTTCTTCATATCTATCATTTTCCTCAGTGTATCCTCAGTATATTCCCCAGTCAAGAAAGCAATCCTTTATAACAAAGAATAAAAAAGAAGGGGAAAATATTTTAGCAAGGCTTATCATCACATCAATAAAGTCTTGTTATATGGTATTCCATAGCCATATTCTAGAACTTTTATAAAGAAGAGAGAAAGATACTTTCTTCAATCTCTTGTTGGGACCATATTTGGTCATCATAAATTTCAGTCATTCATTTTCATTTGTTTGTTGTTTATGGTCTTATAGTCATTGCATATTTTGTTTTACTTATGTCACTTTTCATTAGTTCATAAAAGCCTTCTATAGTTCTCTATATTTACACTATTCATTTCTTACAGCTACAAAGTAATATTTCTTTACACTGTTAACAAGAGAATGGCCAATGAGGGATCAGAGTGTATGGTGAATCAGATTCTGGAAGGTCATGATGACATGAAATGGAGAGACTCAAGTCTTCATATTGAGTGTGACAGCTTTTCTTTGACTAATTACCACCCACCTACTGGATGATGAAGAAAAGCCTTTTTTAGATGGGCTGCAGAAACGGACTTGAATGTACTCTACTCTCTTCCATTATTCTTTGCCAGAAGGTACCCAGCAGTTTGTACTCATCACTTCAAAGAATCCAGGAAGAGAAATTGCTTTGAGTGATTAGAGATTTTTGTGTGTGCACCCAGTTTCAAAGGCTTAAGTCTTTATTGGCCAATCCCCAATAACAAACTCATGTCCCATGACTTGTTTAATCTTTTCCTAGTTGATGGATAACCATGTTTTTTCTAGTTCTTTGCTGTAAAAAAATTTTTAAAATATTTTTTACCACATTATATAGGACCTTTCCCTCTGTCTGACTTCATTGGAGTACATGCCCAGCAGTGATAGTTCTGGGTCAAAGGGTATATGTATGATTCAGTGACACTTTTACTGTGATGCAAATGTGATGAAAAGTCTTCCAGGTCTTTGAGTTATATACATTTGCATATAAAAGTTTCACTTTATGCTGCTAAGTAGGAGGACTAGATTATGATTTTGCCTCCTGAGTGTGGCATAATCCATGACTTTTCTTCACTCTTCTATTGAAAAGAAAGAAGAGATTTGGGGTTCAAGGCCTGGAGAACCTTGAACTTTAAAACCATTTGGTGGTTATTGGACAAATAATTATTGTCTATCTTAGAGTCTGGCTTTCAGATATTAAAATTAGGAGGAAAAGTAGAGGACCTAAGGTCCCTACCCTGGAAAGAGATATCCCCCCAAATACTGAGCCCAAGAGCATTAACTAGTTGGGAAAATCATACTATTTGTTTTAATGAAAATTGGAGACTGGGACTAATAATCTATAGCTAAATAATCAGTAGCTAAAACACCTAGGGAATAAAACAGGAAAAGCCAATGTAACTATTTTTCTGGTTCGGAAACAGAGTTTTCTGTCTTCTAAAGGGAAATTCCCTGCCTATGGGATTAAAGCTAAAAGAAAATGGCAGCCACCCATTCCTGGTGTTTGCATTTCAGTTGATTCAGTCAAGTAGTCCAAAGGAGACTACAAGACTAAAGAAAAAGTGAGAACAGCATGATGATTTCACTTGAAGTCATGAGTAAATCCTGTATCAGTTGGCCCTTCTTATGTGTTCCTTGATCACATGTCCTCCCTTTACTTTCACCTTTGCCCCATGCTCCTTAAATGTATGTCTCTAAATGATAAACTGGCCATACATGTTCCTTGTGTGTCCACACATTTCTTACCTGTCACTTTACTGATAATGTGTGTGTGTTCTGCAAATTTAAGGGACAAATGTTCAACTTCTTCTTTTCTTCTATTTCTTCTTTCTTCTTCTTGATTTTTATTAAGCTTGTTCATTAATTGTCCTGCTTTGAACAAATTATATCCTTATGACTCAACACTAAAGGAAAAACATATTGATCTAGGCTTGAAGGTATGATTTTAGGGATACAGACATATAGAATACTTTGAATCTTGAGGTAGCCTTTGTCAACAGATCTTCCTGAGAGTTGAGGGAGAATTCTCCAGGCTCTACATTTAGTATAATTCCAAATTGTTTTCTTGAATCATTGAACCATTTCACAACTTCATGAGGGTAATATGCCTGTCCTCTCACAGTATCATTTTTCCCTTTTGTCATGTATACCAATCTCTTGATGAGAAAAAACTTCATAATTTTTTAAATTTATATTTCTCCTAGTCATGTGAGCAACAAGATTAGACATTTTCTCTGCTGCCACAACTTCTCAAAATTCTCCAAAACAGAAATTACCCCCAAAATAAAGCAACTTTAGTTGTTTCCATAGTCTAGGACACCAAGAATCCAAAAGAAGTCTTTTTTTTTTACAAGGCAATGGGGTTAAGTGGCTTGCCCAAGGCCATACAGCTAGGTAATTTTTAAGTGTATGAGGACAGATTTGAACTCAGGTACTCCTGAATCCAGGGCCAGTGCTCTATCCACTGCACCACCTAGTCAGCCCCCAAAACAGTGGAAACTATCTCTCACCGACCAAGGGTTCACTCATTACCTCTCCTGGACAAACAGGGAGGATATACTAGCAGCCTCCATGACAAAACACAGGTGTACATCAAAACTCACTCCCTATAATCCATTCCCCTTCCTCTTTTCTAATGTCATAGAGACCCTGGCTTTAGGCTAACTTGGTCATAACTCTTCAGGAATCAAAGTCTGCTAGGAGTTTCAACTCATAAATACCAGCACTACAAAGTTCTAAATTATCAGTGCCAGGTGAAAGTAGGCTTAAGATATCTAGGCCACAGAGCTAAGGAACAGAAGATATAGGATAGGTCAGCAGAACATGACCTTGTGTGTATGGGTAGAAGAAGCCAAGTCACTTTGAGATCCAGCCACAAGAAAACCACAATCAGAAGGGATGGAGTGAGGAAGTGAATGATAAGGAAAATAAGGAGAGGGGGAAAAAATCCAGAAAGTACCACAGATTTTGGGGAAAAAATCTCAAAGAGAAATAGATAAATCAACAGGGAAAACATTAGCAGAAGGAAATATGATGTCCATATCTAGTAAATGGGGGCAGCTAGGAAGTACAGCGAATAGAATGTTAGGCCTAGAGTCAGAAAATCTGATCTTTCTGAGTTCAAATCTGATCTCACTTATTGTGAGATCCTGGGCAAATAACTTAATCCTCTCTGTTTTCAGATCAGTCTCTCATCTGTAAAATGATCTGGCAAGGAAATGGCAAACCATTTCAATATCTTTGCCAAGGAGAGCCCAAATGGGGTCAAGGAGAATCAAACACAATGGAAACAACTCAACAACAACAAAATTTAGTGAGTCAGGAATGCATGAAGAAATGAAAAATGAAGGAAAATGATCTGATATTTGATGAAACTGAAGATTTTGTGGAATTTGAACAAATAAAACTACAACACCCTGTCCTGGAATGGTTCTAAAGAGTAAAGAGGGGCACATATGGATGACAGGGTAGACGGAGATATGGGTCTGAAATCAGGAAGACCTGAGTTTAAACATGGTCTTAGACAATTATTAGCTGTGTGACCCTAGACAAGTCACTTAATTTCTGCTTGCATCAATTCTTCATCTTTAAACTGGGGATAATAATAACATACCTCCCAGGGGGTTCGTGAAGATCAAATGAAGTAATAAAGTACTTAGCAAAGTGCCTGGCACATAAATTAGCTATTTTTAAAAGCGAGATGCAAAAAAGATAAGAGACAAACACACAGAGGCAGACAGACAGAGGCTGACTGCAGAAAGAGGGCGAGAAAGAGAATGACAGACAGAGACAGAGAAAGACTAACAGAAGAGAAGGGAGAGAGAGAGAGAGAGAGAGAGAGAGAGAGGGAGAGAGAGAGAGATGAGATTTATGAGAATGGCATGTCTTACGCAGCAAAAATAGTGAACAAAATGGAAAAATTTGAATATGCAATGATGCCTCACAAAGAAAAAAAAGAAAGAATATTATATGTACAAAGATGTGAAGAACATTCTAAAAGAAGTGAAGTAAAAATCAAAACTGTGTTCACTATGTTCAAAAATATGTTCATTGTGTAAGCAAAACATATGGACCTTGAAGATAAGATGCATAGAGGATCATTGTTTTCCAAAGGAACCTGAGGGGATTAAAAACATCAATGGCATACCAAAAGAGATAATAGAAGAGAATTGTCCAGACTTGCTGAATATAGAAAGTGAAATTCCAATTAAAGAATTTAACTTAAAAAAATAAACAAAGCAAAACAAAACAAAAAACCCTAAAGGTCATAAATTCTAGACTATAGTGACAAATTTAGCAACCCAGTTCAGAACCAACTTGCAAGAACCAACATAAAAGAAAAGAATATTTGAATAATGCAAGACTACTCTGCACTCACTAGAAAAAGGAGGAGGGAATGGAAAAATATTTTCCAAAGAATATTGGGACTCAGGAATAGTCCAGAGTGATCTATTCTGTAAATCTGGTTTTATCCATACAGGTCAAAATATAGAGGTTTAAAAATAAATAAAAATTTTAAATACTTTTTAGAAAGAAAACCAGAAACAAATATTTGCTATTCCAGTGTTTCAAATTAGTTTGAGACTGCAACAAAAATGCAGGAAAAGTAAAGAAATGCAGATCGAAACAACAACAGAATGATATCAGAAAGACTAGCAAGAGACTTCTTTTTACATGTATGCCAGGAGACAAGAGGGAAGAAATTTGATAGAGGTAATATGGTGAAAAGGCGGACAGAACCTGGTGGCACCGGTCTACAATTGAATGCTTCTTTTGTGGAATTTCATTACAACAGGGAAGAGCATATGAAAGGGAGAGAAAGGGGAGAGGGGGAAGATAAAGAGAAGTGAAGGATCTTCCTGAGTCAAAACAAGGTGTGGCAATGAAGGGAAGCTAATCTTTGTTGTCTCAGAAAGAGAAGATTCTATAGGGAAGTGGATGAGGAGGAGAGGGAAAAGACTGAAAAGGAAAGAAAAAGGAGGTCTTTCATTGGAGGTGGGAGAAGGTGAAGGGAGATGAAGACCTTACACTGGATGAGGTCTGGAGGATTTGGTATATGAATGGGGTGGGGGTGGGGGGGTCCAGGCAAATGTAGGGGAATAAAAAAAAAGGTCAGCACTCTACCATGTGGTAGTGTCCTCTCTAACACTGCAATAATTGGTATTTTTCTGGAGTTGATTCACAAGTGAATTAAGTCAGGTTCACAGGCATTATACATTGCACATGCTTTTGGATTTTTTTCAATTTATTAATCAGTTGTGCTGACTTTTTTTTTTCTCCCTCACCAAAAAAAGCACTTTTTTGTCATAAGGTACAGAGAGAAGGAGAGATATGTTGAGTACTCTGATGATGTAAGAAACAGAAAGTATGAATAAAAACTCATTTTTAAGAAGAAAGATGCATATTTCTTTTATTGTCAACAGTTAGGACATTTTTTTCCACGAACTGGTTACTTTCATTTCCTCTTTTGGAAACTGTTTATATGCTTTGACTACTGTACCACTGAGGCACCAATAATCTCTTATATTCTGCACTTTGAAGAAGTTTTTAATGAAACTTATTTTATCAAAGGAATTTTATCAAATACATTTATCAAAGGAATTTTATCAAATAAATTATCAAAGGAACTCAGTTTTCAGATCATGTATTTTATCTAGAAAAATAACATATTTAGTAAGTAGAGGAATACTGAGAAAATGGCTATTAATCTGTCAGAAGATTAAGTCTCCTCTAGATTTCTCAGAGTAAAGTTCATCTTGTACTACAAATATTTATTTTAGTACCAGCAAATTCATGTGGAAACAAGACCTGCTAGTCAATGTTTGTTGAAGAATGAAAAGCAAGTTCAAATTTAGGTAAATTTGAATGTGTGTGCAAAAGAATTAATTAGCCCAGCAGCACATTCTTTATTCTTAAGTAGAAAGGGCCTCTTTGGGGCTGAAATTTGGGATTGCCTTCTAATCTTTTTAGAGAATGTAGCTGAAACTTTACCTCTCAGGGATGTTGCCATAATTACTAGTGAATTGTAATTCTGAATAGAGCCATGATAGAAAGCATATTTTATAGACAAGTGACTTGAGCAACTTCTTAAGAGCCCTGATTATTGACAGCAAGATTAAACAGTGAGTGTTTGTTATTTATAGGTCTAAAGTCCTTGGACTTGGTGGAGGGAGAAGCAAAGGAAAAGGAAAGAAAAGGAATAAGAGATTAGTAGAAAAGGATGAAAGAGACAAAAAGAGGTATATAGGGTGGGCAGAAGAATGTAGTTATAGTTAACAAGAAGGCTGCATGGTGAGAGACGTGAACAGGGTGCCATGACAACGTAGGTCCTAGCTCTACTACTAATTAGCTGTATAACCTTAGCCAAGCCATTTAACCTCTGTGGGCCATGGCTATAAAGGAGAAGGTTGAAATAATTGATTTCCAAGGTTCCTTCCAGCTCTAAACTTCTAATATTTCAACTAACTCTGAGTACCATGAATTGAGATAAGAAAAACACAAGGATAAAAAGAGGAAATTCTCATGAGACTAATTTTTATTGGTTAGCAAATATATCAGAAGGTATCTTTATGTAAGGAAATCCAGAAACAAGAAGTGGGAAGTATGGAGGAGAAAATTTGATTGAAAATAGACAAATTTAGAAATTAATATCATATAGTTATCATTATATACTACAAATCACCTGAGCAGAAAGAAGAAATAGATGAGGCTTTCAGGAAATGAAGTTCAAGCTTGGGAGGGAGGGAGAAGATAATAAAGTTGAGGGATTTCAATTATCCAACCCTCTTCTAGAGCAGTTAGTATGTTATTGATTCATTTTAATGGTAATTTCATCTTTCAATATGTGAAAGAAGCAGAGAAGAGAACAATTTTAGGTGGGACGGGGGAAGGTGAGTCTGGTGAAGAAGTCATTGTACCTATCTGTGCTTCCTTCTTTTTTCTTCTGTATATTTTTTAAAATGCTTCAATAACCCTTCTCCTTGGGTCTCATTATTGTCAATGTTGAATTTTTTTTTGAAGGCAATCAAGTTTAAGTGACTTGCTTAGAGTCAGACAGTTAATAATTGTCTCCAAGACCAATGTCCTCTCCATTGTACCACCTGGTTGCCCCTTATTACACCCCTTTTATTTTTTTTCTTCCTGTTCCCCAAGAAGAATCTCCATTTTTCTTGTTTAATTCTCTTAATACTCTTTGAAGTTATTAAGGTTCTGATGGGTCACATGTTTCTTCTCCCCTTATTAGAATGTTAGCACTACATCATTGTAGGGCCTTTCCCAGTAGGATCAAATAAATTTACTTTTTCTAATTTTTTCCCCTTTTATTTGCATTTTAAAATTCCTACTCAATTCTGGTCTTTTTATTTTTTTAATTTTTTTTTTTTTTAGGTTTTTGCAAGGCAAATGGGGTTAAGTGGCTTGCCCAAGGCCACACAGCTAGGTAATTATTAAGTGTCTGAGATGGGATTTGAACCCAGGTACTCCTGACTCCAGGGCCGGTGCTTTATCCATTACGCCACCTAGCTGCCCCCCTATTCTGGTCTTTTTATCAGGAATACTTAAAAATCTTCTATTTTAAAGGATTTTCAGAAGTGTCCAACTAAGGCTCTCAGAAAAATTCCCAAGTGATATTGAATCAGATTAAAAAATAATTTGGAAATGTTTAACAAAATAAATAAAAATACAATAAACATAGATAATGTTCATTTGTTATTTTCTAAGTCAGTATGTAGTCCACAGGATCCCTGTTTGAATTTGGCATTACTGCTAAATTCCATTAAAAGTTCATTGCCCCTCCCTCCCCCAAGATTATATTCATCTTTGTAAGCCTCTTTTCCTTTTTAGAATATTGTATTCCATGATCTCTTCCCATTAGATTTTTCTTTATTAGATTATAAGTTTTTTGAGGGCATGGGCTGTTTTTTACCTCTTTTATATCCTTATTGTTTAACAGAGTACCTGGAATATAGTAAGTGCTAAATAAATGTTTATTGATTGATTGATTGTGACACTGTCTCTGCTTCCTTAACATTTACATTCATTTCTCATAATAGCTTTTCTTTGACATATGAGTTTTTGATTTTTTGCTGGGACATTCCTAGAGATTTTCCTCTTGAGGTTTTTTTTTTTTTTTTTTTGCAAGGCAAACGGGGTTAAGTGGCTTGCCCAAGGCCATACAGCTAGGTAATTATTAAGTGTCTGAGGCCGGATTTGAACCTAGGTACTCCTGACTCCAGGGCCAGTGCTCTACCCACTACGCCACCTAGCCTCCCCTACTCTTGAGTTTCTTTAAGGAAATTATCAGTAGATTTCTATCTTTACTTGGGCTTCTGGTTCTAAAAGACTTCGGTCAGTTTTCCTTTATACTTTCTTAAAATATGGTGTCCACATAAGTTGTTTTTTATGTCAGGTATCTTACTTTCTCTTCAACTCAATCTTTTGCTTGAGTACCTATGTTTTTACTACCCCATAAAATCATTGTTTTTTGTTGGATCTATTTTGGTTTTCAGGGAAGTTATTAAAGTAAAGTTTTACCACTCTGTGTTCTTATTTCTTCCTTCTAAATATTTCTTCCAATTCTTTTCCTCAAGAGCTTTTATTTTTAACTTTGAATCTCTTTTTTGCATTAGTTTTGGAATTATTTTCTCTTTCTAGGCTGGATTTTGGGGTATCTTTGCATCTACCATAATTTAGAAGAATCAGTAGCTTCTTAAGTTTATTTAGTCTCCAGTCTTAGTTCCTGAACTTGGAATCTGTGCTTGAGCACACATAACCTTCTGGGTCAGGTGGTAGAATTATTTTTTGGCCTCAATTTGGGTTGCTCAATTTCCTGTGCTATGTTGAATTTAATATTTCTGCATATTTCAGTAAAAGTTCCTTTTTTTCCCCCACTATAGGATGATACTGGTCATTGAAGGCTGTCATTTTGGTTGTAAACCTATGTCTTTAGCTTTTTAAAATATTGTGTTCTTTTGTTTTGTTTTGCAAGGAAATGGAGTTAAGTGACTTGCCTAAGATCACACAGCTAGGTAATTAAGTGAGGTCACATTTGAACTCAGGTCCTCCTGACTCCTGGACTGGTGCTGGATTAGCTGCCCCAAAATATTGTATTCTTAATGGGTGATAAGAGCCCTATTATTCTTTGATATTCAGTGTACTGGATGATCATGGATGATCAAGGTCCTTTATGGTGTTTTAGTTTTTGGTTTTTCAGATTTTTTTTTTTGCTGGAATAGAAATGGGAGAATTGAATTATGTAGCTTCCCCTTTCCAAGTCATCTGACTCAGGAATATAGCCTCGGAACACCCAGTGAACCCATATTTAGTATCAGCCTTACCAGAAATCTTGAGTCTTACCCTAGAAAACTTCATCTCAATAGACACTTAAATCTTGATACAGAGAGTCAAGTAGGTCTAAATGACCACAAGTATGCTGTGTGTGTGTGTGTGTGTGTGTATGTGTGTGTGTAGATGTGTGTGTGTATGTGTGTATGTAGGTGTGGGGGGGTGTGTGTATCTGTGTGTGTGGATGTGTGTGTGGGGGTGTAGGTGTGTGTGTATCTGTGTGTGTGGATGTGTGTGTGGGTGTGTGTAGGTGTGGGGGTGGCGATGTGTGTGTGGGTGTGAGTGAGTGTGGGTGTGGCATGGGTGGGGTGTGTGGGTGTAGCTGTGTGCTGTGTGGACTGTGTGTGTGTGCGTGTGTGCGTGCGTGCGTGCATGTGTGTGTGTGTGTGTGTGTGTGTTAGGGGAGATTTCATAGGTGATTGTTGAACAAGGGGTGGGGAGGGAATGCATCAACAAAAACTTATTAGCAAAACAAAAATAATTTTTTTTTTAAAAGAGCAGGGGTGAGGGAGGGATTCCAGCAGGAAGTGATGGTGACACTGAAATTGTAGTTTGAGTGGGATCTTAAATAATTGATTTTTAAAACTGTAGATTAAAAAAAACACGCATACAACACAGTCATAGAGGACCCGCTTTACTCTCTCTGGCTGGTTCCCTTTCTTCCATGTCCTTCTGCCAAACCTTCCTCTCATCATTTTCATTGATTTGATAT
Organism: Macrotis lagotis; assembly: GCF_037893015.1. Lineage (NCBI taxonomy): Eukaryota > Metazoa > Chordata > Mammalia > Peramelemorphia > Peramelidae > Macrotis > Macrotis lagotis. The sequence continues at coordinate 63,927,784 of NC_133663.1, forward strand.
GTTCAGGCCACAGATTCATTTCACTTGGCATCTACATCTCTCTAGGGGAGCCTGGTGCTAGCATTGCACATGTCCCATTAAAAGGTAGATAACTTTTTATTCTGGCAATAGGAAGTGTTGCCTTATGCCAGCAAAATAGTCAAACAAAAGATAATAGATATGCCCTCAAACCTGACCTTAGATGGAAGCCACTGGCATGGCATGGTGGTCTATCCTCTAAGCAGAAGTATTAGACAAAATATGCCAGTAAGACCTTGTGATGCATGAAATTATTGCAAATAGAGGTTGCTAACATTAGCAAAAAATTGTTTTTTTTTTTCCTAATGTAATTAATTGTCTTGAGTACTTGGCCAAAATTTCCATGGGAACTAAATAGGAAATGTGCACATTTAAGAACTCACAGTTTCAAGACCCAGTGTCCCTAATTCGAGGCAGTCTCTTTGTTCTATACAATTCAGTAAGAGAGAGGCAGCAGCCTGGTAGTAATAGCACTGCCCTACTTCTAACCAGAACAGGAAAGGCCATTCACTGCATCAACACTGAGAAAGGGACAAGAGCACAGAAAAATGAGCAAGGAAGACCTGTCTCATTTACAATTAAAATCAGCTCCTGTTTTGAAACATTTAAAAGGAAATTTCGTAAGCTCCAATTTTTATAAATAAAACAAAATTCCAGTCTCCAGAGAACAGAACTCGAGAGCTAATTTCAATATTAGATAAAAGACCGTAAAGACCAATTAAGATATTCTTTCTAATAGAAAATAAACATGCATGTATACACACATATATTCACATACATATGCATGGATGGTGATAATGATGATGATGACATGGATATACATGTACAGGGATTTTATATGTGGGTATATATATATATATATATATATATCCTTTTTTTTAGAGATTGATATCTATATATTTATACATAGGTCTATCTATATATTTTTATGTAGAGCAGCAGAGATAGAGATAGAGACAGAGAGAGCCTAGTTCCTAGGGACTGATTAGAAGAATTCATAAAGATTGGTTTTGAGACTGAAATATAATAAAAACTCACTGGTTTGGATTAACTGAAGACTAATAAAATGTTTGAAAAATAAATGATATTTTATTGCTTTCAAGTACAACCAGTAAACTGTAACATGCACAGGGCTTGTATTGGAGTTATCTCATATCTACTTGAGAGAGCTGATGGTTAAATTTTCAGTGTAAGCATTTGTACTTGGGAAATCAACAAATACCACTAACCAGAACTTAATTTATCATTTTGTGGATTTTCTAGACTTGTGAAAATGATGGAGAAAATGTTAATAATGAAGATTAAATTTCAAAGGAGGGCTGGATGTTGAACATCTTACAATACAGATATCCAGAAGTGAATTAGTAAAGTGTTAGCAAGGTACAGGTTTTCTTATGTTCTAGGCTACAAATTAAACTTCTGGTTCTGGTTGGGGGGCTTGAGGACAAGTCACAATCACTGAGACTCTGTTTAAAGTGAGATTAATAATATTGCTATCACCATCACAATAGTACTCCTTGTGGAGTAAATGTAAGCAATTGTTTATATAATTTAAATTAAACCAATTAAATTAAATTAATTAAATCAAGAAATCCACAATTGCTTAAATAAAAGGACTCTTCTAGTTGCTGGAAATAATTTTGTTCTGAAAACTATGTGCTCTAAAATCTTGAGCAAAAAAGTCATCAACACATGATATATTTGTATATAACTCGAGTTGAGGGAGGGTGGGGGATGGAAAGGGGAAGAGGAAAGACCCTTTACCTTTGGAAAATGAATCAGATTCAATCATGGAAGACTACTTTCAACTGAATTTGTCATTTCTATCACTTCTCTAGGGATTCTCAGTTCCCTTGAAAGCAGTACTCCTACCAAGGCATAAGACTTAAATTGCATGTGACAAAGGATACAGACAGGTACATATCTGAGTCCATAGAACATCAAAAAACCTTTTTTCCTCTGGTGGATCCTTTTTGCTACCTTGAGCATGAGACCTTCTCCATTAAGACAAAGAACTTGAGGTTCTTAAAGAAATCAAGCCACCTACCAGTTTAATAAAGCTTGCCTTCCCCAAGGACCTATTTTATCACTTCAGTCTTCAAGTCTTTAAACACTCTTAGGTCAAACACCACCACTCCATCACCCAAAGGGGGAAGAACTTCAACTCTTCAACATCAACTATTCTTTCCCAGACCTCCTAGTCCACATGACTCACAATACAAAAGAAAAGAATGGTCCTGTCTTCTTCCTGAATATCTTCCCAAGTCTTGTGATTCCTCTGTGTTCCTCTTGTCATTCCATCTTCTGTTCCAGAATTTTAGCCAATCCTTGATCCCTTTTTGGTTCTCTGTCACTACCTCTGGGTCTATGAAGCAGTGAATGCTTTCTCAGATCTATGGGAGGTTCAGTATTGTCCCAGGCTCTTTTTCCCATCAAATTCTGAGGCTCCTGTTGCTCTGCATCATTGGTGCTACTGTCATCAACATAGTCTCCATAATTGCCATTTACTTTTCATTGTCTAGCCTGAAGATAGTATTGCAGCTCTTACAAAAATAAAGAGAACTTGGGCCAATATGCCTATGGACTTCTTAACTTATTTATGGTGGTCAGTCTGACCTGTAGCTCTGTTCTGCCCACAAATGGGCCTCCTTTGATAACTGTGAAGACCTCCTATCTCACTCATCTAACCTGATGTTCCTCATCCCTCACTCCTGACTGAGTTAGGAAAACTAAAGTTGTATTTATCTTTTACCCACCTCAGCCTCAATATCCTTCCCTGTGGTGAATACCTCCTGAGTAACAAGGTCAGGTTTGGGGACAGGTCTTTGCTCTCTCGGGAATTTTGTATACACCATTCTATTGCCTTGAGTTATTAATTACAACGGAACATTTGGGGTATCTTGTCCATCCCCATATGATTTCCCTTGCAGAAAGACCACCTAGTCTAAGGATATTGGGAAAACACTAGAGTGAGGGATTGACTGCCCTAATTAAGAAAAGTGTTAGGAACAATTCCCTAATCTTCCATGGTATGGAAAGTATAGAGGAAAAAATGAACATCTCCTCATAGATCACAAAGAGCTTGCATGCCATTGAGTACTCTGGATGTATCCAATATAGAGAGAAGTAATGGAGTTTCCTTCAAGGTGGGCAAGCTTAAGAAAAGAGGGTTTTTGATTTTGACAGATTCATCTTAGAAGAGTTAACACTTTGTTGGACAGGGTTTTTGCTGAAAGAATTTATGTTAGGACATGCTGGTGTTCTCCCCCACACTCCAGCTTGACTCTCTGACATACCTCCACCTATAGGCTCATATCTGGTGAGTAGTTTTCATATTGGTGGAGAGAATGGGCATATCTTATCAAATATCATTAATTGAAGTCACAAAAACACGAAATTAGGGAAAGAACATTGCAAGAGAATTCCATAAGAACAGAACTAAGCATAGTAGATTAAGACAGAAGCTCTCAGCTAGCATATTAAGATCACAGGATTTAGTATTGAAAGATACTTTGGAAATCATTCAGTCCAATCCAGATAAGTTGAGCCAGCAGATTGGTTAAAAGGGGGGAGGGATAGCTAAAGCATCCCTAAGACTCTCCAGAAAATATTTTATAGGGGTGGAAATAGGGCTATGCTGATAAGTATTTAATAACCAGCTCTCCAAAAAGCTCATATAACACACTTCTAAGTCTGATCTTCATTGATATTTTCTCCATCACTTTCTTGAGTATAGACAAACTAATAAAATTTGCCCTAATTTGGCACATTTCCTGATTTCCAAGCTATGAATTTAACAACTAAAGAGAACCTGTATGAGCTAACTTCAGCACATCCTTGAATGGAATTCTCAGCAGATTTGTAGATGCTCTAGAATAATTGGGGTTTCGATAGAATCTGGTTATTGCCTTACATTGACTGGGATTCAGAGAAACATGGTAAGATTTGTATGAACTGGTATATTGTAAAATAAATAGGCCCACCCCCAGACCAATGTATATAACTACAATAACCTAAATGAGAAGATCACTAGAAGGAAGCCAGATTCTGATTGCTGAAAAACTAGTAATGGTCCCAGAATACAGATAATAAAGTACCATCTGTCCTCTTTTCAAAGAGACTGCTAGGGATTATATGGTTTATCTAGTGATAGATGAGGACCAGGCCTCAGTAGGTTATATCTTCAATTCAGTCTAATTCAACAAGCACTCATTAAACAAATACTCTTGTTATAGTAATATATACGGGAATCAAAAACAAAATGACAAACAGTTCCTACCCTTTTGATCTTGTATTCTGCTGAGAAGACACAAGTTTCAGGAATTATTTTCCTACAAACCAACTTTTCAATCAGGCTCCCAACTTGTGGGTGACTCAGTTTACCCAGAACCAGGTCTTGAGTCTCCCTAGCTCCTAGTGGTACACAGAGACAAAGGAGATCCTACCAATGGGCTCTGTCTTCCTAAGTACACTAAAAATACATTGCTAACTAACAGGAACAGTACATACTAAACTCCCAATGTCAAGAATGAAGAATCAATTCATGTAAGAGCATGGTTCTTCTAGATACAAATCCTATAACCACAAGATCTTAGAAAATGCTGTCCGAGTTTCAAAACTATGCAGTAACATTTCATCCAGTTAAGAGTTAACTAGTGTAGGTGGGGCTCTATTGCTGATGATTTCTACACCTGTCTTGTCTGTGACCCAGATATGTTCTTATCTAAGCAGTATGTTGGAGCAATAACAATGCTCTGAGGGTGGTTTGTTTTGCTGCAGTGACTCTTCAAACTGAAGTCCTGTGGCTTCCTTGACCTCTCCTTCAGCATTTGACAAATGACAGAGTTGGATTAGATGATCAAAGGTCCTTTCCAGCTCTAAACCTGTGATCTTGTTAGAAATTTCTGTGATGATTTGCCTACTTTGTCCTATGTTGGAGCTCTTTCCAAGTCCCTTTGACCCTCCTAGAATCTTGTCTGGTAATATTCATTGCACATCACCAGTTTAGAATTTGCTTCATCTTTGGCAGTTCTAATTGGTATAAGGTCCAAGGTAAATAAAGGTCTAATAAAAGAAAACCTAACTTCCTTTAATGAGTTTATATCTCCTTCCCCAGTTGAACTGATCTTAAGTAAATCACTTGACCTCTCTAGTCTCAGTTTCATTACCTGAAAAATGGCAAAAGAAGGATGAGAAGGGAAAGAATTCAATGAGATAACCTAAAAACTTTTAGATGTGATAGCTGGACTACTATAAATGATCTTTGAACCATCCTACCAAGCTCAAAAGGATTAGATAAGGACAAATGTCCCAGGGTTCAAAAAAGAAAAAAAAGTAGAGTCTACATACTATTTGCCAATAAGCTTGGCAAATTAATTGCAAATTAATTAAATTCAAGAATTTAAAAGCAAAGAGATAACGTGTGCAGATCTAGAAAAAGGAAGCCTTGATTATAAAGAGTCAAAAGATTTCATTAAGAAGTCATTCTTGACCAATAAAATTTTCTTATTTTATGGGCTTATTAGGCAGAATGCTGTAGACATAGATTTGATTTTAGGCAACTGAGAAAGGTAAATGTGGGCTTGATGATAGTATAGTTAGATGGATCCAGAATTGGACAGAAGACCAGACTCAAAGACTATTTATTAATGAGTTAATATGAAACCAGAAGATCTTTAGTGAAATGTACTAGTTTGACCCTATTCTATTTAACATTTTTATCAACAACTTAGAGAATGACGTAGCTATCATGCTTCCAAACTGTGGCTGATGGAATGCAGGGTGGGATAACTAACCCATTGAATGACAGGATCCAAAAGTTATTGAGAGGTCAGAATATCAGCTGAATCTAATAAGATAAATTTTAATAAGAATAGATAGAAAGTCAATTCTTTCATCCCAAGAGTTGACTATACAAACACAAGACAAGGAGAATTCTGGTTAGGCAGAAGTTTGTCTAAAAAAACTGAGAGCTTAATATGGATCAACAGTGTGATATGATGTACAAAAAAGCTAAAAACATTCTTGGGTCATACAAAGAGAAAACAAATCTGCTGGGAATAAAGAAGGAGGTGTTGCTTGTTCTATATCCTCCCTAGGTTAAACCCAGGTCAGGTAGCTCATGGGAAGTCCTTCTCTTTGAATGTAGTTGTGCAATAGTGATGAGGGAAGGTTCCAGAAGACATATTTGAAGGCAACAAGACCCACTGGGAAGATCAAGGGTTGCCATTTCCATATGGGTACCATAGGGCAAACCCCAGGGGCCCCATGCTAATTACAACTCTGTGTGGAAATGATTTCTTCATTCTGACTCTAAATCTTGGACCTCTGATTGTTTGGTAAGCAATTACCTTAATTAATCTGATTCAGATGTGGGATGTGGTGGCTCCCTTCATGCCATGGACTTTTAGATCAGTCTATACCTCCAGTTGGATGCTCTGGCTTCAACCCTGCCAGGTCCTCTAGATTTTTGAATGATTGATGAATGATCACCTTTGAATAATCCAGACTCAGAATCACATTCCTTGTCCATCTTTATGCTATGTTTTAATATGCTTGCTCCAGGCTTTACACCTCTGACTCTGGAAATGGCAATCAAATCACCACTATCTCTTCAGCAAGAATATATGAAGTGCTTGATATCCAGGTCAAAATACACTTTCCTGTTACCATTGTCCTATATGTATTGACTCCCTCATTAGAATGCAAGCTGTAATAAATTCTCATTCCTTAATTCATTTGTGCCTCATACACAAATATTTGCAAACTCCTAAATCCCTGGAGATAGTAAGGAAATAATGTCCTTAATATATATGGGAGAATGAGACAGGGCACTGGCAGCAATCCCCTGATTTTTCTCTATGGACACAATGAAGACTCTATAACCCTTTTAGGGTCTTGGCTTTGGTCTGCCAGCTTCCTCTACATAGCATGAAGATTCTTTTATCCTCTACCATTTCCAAAATCTAAGCATATGACTTGGAATACCAACAACATCTGCCCAGGAGACTGTCCCAGGACAAGCTGCTTTTGCTCTGGTAATGACTGCTTTTGGGTTTTTCATGAATTGTGGTTCCTTGTTTCTTACCCTATCCCTTTGCCAAAGGGTCCCTTTATCTTTTCTTCCTTTGCCTAGTTGTATAGTTTCTGACATCCCTGAGATAATATTTATATCTCTGGACATAAGCCCTGAAAGGACCCTGATATTCTAGAGTTCCTCCGATCTTTCCCCCCAACCCCAGTACAAGGAAATCCTTTGACCTTGGCCATCATTAGCACTGAATTCAGGTCTTCTATCTTGGACAAAAATAATCCTTGACACATTATACTTTTCTCATCTCCTAAATGTAAATGTATTCCCCAAGGGTTTATCCTTGGCCATCTCACTATACTTCCAGTTCTAACTCTACTATCATCAAGCCCTGAGTTTCAACTATCACCTCTATATAGATGATTCCCAAAGTATATCTAAAAGAGGTCTTGTTCTATATGTCAATAGGTAGAATGATAATGGAATTTCAAACCAGAAGACCAAATTCTCTTTCTGTCAATTCTGACTTAGATGACTTTGAGCAATTCTTTGTATGACTTTAGCCTTCTTCACTTCTTTTTTTTTTAGATTTTTGCAAGGCAAATGGGGTTAAGTGGCTTGCCCAAGGCCACACAGCTAGGTAATTATTAAGTGACTGAGAATGGATTTGAACCCAGGTACTCCTGACTCCAAGACCAGTGCTTTATCCACTAGAACACCTAGCCGCCCCATAGGACACCTAGCCACCCCCCTTCTTCACGTCTTAAGGCTTCAAGGCTCATATTGATAAAAATGAGAAGTTTGCTTTAAATAGCCTCAAAGAACTCATCCAGATCCAAACTTGTGATCAAGTTTGCATTCTAGATGGCTACTTAGTATTCCAGAAGTACATCATTTTGGAATGATTTGCAAGGAATGTCAGATGCCAGTGGAGCAGAGGATAGAGCACTGGTCTTGGAGTCAGGAGGGCAGGAGTTCAAATATGGCCTCCAACACTTGACTTTAGCTGTGTGACCCTGTCTTATCCCAGATTGCCTCCCATCCAGGGTCATCTCCAGTCATCCTGATTCATATCTGGCCACTGGACCCAGATGACTCTGGAGGAGAAAGTGAGGCTGGTGACTTAGTATGGCTCCCCTCACTTAAACCTAATTCATATGCTTGACATGGCATCACTTACCTGATGTCACGGTCTCCTTTGAGAATGAAGGACAAACATTATTATTAGTCTAGAGTCAACCTTCCTGTGTGGCTTGCCACTCACTAAGCAGCTAAGTGACATGCTGTCTTGATTTAATGATACAATACTTTAATGGTATTCCTTCTTTGTTAATTATATACTCTGGGGTCTTCTGCCCTAGCATCCATCAGCAGAGCTCAATCTGTGTATTTCTTTTATACCCTTATGTCCACCTCTATACTTCATTATTTCACTTGTCCCAGAAGAGCTTAATCTTATCAGCAGTGACCTCTCCTGCAAAGTCAACCAAAGGGGATCAGTTGCCCTCTGTCCTCCAGTTACCTACAGTTACTGACAAATGAACTCCCAATCCAGGATTCCTCATCTTCTGGAAAACAGATGAGACATTGTTCCTCAGACACAAACATGAATGAGCAGGTTCTGTGGGAGCCAACCTGACTCATATAAACAGGCAGTAATAGCAGAATTCTGGGTGTGGAGTTCTCTTAAGTGGTGCTACAAGCATTCTTCTTGGGGAACACATCATGCTTATTGGTGATAAATGACCTTCCAAGAGGTAGCATGTTTACCACATGGAGTGAACAGTTTGCCAAACTTGGAAGATTCTACTGTTATTACCTGGGTGTTCAAGGGAAATTCTTCCCATCTCTAATGATGTTAGCCCCAAAGGGTGGGCTTTCATGTTGGCTATTATAGAGCATTTAAGACCATATATTTAGAGCTAGGAGGAACCTTAGAAGTCATATGGTTCAACTCCATTTCTCAAGTGAGGAAACAGAGTGGCAAAGTGACTTACTCAACATCAATCATGGGAAAGATAGGATTGAAACCAGAGTCTTCCAATTCTAAATTAATCATTCTTCCTGGTGGACCATACTGCCCCTACTGGGACTTGGAAAGGCAGATGTTTTACCTCTGTTATTTTGCTTCCCAATATCACAAAGGCATTAAAATTGCTGTCCCAGACCATTGTAGAACTTAGTAACTATCACCGATAGATCTTATCTGCCAGAAAAACTAATAATAATAATAGGCCTATTTTATGTTTTATTTCTTTAAAAAATTATCAAATTTTTAAGTTATCATATGGAAAATCTCTTCATCTGAATACAAGGAGATTTGATTTAGGAATTTTAAAAAATTTAAATTACTTTTTCAATTTAAAAATATTTTCTCTTAAAAAATAAAAATAAAACTCTTAATGATCTGCATCATCAAGGAAAATAAATACACACATTTGCCATGTCTAAATACATAAATACATATATATACACATACACACATATATATATACATAAATATATAATTCTTATTGTGGAAGCATTTAAATTCACACAATATTAATATAGATAGTACATGAAAAAACCAATGAAAGAGCATCTAATTTTACTGTCATTCCCACTGTCAGACAGTAGAAAGAGTCCTGGTTTACTATATTTGGTGGTAAGTTGAAACCAGTTTATACACACACATTTAATAATGCTTGACATATAGTAGGGAATTAATAAATATTGATTTCCTGACTGACTTGGATATGAGAGTAAGTTGGTAAGAAAGAACATGTTGTATAGAGCTAATATTAGATCTCTCTCTCTCTCTCTCTCTCTCTCAGGGGAAAGGGGGAACAAAAGGAGAGAGCGAGAAAAATGTATAATTCAAAACCTTGCAAAATTGATTGTTGAAAACTACAGTTGGAAAAATAAAAAAAAATAAAAAATAAAATAAAATAATAAATAAATAAATAGATAAATGAAATAAAAATAAATAAATAAAATATTTAAATTTAAGAAAGAAAGAAAAAAAGTACGTTGGTATAGTATGGTGGACAGAAGCTTGATAAAATCCATGAAGAGAAGAAATCAATCAATTCTAGGACTTGACTGTAAGGGTGGAGGAAGAAAAGGAACCCTGTTGCTTGTTTTTCCATCTTCTCTGCCTATTTTGTCATTTTGTTTTAATGGAGTGTCCATAGGGTCTTGTACCAGCTTGAGTTTATGAGCCCACAAAGTCTACAAAGAGCATATACCACCGATCTATTAGTCAGTCTACTGGCATTTTAAAGGACCTACCTTGCACCAGTCACTGTGTGAAATGCTGGGGATTCAAAAGAAACCAAAAGACAATCCCTGCACTTAAGAAGTTCACAGTCTAAACTGACGGGACAAATCAGAGGCTCATCAAGAGAGAAGTCAGTAGTAAAGCAGAAGTTGAGAATTTAGCTGAGATCTGAAGGAAATCAAAGAAGCCAGGAGGTGAAGAGGAGAAGGGAGAGAATTCCAGAAATGGGGTACTTCCAGAGAAAACCCTTGGAGTTGGTGGAGAAATAGCAAGGGATCAGAGAATAAAGTGAAAGTTCTGGATAGATCTGGGCCAGCCCTGTGCATCTGACATGTAGCCACTGAGTCTTCTTCTGGTTTCCTTTAGGGAAAGGTGGTGTGATCATAATTCTGGACATATATCAAAAGTGCACTAGCATGCATACCATGAGCTAACATAGTCATAGTGGGGAAAAACAATCCATCTGATGCTTACTCACTGTGAGAACTTAAGTCACTTAATCTCCTTGGGTCTCAGTTTTCAAATTTGTAAAATGAGATGGCCTCTCAGGTCCCTAGATTTATGAACCAACTTCCCTTTCGTGTCCCATTGGACAATTTGGAAGGGGTAGTGTAGAACCCAGGAAACAATGGCAGTAATTGACTCAAGAGTCAGCAAACATTGGGTTGATAAGTCTAGTCCAACTATCTACAAATACCTGGGATGGCATTCCGATCTATTCTCAGGGGGGCACCAAGAGGATATATTACCTTATCTTGGACTGTGCCAGTTAGTCTTTCAGATTTGAACTAGCATTTTTTTCAATTTTATATATATATTTCCCAATTATATGTTAAAACAATATTTTAACATTTAAAAAAATTTTTGAATTTCTTTTATTTGCTTTTTTAATATTTGGACTGGTACTAATTCATCAGATTAACTATAGATGACTTTTATTATTAGGAAATCTCAAGGGACTAATTTTGACCTAATGGTGTTCCCAGTGGAGGCGTAATCAATTGATGAAAGTTCTTCCAATAAGAATTCTCTTGTGTGTGTCTTACTTGTAGCAAATCTAATAAATGCTTTAAAAATTAATAACTGAATGAATGAAGCTCATGAGGATACCACAAGATTCCTTGATAAATACAATTATGGAGGTACTAATGTCTCTTAGATTATTAATATCTATGCCCTAGGCATGTCAACCTACAATGATAGAAGTAGGGTCCCAATACAAGGATCTCTATACTAATGAAATCACAGATTGAGCTTCTTTTCTAAGAACTGTGCTGCAATGAGGATTCAGGTACAAAAGTGAAAAATTTTCTTATCCTGGGTTCATGAACTATAAATTTGGGGTTGGGGTGTCTGTGAATTTGGATGTGAAAAAAAATATCATTTTTACAACCTCAAACTGAAATTTAGCATTTCCTTTAGATGTGAACAAAAGCAACAGACATTATTCTGAGAAGAGGGTCCCTAGGCTTCATCAGATTTCCAAAGGGACCCACGACACAAAAGAGATTAAGAATCCCTACCATCCTGGAAAGCTTCCAGCATATTGGGAAAAGCCCTTCTGAAGAACTGACATGGCTCATAGGATCACAAATTTAGAGTTAAAGAAAACCTTGAAGATTATCCCTTAAGGATATGAGAAGTGGCCACCTCAGCAAGATCAAAGATGTGTTAACATAAAGAGGAACTGTGACAGATTTTATAAAATTTCCTTTTTTGTTATGTCATAATCTTGCATGTGAAATAAATGACATTACCCTCCAGGCCTAGTCAATGAAGGACTCCTTAAGTATCCATATGAGAGCTCAAGCTAATTAGAAATAGTACCCCTAAAAGGTCACTGGGTTGGGGGAGGGTTTGGCACTGAAAGTATCTCAGGATTGAGGGTCTTATCTGCTAAGCAAAACCTCTCTTACAAAAAGAGAAAAAGGAAACGAGAACAGTCCCTGCCTGAATCTGTCCTCCATAAGTGGCATCAAAATTAAGAAAATTTTATAGTGCAAGAGGTTCTGTGGTACCCAATGTACTCATCATAATCTAAAATGGAATGATTGATCTGAAGAAAAGTTTCAGGATGGTCATATATTTTATTCTTGCTACTTGGATAGCAAAATTCTTGTTTCTTTTTGTCCCTCATATTTATAGAGCTTCAAATTATTTTTAGGAGGAGAAAGAAGACTAAGACATTTCCTACCTACTTTGAGCTACAAAATAGGAGAAAGGGAAGAAGTTTTGCATAGGTCTCTGTCCTACTTCAGTCCCAGGGCCATTTCCAGAAGTTTTCTGAGAATCTGCCAACTTAACTCGTAAATAATTATAGTGAACTTCAGTTCACTGTTGGGGGATGATGATGGAAGGACAATGTAGGGAGAAACGTAAATCAAGATTTATGTAACTCAAAGGGAATTTAGTGGTCATTTCATTCAAATCCTTCAATTTTTGATTGAAGAACTCCAATGTCACCTAAATAGGAGGCGGCAACTCTGAGATTTGAACCCAGGTTGTCTAACTCCAAATTTAACTCTCATTGCTCTGGGTTCTTAGAATACAAGACTCTTCTTCCTTTGGGCTAACCAAACTGGATTTCTTGCTGTATCTCCCATAGTGATAATCTATTCCCCACCTCCATGCAGTGCCTTGTACTCCAGGCAGTACCTCATGCCTAGAATGTCCTTCACTCTCACATCTTAGAATCCCTCATTTCTTTCAAGGATCAGCACAAGGACAGTCTTCTATGGGGCTTTGTTTCAGTTGCTTGTGTCTCCAGCCAAATTAGCATATCTTCTGTGTGCCTCCCAAATAAGATGTTTACTGAATGAATGAATGAATGAATGAATGAATCTTCCTCTCTAGAGTTAAATCTCCTTAGGAGCAAGGAGTATCTGAATTTTTTCTGGATTTTCCCTATGCTTAGCACAGAGCTTCACACAATAGTTGGATATGGTCTCTCCACAGACTTGAAGAAAAGAGAGGCATTTTATTTCAATGGGCATTACATTTTTCTGAGAATGTGGGTCACAGTGGAGGGGGGAGATCGATAGAGAGAGAGAGAGAGAGAGAGAGAGAGAGAGAGAGAGAGAGAGAGAGAGAGAGAAGGGAAGGGGAGAGAGAGGAGGGAGGAAGGAAGGAAGGAAGGAAGGAAGGAAGGAAAGAAAGAAAGAAAGAAAGAAAGAAAGAAAGAAAGAAAGAAAGAAAGAAAGAAAGAAAGAAAGAAGGAAGGAAGGAAGGAAGGAAGGAAGGAAGGAAAGAAAGAGAGAAAAAAGAAAAGAAAGAAGGGAGAAAGAAAACAAGAGAGAGGGAGGAAGGGAGGGAGGAATAAAAAAGGAAAGAAAAAGGAAAGAAAGGAATGGAAAGGAAAGGAATGAAATGAAGGATGGAAGAAAAGAAAAGAAGAAAAAAGGAAGAAATAAAAGAAGGAAGGAAGAAAGGAAGGAAGTCTTTAACAAAGAAAAAGCTTTTGTGGAGAAACAATATTTTTGTAGGCAAAGATATAAAACATAAGATCATAGAATCTTGGAGATGGAAGGAAATGGAGGGGTATTTTCCAGTTCCACCATGTTAACAAGTCTGAAGAAGAGATGAAGTGATACTGGGTTTCACAGTTCTATCTGTTGAAGAGATACAACTAGTACACAAATAAGTCAATTCAAATTATATGCAAAGTGGATGCAAGGTAATCTGGGAGTGGGAAGGGGTTGGCAGGATGGGCATCTGAGCTGAGCCCTGATAGGAATGAAGGATTTACACAAAAATGTTAAGGGGAGCATCACAGACTTGGAGGGAGCTTTTGTAAAAGCAAAGTGGGAACTGCACCGTCATAGCAAGAGAACAGGAAGTAGGGCAGTTTTACTGGAATATAATGTACATGAGAAGGAAGAATATGAAATCAGTTGGAAACATCAAATGTACTCAGTGTGTGAAAGGTTTTTAAATGCCAAACAAAGTAGTTTGCATTTTATCCTAGGGTCGGTTAGGTGGCATGGTGGATAGAGGACCGGAAGCTGGAAGACTCCTCTTCATGAATTCAAATCTGGACTCAAGCACTTTTTAGCCATGTGATCCTGGTCAAGTCCCTGAACCCTACTTGCCTCAGTTTCCTCATCTATAAAATGAGCTGGAGAAAGAATTGGCAAACCATTCCAGTATCTTTGCCAAGGAAACCTCAAATATGGTCACAGATAATTGGAAATGACTGAAACGACTGAACAGCAACAATTTTATACTAGGGAACAATAGTATTAGAACTAAGACTAGAAGAAGCCAGGCTCTTTGAGTTTTGGTCCAGGATGCTTTCCACTATTTACTACTAACTTCCATGACCTGAAGGTCTATAGAAGAGTGATTTAGCCAAATTTAAAGATCCTGTGAAAAGATAAATTTGTTAATTGGGATAGGTTTACGTAAGGAGATGTTGGAACTGATAAGTAGATGCAATTTCAAAATTTGTGTTGTGAAAAAAGGATCCTAAATCCCAATCACAAATAACTAATAACAGCACAAAGTGGAGAAATTGAGGGAAAGATCAATCCATCTACTAAGTAAATTTCCAAACTTCATTGTGAGTCAAAAAAAATCAACAAAAGAACAGAACATGTCATTCCAAATCCAAGAAGCATTCATTCAACAATACCATTAAATGCTCTTGATCATTTTTGGCTCCTGTTTAGATTAATCATAAAATTTAAGGAGGACACAAATTGTTCTAAATGCACACCAAGTTATTACAAATGAATTCAAAGTGCCCCTTAAAATAATTTATTGAGTGCCTCATCATGGTAAAAGAGTATAGAAATGAAAAAATTCTTAGGTATCTATTTATAGACCCATATAAGAGTAATGAATTGTGGGAGAAAATACATCTTGACACTGGGTAGTAACACTGAGATAAAAATCACCCATCTATTTGCAGTCCAACTGATCTATCTCCAGAGTCATAGAAAGAAAATTTTGGAAAATTTGGACTCTCTTGAATTTATAATTAAAAAAGCACAGTCGTGCTTTTCTAGGCAAATATTTCCTGGAGCATCCTTTTGATATTTTCCTTAGTGTAGGACTCTTTTACATAGATGAATGAATGAAAGAAATAAAAAGCACTGAGATAAATACTAAGGAAGAAAATAGAAAATCACAATGTTATTTGTTCTTAAAAAATTCACTTTCTAACAGAAGACAAAACAGGAGGATTCAGCTGGGGTTGATGGAAAGGCTTTAAAAATTAATAACTGAACAAATGAAGCACATGAAGATACTATAAGATTCCTTGATAAATATTTACTAATGTCACTAAGGTTTAGCATTGGAGCAGATAGCAAGGCCCAAGGATACACTAGCAGTTAAAATGGAAATGCCTGGGGATCTGAAGCGTAGAGTAGCAGGGCTGATGGAAAGGCCCAGATTCAATGACCAGAGAGTTGGTAAGGTCCATTAATCTACCATCTTAGTGGAAAAATTGTAGTTAGTGACTCTCTTTTCATCTAAACAGTGTGAAATCTACAATTTGCTGTTTAGGATAGGGCAGTCCGCCTTCACTGGTAGTCAGTTGGACGATCCCTGTTACATTCTCTTGGCTTCCTTGTGTCCTCTCTTACCTAACATTAGGAATGGAAGAAGAAACAATTAGGTAGTACAACAATCCTAAATCATACATATGTGTGTTGCTTTGAATAATATTGTTTCCCCATTTTCAGTCAGATAAATAAATTGGAGGAAGGGAAATATAACCAGGGTCTAGGATTTGTCACAAACTTAAGGCAGATTCCATCAGTTTGCTGATGGGACAATTTAACTTCTTCATGGGAAAGGTAGGGAGAGTTACAAGAATAACATTTTGTAATTGGTTCTAGTTGGCTAAGCACACAGTGAGTGGGATTCTTTCTGACTGACCTTGGTGGCATTCCAAAATCCTAACCTGTTTCCACCATATCTGTCTTGTACTACTAAGGCTCCTCTACTTCTGATAAAAGCGACTGTTTCATCCTCTGTTCTGGTAAAAGAAAATACTGTACAGAGAGTCTTCTTCCCTTTAAAGAGGTTGTGGTCCAAAGAGATCTGATTCTTCAGCCATTGAATTTGTTCTTTTCCCTTTTAGGTAAAGGAAATATAGTCAACCTGGCTCGGGAAAAGTGAATCAGGGTATATGAGTATGTATATAACACACACACACACACACACACACACACACACACATACAGTCTGCTATATAATAGGTGTTTATTGCTACATGTCATTATCTGTTTTTATAGTATTTCCTTCTGTTTGAATAGAAATCCTGATTCAGCCCCTCTCTCTTGTTCAGTGGGTTACTGGATATTATTTTTAAAAAAATCAAAATTTACATTCAATTATTTTCAAAGTGACCCCTTCAGATATATTTGCTCTTTCAGCCACCTTCTTTTTAAAGAGTCTTAGACGGCCTTTCAGCTACAAGTGTTTGAAGATATCACATTGTTCTTTGTAAAGATTGAAATGATTTTTAAGGATAATTTTGATTATGAGTGATTTTTCATGGTATTCACTGACTTTAGAGACTAGTTGAGGAAAGATTTAATTAATTTTAATTTCTTTCTGTCAATTATAAGGGAAGCTTGCCTTAGGGAATTTCACTGGGAAATGATTTTGGGAACAGGCATCACTGAGTACAGGTGGTTTAAAAGACAGATTTTTTTTTTTTCCTTCTCTAAGGAAGAATGATCCAGGTAGAGAACTGAAAAATGTCTTCTTGGTAGCAAGTTGGCTTGTTTATTTGACAAATTGAGTTTCAGTAATCCTTTAGGGAGTGAAATGGTTACTATTCTTCATTACTATGAATGTCACTACAAGGAGGGATCCTTGCAGTAGTATGCTTGTAAATATTTAACAACTGCCTCTCAAAAAATGTGCCTTACTTTTTTTTAACTTTATTTTTATTGAGTTTTCTTTTTTTGGGGGGGGGTGGGTGGATATGTTTACTTTAAAACATGACTGATGTGTTAATGCTTTTTATGACTATACATTTTTAACCTATATCAAATGACTTGATATCTGATGAAGGGGATTGGGGTGGGAGAAAGGGAGAGAATTTGAAACCCAAGATATGAATGTTGAAACTTGTTTTTGCTTGTAACTGGAAAAAATAAAATACAAAATTTTTTTAAAAGTGTGCTTGATTTGCTTTTTTTATTTTTTGCAAGGAACTGGAGTTAAGTGGTTTGCCCAAGGCACACAGCTAGGTAATTATTAAGTGTCTGACGCTGGATTTGAGCTCAGGTCCTCCTGACTCCAGGGCTGGTGCTCTGTGCCACCTAGCCACACCTTGATTTACTCTTACATTTAATTTACATGAACATTTTCTTGATCATTTACTTAAATCTAGGCAATCAACAAAGCAATAAGTCAAATGCTTATTTGTGGAGTTTGGTTTCCATGGTATAAAGGCACACACTAAAAATTTAACCATCAGCTTTTACAAGTTGGTTTGGACTGACTCCAATACATTTCTGGATATTTGTCACTTGTTTTTTTAAATTAAGAAGATTGCAACTAGGGCCAGGTGCCTTTAAGGCAAACCTGTGACCCATGTGTCAGGATCATAGGTTTGATTGTTATATGGGTCAATGACATTTGTTCTATTTTATGGTTACAAACTCACTCCTAGCCAACCACCTGAAAATAAATAAATGAGAAAAGCAAATTCATGCCCTCGGCTATAAAAATAATTCAAAGTACATGTCCTATTGAATCAGCATCATCCAAACAATAAGCATCTATTAATTGCCAATCATTGTATAAAGAATCTGGGATTCAAAATAGACAAAAGATACCCTGCCTTCAATAAGTTCACAGTCTAATGGGGGGGGGGGGCAAACAAGCCAGCAAATCATGGTACAGAAGTTAGGCAGGAAGCCTGTGCTTTGGTACCTATTTTTCTCCTAACTCCTTACCTGACCTTGGACTCTGACTAGACCTCAGGAGATTGGGTTAGTTGATGTCAAAGAACCTTTCCAGTACCTATTTTGTCTCATTTACAAGGTCTAGTCCAATTGCATTTTTACTATCAGAGAAAGATGACTGTGCTATGCTCCTAGTTTCTGACAAGAGATGTAAAATAACTGAGCTATGAAATATTAATATATTTTCACCTGGGAAAAATCATAAAGATCACACATCAATGTTGAACTGAAGGATTTAAAGTCTATTTTGCAGGAGGGAGACAGGATGAATAGATAGGTGTGATGATGTACACCAAGGAAATATTCTGCCAACATATGAGCTATGCTGAAACAGCAACTCTTCTCTCCTTGAAAATTGAGCAGTATTTATCTAAATCAACTTGTCGTATTTTCTGCACCAGCAATCACCAGGCTGATGACATAAGCAGCACATCTTTGCGGCATTTTTGGTCAAGCTACCTTTTCTTTGAAAACCTCTAGCACATGAGGCTATTTTGGTTAAGCTGATGATTTCTGCCATGCCAAAGTCTACTTGGAGCCAAGAAAAGCTCTAATCCACAAAAAAGTATCACTCCAGAGGCAACTAATTGACATAGTGAATAGACACTAGCCCTATTGCCTAATAATTGCCTAGTTGTGTACCTCGAGCAAGTCACTCTAATCCCATTGCCTTAAATAAATAAAATTTAAAAAAAAGTATGGGGGGGTGGAGACAAGTTGGTGGCATGAAGGCAGGAATTCCCTGAAACTGGTTCCCCACCAAAACTCCAAAAGCCATCAAATTGTGACTTTAGATAAAATTTAGAGGGGCAGAGCCTACAGAAAGACTGAGTGATACAATTTCCAGTCCAGGACAACTTAGAAGATCTGAAGGAAAGGTTTGTTTCACCCTGACCTGGGGTTGGAAAGAGCTGCAGTGCAGCAGCAGCAGCTGAGCCGGTGGGAGCAAACTAGCTCTAGCCTTCCAGGAAGAGCCTGTGTGGGGCCTGGGTCCCTGGAGGCACCTGGGTCCATGGCAGAGGGGGCGGTTTCTAGACCTCCTGGCCCAGGGATCACCAGGGAGAGCCTGAAAGGGTGATGAGAGAACTCTGCCACACCAGAGTGAGTGTGGAATCAGTGCCCACCTCAGAGAAGCCCTGTGGTTAGAGCCTACAGGGGTATTGGGGAAGCCACCCAGCACTTCCAGAGTTCCCAGCCCATAGATGAGAAGGGGGTTGGGAGAGACTGCAGCAGTTTCTCTGCTCTCCCTGGGACAGGACTCTGCTGTTTGCTCACACTCAGATCCAGATTGCAGTCTGGATCCCCACAACACCACCTAGCCCAGCAGGAACCCTCCTCACATCTCCAGGGCAGAAGGGAGGGCCTAAATACAGGCAAGAGAGCAGTCAGAGCCTCTCATAAGACCTTAGAAGAGTTAAGCTCCCTATGGGGTGTCCCAAAAAACCCCCAAAGCCTTGGAAGTGTGGTAAATCTATCATAGACTGAGGAAATGAACAAACAACAGAAAAAGAAGAATCTGACCATAGAAAATTACTTTGGTTCCATGGAAAATTCAGGAGATGACAAAGTTGAAGCTTCTGTATCCACAACCTCCACGAGAAATAGAAAATGAGCTCAGGCAATAGAAGAGCTCAAAAATGACTTTAAAAACAATTAAGGGAGATAGAGGAAAAACTGGGAGAAGAAATGAGAGCAATGCAGATAAATCATGAAAACCAAGTCAGCAGCTTGGTGAAAGAAATACAAAAAAATACTGAAGAAAATAACATGCTAAAAACCAGTTTGAGCTAAATGGAAAAAATCAACACACAAAACAAAAAGGCAAATGAGAAGAATGCCTTAAAAAGCAGAATGGGCCAGCTGGAAAAGAAGATAAAAAAGCTCTCTGAAGAAAATAACTCCTTCAAATGTAGAATGGAACTAAATGAAGACAATGACTTTGTGAGAAATCAGGAAAAAGTAAATCAAAGCCAAAAGAATAAAAACTTAGAAGAAAATGTGAAATATCTCATTGGAAAAATGACTGACCTCAAAAAACAGATCCAGAAGAGATAACTTAAAAATTATTGGGCTAACTGAAAGTCATGACCAGGAAAAGAGCCTAGACTTCATTTTTCAAGAAATAATAAAGCAAAATTGCCCTGAGATCCTAGAAGCAGAGGGTAAAATGGAAATTGAAGGAATTCACTGGTCAGCTCCTGAAAGAGATCCCAAAAGAGAAACTCCTAGGAATATTATAGCCAAATTCTAAAACTTTCAAGTCAAAGAGAAATACTAAAAGCTGCCAGAAACAAGCAATTCAACTACTGTGGCTCTATAGTCGGGATTACACAGAATTTGGCAACATCTACATTAAGGGCTTGTAGGGATTGGAATATGATATTCTGGAAGGCAAAGAGCTTGGATTACAACTGAGAATCGACTACCCAGAAAAACTGAACATTTTCTTTCAGGGAAAAAGATGGACTTTCAATGAAACAGGGGACTTACAAACTTCCCTATTGAAAGGACCAGAGCTGAACAGAAAGTTTGATCAGGTGAACCATAGAAGGAGTGGATAAGAAGGACTAACTATGAGTAGTTTTGTGAGGTTGAACTGTTTTGTATTCCTACATGGGAAGAAGATACTGATAACTCATATGAACTTTCTCATTCATAAGAGCAGTTGGAAGGAGCTGAATATAGTGGTGTGATATAGTAAAAAGATGGAGTCAATGGGTGATAAAGGAAAATACTGGGAGGAGAGAAAGGAGAAGAAGAAGGGGCTAAGATAGTTCCCATAAAAGTAAAAAAAAAAGCTCTTGTGATGGAGTGGAACAGGGAAGGTGAGGGGGAATGAGTGAGCCTTCATTCTCATCAGAAATGGCTCAGAGAGGAAATAACATACACACTTAGTAGGGTGAGGAAATCTATCTTACCCTAGAGAGAAATGAGAGGAAAGGGATGGGATAAGGGGTAATGGTGGGGGAAGTGGGGGAATAGGGGATAGAAGAGAGGGAAGATTGTGGGAGAGGGTATTCAGATACAACACACTTCTGAACAGGGACAGGGTGAAAGGAGAGAGAGAGAGAGACTAGAACAAATGAGAGTGGGAAGGAATGGAGGGAAATACAGCTAGTAATAGCAACTGTGGGAAAAATAGTGGAGCAACTTCTCTGGTGGACCTATAATAAAGAAGGCAACTCATCCCAGAGACAGAACCATTGGAATCTGAACACAGCCTGAAGTACACTTTTCTTTCTCTCTCACTATTCTTGAGATTTCTCTATCTCACAACAAGATTATTGTAATAATATAAAATAAATAAACTAAAAAAACCACTACTGGGCCTATACCCCAAAGAGATCATGAAAAAATGGTAAAAACATCACTTGTACAAAAATATTCATAGCAATTCTGTTTGTAGGAGCAAAGAAGATGTCCATCAATTTGGGAATGGCTAAACAAATTGTGGCTTATGTATGTGATGGAACACTAAGAGGGATGGGATTTCAGAGAAGTCTAGAAAGATTTGCATGTACTAATGCTGAGCAAGATGAACAGAACCAGAATACTGGATACCCTAAAAGCAACATGGGGGTGATGATTAACTTTAATGGACTTGCTCATTCCATTAATGCAATAATCAGGAACAATCTGCGACAGAATATCATCTGAATCCAGAGAAAGAACTGTGGAGTTTAAACAAAGTCCAAATTCTATTACCTTCATTTTTTAA
This sequence comes from Macrotis lagotis, assembly GCF_037893015.1. Lineage (NCBI taxonomy): Eukaryota > Metazoa > Chordata > Mammalia > Peramelemorphia > Peramelidae > Macrotis > Macrotis lagotis. The sequence goes on from NC_133663.1 coordinate 63,949,737, forward strand.
AAAAAGTGTCATGTACTTATATAATTTTGCTATCTCTAATATTTTAATTTCTCCTTAAGGATATGATTTCTCTCTCAACACATTCAATTTCTTTTTTAATTTAATTTCTTTCTTTATTTTGAATTTTACATTTTTCCCCCAATCTCACTTCCTTCCCTCCACATCCCACAGAAGGCATTCTGTTAGTCTTTACATTGTTTCCATGGTATGCATTGATCTAAGTTGAATGTAATGAGAGAGAAATCATAACTTTAAGGAAGAAAAATAAAGTATAAGAGATAGCAAAATTACATAAGCTGAGGTTTTTGTTTTTTGCAAGGGGGGTTAAATGACTTGCCCAAGGCCACACAGCTAGGTAATTATTGAGTGTCTGAAGCTAGATTTGAACTCTGGTCCTCCTGACTCCAGGGGTCGGTGCTCTATCCACTGTGCCACCTAGCCACCCCTGAGGTTTTTTTTTTAAATTAAAGGTAATAGTCTTTGGTCTTTGTTCAAACTCCACAATTCTTTCTCTGGATACAGATGACATTCTCCATTGCAGATACCCCAGAATTGTGCCTGATTGTTGCACTGATGGAATGAGCAAGCCCATTAAGTCAACACATTCAATTTCTATCAATGTATAGCATGGAAACAATGTAAAGAAGGGTGGGGGTAAATTGTAAAATTTAAAACCTTATATAAAATGATAGGTAGAAATGACTATTACATATGATTGTAAAGCAAAGAGATGATAAAAATATTTATACAACTCCTTTTGTGGTGGCAAAGAATTGGAAATTGAAGGGGAATGGCCAAATTGTTATACAACAATGTGTTGCTGTATTATTATTATGTATTATTATTATTATTATATAAGAAATGATGAGTTGGGGGCAGCTAGGTGGCACAGTGGATAGAGCACCGACCCCTGGAGTCAGGAGGACCTGAGTTCAAATTCAGCTTCAGACACTCAATAATTACCTAGCTGTGTGGCCTTGGGCAAGTCACTTAACCCCACTGCTTTGCAAAAAAAGGAAAGAAAGAAATCATGAGACTTCAGGAAAGACTTTCATGAACAGATGCTGAGTGATGTGAGGAGAACCAGGAAAACATTTTACACATTAACCACAACATTGTGTGAACAACTATGATGAACTTAATTTCTCCCAGCAATTCAGTGATCAAGGACAATTCTAAAAGATTTGTGATACAAAATACCATCCACATCCAGAGAGAAAACTATGGCATCCAAATGCAGACCAAAGCATGCTATTTTTGCTTTTTAAAATTTGTTTTATGTTTTTTTTTCTTTCTCAAGGTTTTTTCCTCTTTTAGTTTTTATTTTTTTCACAACATGACTAATATGGAAATATGTTAAACATGATTATACATGTATAACCTATATCAGATGATTCATTGTTGGAGGGAAGGGATAGGGAAGGGAGAGAAGTAGAAAAATATAGAACTCAAAAAGTTAACAAAAAGGTGAATGTTGAAAACTTTGCATGTAATTGGAAAATACAAAATAACATTAAAAAAAAGATCATGATACCATCTTTTCCCCCATTAAAGGTCTTATCTTGTCTACCTTTTGTTATCTTGACTCAGGATTCACAATCACAGATTTTTAGGTATAATTCCTGTTAAAGCTGCATTTAATTCACTGATAGACACACACACACACACACCCAGAGCATTACTAAAGATGTTTAGGGAAGGAGATTCCCTCCCCCCACCCCCTTCTTGACTTCTACCTGTTCCCCATGGTTAGATCAATACAATTGCCTTCATATCTAATTGAATTTGATTACGTTTTTTCATCCATCTTATTCAATAGAAAACAATGGAATTGAATGGTGTTTTTGTGGTTTTGTTTTGTTTTGTGGGAAGCAGTATTGTAAGTCAAGAAGACCTTGGGTCACATAGTGCCTCTCTCCTGGCTATGTAATCTTGAACAATTACAATCTCTTAGTGCTTAAGGCTACTGTCTAAGACTATAAGTCATAGATAGCTAGCATTTCTATGGTGCTTTAAAATTTGAAAAAGTTTAACAAATTTACCTTATTTTATCCTTAAAACAACTCTGAGATGTAGGAACAATTATTTTCTGCATTTTACACATGAGGAAACTGATGAGCAAACCTGCATCAGTAAAGGGAATTTCCATTCCTAGAGTTCCCAAGCATAATTGGAAATTATCAGTCTAATCTCGTCCAAAAATAGAAGAAACAAACCTCAAACTGCAGTATAATAATTTCATTAGGCATGCCTTTCAATAATTCAGTTAATGTCACTTATTAGCTATGTGACCCCTTGGTAAATCATAGCTAACTGTGAGCTTTGGTTTCCTCATGTGGGTATTAATAAGCTTCTATTTCACAGAGTCTTTATCAGGATCAATAAAAATCACTATGCAGATCTATGGATAGAGGACTGGGTCTGGAGTCAGGAAGTCTCATCTTTCTCAGTTCAAATTCAGTCTCACACACTTACTAGCTATGTGACCATGGACAAGACACTTAACACTATTTGCCTCAGTTTCCTTGTCAGTAAAATTAACATGAGAAGAAAATGGCAAACCACACCAGTATCTCTGCCAAGAAAACCCTAAACAGAGTCACAGAGTCAAACGTGCTATATAAGGAACATGGACTATATAAATGATATTTATTATTTTTGTTATTATCTGGTGAATCAGTTTTCTGTCTAAATTCTAAGAACTGCTCTCATAAATCTATGGACTGACCCTACCAGCCTATCCACTGCTTCTCTACTATCCCTGTGTTCAGAACAGGGATTAGTCAATGCCAAGGAGCTTTAGATTTCAACTGATTGGCCAAGGACCTTTCACATATTAGTTGAGAAATCTGATGTGAAGAAACTGCCATCCATTGCATTCACTTGAGCTTCACTCACACCCTAGGTAATTTGCCTATTTTCTCTGAATGATAAGGTATCTTACTTTGAAATCAAGTCTTTCCTTCTCACCTTTCCATTTCCCAAGTCTGACTCAGTTGGCAGCTTGCTAGCTCCCAATATCAAGATCCTGAGAGAAGGAAGGAATAGAGAACATAGATGATGAGTTCCCAAGAATTCTATTAACCATCTTTCTAGGATTCTTTAAGAAGCAATAGAAGAACTATCTTTGCATGTAATCAAAAAAAAATAAATAAAAGGGGAAAGAGAAGCAACAGGGCAAGGCTGCTGGGTTTGACTGAATGAGAATCGTAGCTTTGAACTGGAAGTTATCTTAGAGGTAAGATATCCCAACCCCTTCACTTTACAAATGAGGAATCTCAAAATGGGACAGTGATTTGCTTAAGATTGCACAACCAGGACATAGCCAATGCAGGAGGCTTCCTAGCTATGGAGACAGAATCTAACTACTCTCCCACTTCTGGGACTGAAACTATTTGGCGAAGCACACAGATCATATGATACAGACCTAGTAGTGGTATTACTGAATCAAAGGCTATGTATAGTTTTATAACCCTTTGAGGGTAATTCCAAATTGCTCTCCAGAATGGTTGGATCAAGTCACAACTCCACCAATAATGCATCAGGGTCCCAGTTTTCCCACATCCCCTCCAACCCCAATCAATCTTTTTGTGTCAGTTTTAGTCAATCTGATAGGTGAGGTGGTACCTCAGAGTTGTTTTTAATTTTACATTTCTCTAATCAGTAATGATTCAGAACACTTTTTTCAGATGACTTTAGATCAGACTAATGATTTTCACTTGGTGTAGCAATTTTTCCCCAACACAAATGAGCAACTCTATACAACTTATAAAGCTAACCCTTAGACAAGATCTTGAGTTCTAGCAGGGGACATAGATTACTTAATGAACTTAGTTTGCCTTAGACACACTCCTTCTTCTTGGAGTGGAGTAAAGGCAGGGGATTGAAGAGGCAAAGGGAGAAGCCTTATGGATAACAAGAGAATCTTAAGCTGTGTCTGTACAGTTTAACTGTACAAACTTGACTTTTCCAATTTGTATATGCATCAAGATAGACTTCTCTCTTTGCTGCTTTGTAAGATTAAGGTAGTCTTTCTAAGTGTGTTGAATAGTGTGGTTGAACTCAACAAAAGTCTACATACTTGGATAAAAGAATGCAGGTTTAATGGACTCTCATATACTTCCCTAAGGTGAAAGAACAGTGGGAGGGAATAGATACTTTGATAAAGGTGGCAGAAGACTGGGCATTTGATTTGTTCTGAGAAGGAGGTAACCTTTCACCAGTGAAGTGGTTTGCTTTTGTTAAAAAAAATGCATATAAAGAAGGTCCCAAGGGATTTTAATTTCTTTTTAATTTAATTTAATTTTTTTCTTAATTACATGCAAAATTTTTAATATTCTTTTTTTTAAATTTTGAGTTCCAAATTATCTCCTTCCTTTTCTTTCCCTTCCTTAAGAAGTCAAACAATTTCCTATTGGCTATACAGGTATGGTTATGAAAAATGTATTTCCATATGAAAGAGAACACAGGTAAAAAAATGAATAAAGTAAAAAAAAAGTATGCTTTGATCTGAATTCAGACTCTATCAGTTCCTTCTCTGGAGATGGATAACTTTTATCATATATCTTTCGTGGATCATTGTATTGCTGAGAACAGCAAAGTCATTCACAATTGATTAGCAATACAATATTATTCGTTCAGAAAATTTTTTTATTTTTAATTTTTTGAATAAAACAAGCATTTCCATAACAGTATAATAAAATAAGATGATTACACTTGAACCTGCAAATTTATTTTCTGCAACTTGTTATATCTGAGTACCCTCTCCCTTGATCTTTGATATGTAGATGACCACAGCACTACCCTCTACCCTGGGGCTATAAGGCGGGATCCAGCTATCTTAGTAAGGAAGCCTAAACTGCACCCTGAGTCTGAGTGTAGGCAAACAGCAGGGTCCTGCCCCAGGGAGAGCAGAGAGATCTCTGCAGACTTCCCTTACCTTCTCTGGGGGTGCAGGATGCTTTCTCCCGATTCTTCCCAGGTTCTGTGGTCGGTGCTCCTCGCTCCACACTCACCCAGGTGCAGCAGAGTTCTCTCCGCTCCCCTTCAAGCTGTTGCTGGTGATCTCTGGGCTGGGCTGGGCCTGGCTGAGCTGGGCTGGGCTGAGCAGTGGCTTTTTTTCCCACCCCAGGTCTTGGCAAAGCACACCTTTCTTGTGGAGGTTCTAAATTATCTTGGACTGGGAAAATGTAACACTCAGTCCTTCTGTGGGTTCTGCCCCTCTAAATTTTGGCTAGAGTCCTCATTTGTTTGTTTTTTGGGGGTTTGGGGGTTCAGAGTTGTTGGGGAATGCTGCCTTTACACCGCCATCTTGGTTCCTTAATTGGGGATCTTTTAGGGTTTTTCCTAGTTTTTAAAATTGCATACCCAATTTATTGCTCTGCTCTTTCTCTCTATTTTATTGATGTAAAAATTTAGAGATAGAAATTTTCCTGTGATGAAAGTTTTACTGTGTCCCATAGGTTCTGATATTTGCATTTTCTTTAAAGAAATTGATTGATTCTATGATTTGTTCTCTAGTCCACTCATTCTCCTCTCACCTTTCTTCAAGTTCAGAAGACTGTTACACCCTTCTAGTTAAATATCATTTTCTCTTTTACCTAGATTTGATCAGTAAAGTTCTAATATTACCTACTCTCCACCCACTCCTATTTTTTTCTGTGTCAGTTCTTCCTTTCATAATTCAGTTTTATGACATAATTCTTCCTTTTTACTTTTTTTTACTATCCAATTTTGTTTTTTAGAATCATTCCATCATACACAACTCAGCTACAACCTTCCTTTCAAATTACCCTTGTAATGATGAGTTTTAAGAATACAAATGATAATTTTATATATAGGAATTTAACAGTTTGACTTTAATAATAAATCTCATAGTTGACCTTTAATGTTTTCTTTATATTTCTTCTGGATGTTTTATTTTGAATTTTCCATTGAGTGCTGGACTTTTTGTCACATACACCTGAAGACCAAATGTCCATTTTTCCCCCATTCAGTATTATACTCAACTTTGCTGGGTAAGTATTCTTTGTCACAACTCCAGTTCTTTTGCTCTTTGAAATATAATATTCCAAGACTTAAGGTCTTTTAGTGTAGAAACTGCTAGTTCTTTGTATCTCTGCAATATTTAAATTGATATTTTTGTTGTTGGTTACAATATTTTCTCCTTAATCTGGGAGTTTTGAAACTTGGCTATGACATTCCTGTCATAGGAGCAGCTTGATGGTACAATGGGTAGAGCACTGACCCTGAAGTCAGGAGGACCTGAGTTCAAATTTGGCTTCAGACATGTATTAGCTTGTGACCTTGAGCAAGTCACTTAACCATGATTGCCTTGCATCCAGGGCCATCTCCAGTCATCCTATTTCATATCTGACCACTGGACCCAGATGATTCTAGAGGAGAAAATGAGGTTGGTCACCTAGCACAGCATCACCTCACTCAAATCCAATTCATGGGCTTGTCAAGGCATCATCTTCCTGATGGCATGGATTTCTTTGAGAAAGAAAGACAAAAGCATTATCATGCTTCTCCAATTTATCATTTTCCTTTTTTTTTGTCCTATTAAACAATCTGACATATGTGAGCAGGTATCGCAGAGTTGTTTTAATTTGCATTTCTCTAATCAATAATGATTTAAAACACCTTTTCACAGAACTATAGATAACTTTGATATCTTTTTTTTTAAATTGCCTGGTCATATCCTTTAATCTTTTCCTCAGTAGAGATTGAATCATTTTATAACTTCCAAGTAATTTACAAAGTGATGTACAAAGTACTACAAAAAAGCATTGTGTAATAAGATATATTGCCAGAAACTTGAGCACTGATCACTTTAGATGAATATTAATATTAATTAATAATAATCAATCAACATAGCAATCATAATGCAATTATATAATAATTACAAATAATAATGAATAATATTAATGAAAACTATCACTCTGTTTTCTATTTTAGTTCTTAAAACTTATATTTTATTAGGAAGGGAACAAATATTTATTAAAAATCTGCTCTGTCCAAGGTAACAAGCTGAATGGTTTATAAATACCTCATTTAATCCTCACAACTCTGGGAATTTAGTGCTGTTATTATTCCTATTTTACAGTTGGAGAAACTGAGTCAAACAAAAGTTAAGTGACTTGCCCAGGGTCACACAACTAGTATGTCTGAGACCAGTTTTGAACCTAGCTCTCTTCTCTATTCCAGGGTCCAACACACTAACCACTTTGGTACCTAGTAACCTTTATTGAAATAGGATGGGGATAATGGAGCCTTGTTCTCATTGTATTACTTGTTATTCAGTCATTTTAGTTATGTCAGTCGTGTCCAACCATCTGTTTAGGATATGCTTGGCAGAGATACTGGAGTGGTTTAACATTTCCTTTTCCAGTTCCTATTACAGATAAAGAAAATGAGGCAAACAAAAGTTAAGTGACTTGTCCAGGGTCCAGTCACCAGATTTAAAAACTGTCTGACTAATACCAGGTCTGTGGTATTATATGATATAGAAAGAATCAAAAGTGTGATGGAAAGATACTTAATTAGGGCTTAGTGAGGCTATAGCAGATTAGTTGTCAGACTTAGCACAAGAAAGAGAGAATATATCTCCAATAAAGAAATACACTATATTAAGCCAAATCTGTCAGAGATATTTTAATAATGTACAAGCTGTTTGCATAAAGAAACATTATGGCCAAGAGTTCCTCTTGCAAATCAATTAATCAACAAAAGTACATAGCTTTCAGTAAGGGTTTTTAAAATTATTTGTAAGGGAACAACAAGGACAAGTGGGTGTACCTGTAGAAGATTCTCAGAAAACTAAGAACATTCCCTCCCTTGGACAGAACATGAGTAAACAAAAGAACACTCCTCATAATTGAGTCATAAAAGCCCTGGGATATGCCCTCTCTGGATATCGTCACCAGTTCTGATTTATCAGGTTAAATTAAGAACATTTCCAATATTGACTGCCTCTAATTCAAGGGAGTCTATTAACTAGATGCCCATTAACCATATATATTCTTAATTTTTGCAGTATAACTTGAGGGTGGCATGGGAAGGGATGTTTATTCCTACAAATTATCAAAATCAATTTGACATTTGTATCAAGCTGTACAATTTTATGAAGGATTTTCTGGGGTCCAAGATATTAAAATAATTGTCTATTTAGAATATATAGTAAAACCATAGATTGGAAAAGACCTTAGAGATCATCTTAGAGTTATATAATTACTGAGAAGGAAGTTACCTTGGAGTTTTGCTCATTCTATTCTAATTATGAATCAATCATTTAACAAGATTTTATTAAGGATGGACTTAAGTGATAGACACTGGGTTAAGGACTGGGAATACCAGAATGAAACAATCCATCTATATTATATAATGAGTCATCATTCAGCCTTTCCTTGAAGACCATCAATATAGAGGAACAAACCCTGCCATTCCATTTTGCTTCAACTTTTAAGTTATTCAAAGTGTTTTTCTTTATGATGAATTTAAATAGGCTTCCTTGTCACTTTCACCATTGGGACCTAGTTCTGCTTTTCAGGGTAAAGATCAGAGACCATCCAAGGATCAATGGAAGAAACTGGGGATTTTAGCCTGGAAAAGGAAGAATCAGATGATCATAGAGTAAGACCTAGAATTCATCCCCAGCAGTCATGTAGGTTCAACTTTTTACCCTAATCTAATTATACAGATGCCAAAATATAATTGTCTTCAAGTATTTGAAGAACAGTCACTTGAAAAAAGAATCAGACTTCTTTTGTCTGATCTCTGAGAGCAGAACCAGAAATACTTGTTGGAAATTGTAGAAAGATATATTTAAGCTTGACATTAAAACAAAACAAAATTTTACTAATCAGCAGTGTCAAAATGAAATACTTGGGAGGTAGTAAGTTCCCCATCACTGGAGGGCTTTGAGCAGAAGTTGAGATTCCTGTTCTGGTCTAGGTTGGATTAGATGACTTTTTTAAAATTTATTTTTATTAAAGATATTATTTGAGTTTTACAATTCTCCCCCCAATCTTACTTCCCTCCCTCCCCCGCCACGGAAAGCAATCTGTCAGTCTTTACTTTGTTTCCATGTTGTACATTGATCCAAACTGAGTGTGATGAGAGAGAAATCATATCCTTAAGGAAAAGACAAGAAGTCTAAGAGGTAACAAGATCAGACAATAAGATATGTTTTGTTTTCTAAATTAAAGGGAATAGTCCTTGAACTTTGTTCACACTCCACGGCTCTTTATCTGGATACAGATAGTATTCTCCTTTGCAGAGAGCCCAAAATTGTTCCTGATTGTTGCACTGATGGAATGAGCGAGTCCTTCAAGTTTGAACATCACCCCCATGTTGCTGTTAGGGTATACAGTGTTTTTCTGGTTCTGCTCATCTCACTCAGCATCAATTCATGCAAATCCCTCCAGGCTTCCCTGAAATCCTGGAATTAGATGACTTCTAAAGGATACCATAATATGCATCCCAAAATTTTGAAACCAGCTTACCCACAGAAATGTCCCACTAGAGACAGGCTGTCAGGACTCCCCTGTTACCCTGTTGTACTTGGCAGTATTAGAGAATGAGTGTGCCATTAATCTTGTCTCCATAGGAAGAGACTATCCATATGGCAGTAATTGATTAGTACCCCAGAAGTAAGACATAGATTCATAAATTCATAGATGCTACTAGAATTATAAGCAGGAGTGTGCTTGAGTGTTCAAAGGACTCAAAAGAGTCAACTGTCAAATTTTCAGGGTGAGCATTTATACCTTGGAAATTTGCAAATGTCATACAATAATGCTTAATTTGTTATTTTATTGATTGTCTAAAAGTTAAATGTAAGAAAATGATGGAGAAAATGTTAATAATATAAAATTTTAAAATATGATGTAAGTACATATTCAGAAGATCTAGTTTCTAAACTTTTGTAAGCCCACCACTGGCTATAAGGAAACTTAGAGAACACTTAGTCCTATCTTTAACTTTACAGTCTGAAGTTGAGAGAATATCTGATTTGCCCTAAGTCACAGAGATAACCCAACAAGGAGGAACCTAAGGTCTCTTATCTTTTAATCCAATTCTCTGTCCAAAGGCTAAACCTATCAAAAGACTTTAAAAAGAACCCCAGGAAAATAAGTGACACTTTATGTACAATAGGCTTTATGAGTCTCACACATTGCTGGTTATCATCTCCACATATTTTACTACCTTCAGATCAATGTTACCCAAAATTCTGGAAAGGCCATACAACTTTTAAAATATCCCTGCTAGGGGCGGCTAGGTGGTGTAGTGGATAAAGCACTGGCCTTGGAGTCAGGAGTACCTGGGTTCAAATCCAGTCTCAGACACTTAATAATTAGCTGTGTGGCCTTGGGCAAGCCACTTAACCCCATTTGCCTTGCAAAAAAACCAAAAACAAAACCCTAAAATATCTCTGCTATAGGATACCTTTTTTCCCCTCAAACTGTGAAATTTATGAATCTTTCCCCTTGGTAGGGTCTTTAGTCCCTACCATTAAGGGTCCCCTGAGGATGGAGGTCTTTTATGGACCTTCACCTTCTTTGAGGTCCGTGAGGGTAAGGTAGATTCAAATGAGATAAGATATTTGAAAGTCATTGATGCATAATAAGACTTAGAGGCTCACATTCTCTTACCTCAGACAAGTCATATAAGAATTTACCCTGAAAATAGAGAAGGAACAAATGTAATATGTTGTTAATGAAACCAGGGAATCTCTCATCTAATCCAACACACTAGTTTTACTCAAATCCTGTAGAGAGATAAGACTATCTTCCCAAGTCTCCTCAACAAGGCATGACCAACAATATAAAAATGTTAAGTAAAATAGGATATATTCAATTGTCATAATAAATCAGAGATGAGGTAAAGATTATCTAATAATTTAAATAAATGGATTTACATAGTGAGTATCATATGATTTAAAACAAGCAAATAAACTCTGCACTGAGTTGAAAGACTAGGGTTCAAATCTTTTTTTTATTCTTTAAAATTTATTTATTTATTTTAAAGATTTTATTTGAGTTTTACAATTTTTCTCCCAATCTTACCTCCCCCCCCCACAGAAAGCAATCTGTCAGTCTTTGTTTTGTTTCCATGTTGTACATTGATCCAAATTGAGTGTGTTGAGAGAAAAATCATATGGTAGGGTTCTGGTTTTTAATCCACTCTGCTATTTGATTACGTTTTAAATTTATTTTTTTATTCTCATTTTGTACAAATGTTTTTTTGCATTAATAAAATATTCTTGTTTACAAGTAAACAAAATACCCCTCCTCCTCCCCCATGAATATAGATAGACTTGTTTGGGTGAAAAAAGTAAAGGGGAGAGGAAAAAAATTAAAATAAAAAAATAATAATAGTAATAATTGTAGGTATGGCCAGGTGGTGCAATGGACGAAGCAACAGCCCTGGAGCCATGAGCACCCGAGTCCACATCCAGCCTCCTAAACCCAACAATCACCCAGCCGTGTGACATGCAAGCCACCCCAACCCCACTGCCCTGCAAAAACCAAAAAAAAAAGAAAGAAAGAAAAAAAAAGAACCAAAATAAAATAAAATAGTAATCATAGTAGGGGTGGCTGGGTGGCAGACAGAGCATTGGCCCTTGAGCCAGGAGCACCCGGGTCCAAATGCGTCCCCAGACACCCAAAGATCACCCTGCTATGTGGCCCCAGGCAGGCCATCCAGCCCTACTTGCCCTGCACCCTCCCCCAAATAATAATAACAAAAAATGTGCTTGAGTCTTTGTTCCAACAGCAACAACTCTGTCATGGGTGGATCTCATTCTTTATGATAAGTCCATCACAAAAGTTATTTCCATATTTTTCCACCATTGCCATTGCTGTTCGCAACTCCCCCCTTTCTTATTTCTCCACTATCATGTACTCTATTTTCTCTCTCCTTTCACTCTGACTCTGCTGTAGGGTCACTGAGTGGCACAGGAGACAGATCCCTGATCCCGGGGCCAAGAAGCCCTGAGCCCCCATACCACCCCTTAGGCTCAGAATCCACCTGGCTCTGTGGTCCTGGGCAGGCCTTACAATCCCAGCCCCTTGCAAGAAGTAAGAAAGAAAATGTGTTATATCTGGCCACTCTCCCCCCATGGTCCATCCTCTCCTCCTTTATTCACATCCCCACCCCTTCCCCTGCTCCCCGCTCCTTCTTGCTCCAGATGTCTATACCCCATTGAGTATATTTGCTGTTTCCTCTCCTAGCCATCTCTGATGAGAGCAAAGGTTCCCTCATTGCCCCTTGCCCCCCCCTTCCATATCATTGCAATAGCTCATTGTAATAAAAAAAAATCTTATGTGAAATATCTTGGACTATTCCCCCTCTCCTTTTTCTTTCTCCCATTCCATTTACCTTTTTTTTCTATTGACTCCATTTTTACACCATACACTCAAGAGTTCCTCAGACCCCAGGAGCCCAGGGATGGTGTCCCCAGCTCTCCTGCACCAGAATGGAACTCTCCCCCCGGCCCTGTTGGCAAACTCCAGAGAGTCAGCACCAACACCAGTGCCTCTGCTCCCTAGTTGACTCAAGCCCCCGAGATCTAGCTCCACTGCTGATCCAGCAGGTCCATTTCTCGGGCCCTCAGACTCCCTGGCTCCAATTCAGCCACTAATCTGGCTGATTCAGGGCTGATCTGCCCTCTGCGCCTGGACTCACCTGCCTGAACTCACCCAAAGTTGCAGAAGACAAATCCTGAGGTAGATGTTCTTTCTCCTGGCTTTTCTTTCTGGGTTTTGTGAGCCAAATTTCTGTTAAGAGGTTTGTTTCATATCATAGATGGGGAAAGATCAGGAGACTTTAGAACTGTTCCTGTCTTCTCTCTGCCATCTTGGCCGGAAGTCTAGGGTTCAAATCTTGACTCTACTAATGAGTGAGTACCTATGTAACATTAGGCAAATCACTTACCTTTCTGTTGCCTCAGTTTTCTCATTTGTAAAATAATGGACAAGATGACTTTTCAAGTCTTCTACATTAATCAGTTATCAAATATTTATTCGTTACCTATTGTATAGGAGACCCTGCTGATACAAAGACAAAAGAAATGGTCCAGAACCATTTTGGACCTCATTCTAATTGAAGAGACAAATACATTGGAGTTTTGGGGGGAGACAATGGGGGTTAAGTGACTTGAGTAGGTCATACTGGCTGAAGTTAGATTTAAATTCCTCACTTCCTGATTCCAGGACTGATGTTCTATCCACTGCCTTAAGAAAATAAATTCCTAAGTATATGTAGAATAAATACAAAGAGAACAGATACAAATAAATTTGTTGATATTTAATAATTTCAGTTCAACTCTTTGAGATCCCACTGGGAATTTTCTTCCCAGAGATATTGGAATTATTTGCTATTTTCTTCTTCAACTCATTTATAGATAAGGAAACTGAAACAAATAGGAAGAAGAGCACTCAAGAGAAACAGGAAAGGCTTAGTCTAAAGTAGATAATGTCTGACTTGTATCTTGATGGAAATGGGGTGAAGCTAGGTAGGAATTCATTCCAGACTTGGAGGATGACCATTGCAAAGGTGCCATGGAATGTTAGGTGTGAGCTATGGGAGTGGGAATAATTTACTAGGAAGTTGGAAAGATTGCTTGGGGCCAGTTGTAAAGAGCAATAAAAGCTTAACAGAAGAGTTTACTTTGGCCTTTGGGGCAACTAGTGTTGTAACTTGTTTCCATCCTTCATTCTAGATCAATATCAATCAAGAGGATGATGACTGCTCTGTGAATTGGCTTTAAGTAAAGTAGAGTTACACAAAGTCATCACCCTCACTCTTTTTTCCCACAGTCATTGAAGTCCAATGGCAGAACTAAAGCCAAGATGACTGGGGATAGCCCAGGATGCAATGAAAGATGCCATCTATATTGTCTTTGATGTCTGACCAAGCTCTAAGCACACCACAGCACCTGCTTCAACCACCTTCATGGCCACTGGAACATATTCTTCTCATCTGCCCATTCTCCTGGGGGAAGGTCTTCCCTGCTTGGGGTGAAAATCCTCTTAACTCAACCTTGGGTGTGAGTCCCAGCAGTTACTCTCAACCTGGTTAAACCTGTCTATGGAGATGGTTTTACTGAGACACAGGTGAGAGGTGACAGGCAGACACTAAAAGTGGATGGACCTCCCTGAAAAGAGTTCAGCAAAGGTACTCATTTGCCCCCAATAGCATTTATTTAGCTCTTAAAGGTCTTTAAAGCATGAAGCATTTCCTTTGACCCTCACACCAATTCCAGATCAGTCAATTAACTTCTAAGTTTTTTCATTTGTGAAACGAAACCTCTAAGGCCTCTTCCAGCTCTAAATCTGAATTCTAATTTAGCAGTCTTCTTCAAGTGTCCCATAAAGGAATTTGGAGGAATTCCAGGGATCTTGCTATCTATAATATTTATTTACAGATGGTCTAGAAAGTGTGTGTGGGGGTACCACATACTCTGGAAAATCTCCATTTGGAGACAAAAGACCAGGAGATCTAATTTCCATTTACTAGATGGCTGACCTTAGACTTAAGATCTCCAGCCTTCAGTTTCCTCATCTAGATAATGAGGAATCTAGACTAAACAGCTTCCCTTAGAACTCAAGACTTTTTATCTCTGAACCTTCTTTTAACTTAATGACCTTTCATATCACAGGAGTGAAATAAGAAAAATTATGAGGAAACAAGAGAATATGGCCTTCCCTAAAGCTGGTGGAAAGCTGCCACAATGATCCAAAGGACCTTTGGTAATCCAACTCTGCCTGAAAAGAATGTTATTCAGAATTTGTTGTCAAGCATCCCACTGAGGAAGGAGCATGCAAGAAGGTTCAAGTCAAAGACCACTGGTACCTGTTTTTTCAATGAAAATGTACATATATGAGCAAGATAATTAAGAAGTAAATGAATGTAACCAACTTAGTTCTACTTATTTAGCTGAGGAAATTCTCATTTGCTGAAGAAAATCATTGGGTAAGCTAATTAGAACAAATAACAATTCTTTTTTTTTTTTAGTTTTTTGCAAAGCCACACAGCTAGGTAATTATTAAGTATCTGAGGCTGGACTTGAACCCAGGTACTCCTGACTCCGGAGTGGTGCTGCATTCACTGCGCCACCTAGCCACCCCCAATGTGTTTGATTGTTGATAGCATTGTAGCTTGATATATAAGACCCCCAAAACAAATAAAAATTATAAGGATTTATTTGGAGCATCTGGAACCAAGAATCTAGAAAAATTCAATAGGTAGAATTCGATATCCAAAAGATAAAAGTCTCCTGTTGTTGAAGGACATGGTAACACTGTTGGGCAATCTTCCTACTGTACAATTTAAATTTCACTACCCTGCTCAGAAGCTTTCAGTGACTCCCCATTGCCCACCAAGTAACTTGTAGGCTGTCCTTTCAAATTTTTCATGATCTGACTCTAAGCTACCTTTCCAATCTTATTTCACACTATCCTATGTATCTCCTCTATTTATATTTCTGCCATTCTGAATAGTTAACAATTCTATTTTCTTTTGTTTGATCATTTCAGTCATGTCCAACCCTTTGTGAACCCATTTGGGATTTTCTTAGCAAAAATACTGGAGTGGCTTGCCATTTCCTTCTAATTTTACAAATGAAGGAACTGAGGCAAAAAGGGTTAAGTGACTTGCCCAGGTTCACACAACTAGTAAATACATAAGATCAGATTTGAACTCAGGAAGAGTCTGACTCTTAGGTTGGCACTCTATTCACTGTGCCACCTAAGTGCCCCAAGCCCAGGAGGTCAGTGCTATTTATTATCCCCATTTTATAGGGGGAGAAACTAAGACAAGAGGTTAAGTTACTTGACTAGGCCACATACTTATGAAGTGTCTGACTTCAGATTTGTACTCAGGTCTTCACATCTCCAGGTCCAGTATTCTATGCGTCGCAGTATAAAATGCCAATTATTATTTTTGTTCATCTTTGCATTTTCCAGATCTAGAGCTGAGTTGAACCAGGCAGCTTTAGGAAATTAGTGAAAAGGCCTTTTTGATGTTTATATTTTCCATCTATTTATGAGTTGTGTTTTACTGGTTTTTAATTCTATTCTTGGTGAATATTTGAAGGAAACTTCAGAAACCACTTAGTCTATTCACTTCAACAGGTCTAGTTAATTTTAAAAAAAAAAACTTTAAAAAATATTTTTATGAATTTGATAAGAAAAGTTAGAAGTTCTCCCTCTGAAAAATCACTTGGGGTTTTTTGATTAATTCAGTGGTTAATTTGAAATGCAGTCTATAGGCAGAGAGCTCAAAAAAAGTCTTCATCTGTGTGGACATTAAAATTGAAGTGCTTCTTTTTATCATTTTCTAGGCTCATAGCTAGTCAGCCTATGACAGAGAATTAATTTGTTAGGTAAATGAATTCCTTCTAGATTCGCCCTAGGACCCATATCTGAAGAAACCACTCCAGAGGCAAATTCAGGTTGGAGTTGGGGGTGGGGGGGTGGGGAATTCAATGTCTTAGCTCAGAGGTCTGTAACATGATGTCTTCTCTCCTACCACTAGTAGAAGTTTGCAGTCCCCTAGAGGTTTCATGGAGGAGTGGGGACTAGTATATCCATAGGACTGAAAGGGAGTCATGGGCATTATGGAAGCATGTCCTTTAAGGAGGAAGCATACCTCCTTCCTCTTCCCCCCCCCAATATATCTACTCACCCAGGTGAAGCGATCATGGTATAAAGCCCTCATACTAGATGCATGAATGAATGATAAAACATTTAATATATGCATGTGCTAAGTCCTGGATATTCTAATACAAAAATAAGATAGTCTTGCTTTCTGGGAGCTTACATTCTAAGAAATGACTTCATTTAGGGTTGGGTTTGTTTGTTTTTTTGTTTGCTAGGCATTAGGTTTAAGTGACTTGTCCAGGGTCAAACAACTAAGTAAGTATTAGGTGTCTGAGGTCGAATTTGAACTCAGGTCCTCTTGACTCCAAGGCTGGTGCTCTATCCACTGCACCACTTAGCTGATCCCTATTTGGGGGTTATCCTAGCAAAGATCCTTGAGCAGTTTGCCATTTCCTTCTTCAGCTCATCTGATAGATGAGAAAACTGAAGTAAACACATATGCTCACAAATTTCTGAGGCTAGATTTGAGGATGAGTCTTCCTGACTTCAGGCTCCATGTTCTAGCCATTGTACCACCTAGTTGCCCTTGAAATCAGTCATAAAGAAGTTGATTGTGACACCCTTTCCAGCAGTCATGGCAGTATTGACTTGACTACTGGAAACCAGGATGGGAGGAGGAGATATGAGTGCAGCAGCAGCATGGGAGTTGGCAAGAAGATAGCCAGGATGGAATGAATAGCACAGTAGGGACCAGCTAGTTAGAGTGGGAATGTCTATTGATCTTTGATACCAAGGAGGGAACAATGGCTGTTGAATCAGGAACAGGACTGATACAATCAACAAGACTGGAATCCTGCCTGAAATACTCATCCACCACCTTGACCTCTCTCAGTTTCAGAACAATGGCTGTTGAATCAGGAAGACTTGAATTGGAAACCTTCCTCAAATACTCACCCATCTATTTGACCCCTCTGAGTCTCAGTCCCCCATCTGTAAAACTAAGAGTTGAACTTGACTTCTAAGGTTCTTTTTTGCCCTAAGTCTATCATTCTATGATCTTCTCTAATGCTGGGAAAGTTCAAAAATTATTGAGGATAGATCCCTGAGATGCCATTGCAGCCTGGAAGGGACTTCAGCCTACTTGCTTCAAGGTCAGCTCCAGAGCTCTCCTAAAGGATTCTCATCCACAAAGGCTAGATTCAGAACCAAACCAGAACCCACCAGAGAGGAATCACAGACAGGGCTATTGCCCCAACAATCTGGGCCTATTGTCTTTCAAGTTTAAACTCTTAGATAGACTCAGGTTGGTGTGGGGTTGTCCAAAGACATAAATCAAGTTCAAGGGCCTCTCAGATAAGAAGAGAAAGTGATGTCATTTCAAGATAAATAGATATGGAATCCAGAGTCTCCATAATCAGATCCTAGCTCCTTCATTTACTGCATACATATACAAATACTCATACATCTATCTGTGAATGTGTATATACATAGATGTATGTATATGTCAGCTTAGACTTAGAGATGATAGCAACTGGGTCCATTCCCTCATTTCACCAATAAGAAAAGTAAGACCCTCATATTAAATGACTTACCCAAGGTCACATATCTAGAAAAAGGAAGAGCTGGGATTTAAGCCCAGATCCCCTCATTCTTCTTAGAGGCACTTCCCCTCTGAGTCTCAGTTTTCTAATCTATATAAAATATACATATTATATATAACATATAATAATAACCCTACCTTATAGGGATATTTTAGGGATCTATGTTTTCTCAACTTTAAAGCACTATATTAAACATAGAAGCTTTTGGAAGTCAACCCCCCCCCCCCCTTTACAGATGAGGAAGTTGAGGCCAAGGAGTTCAATGACTTGCCTAGGATCACACAGCTAGTGGAACAGTATTTGAGTTCAGTTTTTCCTGACTCAGCCCAGCACTGAAATGTGAGTCATTATAATCTTAAGCTTTGAACTAAGGGATAAACCAAACATATCAGGCATCTTGGAAACAAGTTAAAAAAAGTCAACAAGACATTTTAGGGTCTCCTAAGGACTACCAAACTGTCAGCCCAGAATTGAAAACAATTTAATACAGTGTTTGGGAGCTGTAAGAAGATAAAATCGAAGTTGGCAAGAAGGGCAAGGGGGAGGAGTAGGGCAAGTGGGAGGAGTAGGGCAAGGTGGAGGTTCTTGCCAATGTAAAAGTCCACAATAAAGCTAAGCTCATACAAGGATACACCACTGGCAATTTGGGACTTTTCCCCTTGCTTCTAAAACTTCCAGTTGCCTATTTCATTATTTCCTTGCAAGTTTTGCTTTGGATTCCTTAAAAAAATCAGGGCTCATTTATATTATTTGGCTTCATTCAAACTGGACCAGGATCCATTGTCAGTGTGTGGGACAGGCATGTAATTATAGCTGCTTTTGCAATAGTAGTTATTATGGTTTAGCTATATTTTTTCCATTCCCCCCATCCCACACCCTCCACCTCTAATTCAGTCTGGAAATGTTTTAGCAGCTTTCATGTTAGAGAATATTCATCATAGACTGAATCACTGTTATAATGTCAACCCAAAATACATAAACTGTAACCAAATCGAGTCTCCATTCTGTACCTAGGAAGAGACAAGCAGACTCTCCTGGGGACTGAGTGTAAATGAACTTCCCTCTGCAACATTCCCCCAATCTTCCCCCCCTTTTTTCCTGAAGCCTAATCTTTGGAACCACAAACAAAAGAGAAAAGGTCAGCACAATTATTTTCTGTGATTCTAATTTAGATGAGAAATGGTACAAGTGTTTAGCCATCTGGGAACAAATAGGAGAGAATTGTGTTAACCATCCAGAAAGATAAATCAAAATGGAAAAGCAGCAGGACCACTAATAACTAAAATGCAACAAAATTATGGAAGAAAAGAGGTCTGTCTATCTTCAGATCCTGATGGAATAAAGTCATTAGAAAGCAATTATTGAGCAGGGTGTTGTACTAGGTTCCTCTTTGAGATCACATGGGTTTCTGAAAATAATAAAAAAGCCACGTGACAACCAGACAACCAGAATGAACTCTAATTAAGGAGTATTGTTTGCAAGGTAAGTTTTACACCTACTTGGTTGGTCTGAGTATGGTCAATAGACATCTCAAGCAAGATACATATTAATTAAGATTTAAATCAGGACCTAGGTGATCCACCCTAACACTATTACAGAGAATAATATGAAAACAAAAAATATTAGTAAGATAAGATTGAAAGGATAGAATACTGTTTTGATGGAAGGAGTATATTAGTTGCAGATTGATGATACATAATGCCAAAGCCTTACATCTATGGGGGTTCCACCCACAGCCACTCTTTGTTTCCACCCCCAACCCAAGACTTGGTTCACCTGGAAACAGTTACTGCTAAAAAGCTATTAGCACTTGCCCTCTCTTTACTGGGTTCTACAACTCCCAACTCATCTGTGAGAGATAAATAAATTTCTCTTTTTTGTTTCTGTTCCCTAAAAGTAACACTGTACTTTTATTAGTCATTTAAAAGAGATTTGCTATGAGTACTGTAATATGAAGATGGCAGAAACTAAGGGTTGAAAGTAGAAAAAGAAGTGGGATAACTCAAGAGAAGAGAGTGTAAAAAGTATATAGTTTATAGTTGACCCCAGTCTTCCGTGCACTTTCTTAGTGCCATTTCCTTCTCTTTTCTAGTAATTCTTCCAGAATGGACCCACTTTTGAGCTAGTCCCCCCAAATATGTCCACTAGGAGATAACTCAGACCTCAATACTTGATTTGGAAAAATGAACAAATTTCTTAATTCTTCCATATTCTATTCCTTCAACCTTCAGTGTTGGGTCCCAAAATCCTTTTGCCTGGGCCATCAACCCTTGGTTCTATAGTTCCCCTAGTGAGCCTTTCTTTCCCTCTTTTGAGTCAATGACCCAAAGGTCTGGCTGGAATTGTCCCTGGCTCTCGAAAACAAAGATCCATCCCTCCTTTGGATTTCAGGACATGTTCCCCTGTTGGTGTGCTTAATTAATAGCACTCTTGTCTTATTTTTAAGTCTGTATCTGAGTCTATTTTTTTTTTCATCCCTGACAAACCTCACCTCTATGGTTTAAAACCACTCCTCACTCTTACTTGCTGCTTGATCAGTAGTCTTGTAGTAGGGTATTAGCATCTTCCCAATTAGAATGTAAGCTCCTTGAAGGCAGTAACTGTCTTGTTGCTTATGTATCTATATCTCCAGTGCCTAGCATATAATAAACATTTAATAATTGCTTTACCGTTTATTATAGTCTTAACCTGGAACATTAAGATTAATTGATTTGGTCAGATGATCTCTCAACTAGGGTATAAGAGCGAATGCTGTCACCTGGTTATCTCCTGAAGCATTCTGTGTAACAAAAAGAATACATAAGAGAGTTTATGATTTCACAGTTCTTTTTCTCAAGAAATTTAAGGTGAAGTTGTTGCTAAATTTATCCATCATATGATATAATATCCATATGACCACATTAAGGAAGCCAGGGCAGCTGAACTGTGGAATCAATAAACAGAAGCTATACTCCACAGCCCTGAACATTCTATCAACCTCTCTCTACTCTAAGGCTATGGCAGGTAGAAACTAAAGGCAAACGGAAGCAGGTCCTCCGGAGGGTGTTTTATAGGTTAGGTCATCATTCTGTGGTTGTGTGGTGATTGTTCAGGAGGGAGAACAGATCATCAAGAATCCACAATGTTTCAATGACATTTGGGGAGGACTGTTGGTTTATTTAAATTTAATTCTTTTAAAAGAGCTTTTCATAGATTCTTAGAAGGATAGAGTTACAAGGAAATTTAGAGTTCATGTATTTTGGAGTCCTGATTTTGCATATGAGGAAACTGTGGTTAAAGAGGTGGTGACTTGCCCAAATTCTACTTCAGGGAATATTTAAATGCCTAACTTGCTACAGACTTGGGGAAGTCAAGAAATGAAACATGGCTCCTCTACTCTTGGAATGTATGGGCAGTAATCTAGGTCATACATCTAGCTAATGGCAGAGCTGAGACTAGAACCTGCTAAGCCTTATAATTCATCTAACCACAGGCTTGGAATGAGAAAGAAACACAGAAGTCATTATGAAGGGCAAATCATTCTTGCTGCTGTTCCCACTACTTCATGCTGCTTCTCTCAGCACTATTTACCATCATTTTGACTGTGTAATATTCAAGATTGTCAGCACATGCTTTTTTCCCCATATGTAATAGGTTTGTGTCTATCTATCTATCTATCTATCTATCTATCTATCTATCTATCTATAAAGAAATATGTCATTAGCATCCTGTGGCTATTTTGCTGACCAAGTATTTGGAAATGAAAGTTTTCCCTTTCTGAAGGTTACTTTGCCATTAAACCAGATAGTTTCATGATTCATCATAGTTTCACATAGTACAGTATATTTAATATGTATTATTCTTTTAATATGTATTATTCTGTTACATTATTTATACTGTTGTTAAATCACAGAAAAAAATATATATATATATGTATGTATCCTAGGACCCAAAGATGCTAACAACAGGGAAAATAGCTAATAACTAAGACTTTCCCCCAGTTGCTAGGATCTTTGTCTAGGGGAAGATGCCTATGGAATCTGAGCTAGCATTTCTCATGTAGAATACCAATGGCAATGGGAAAAAATCAGATCTTCTATAAGGCCTTTGATTTTAGAGAATAACTTTAACCCAATGGTACTTGGCAGATAATTGTATCCTGAAATTGTTAATTGTCACTTGCTTTTACTTCTAAAAATAGTAAAGGTCTCCATCTTTTTTCCCCAATAGTAACTTAGAGAAGTTTCTATCTGAGCCTAAGTTGGCTCTCTATTACTATAATATTCTTCACATTTTCCTTGTTAGCTAACCTTGAATAAATTGGGAAGCAGTCTACTTTTATACATCTCTCACCACCACCCCCAACCAATTATTACACTCAAAGATTCTAAAATGTGGTATTTTCTAATACAAAAAGACATAGCTAGGAAGCCGTCTTTGGCATTGTCACACAACCCCAGTCTGGGAAACTGCCCCTCTTGGTTATGGTTTCAGAGACCCATAGCTGCTCACTCTCATGTCCATATGACTAGAAAGAATATATATTAATGCAATTTTGTGGGCATGTATAAAATATATGTATAAAATTTATGAGCATGTATGTGTAAAATTCTTTTCCCTTTCCATGACGAGTACAGAGGATTACTACAAAATCATCTATATGGAGAGGCAATGGGTGACCCTAATTTGCCTTATATTTATCCTAAATTTGTTTATTTGCAACTTCAAATTCAGGTTCTAGTTCTGCCAAAGAGCTTCATCCTTCTGTCTTCTTTTTTCTTCAGGATCAATATTTCCCATTAGCTATTTCAATTGTTCCTCATATAATAAGAATAGCAAAGGCTCCACCATCTTATTTTTCCTCTTCTGGATGTTCTCTAATTTATTGATGTCTTTCCTAAAATATGGTGCCCAGAATTGGGCTAGGGAAGTGTAATGGAATTATTGTCTCCCTAGACCTGAATACTAAACCTCTTTGGATTGACCTAAAAGATGATTTGATTCATATCGAGCTTTGTTTTCATTTTTATTGTTCAGTCCTTTTTCAGTCATATCTGATTGTTCATGACCCTATTTGGGTTTTTTTGGCAAAGATCCTGGAGTGGTTTTCCGTTTTCTTTTCTCATTCATTTTCAGATGATGAAACTGAGACAAATAGGATTAAGTGACTTGCCCATGGTCACAAGGCTAGTAGGTGCTGACATCACCTAAAAACAAATATACTTTTTGTAAGCTTTTATCTCTATAATAACAAACATGACTCTCCCCTTTGTATCCTCGGCATTGACATCCTGGAGGGGAAGTTGGGCCCTTATGCACACCTATGTAATCAGCATGCATAGAGAAATTTTTAAAGCTGTGTATGATACCCTTATTCTGTTTCTTCTTTTTTGAGACCAAACTCTAGAGGCTTACATTTGTCCTTTACTAGGAGAAACTCTGGAGCTTAAAATCATGTTTAAATTAATCCTTTATTAAAGCCAAACTCACGGAGGTCTTTATAAGTGACTGAGGCCAAATCTGAACTAAGGAAAAATGAATCTTCCTGACTTCAAGCCTAGAGTTCTATTCACTGTACCACCTACCTGTCCCTCCATATTGAGTTGGCATTCACTAAAACTCCTGGATCTTTTTCAGATGATTAACTCTCCAGATTGTATATTTCATCTGTTAATGTAATTATTTGAAAATAATATTCTAGATGATGAGAAGTAATATGGCATAGTAGATAAAATGCAGGAGCTGAAGTCAGTGATACTTGAATTCATATCCTAGCTATATTATGCTTGTGGGCAAGTTGCTGAATCTTTCAGTTCTCTAAGCCAATAGTGTCAAACTCAAATAAAATCTGGGAGCCCTTAGTCATACTGTCTAACAATGTCATGTTATCTATGTTTAATTTTGCTTTTATTCATCTGTTGAATATTTTCCAATTATATTTTAATTTGATTTGGGCCAAGGAAGTGTTACAGGTCTAGTTTGACACCTCTACCTTTAGTCTCTAGGAGAAAATTTGCTCACCTGTCAGTTTTCTACACCAATAAAATCATTAGTGATCACCAATCACTTATAAAGACCTCCGTGAGTTTGGCTTTAATAAAGGATTAATTTAAACATAGTTTCAAGCTCCAGCGTGGTGGTGTAGTGGGTAGAGCACCGGTCCTGGAGTCAGGAGTACCTGGGTTCAAATACAGTCTCAGACACTTAATAATTACCTAACTGTGTGGCCTTGGGCAAGCCACTTAACCCCATTTGCCTTGCAAAAACATAAAAAAAAATAAAAAAAAAATTAAAAAGGATATGATTTCTCTCTCAATACATTCAATTTAGATCAATGTATAGTTTGGAAACAATGTAAAGACTATCATACTGCCTTCTCTGGGGGTGGGGTGGGAGGGAGGGAAGTGAGATTAGGGGAAAAATTGTAAAATCCAAAAATAAACAAACAAATAAATAAATAAATGAAACTAAAAAGTTGCCAGTCAGATGAATTTTTGTTGTCCTATAAAATGAATTTCTATTAAATGAGTGATATTTTCCCCATTGGTTAATAATTAAATTAGAGGTATATTCCCCATTGAAAATATACTCTGGCCCCAAATGCTAAGGAAGGGAGAAAACATTCTTTATAAGTAAAAATTAATGGAAAACAACATTTTGTTAAACATAAACTTGGGCTTTACTCTTGGATTTTCCATTAACTATTTGTATCACTTTAGCAATTTATTTAATCTTTATGAACCTCAGAAATATTTCATTTATAAAATGATTGATGTAGGTCAGTTCTAAAATATATTTGTCTTTCAAAATATGGTCTTTGACTAGATTACTTCCCCCCAACTGGAAACTGTCAGACAATATGGTTTCTGGTGTATTTCTATAATTCCTACAATCCCCCCTCTCTGTACCCTTTGGTTTAAGTCACCATAGCAAGACAAAGCTTGAGATCTAGGTTCTGGTTATAAGCATCTCTTTTTCTAGTTGAAGACAAAAATAAAACAGCTTTCTTCCTAATCTGCAGGTGCCCCAGTCAGTGAAGACACTGTGTAACAAAGAGCACAAAAGGAGACGTGGACTTGGCTGTTCTGTCCTTTGTCCCACATTTCCGGGATTCTCTTTCAGAATCCTTAACCTCCAGTCAGAAAAGGAAGCTGCATATCCAAAGCCCTAAAGGTCCTAAAGCTCTTTTCTCCATTAATGAATAATGATAATCTCAGCTAATATGGATTAGCATACTTAAGTATATCATCTCCTCTAACACCCAGATCTACTGGAAGCCAGGAAGTTTTTAAACACAATACCCGGTCCATGTAAAGATGTAAAGTCCTAGAACTAAGAGACCCTCCCCTTGTAACTCTCCTACCCCCACCCCAACCAATTCACCCATTCCTAGTTCAGTCTCTAATGGCTCTGTATCCTCGGGAATTCATTTCACTCTCTGGGCTTCTTACAGCAAAGCTCTGATCATGCTGTAATTTTTCAAATGGATGGAGGTGAGGGGGAAGGAGCTATTTAGGTTATCAAATCCTTCACCCTAAAAATGATGGAGATGTCCTTGTGATTGCCAGAACCATTTAGGTATGTCCATTGTTATCAGAGGAATATTCCATGCCTCGTCCCAACTGCTTAGGATACTCTAGACTGAGGAAATTAAGGTTAACTTCACTTTTGTAAAAGTTTAAGAAGGAAAGAAATGTTAAGTGTTAGGAAGAAAGAAAGGAAAGGAAGAAGGAAAGGAAGGGAGAAAAAAAGAAGGGAGGAAAAGGACAGCTTTGAAAAGTGCAGGTTGAATTTATTTTACATTTAAAAAGAAAAAATGTAGGCAATATATAAATAGATTAGATATACAGATAGTGAATTAAGTTCTTATTATGCAGCAGGCACTGTGCTACAAAACAGAGATCTCTGCATTTTCATGTATGATCCTCCCTTTCTGTTCAAGTTTGTATATGGAAATATGTCTATTTTATCTAGTGTTTACTAAGTTCAGAATTAAAAAAAAATTTAAAAATCAATGTGCTTTTATCAGATATCAAGAGAGTACTTCAAATTCACCCAGTTTCTCTACTTCCCATTCTGTGAAGAACCAGAGGTTTCTTCAAGTCTTTAGAGTTAGTTCAGGAGCTAAAGAAAATCCTCACAGATGGAA
Source organism: Macrotis lagotis (assembly GCF_037893015.1). NCBI lineage: Eukaryota > Metazoa > Chordata > Mammalia > Peramelemorphia > Peramelidae > Macrotis > Macrotis lagotis. The sequence goes on from NC_133663.1 coordinate 63,976,073, forward strand.
TGACTGATAGTAACCAGTAGAATAAACAGTTTCCTCTAGGGTAAACTGTATAGAATCTGGCAAGGTTGATGCTCAAACTGAGTCATAGGAGATTTCTCCAACCAAGGCCTTTTGACACAGTAGAGTAAGTTAGAAACCTGCAACCTAAATGGGGATTGATATTAACTCTATAAACACAGATTAACTGGTATGAAATCGTAGACTAATTACTTTAAGGGGAGGCTTGTGTTATTTCCAACTCAGCACCCTTTAGCTAGTCACAAAATCTAGCTTATGGTCTATCTTTTTATTTTAAATACAGGCAAACCATAGTTCCTAGATCATCAGAAAGATTACATCAGTCATGGTTACATGTTTAGATGGTCTTGGGCATCATGGCATGAGGGATAAAGTGGTGGACTCAAGAATCAGATAGCTTGGGGCGGCTAGGTGGTGTAGTGGCTAAAGCACCGGCCCTGGAGTCAGGAGTACCTGGGTTCAAATCCGATCTCAGACACTTAATAATTACCTAGCTGTGTGGCCTTGGGCAAGCCACTTTACCCCATTTGCCTTGCAAAAATCTAAAAAAAAAAAAAAGAATCAGATAGCTTTGGATTTTAATCCCACCTCTGACACTAGATGTGTGAACATAGGAAAATTCCTTAACTTCTAGAAGCCACAGATTCCTTGTTTATAAAATATAGGCAGTAAGGTCTGTATTGTTGTGGAGGTAGTTAGCTCAGTCAGGGAGATCTAAATTCAAATTTATCCTAAGGCATTTATTTAGTAGCTGTGTGACCTTAATTCCTTTCTGCCTCAATTTCCTCATCTCTAAAATGGGGGTAATGATGGCACATAATCTGAAAAGAGATCAAGTGCTCCATCAGTTGGCACCACACAACCCTATGTGGAACCATTGGTTACAGCAAGAAATTTTGAATACTGTGGATAAGTTCACCCACCTTAGCAATATAATTTCTAGGAATTTACACACATAGCTGGGGCTAGCTCAGTGTTTGGGAGGCTCTGTAGGAAAGTGTGGGAGGGAAGAGGTATTTGACTACCAAATTGAAGGTCTATGGAGTCATTACTGATCTCATTACTGTGTGACTGTGAAACCTGGACTGTCTACCAGCTCCGTGCCAGGAAACTGAATTCCTTCCATTTAAATTGTCTTGGGAAGATTCTGAAGATCACCTGGTAGGATATGGGATACTGCCAAGCATTCTGACATTTCTACAGAGTGCAACTATGATGAGTTGGTCACATTGTCTGAATGCCAAACATACACTTGCCCTTTTATTATGTTAGCTAAAAAGACTATTTTATGAAGAACTCAGGGTAAGCCCACAAGGAGGGGTTGTCAGAAAAGGCACTACAGGGATACTCTCATGGTCTCTCTCTTAAGAATTTTGGAATTGATTGTGCAACATGGGAGACTCTGGCACTGGACTCTCCAGCATGGGACACCCTCATCAGAGAGGGTGCTGTGGTCTATGAGCAAAACAGAATTGAAGGAGCTCAAAGGAAACATGAGATCCACAAGTTGAGAGAATCCAGGTATTCACATGGAATATTTGTGCCTAAACTGTGATCAGGCATTCTGGGGTCATATCAGTAACTGGTCAGAGGCAGACACATTGTAAGACTCATAACACAGTAATGTTTTGATTCTCTTCAAAAACAAAGGGCACCAACCAACCAACCAACCAACCAATTAAAACACTTTGAAAACTTTAAAGCACAATAGAAATGCTAGCAATTTTCATTATTATTATTATTACTCCACCTCATAGGATGGTTGTGAATCTTCGCTAAGATGATGTCATTAATAAAATGTCAATTATTAGGATTGCTTTGTGGTATAAAATAAGTTTATATTTAATCATGATTGCTTAATGTAACTACTGTGAACTTCCCCCTCAAAATGGACTTGATACTGAGACAATTCCAAAAATATTAACTAAGTACCTACTATGTGAGAACCACACTGGTAGAGAAGATAATTTGATATTGTGGTGAGATTTCATCACTGTGGGCACTGGGACAGTTAAGCAAATCCTCAACACGTTCTCATCCTGTGGACGGCTTTGTTCATCCTGTTGACTAGTTTGTCTACTCCATTGTGTCAAAGTGTCAAAGGCTTTCCTTTCTTTCTTAACTAGTGCAAGAATTGGTGATCCATTCATTGTTTCTCATTCAGACAAGTCAGCAGGTATTTATGGTACACCAGCTATGTGCAAGAACTGTACAAAAGGTTGAGGATTTAAAGAAAGGCAAACAAACACATCCACACAGACAAATGCTCCTGCCATTCAAGGAACTCAATCTAATGGGATACACACAGATAAGATATAGATAGGATAAAATGGAGATGTTTACAGAAGGAAAGGCACTAAAATTAAGGGAGATTCCTGTAGAAGGTGGGATTTTAACTGGAACTAAAAGAAGTCAAGGAGACTAGGAAGTAGAGAAGAGGAGGGGGAGCATTCCAGGCAAGGGGGACAGCCAGTAAAAATGCACAATCAGGTGTTAGAATATCTTGAGTGACAAACAGCAAGGAGGCCTGTGTTACTGGATCATAAAGTACATGGAATGAGCTAGAAGGAAGGCAGGTAACAAAGGGCTAGTACCTGATTGACCCTCCATCTTGTCCGGTCCTTCATATCTTTGACATCCTCTTATACAGAAGTCTAAGTTATTGTTACTTACATACTGAACTCTACCGACGTCCACCATACTTTTATATTTTGCCCTTTCAGTGGCTTACAACTTTGATTCTTTTAAGATTATGTTATTTCCATGATTTGCAAAGAAATGGTATCACAGGGAGAATATTAATGTGAAGGAGAGTGCTTTTGCAGTAGCAAGCAGTTTGGAATCAGGGAAGGTATGATGTAATTTCCCAAAATTCAGCCCACTCTCTTTCTCTTACTCATTTCTGAGCCCAGCTTATTTTTTTCTATAGCTCATATCCAAACTATGTATGTCAGCTGGCTAACTGCCTGTCCACATAATCTGAGCAATATGTATTCTGCATCCACTGTCTTTTTTCAATGTGGATTATTAGCCTATCATTTGCATTCTAGTGGATTTCACTAAAGAGACTCAGTGGTATTCTGTAACTTGGTGCAATTCAAACAATGTCATCTATAAAGAGGATACTAATGGCAAACAACAACAGAAAAATGATTTACATATATTATCACATTTGAAATTTCTGATTTGGAAAGCTTCGTCATCAGTAAAGAACCCCCCCCCCCCTTTTTTTTATTCTGTCCAGGCTATCTTCCAGGACACTAGAATTGCATGACATTATATCAGCAAATGCTTCCTTATTTTACAATTTACTTGATGTTAAGAAGAGGACCCTGACAAGACTTACCTCCACAGTCATATCTGACATAGACTAGTATCATTTGAATATAAGCATGGAAAACACCTGTTTGAAAAGAACCTTCCATTTAAATATTTATTATTTATTGGTTTTTCTAACATACACTGGTAGTTTTCACCAATAATTTTTTTTGCAAAGTATTGAGTTCTAACATTTTTCTCCCTACCTCCCCCTCCCTGTGACAGAAAACAATCTAATATAGGCTTTACATGTGTAATTATGCTAAGCATAGATCCATATCAATCATGTTGTGAAAAAAGAATCAAGTCCAAATGGAAGAAAAAAATAACATTAGAGAGAAAAAATTGACATAAAACATAAGACATCTGAAAACTTTCAAAGCTACATTTAATCTATTGTCAGTTTTTTAATTAAAAAAAGACATAGTTGGATTCTTATATTTCTAATATACCTCTCAGTCAATTAATTGTGTGATTATAAAGCTGTGATCTTCTTTAAAAAGCCACTTTCAAAAGGTGTTTTATTCTTATTTTTAGAAAATGAAAGGCACCCTTGATATACTAATAGGCAGCTTATGAGTAATAAAGCTGTTGACTGTCCAAAGTCTTAGGTTTACAAAGTGCTTAATATATATCATCTTATTTTATGCTCAGAATAACTCTGTGTGGAAGATATTACAGGAATTATTTATTATCCCTTTTTTATAAATGATAAAACTGAGGATTAGAGGAATTAAGTCCCAAAGGTAGGATCCAAACTCAAATTTCTTCCTACTCACTCCACAACTCTTTACTCTCTTCACTATGTGGTGATCTCTCAAAATATGACTTCTTAAGTTTTGGGTTTTTTTCCCATCATGGGCCCTTTTGTCAGTTAGTCTGGTGAAGCCTATGAACCCATTCACAGAATAATACTTTTAGATTCAAAGAATAAAATATATATGATTTCAAAGAAACTCAATTATGCTGAAATAGTTTTCAAAATATTTTTTCCAAATATAAGTAAAAATGGTTTTTAACATTTGATTTTTAAAATTTTGGAAAAAATCTGTTAAATAGAAATATTTATGGAATAATTTTATATATATGTATGTGTGTGTGTGTGTGTGTGTGTGTGTGTGCCTATTTGTGTCTAGTGATAGCTACCTCTGGGGGAATGGAGGGAGGGAAGAAAAAAGGAAAAAAAATAAATTTACATGATAATTGTGTTGAGTATTTGAAAAGAATAGAAGGTTGTGTATAGTAGATTTACAATTTCTGTATAATCAACTTTTTTTAATTGTACTATGTCATGGAAATGCTTATTTTATTCCATAAATTAAAAGCAAAAGAAAAAAGAAAAGAGATTACTAATCTGAAAAAAAGTTCCAAATTCTGTTCTTTGTCTCCTGCCCTCTCTCCTCTCATTGAGAAGGCAAGTAATTTATATTGGTTATGTGCAGTCATGCAAAGTATATTTCCACATTAGTCATGTTGTGAAAGAAAACAGACCAAAAAAAGACAAGAAAAATAACATTTAAAAAAGTATTCTTCAATCTATCTAAATATTAAAAAAAAGAAAATTTATGGACCTCAAGTTAAAAAACCTTTCTCTAAAATAAAACTTTTAATAGGGATGAGAAAGCAAGCATTTTAGAGAACAATTTCTCCTCCCTTAACTTTACAAACAAACAAATAAATAAAAGCAACATCTGTGGTTCCCTTCTCCCTCCCCGCATCCTTCCACTTATCCCTTTGAGAGGGAGGCTTGAAAAGCTACCTCTGATCACCATTAAGATTGTAGCAACTCCTGCACAGATTTTATCCCTGCATATTTTTCAGGTCCAATTACTTGTCTTTATTTCATTTTCTTAAGTGTCATTACTGCTTCTTCAATTAGCACCTTGGGTACTAAGTTAACATAGTCCAAATACTGAAATTTAACTAATGTCATTAATGAAACTAGATAAAAATAAAACAGGTCTATACCATTTTCCATCTATTAGGTTCTGAGGCTAATGAAGATTAGCTAAATCTCATGTTTCTTTTTTTGCAAGCTTGTGTTTTCTTCCATAGTTTTCCCCTGTTTTCTTTTCCTTTAAAAAAATTAATTAAATTTATTTTGTTATATTTTAAATTCCTCACCCTGTGGTAGAGAAGGCCACCATTTGACAGAGAGAGAGAGAGAGAGAGAGAGAGAGAGAAAGGAGAGGTAAAGCCATACTATGTATACTTCTGTTTATCAGTTCTTTCTTTCAAGGTGGATAGCATCTTTCTTTTTATTTTTCATTTGGCTTTTTGCAAGGCAGTGGGGTTAAGTGACTTGCCCAAGGTCACATAGCTAAGTATTACGTGTCTGTGGTTGGATTTGAACTCAGGTCCTCCTGACTCTAAGACTAGTGCCCTATCTACTGTGCCACCTGGCTGCCCCAATAGCATCTCTCTTTTTTTTTTAGGTTTTTGCAAGGCAATGGGGTTAAGTAACTTGCCCAAGGTCATACAGCTAGGTAAATCTTTGAGTATAATTCCACGTTATTCTCCAAAATGGTTAGATTGGTTCACAGTTCCATTAAATTAATAGTGTCCCAATTTTTCTACATCCCCTCCAACATTTGTCATTTTAGTCAATCTGATAGGTGTGAGATCACATTTCAAAGTTGTTTTAATTTACATTTCTCTAATCAATAATGATTTAGAACTTTTTCACATAGATAATTAGTCTGAGGCCAAATTTAAACTCAGGTCCTCCTGACTCTAGGGCCAGTGCCCTATCCACTGTGTCACCTAGCTGCCCTGATAGCATGTTTCTTGACAAGTCTTTGGTAGTTGATTTGAGTATTTATAATACTCAGTATAACTGATCACATTTCTTTCTTCAAACAATATTGCTGTTACTGTATACAATATTCCCTTGGTTCTGTTCATTTCATTCTTCATTATTTCTTGAAAATCTTACCATGTTTTTCTAAAATCAACCGGCTTATCATTTCTTACAGCACAATAGTTTTCCATTACAATTCTATACTTGCTCAGATATTAAATTAAATTAAATTAAATTATTTTGTTACATTTTAAGTTCCAAGGGATTTCCTTTGCTCCTTCCCAATCCACTAGGGAAGGCTAACATTTAACTCAGAATTATATGTGAAATTATACATTCATATTTCCATATATCAGTTCTTTGTGTGGAGGTAGAAGCATCTTCCTTTATAGGTACTTTGTAGCTGATTCGAATATTTATTTAACTCAAAACAAACTAATCATTCACATTTATTCATTGAACATTATTGATATTATTGTGTACAAGATTCTCTTCATTGCTTTATTTCATTCTTCATTATTTCATATGTTTCTATATTTTCCTAAAACTAGTCAGCGTCATCATTTCTTACAACACGGTAATATTCCATCATAATCATATACCACAACTTGTTCAGCCATTCTACAATCGATGGGCACCTTCTCAATTTCCAGTTCCCTGCCACCACGAGGAGACCTGCTGTAAGTATTTTAGAATATATAGGTTCTTTTCCTTTTTCCCTGATCACAGACCCAATAGTGGTATTGCTGTGTCAAAAGCTAAACATACTTTCATAAATCTTTAAGTATAATTCCATATTGTTCTTCAAAATGGTTAGATTGCATCACAGTTCCATTAAATTAATAGTGTCCCAATTTTTCCTACATCCCCTCCAACATTTGTCATTTAAGTCAATCTGATAGGTATGAGATCACATTTCAAAGTTGTTTTAATTTACATTTCTCTAATTGATAATGATTTAGAACATTTTTCATATATATATATATGTATATATAATTTCTTCCTCCAAAAATTACCTGTCTGGTTATTTAATACTTTGGTTAATTATAATTGAGGAATGACTTATATTCTTACAAAATTTACAAAGTTCTCTATATATTTGAGATATGAGTGAAACTTTTATCTGAGAAATTATCTATAAAATTTCTCCTCAATTTTTTGCTTTCCTTCTAATCTTGAATACATTGGTTTTTATCTTTACAAAAGCTTAAAAATTTAATATAATCAAAATTATCCATTTCACTTCTCACAGTACTCTCTATCTCTTGTGTATTCACCAAATGTTTATTCATAAAGTCATTTTGATCTTATCTTGGTAAATGACATATGATATTGATTCATACTTAGTTTCTAGTTTTCCCAACAATTTTTATCAGTGAATTCTTATCCTGAAAGCTTCACTCTTCACATTTATCTAACACAAAAGTAATCTGTGTATTGTATGTCTACTCAGTTCCATTGATACACCTTTCTATTTCTTATCCAGTATCAGATAGTTTTGATAATTACTACATTACAATATAGTTTAAAATCTGGCTATGATTTAAAATCCTGACTACTAAGTCTCCTTTCTTTACATTTTTTCCCCCATTAATTTCTTTGATATTCTTCCAAATGAATTTTGTTATTTTTTCTAGCTCAATAATTTTTTTAAAAAAAACCCTAATTAGAATCTCAACATTTAGAAATGGCAAAAGACCTTGGAGATCTTCTAATCTGACTTCCAACTTTGAAAAAAGGAAACTGAGGACCAGAGGGATTAAGTTACTTACCCAAGATCACACAAATAATAAATAAAACTGTGATTCAGATCCAGGTCCTGTGACTTTAACTCTAGCGTCGTTTTCCTGCTACCCCAGATTGTTCTCTCTAGGATCAATTTTTCATTTTTTAGCTAAAACCTGCTTCCTGGGTCCAGAAATCAAAAGTTCAGATTCTGATCAAAACAGCTGCCAAACCTCACCTCTATTTTTTTTTTTTGAGAATGAGTATTTACTGATGTTGCTATTATTGACAGCCACTTGCCTCTTCCTAGAAAGAAGATTAAATATTTCCTAACTGAAATTCTTTAAACTTCCCTAACAAATAATCTGCTAATACTTTCCCCTTTCCAGAATCTGGAGACCATCACCAGAAAGTGATGTTTCATTTCCCACCCGTCTCAGTCATATCCAACTCTTCATGACCCCCTTTGGGATTTTCTTGGCAAAGATACAGAAGTGATTTGTCATTTCTTTCTCTAATTCATTTTACAAAGGAGGAAACTGAGACACACAGAGCAAAGTGACTTAATCAGGGTCACTGATTTGAACTCTTGGAGATGAATCTTTCTGACTCTAGGCCAGTATTCTCTCCACAGCACCACCTAGCTGCCTCCTGGGCAATTTGAGGAATCTATCTACCCTGGGCAGAGATGAAGGACAGTAGCAATGAGAAGACATTAAAAGATAGTCATTCAAATTACAAGAATCAGTGATAGAATGAAGACTCGAGTCAATAAATCTATGGGGTGAGGTTTACTACTCTGCAAAAGAGGGTTTAAGAGTAAAGGAGGTGCAGGGAGCAGGATTGTAGCTTAAAAACAAAACAAAACAAAACAAAACCCAAAACAATACAACCTCAGAAGCTTGTCAAAAAACACTATCAGAGGCTTGTCAGATATGATCTAGTAGGTGAAAGAGCTAGTTCCCTAAGAGAAGGAAGGAACATTATTTGCAAGAGACATTCCCAACATCAAAGAGAACAAAGACAAATCCCTTAAGGCAATTGGGTGAGGCTAACCTTACTGGAAAAGAGTTGAGCTGAACTCAGGAGGGCTGGGAAGTAAAATGAGAGTTGCACTATAGGTAGAAGGTTGTATGCCATTAGAGGAACATAAGATTCTGAGAGCATGCCAATGCATTGAAGAGACAGGGAAAAAATAAGAGCATTGATGGGGAACAATAACCAGTGACTTCTCCCGAGAGAAGAGAAGTGCAGAAGGCAACAGAATCATGGAGAGGAGCTTTGATTCAGAGAACCAATCCAAACTTCCCCTAGAGCAATACTGCCAGTCATTTAAATGTTCTGAAAGTGAGAGGGGTTTGCCTTCTATGCCTCAGATGAGATTCCTATCTGTTTCCATTAAGTAAAACCTTGTGAGCTCTAGTGCTTTTAAGTGGCTTCCAGATACTCAGTTTCCCAGATCATCTTTGGGGAGGCAATGGCTTTTAAGTCCTTCATAACCTGGTTAAACCTACATTTCCAGTCTTCTTACACCTTTCTCCCTTCCATGTACTTTATGATCCAAAATCTATGATGCTCATAACTATCCCAATCCTTTAATGGGAAAGAAAGTAGTGCCAATCCCACCCAGGCAGTATCTGGAAGAGAAGAGAGCATCGAATTTCAGAGAACCTGAGTCTGACATTGGCTTCCTTGCTGTTGCTCCCAAAACATACTCCATCCCCTTATTTTAAGTATTTTTCACTGACTGTCCTCTTGCCTGAAATCCTCTCCTTCCTCATCTCCACCTCTTAGCTTTCTTGGCCTCCATCAAATCTCAACTAAAGTCTTATTTTCTGTAAAAAAAGTCTTTTCTCCTTATTCTCAGTGCTACTCTTTGAGGTTACCCCCACAATTTATCCTGCTAAAATCTTGTTTTTTGTTGTTTTTTTTTTTTTGCAAGGCAAATGGGGTTAAGTGGCTAGCCCAAGGCCACACAGCTAGGTAATAAAATCTTGTTTACATATAATTGTTGGCATATTGTTTTTTCCTTTAGATGGAGATCTTTGAGAGTCTTCTTTGTATCACAGAGCTGGTACATGATCAATGTTTAATAAATGATAATTGGCTGAAGCAAAGAAACGAGAGATAGACAAAGTACATTCAGGTGTTGAGTCAGGAGTTTCTGACAAGGTGAAAGAGTCAACATCTTTATTTTCCTTATTCGTTTTAATTTTTTTTGGAGTTACATTTCTCAGGAAACAAAAAAGACGAAAAATAGTCTTTACTGCTTCTGCTTCTGCATTGATAGAAGCAGATTAGAGTAAAAAGGGATACAGGTTATTAAGAATTAGTTATTTATCTACAAATATCACATTGAAGATTGACGTTGAATGTACTGTCTCTGTCCAACAAACAAGTCAATGACACACTAATGGAGAAAGAAGACAATATCCAGGTTGATGTTCTTATTATAAATGAAACTGGAAGATATAAAAAAGATCATTTAACAGATGGAATGACTCCCACCTTATCCTGAGAGAGGAAAATAAGACAGGTGGAGAAAGAAGTTTAATGGTAGACCTAAAATCAATAGGGAAAAGAAAATTTCTTCCTACTATCTTGAAGTGCTCTTGATGAGTTTAAGTAAACAGACTACCAGAAGGTCAAGTGCTACTGATGTACTAACATAAAAGGCATAGAGAAATTCTTTGTTTGTTTTTTCTTTTTTTTCTTTATTCATTTTCAGTCATATGCAACATGTATATATATATATATTTTGCAAGGCAAATGGGGTTAAGTGGCTTGCCCAAGGCCACACAGCTAGGTAATTTATTAAGTGTCTGAGACCGGATTTGAACCCAGGTACTTCTGACTCCAAGGCCGGTGCTTTATCCACTAGGCCACCTAGCCGCCCCAACATGTATATTTTTAAGTAACAAAATTTTCTTCCATCCTCCCTTCCCACCTCCCTACCCTCAGTGGTGAACAGTCAGGTTAGCATTGTACATCCATAGGCATAAAGAAATTCTATGAAGAACTAGACAAGATGTTCCCAACTAAATCAAGGTGATAGGTAGATGACAGATAGACAGATAGGTAGGTGGATAGATAGGTAGATAGATAGATAGATAGATAGATAGATAGATAGATAGATAGATAGATAGATGATAGAAAGATAGATTTGATGATTTCCATTGTGAAAGTAGAAGGCTAAGATTGCAAAGATATTGGAAAAATGTGGGGTCAGAATGAAGAAATAAAAGAGATCATAGTATTCCTTTCAGCTCAAAAGCCACACTTCAATACATCATGAATACAACCTATTGTCTTGAAGAAGAGAGTTAGAGAAACAGCAACATGGCTTAAATGAATAGAGTACTGGGACTGGAGTCAGGAAAACTTGAATTCAAATCCAGTTTCAGACACCAGCTATATGACCCTGAAGAAGTTATTTAACTACTCTTTGCCTTAGTTTCCTCAACTGTAAAATTGGATAATAACATCACCTATCTCTCAGGGTTAAGATAAGATGAGATAATACTTGTTATCTTTATGGTGATGCTTACTACCGGGCAATGAGTAGAAGCTATTTAAATACTTAGTCTCTTTCCTGACACCTCCCAAGAAAGAAATCCAAGTTTGGAATCACATTGGAAAAAACATGCCCCAGAGAAATTAATAATTAGACATATAAATTAAAGCAAATCCAAGGTTCTACTTCAAACCCATTAGTTTGTCAAAGTTAGGAGACAAAAGGGAAAATGATTAATGTTGGAGTGGTTGCAGGTAAAAATAAGAGGGAGAAGACCTTGGTTGCAATGAGCACTGAATCCCACAAAATGTAAATGTAGCCTCCATTTCAGAATCAGCTATCTGAATGCAGTTAGGTCAGTAAGTTAGAGCAAAAGTCAAAATAAATAGAAGATTGGAAGAAAAAAGTTGAAGAAAAGATCAAAAAAGATATAAACCTTAAATCATACCTTGCCCTGTCCTCTTAGAATTTACAGTCTAATTGTACAATCTATTCTAAACCATTCTATGACTCTAAATCTGTGATCTACTTTGCCCTTGAAGTCAATATTAGCATTGTTTTCTTGACTTTTGCCTTGAATGACCTCTTGCATTTAAAAAAAATGTTTTAGAATATGTAATTTTTATGTTTAATTGGGATCTAAAAACACACAATTCCTATGTCAGGTCTAAAATAACAAACACTCTAACTCACTTTCCCCTCACCTAACTTGTCAGGGAATCCCAGCAATAGCTCACATTGATATGCTATTTTATAGTTTACAAAGTGCTTTGCTCACAAAAAAACCTTATAAGGAAAATATGATGATTATTACCAATATATAAATGAAGAAAAGGACTAGAGTGGCCGAAAGAGGACTACAAGCCCCAGTCTTGGATTCTAGTATTCACTCACTATACTTTCTTCCTAACCTAGGCTTTCTTTCTTATACTCTATGACTCCAGTTGTCCAATGTCTACAGAACTGTTGTTCTGACTTCATTGCTATATACCTGTGAAACCTGGACATCAACCAGCTCCATGCCAAGAATTGAATTGAATCGAATTGAATTGAATCACTTCCATTTAATCACAAATTGAATCACTTCCATTTAAATTGTTTTAGGAAAATTATGAAGATCACCCAGAAGGAAAAGATACCAAACATTGAAGTCCTTTTTCGAGCTAAACTGCCAAGCCTTCAAACATTACCACAGAGAGCTGAACTATGATGGATTAGGCATGTTGTTAGAATGCCAGATGCCAAAAAGACTATTTTATAGAGAACTCATTAGAGCAAGAATTCAGGTAAAAAAAAAATAGATAGAGGGACACTCTGAAGGTCTCTCTTAAGAACTTTATAATTGATTGTGCAGCATGGGAGACACTGACATAGGAGTGTTCAACATAGCATGCCCTCTTCAGAGAGGCTGGTGCTCAACTCTATAAGCAAGGCAGAATTGAAGCAGCTCAAAGAAAATGTGAGATACATAAGTTTAGAGAAACCACCCCAGGTGTTCAGACAGATTATTTGTGCCCAACTTGAAGCACAACCTTTCTGAGTTGGTATTGGTCTAATAAGTCACAGTTAGACACGCTGTAACTCAACTCTAACACAGTAATATCATTTTGATCTTCATTGATAATAAATGACAAGAGCCAACTCAAGGGGCAAAAAAGAAAATCTTTGTAATAAATATGCATAGTCAAACAAAACAAATTAACATCCATGATCAAAAAATATGTGTAATTCTACACCCTGAGTCCATATCACCTGAAGTGAGTAATATGTTTTATCATAGGTTCTCTGGAATACTGATCTGTCACAGTTTTGGTCACAGTTCATGAGGTTTTAAAAACCTACTTTATAATGTTTTTACTACTATTTAAGTTAATCTCCTGATTCTTCTCATTTAACTCTAAATTAGTTCATACCAGTTTTTCCAGAATCCCTTGAAACCATTCTTTTCATAATTGCTTAAAGCACAATATTATTTGGTTCCATTCAGATACCGAAACTTATTCAGTAATTCCCACATTTCCATTTTTTGTCACTCCCCACAAAACTATAATAGGTAGATATATGTGTATTGTATGTATATAATTTCATATAAAATTTTATATATATATATTATATACACACCTTTAGGTAGGTTGTATATATATATATATATATATATATACATATCTATCTATCTATATATATATATATATTTTTTTTTTTGGAGAGAGAACCCATATGGGATATAAGTGGGTAGTTTTCAAAGGAAGAAATACATACCATATAAAAAAGTTCCAAATTATTTTTCTAGGTTTTATGAATTTCTTTATGCCTTTAATTCTCTGCAATAGAAGTTAGTACATGAGCAGTCATTGACTTTCAGACCATTTATTTGCTTACACTCATTGTGAGCTCTTCAAGATAAAAGGATCAAAATATTTTAAGCAATTATTTTTTCCTTGTTGATTTTGAGTGCATGATAAAATTGCCTATCTGTTTGAAATATAGGCCTAGTAGTAATATCTCTGAGTCTAAGTGTGTAATTCCAATTTTGTCAAAGTTCCAAATGGCTTCCCCGAATTACTGGACTAATTCACTGCTCCACTGGCTGTACATTAATGTGCCTGTTTTCCAGTAGCTCTTCCAACATTTGCTCTTTTCCTTTTTTTCTGGGAGAGGTGTCAACTTTCTGAATGTGAAAGGTACAAAGTAGAACCTAAGTTTCACTAATTTGCATGTTTAAAAACTATAGTTTATATTTTATCTTTTAAAGACTCTCCATTTAAATCCCTAAAACTTTTAAAAATCAGGTTTATATTCAGTGCCTCCAACCGGCACTTTTGTAGTCCATTTACAGCTGATCAAAATTTGTTCCCCATTATCCTGTCTCTGTCAATCAGTGTCTGATCCATCATAACATTACTGACAATCAAGATGCAAAAGATAACTTATTTTTTGTCCAAAGTTAGAAAGAGAAACAACTCCAGTCATTCCCCAATTTATGAACAAATTGTGTTCTGAAAATTCTTTCCCAAGTCAGTTGCTTGGAACTAGCTGCATTTTCCCATAGAAATCAGGTTATAAATAGTTGAGTCCCTAGGATGGCTCACAAGAAGCCCATTTAGCCCATAACATCACTGATGTTATTTTTGATACCTATTTGGAATTCAGAAGTGATCATGTGTTCTGGAATGCTATGCCATCATGTAGTTCCAGTTAAGCTGGAAAGACTTTGAATAATGGTCCGACAACGGACTTTAAGTAGATTATTCAAGCAAGCAAGCTAGAGTTTGAAAGATGCCTGGCCAGAGGGCTAGACATCACCATAATGGCATACCCATACCAGCTTATGAAATCACCACCTAAGAATGAGGAAGAATCAAGATCTGCATCAATAGAGTATTCACATTAACAAAAGCAAAGATCCCTTAAATAAGGAAATACAAATTGTAGAATTAATAACAGTAGCTTAAATTGACTCTATGATTTACAAAATGCTTTCCCTCCTACAGTTTGCAGTATTATTGTTCCTATCTTATACAAGCTGTAATTGAAAGATCTGGGAATCACATCCTACCCTATCCCAAGTCTTCTGACTGTGCTCTTCCTATTACACCATTTTGGAAAGGGAATAAGAAAGGATCAGATAGATTAAATGACTTTTCTCTAGTCTCATAGCTATTAAGTATGGGAACCAAGATTGGAATGTATATCTGTATATTTCTAAATTTCCCTCTATATCCCTCCAAGTACTTTCCCAGAGAGCTATCCATAAGACAAAGATTTTTAGGAGAAAAAGAAGAGAAAAAGACATATTAAAACCAACCAATATATTAAAAGTCTGACAATATATCCAATGTTATATACTTAAAGCTCTCTCACTCTTGCAAAGGAGGAGGAAGGGGTCTTTTCTCTCTCTTCTTTGGGTTGATGATTTTCTGATCTTAGTAGTTTTGTGGTTGATCTTTGCATTTACATTGTTGTACTCATTTTGTATACTGTTTTCTTGGGACTTCTTACTACATTCTTCATCATTTCATGCAAGTCTTTCCATGTTTCTCTGTTCTCAACAATAGATTTTTAATTATCTTTAATACATTATTTATGTAAGAAAATGTAGTACAAGTTCAAGCTCAGGGCCCTAGGAGCACATTTTCCCCAAAGGCTGCACAGTAGTTGGTTCAGGGAATCCCTTTTCTATCCTCTGCCATTTGCTCAGCAATGAGAGTGAAAATTCCAACCACTAAGGAATAGTAGGATTATATCTTTCTTGTGGAAAGCACTTTGAGATTCCAGACAATAGCTGAACATAGTTGCTTTATATAAAAATAGAAGCTTTTTATTAACTTTCTAGAATGCTTACATAAGAGTGAGAACTTTACTTTTCAAGCAAAAAAGGAAATGTCATCTCATATATGTTTATGCGGATGCTCTTTTTTAATGGCTAATCTTTGGCATAGTTTGATTCTCAGATCATTTAATAATAGCAATAATAGATAATATTATTAAATGATCCCAGCTTTGACTTTTATTACTATTGGTTATTATTACTATTATTAAATAATCTGAGCTTTGACAAAATGCTTTATAAATTTTTATGTCATTTGATCTTCATTATAACCCTAGGAGTTACCTGCTATTATCATTCACTTTTACAGATGAGGAAACTGAGGCAGATTAAAGTGATTTGTCTAGGTCACACAACTAAGTAAGCATTTGAGAGAGAAGTCAAACTCAGGTCTTCTTTACTCAAAGTCCAAATTTCAGTCCACTGCACCACCTGAAAAATTTAATGTGATCAAACAATGGTATGTAGCCCTTATTAAAAAAAAATAGATCTAATTTAAGCTTAGATGTCAAGTATTCAGAATGCTTACAATTCTGTTTCCTATTCATTCTAAGATAATAACCACTCTCATTTATGAGACACACTGACAATCACTTCCCTCACAACCCTATGGAGTGCAACCTATTATCTCCATTTGATAGAAGAGAAAGAAAAGGTTGATAGATAAATAGAATAGATTAGAGAGGAGAGATAGATGATAGATAGATAGATAGATAGATGATAGATAGATAGATAGATAGATAGATAGATAGATAGATAGATAATAGATAAACAGGTGGAGTGACTTTTTGTTAATAGCCATATAATGTCTAAAGCAGAATTTGAATCTATGACTATGCTGACTTAGTTGAAGGAAATGGGAATATTTAGCCTGAAGAAGACAAGACTTTTTAACTATTTGAAGCATTGTCTCTCACATTGGCAGAAGAGAGAGCCGTGGCTTATGGAGTTAGAGGATTAAAGTCATGCTTCTGATTGTGCCTGTCTAAGGAATCCTGGGGAAGTCACTTAACCTTCACCAGAGCCTCTGTTTCCTCATCTGTAAAAAAAGAAGGGCTTGCAGTATGTCACTTCTAAGCTCCCTTCCAGCTCTCATTCTGGGATACAGTGACCTGTTTTTGGTCCTAGGAGGTAAAACCAGATCCATTTTTGGAAATTGCAAAGAGGACAACTTGGACTTGATGGTAGGAACAAGAGGCATTTATGACAACTGTGGCTGTCCAAACTTGAAAAGGACTGCCCTACTATGTAAGGAATTCTCTTGGTTTTTAAAATTACCTCTTCCAGTGTGACGTAGAGATGATTTTTCAGGCACAGGCTAGAACAGAACAAGGGCCCTTCCCTTAGGGTCTATGACCTTGTTTTGAAAATTTCAATATGATTAGTTTCCTTTGTCAATCTATGAACTTTGTTTTTGCATTTAAAAATGTTATTCTGAGAAGAGCTCCTTAAGCTTACCCAGACTTATCAGAGGCATCTATGACACAATTCAACCACTTGTTCTCAAAAGGAACATTTAAAATATTTTGCATGACAAAAAACATGGGTTAAAAACCCCTAGACTAGATGACCAGTGAGATCCTTTGCTACTCGAATTTTCTATTCCTATGATTTCAAATTCATCCTTTTCCTCATGACATCATAAACTTCTCAATTCAAAGCAAACATAAAGAGTCTCATTAACCTTAAATACTTCTACCACAACTAGATAATGCTTGTGAATGTCATGAGTCTAGGTCGGAGAGGAGGAGATGAGTAAAATAGGGAGAAGTAATGGAATAGAGAAAGAAAAGAAAGGCAATTCATTTATTTCAGAGAGCAAGGGTTTATGGGCTGATCTAGACTACCTCTCTCATTTACAGAGGGGGATGATTTTATCATGAAGAAGCAACAGAATTGAAATTTCTTCTTCCCATTAGTTTCTTTCTCCTACCTACCTATCTCTTAACATCCTTGAATCTAGAGGTGATCAGGGAAATGTTTAACTGACTCAGAGAAAAATGCTCCCAGGAGACAGGTTTAAGTTTAATATGCATTAAGAACATTTTCTTCTTTACCTCCTTAATTCTAGATAGTCAACAACAAAAAATTGAGCCCTGATTATAATTTTTGTGGATTTCTGAACTATAAACACCTAGATTGAAATTTTGGCAATTAGCTCTCAAAAACTGGTTGGAAAAGCTGTATGACTCAGTGGGTCTGAGTCAGGAAGACTCATACTCCTGAATTCATATCTGGCCTCAGACACTTACCATCTGTGTGACCTTGAGTGAGTCACTTAACCTGATTTGCTTCAGTTTCCTCATCTATAAAATGACACAGAGAAGGAAATGTCAAACTGCTACAATATCTTTGCCAAGAAAATCCTAAATGAGATCATGAAGGGTCAGACACAACTGAAAAATGACTGCAAAAACAGCAAAGCCAGTTTCAGTTAGCTCCAGAACATCCTAGCCTGAGATTATGTCTGCAAAATGAGAGTGATGGTTGTTTTTTACTTAACACAGCTGTTATCCAAGTCAAAGATCTTTGCAAGAAAGCTAATAGAATTTCCATCTGGATAGTTATTTGTTGTCATTGTTTAGTCTATTTTTAAGTTGCCTCTAACCCTTTATGACCCCCATTTAGGGTTTTCTTAGCAAGGATACTGAAGTGGTTTACCATTTCCTTCTCCAACTAATTTTTTTTTGCTTTTTTGCAAGGCAATGGGGTTAAGTGACTTGCCCAAGGTCACATGGTTAAGTCATAATTAAGTGAGGCCAGATTTTAACTGGGGTCCTCCTGACCTCAGGGTTGGTGTTCTATCTACCTCACTGCCCCCTCCAACTTGCCCAGGGTCACATAGCTAGGAAGTGTCTGAGATCATATTTCAACTCAGGAAGATGTCTTCTATCCATTGTGCCATCTAGTTACCACAAAGGTTCTTCAGAGATCATCTAATTCAATCCTTTATTTGAGAAATAAGGATAATGAGTTAAGGTATTAATATTATTATTTGCAAGAAAAAAGCACTAAACAAATTACATAGACTTTGGATTACAATGGAATCTAGATTAATATTTGTCAGATTGTCAGTGTTGAAAGGGACATCCATGATCAAATAGTACATTTTTACAGAGAAAGGAAATTGAAGTCTTTTGAAGAGAAGTGACTTGCCCAAGGGCACATAGCTGGTAAGTAGCAAACTAAGGGAAATACCATGGTATATATGAAAAGTGTGTTGCATCATACCTCAAAGGACATAGGCTCATTATTTTTTGTTGTACAAGTGAGAAAACTGAGACTTGGAAAGATTAAGAGGTTTATCCAAAGTCACAGAGCTTGGGAATCAAATTTCCCCAACTTGAAATCCAGCAATTTACTTTGTGTCTAAAACTTTGTTTTAGAATCACTCTCAAAAGAAATAGTCAGATTGATCATTGAAGGGTGGGGAGAATGGTTGAGGGGTTTTATAACATCAAATTTTGTTGCTTTGAACAACAAGAAGAAATGTGGTAACTGCCGAAAATGTCAGAAATGAGATAAATGGGACACCACCTAGAAGTGATATGATCTAAATAAAGGTTTATTTTTTTCAATGAATGTGAAAGAAAGAAAATATTCCTTCCATTATTAATTGAGTTATTAAAAAATTCATTGGATCCTACTGATTACATACTGCTACATAATTTAATTCTTCATTTTTAATCATTACCAAGTTTTCTTGGATCAAAGAAATTGACAGCTTCCTCTGCACTCCTAGTTTGTCATATTAACTGCCTTGCTAAGGTTACAAATCAGGACCTGATCTGAACTAGACAGGACTAGTTCCAAGCAAAGTTGTGAGCTAGGAGGCTGTCTGCAGCGATCTTCTGTATGCCTCATTTTCATACTAAATTTTATGTACTTAAATGCCCAAAGGGCAATTAGGTGGTGCAATGGATAGAGCACTTGGCCTGAAGTCATGGAGACACAAGTTCAAATTCAGCTTAAGATATTAATTAGGCAAGTCAGGAAGACTCATCATCAGTTCCATCTGGCCTCAGACACTTTCTAGCTGTGACCCTAGGTAAATTACTCAACTCCATTTGCTTCAGTTTCCTTATTCACAAAATGATCTGGAGACGGAAATGGCAAACAACTTCAATATGTTTACCAAGAAAACCCCAAATGGAGTCATGAAGAATCAGACACAACTAAACACCAAAGTTCCCAAGTCTCTTCTAGCTATTCCATGGGCATGTGATATAATGAAAAGTGTCTGAATTTGGAGTCAGAAGATTTTTAACAAGCTATCATGGCCTCAAGTTTCCTCTTTTGTAAAAATAAGTGGGCTCAACTGTATGGTCACTAAAGGTCCTTCCAGTTTTAAAACTGGACTCTTCTAGATTATCAGGGTCCTAACCATTTTACCATCTTTACTGATTGCTCCTCAATCAGGACAAATCAGAGCCCACATTTTATCTTCTTTCAACCTCAGACACATATTTTATACACTCATCGAAAATGATTGCTCTTCAGTTTGTGATGGACAAATTCATGACGATATATTGCGGTTGGCGATGAGTCAATTTAGGCAAAATTCAATCATTTCAATTAGTTCTGACTCTTCATGAGGCCATTTGAGATTTTCTTGACAGAGATACAGGAGTGGTTTTTCATTTTCTTCTTTTTTATTTTAATTTTTTAAATTAAAGATATTATTTGAGTTTTACAATTTTCCCTCCAATCTTACTTCTCTCCCCCAACTCCCCCATAGAAAACAATCTGTCAGTCTTTACTTTGTTTCCATGTTGTACATTGATCCGAACTGAGTGTGATGAGAGAGAAATCATATCCTTAAGGAAGAGACAAGAAGTCTAAGAGGTAACAAGATCAGACAATAAGATATCTGGTGTTTTTTTCCTAAATTAAAGGGAATAGTCCTTGAACTTTTGTTCAAACTGCACGGCTCTTTATCTGGATACAGATCCCACTCTCCTTTGCAGACAGCCCAAAATTGTTCCGATTGTTGCACTGATGGAATGAGCAAGTCCTTCAAGGTTGAACATCACCCCCGTGTTGCTGTTAGGGTGTACAGTGTTTTTCTGATTCTGCTCATCTCACTCAAAAAAAGTTCATGAAAATCCCTCCAGGCTTCCCTGAAATCCCATCCCTCCTGGTTTCTAATAGAACAATAGTGTTCCATGACATACATATACCACAGTTTGCTAAACCATTCCCCAATTGAAGGACATTTACTTGATTTCCAATTCTTTGCCACCACAAACAGGGCTGCTATAAATAGTTTTGTATAAGTGATATTTTTACCCCTTTTCATCATCTCTTCAGGGTATAGACCCAGTAGTGGTATTGCTGGGTCAAAGGGCATGCACATTTTTGTTGCCCTTTGGGCATAGTTCCAAATTTCTCTCCAGAAACGTTGGATGAGTTCACAGCTCCACCAACACTGTAATAGTGTCCCAATTTCCCACAACCCTTCCAACAATGATCATTATCCTTTCTGGTCATATTGGCCAATCTGAGAGGTGTGAGGTGTGTCATTTTCTTCTTCAGGTCATTTTTACAGATGAGGAAACTAAAGCAAACAGGTTAAGTGACTTGCCCAGTTATAAAGTGCCTGAGGTTGGATTTGAACTCAAGAAAATGAGTCTCCCTGCCTCCAAGCCTGAAACTTTTTGAACCATGCCACCACCTAGCTGTCCCAAGGCCCTATTGGAACACAAATTTGACCCAGCTAGCACAAGTTAATAAGGAATTTCCTGAGAGAGATAACCTAAAGTATTGATTTTGGTCTCCAAGGGAAGAATAAAGTCCATTCTTTCTTTTTGTTCACTTCCCACCTCTACCTGGGCTGACCCAATGGTTTCTTCTCAGGAGAAGAAGATTGTGACATACTAGAAGTTGATTGTATTGCTATCTGAGCCTTGCCTTGAGGTTAACAGGTGGCAATAGATTAATGAGCTATGAAGTCCAGAATATTTGACATTTAAGTAGGAATTCTTGGGGCACAAGTGCCTAATTCAAAGGAATATATGTCTAATAGTAGAATTTCAGACACTATAGGAAGATAGTAAGGGAAATAAATTTGAATCAAAGGACTTTTTGGTATACCTCTCTTAAAATAGAGAGATGATCACTTACTTCACCTAGACATTAGGTTTCCCTTATGTGTGGAGATTCATTGTAGGAATTCATTACCATTTCTAGTGCTGCAATGTCCTGAATTGTCCCCAAGCAATGAAAAAAATGAAGATTTCAGGAAGGAATATATAATCCCTCATGAGACGAAGAGGACCTTTACTCTATTAATAAAAGCTTTTTTGCTTTTTTGTTGAGTGTGGAGAGATTAAAGTACACATTGGAGAACAAACTGTTTTCTAGATCCCTTAATCTATTAATCAACAATTATTTAATAAGTACTAACTATACACTTAAAGATACACTTAAGGCTGTAAGGGATACAAAGAAATGCAACAATTTACAATTAAGTGATAGGCTAATTGCATATAATTCTTATGTAATCACCAAAGCAAGTATCCTAAGGTTCTCTACTGACCAACACTTTCTTTTATTAGTTCTGGAAAGGAATGATTACATTTCATTCATTAAATATTGATTGAGGGCCTGCTATGAAAAGAACTGACCTTTATAAGTCTGCTCTAATATTTACAAAGCACTTGATTTATCTACAGAATTTCATTTGAATCTCAAATAACCCTGTGAGTTTCCAGTATTCAGAAGATTATAGAATCATTGAGCTAGAGTTAGTACAAACTTCTCATTATATAGATTAGCAAACTAATCACAGATAAGTGACTTGCCCAAGGTCATACAACTGTATTCCACTCAGGTGTGACTCCCAGTTCAGGGCTGTTTCTAAGATACCAGCCTGCCTCCTCCCTTTTTACAGTGAAAGGAAATGAGCATCAGCAAAATTAAATAATTTGTCAGTGATCATACACTTACAGATTGATCATGTCAGAGGCAGGACAGAAATCCAGATTTCCCTTGATTCCAAGTCTAGCACTCTTTTCATTATATCATGTAATCCATGGTAAATTATTTTGTTCAAGACAAATTCAACATTTGTTCAGCATCTGCTATGTGCAAAGTAACATGACAATTAGTTTGGGAGATGCCAAGATGGATCAGGCATAGTCCTACAAGAGTTTGTAGTCTAGCATAAACTAGATTGACCAGCTAGGAAGTACAGCAGACCTAGAGTCAGGAAGATTGGAGGTCAAATTCAGTCTCAAACATGTACTAACTGTGTGACTTTGGACAAGTCACTTGCCTCAATCCCTCCTCTGTAAAGTGGGGACATATTGGAGAAGGAAATGGAAAATCACACCCATATCTCTTCCAAGACATGACTGAATAACAACATAAGCAAGGCTGATTGCTTGATTAATAGTAAGAAAGGTAAGAAATGTACAAATATGCTTCCAACATATTGTAGAATTTGTCAAATATCATGAGAAAGGTACAAAGTATCCCAGGGATTCAGAGAAGGGAGTAATCATATTCAGCTGAGAAGGGGAAAAACTTCCATAATTCAGATTTGTTGAAGTAGTTCAAAAGGGGACAGCGAGTAAGGAGTAACTGAGTTCAAATCCAGCCTCAGACATTTAGTGATGACCCAGCTGTGTGACCTTGGGCAAATCACTTAACACCATTGCCTTGCAAAAACTAAAAAAAAAGGAAAAAAAAAGAATGAAGAAGACAAACTAGTTCAAAGAAACCTCCACTAAGGCCAATGGGTAAATTACTTATGTCTTTGGACTGCAATACATATACATACACACATGTATGTGTACATATCATAGACACATTATATATGTGTGTGTATATACACATATATATTTTCTATATATATGGTATTATTGAGTCATTTCAGTCATAACCAGCTCTTTGTTACTCCATTTGGAATTTTCAACATCTGGCCAAGTTTTAGCCACTCCATAGTCATTTGAATAAATTTTTCTCAACTCCCCCCCCAAAATCACTGACAACTTTGAGGTCATTTGGTACATTTGTGGGTATATGTCTCTCTCTCTCTCTCTCTCTCTCTCTCTCTTTCAGCTATCTATCTGTCAGTCAGTCTGTCTATCTATCTATCTATCTATCTGTATGGAACAGCTAAATGGTACAGAGTATTGATTTTGGAGTCAGGAGGACAGGAGTTTGAATCCAGTCTCAGACATTTACTAACTTTGTGACTTTGGGCAAAGTACTTAACCCTGATTGCTTGTATCCAGAACCTTCTCCAGTCATCCTGATTCATACTTGTCCACTGGACCCAGATGGTTCTGGAGGAGAAATTGAGGCTGGTGACTTAGCACAGCACTCCCTCACTCAGATTCAATTTATGTGCTTGTCATGGCATTGCCTTCCTGATGTCATGGTATTCTTTGATAATGAATGACAATCATTATGTTTCTCTAATCTCTATCTCTCTATTTATATCTGTGTGTATGTATGTAGAGGACCTAGAGTAAGGAAGATATGAGTTCAAATTCAGTCTCAAACATTTACTAACTGTGTGACTCTGGACAAGTCACTTAACCTCTACTTGCCTCAGTTCCTTATCTGTAAAGTGGGGACACCCTAGAGAAGGAAATGGAAAGCCACTCTAATATCTTTTCCAAGACATGAATAATAACACGAGCAAGGTTGATTGCTTGGTTAAGAGTAAGAAAGATAGTTTTTCTCTTCTGAGGTGTCTCTGAAGTCAAAATGAAGTTCAATCCTTTTGTGACCTCTGACTGAAGCAAGAACCACAAGAGGCATTTCAATGCCCCTTCCCACATACGGAGGAAAATTATGTCTTCTCCTCTTTCTAAGGAGCTGAGACAGAAGTATAATGTCTGCTCTATGCCCATTCGAAAAGATGATGAAGTCCAGGTTGTTTGAGAACACTACAAAGGGCAGCAAACTGGCAAGGTCATCCAAGTTTGCAGAAAGAAATATGTGATCTACATTGAGCATGTACAGCAGAAGGCTAATGTTACAACTGTCCGTGTGGGCATTCATCCCAGCAAGGTGGTTATCACAAGGCTAAAACTGGACAAAGTTCTCAAAAAGATCCTTGAACGAAAAGCCAAATCTCTCTAAGTAGGAAAAGAAAGGGCAAATATAAGGAAGAAACTATTGAGAAAATGCAAGAGTAAAAATTTTATGGCTGTAATTAAATTGTGAGAAGTAACAGAAAAAGAGTAAGAAAGATAAGAATTGGACAAATATGCTTCTAACATATTGTGTCCACATACATGTGTAAATATACATATATTCCCTATTTATAAACACATATATGTGTGGCTATATAAAATATGTACACATTATATATGTATTATATATACACATATACATTATGTATGTATTATACACACACACACACACATATATATTCACAAAAATTAAGATACCATTACTTACTCATAACAATTTCTAAAATCACAACAAGGTTAAAACACTTTAGAAGATCAAGTCCTTGAGGGGCAGCTAGGTGGCACAGTAGATAGAGCACTAGCCTTGGAGTCAGGAATACCTGGGTTCAAATCCGACCTCAGACACTTAATATTTACCTAGCTGTGTGGCCTTGGGCAAGCCACTTAACCCCATTGCCTTGAAAAAAAAATCCAAAAAAAGAAAAAGAAAAAAGATCAAGTCCTTGGGGGCAGGTAGATGGTACTATGGATAGAGCACTGGCTCAGGAGTCAGGAGCACCTGAGTTCAAATGCAACCTCAGACATTTAATAATTACCTAGCTGTGTGACCTTGGGCAAGTCACATATCCCCATTGCCTTGCAAAAACAAAGGAAGATCAAGTCCTTGATATACTAATCTGACAGCTCAAAGTAATTACTTTTAGGGGTCCACAGATATTTATATTCAACACTGTTATGGTCATTTTACTTTTCTAGACCTAGTTATTTTGCCAGTAAAAGAGGGTGATAATAATTATAGCCCCGGGAGGGGTTGTTATAAAAATTGAATGAACTAATGTGGGGAAAAGCATTTTGACTCTTGTAAAAAAACTATCACTATATTAAATAGTATGACTATCTCTATGACATGAAAGCATAGGACTAAGGGAGGTCAATGGTCCCTTCCAGTTCCAGGAAATTTGACATTCTGGAGCAGGTGGTTAGGTTAGGCGTTCTGGATCAATGGCTGGCATCCTAGTGGCCTCCAGCAGCCGAGGCTTAAGAAAACAGTCCCAAAGTTAAGGAAACAAGAAGCGGTGCCACATCAACTTGGCTGGGGTCCAGCCCTCCCATTTTTTCCCTCTTTCCCACGATGTGTAGTTGGCAGCAGGGGACATGGATGATGCCATCTAGTGGGACTCAAGAAGGCTGACTGAGCCAGGGCAAGTCTGAGGGAAGAGTGCAGCCAGTGTGTTCCAAGGTGAACTCTCCCTCTGGCTCTTCTGAGGACTGATGCACCCTCGGATCCAGCCCTGTCTCCTGATCCAGTTGTCTCCTCCTCCCCCTCTCTGCACCACAGCATTACAGTCTTGTTGGGCAGGCGCCCAATGAAAGGCAACGGAGAATAATGGAAATCTAAATATAACCGCTGCTACAGTGTATCGCTGAGCAGTTTCTTCACTGGTTACATGAACCAGAGCTTTATAAACGCTCCGCCTTGCTGACTAGAAACTACTCTGGTGCTTTTGGATGAAGATGTTATTTCTTGTAACCCATTTTCTCATTTGCTTTTGTGAAAGCGTACAATCCTTCCAATGACCCCAAGCTTCTCTGTGAAGCAAACATCTCTAAGTTTTACATCAATAATCTTTCAATGAGGTTTGAGTCAGTTAAATGGTGAAAAGGATAGAGTGTTGGTCCTGAGGTCAGGAGGACCTGAGTTCAAATCGGCCTCAGACAATTACTAGCTGTAATTGTGTGACCTTGGGAAAGTCACTTCACCCTGATTGCCTCACATCCAGGACCATGTCAAGTTTTCCTGATTCATATCCAAAGGAGAAACTGAGGCTCCTCACTTAAATCCAATTCATGTGCACATCATGGCATCATCTTCCAGATGTCATGATCTTCTTGGAGAAAAGAGGACAAGCATCATCATTATGACTGAGGTGTGGGATACCCACCATCTCTAAAGAATTAAAGCTAGTGGGATAGCTAAGTGGCACAGGGGATAAAGCACCAGCCCTCAAATTCACCTCAGACACTTAATAATTACCTAACTGTGAGACCTTGGGCAAATCACTTAACCCTATTCCCTTGCCATAAAAAAAACACAAAAAAAAGGAATTAAAGTTATAAGTTACCCAAAGAGAGGTGCAACATATTATCAATATTTTATGTGGAGAAAAACATTGCAAAGGATTTCAGTGGAGTGATGTATGCATAGAAAAGAAGGTGAGTCAGTTAGATATTAAGATCCAGGGGAAAAACTTTATAGTCCATGATAGCCCATTGTAAAAATATTAATATCCGTACAACTTTGACATCTGTAAGAAGATCCTAATATACTGGATGGACCCATCCTGGAAGATTTCCAGAAGGAAGTAGATTAGAGCAGCAGAGGATGAGAAAGCATAGATAGATTGCTATCAGCACAATCTTAGAGATTACATTGCTGAGATACAAAATTTAAAAGTAAATCTTTCCTAAACTAAGGGAAAGATCACTTTATAACCAATAAGGATCCAAACAAATTGCCTTCCTTTTAGCAAAACAAAACATAAAGAATCACAAAGATAATTCAACTGTATACAGTTTATAGAACACTAGCCAATCCACTATTCAAATATCCCAGTAGCTTGACTTATAGGGCATTCCTCACACTTCCTAAAATTGATTCTGCTCCTTGCCAGGTTCTGAAGTTCAAATGTTCTTTTAGGTTTATCAGACTGTGAGCTCCATGAGGTCAGGGACTAAGTCTTATACATCTTGGCATCCTTCCCTCATGCTACTTATTCATATAATGTGTGCCTAAATACTTGCAAGAATAATAAAATGAATTGATTTCATGATATCAAACCATGCTTCCCTTCTAAGGTTGGGTTGGATTTTTATTTTTCAGACAAAATCAAACATTGAATTACTCTCAAAATTCCTCAATTCTCTGGGGGTACATTAGCTATTTTTGCCGCTACATTTGCTTGTTCATTGAATTGCTAAGTGTGTCCCCAGTGAGTAAAATTTATCCTTTTTTTTTTTTAGTTTTTTTTGTAAGGCAAATGGGGTTAAGTGACTTGCCCAAGGCCACAAAGCTAGGTAATTATTAAATGTCTGAGGCCAAATTTGAACTCAGGTACTCCTGACTCCAGGGCTGGTACTCTATCCACTGTACCACCTAGCCACCCTGTAAAATTTATTCTTTAAAAACACATTATTTTTTAAGTTTGTGAACTATTCACGAAATCATGCAAATGGACTTAAACTTCACAATGTGTTTATAAATTAGAACTTACAAACCTGTGAGAATGTAAGCTCTCTGAGGACAAGCAATGTTTTTAATTTTTTCATTGTATTCCCTATGCTTAGCATATCACCTAGCAAATATTAAGTGATTAATAAATGTTTGTTGATTAATTTAAATTTAAACATATTAAAGATGATGAAATTTTTTCAGTTCCTTTCTAAAATCACAGAAACTGGGGATTAAAAGAGAATTTAGAGGTCATCTAACTTAACCTGGACCTGAAAAGGAATTCCCTCTTTGAATATCCCTGACAACTGGTGATTCAGGCTCTACTTTAGGGGTTCTTAAATTGGTATCTGCAAACTTCTCATCAACTTAAATATTAAGGTTCATAAAACTGTGTGAGGAAAAATTGTACCTTTATCTCTATGTAATTGGTTTTATTTGAAATCCTATGTATTTTATATATTTAACAGCAGTTTCTGAGGAGGGTTCATAAACTTCATTGGATTGGCAAAAGGAGTGGTTGTTTTTGTGGTTTAGTTATTTATGTCATGTCTGACACTTTGTGACCCCATTTGGGGTTTTCTTGACAGAGATATTGCAGTGGTTTGCCATTTCTTTCTTCAACTTCCTTCTTCCATCTTACAGATGAGAGAATTGAGGTAAATAGAGTGAAGTGACTTGCCTAGGGTTAAGAACTCCTGTTCTCAAGGCAGCTAGGTGGCAAAGTGGATAGAGTACTGGTTCTGGAGTCAGGAGAACCTAAATTCAAATTCAGCCTCAGATACTTTATAATTGCCTAGTCGTGTGACCTTGGGCAAGTCACTTAACCCCATTGCCTTGTTTGAAAAAAAGCCAACCACCCCCACCTCCTGAAAACAAAAACAAGAACAGCCCTCCTTGAAGACCTCTAATGAGGAGTCTACTTCCCAAGGCAGTCTATTCCATTTTTGGTTAGCTCTAATTGTTAGATTGTTCTGGTACTTCTATCTTCTGCTCTTCATTTCTTCTTCTAGGACTATGTTGAGGAAGTCTAACGTCTCTTCCATAAAATAGCCATTCTAATACCTGATAACCTACTGTTGTGCAAAGTGTTAAACTTAGAGTCAGGAAGTCTTGAATTTTAATCCCACCTCAAATGCTAGTTCTGTAATACTGGCTGGAATATTTAATCTCTCTGTCTTAGTTTTCCATCTGTAAAATGGGAATAATATAAGCACCTATCCTCCACTCCCTCCCCAAGTTACTGTGAGAATTAAATGAGGTAATTTATGGAATTTTTTTGTAAATATATATATATATATATATATATATATATATATAAACCTTAAAATATTGCATAAATGTTAATTATCACCATTATTCTTTCCTTTTATGTGTACTCCCTCCCTCCCAAAATCTCCATTTTTTTAAACTCTTCCTCACAGGGCACACCTCCAGACTCCTCACCATCTCAGTCACTTGCATCTAAACATCTATACCCAGTTCAATTTGTTAGTATTCTTTCCTAAAAAGCTTTTCTTCTTTTCCAGATGTGGGTAACCCAAGACTTCTTCAAACTTTTTCTTCACCACCATTACAGTCTCTTTATTGTATTTGTTATTTAAGCTTCTCAGATTCATTCATATATTCATGGTAAGAGTAAAATTTAAATTCTATTAGGATGAAGTCGAATGAAATTAGTCAGGGCAGTTTAGAATTCTATTATTTTTGGCCCAAGGCCATCTCCAGATTTCCAGAGCAGAGTGGATCTTTAAAATAAGTTATGCAAATCAAAAAAGAATAGTTAGAATAAGCTTCTAAGTGTAAGAAGAAACAATATTTTAAGCTATTTTCATGGAAGGAATACCTGTGGGACCTTGGACAAATTACTTAGTTTAATTACTTATATTTGAGTTTTCTCAAATATATGAGTTAGTTAGACTAGACTATCTTTGAAATACCTTAACCCCGAATCTATGTTCTAAAGAGCATCAAATTGATACATTACCATCCTTTAAAAAAACACTACAATGATTAAAGTGGCTTCAAGCTTTGACTATTTGAAGTGGTCAGACTAATATCAAAAGGCATTTGGTTTATCTTCTTCCTACACAACTCCATCTCAGAGAAAGAGGTAACACTTGTTTCTTCCAAGTTTGACCCTTCTACCCAAATCCTAGAACTTCTCCAGCAAACATTCCTTCTTTCCTCCCCCTTTGATTTCTCCTCTTCCACTGACTTCTTTCTCTCAATCTATTCCCCTATGCTTTAAAAAAGAAAAACTCACTCTATTGATCTTGTTTCTGCCCTCTTTCTCTTTGTTCTCTTTTCACAAAACTCCTCAAGATAGTAATTTATATTCACTATATCTTCTTAATCATCTCCCAGTTGATGTTATTTGTCCTTCATTCTTAAAGGATCAATTTTCTATTTACTCATCAACTGATACACCTTATCATCAGACCCTACCAATCATTCTTCTGATACTTTCCCCAAAGGTCACTATTGGCTACCTAATCACCAAAGTCTTTTTTCAGTCTTTCCTCTCTTTAACTTTTTTTAATAGAACATGATATTATTCCTACCACCTCCCTTAACTTCTCTCTTCTGAGGCTTCCATACTATTTCACTCTCTTGGCTTTTCTCTAGTCTCTGATAGATTTCATCTCCCCTGGCTCCTTTTTCTCCCTCCCACCCTGCTTGGCATGATATCAACTTCTTCTTTCTTCCTTAATGGTTTATTCCACTCCTTGGTTTCAGCAATCTTTCCTTAAAAGGATAGTGCCACATCTAAATCTCTAGACTCAATATCTTCCAGATTTGAGATCAGAGATTCCCATGCTCTGTTGATTGTCTCCACCTAGACATACAGAAACACAAGTACAAAATCAAACTAACCATCCTTGCTTTTAAAATATTTCTCCTTATTTCTCTTAAAAGCAATGTATTACACATATTATTAAACCTCATACTTTTTGAAAAAGTTCAGATAAGAAACCTGAGGCATCCTTGCCTTTGACCTCTTCCCTGCTATACCAAAATTCTTTATTCAAACATTTGGGAAGTCTTATCCATTCTTTGACTCTTGAATCCGTTCCCTTACTTCCATTCTCACCAAAACTGTCTTTGGATGCTGTCCTCTGAGCTATTCCTACAGCTACATATTTCTGACTCCTCTCCCTAGGATATCTCTCTACTCCAAAACATCTTCTACTCTTCTCCCAGTACAATCTTTAAAAAAACAGAACTTTGATCATGTCATTTCTCTGCTCAAAAGTCATTGATGGATAAAACTTCTAAACTAAGGACTAAATTTTCAAGAGACAGAACCCACAGAGGGACCCAGTGAGGCAGTTCTCCTACTCAAGGTAACCTGGAAAAGAGCAGAAAGGCTCTGCTCCCCGGGGTCGGAGGGGCTGCCCAACAGGGGATGGCTGCCAGAGCAAAAGAACTTCAGCCTCCCTGAGGCAGCCCCAGGGTGCTGGGAGCCACGGCTCACAGCAGCAGGAAAGTTTCCTGACCTATGCCCCAGGAGCACTGGACACAAATTGGGGGAACAGCTGGGGGAGCTCTGCCAGAGCAAGCACATGAAGCCCAGCCTCCAGGGCACACAGCAAGCAGCATGGCCAAGGCAGTCCAGATCCAGGAAACAGAAGCAGGCAGAACCCGTAAGCAGGAGCCCCCAGGACATGAGCCCATTGAACCTAGGGAGGGGTTCATGAAGAGAGAGAGAGACTGCAGAGCTCTGCCCCTGGAACAGGACTCTGGGGCTCTGACCACATTCAGATCCTGATCACAGTCTAGGGCCCCCCCATAGAACAGCAGGGGCCCCCTCCACCTCAGCCCTATAGCAGAGGGGGGCACATATGGTCATTCACAGACCAGGAGGGAGGACAGAGCCTCACACACTGAGATTCTTGTGGGAGTGTCCCAAAAGCCCAGGAAGCATCCCCAAAACAGGCTTAGGCTGGGAAGATGAGCAAGCAGAGAAACAAGAGGAACACCATTGAGAAATATTTTGCATATGAGACCAAGAAGGATCAAAATACTCAGTCTGAAGATGAGGAAGCACAAGCTCCTGCATCTAAAGACTCCAAGAAAAACAGAAATTGGGCTCAGGCTATGACAGAGCTCAAAAAAGACTTTGAAAATCAAATGAAGGAGTTAGAAGAAAAACTGGGAAAATAAATGAGAGAGATACAGGGAAAAACATGAAAATGAAGTCAGCAGCTTAGTCAAGGAAATCCAAAAATATGGTGAAGAAAATAGCATGCTAAAAGGCAGCTTAGGGGCAGCTAGGTGACACAGTGGATAAAACACCGGCCCTGGAGTCAGGAGTACCTGGGTTCAAATCTGGTCTCAGACACTTAATAATTACCTAGCTGTGTGACCTTGGGCAAGCCACTTAACCCCATTTGCCTTGCAAAAACCTAAAAAAAAAATAAACTAAAAAAAACCCAGCTTAGGTCAAATGGATAAAACAGTTAAAAAAGTTATTGAGGAGACGAATGCTTTAAAAAGCAAAATTGGTCAGATGGAAAAAGAGATAAGAAAACTCTGAGGAAAATAAATCCTTCTGACAAAGAATAGAACTCAGGGAGATTGATGAATATATGAGAAATCAGGAATCAATACTTCAAAACCAAAAAAAAAAGAAAAATTAGAAGAAAATGTGAAACATCTCATTGAAAAAAACAACTGATATGGAAAACAGATTTAGGAAAAATAATTTTAAAATTATTGGAATACTTGAAAGTCATGATCAGGAAAAGAGCCTTGACATCATTTTTAAAGAATTACTACAGGAAAATTGCCCTAATATCCTAGAAGCAGAGGGCAAAATAGAAATGGAGAGAATCCACCAATCCCCCCAAGAAAGAGATCCCAAAAAACCAACCCCCAGGAATATTATAGCCAAGTTCCAGAACTCCCAAGTGAAAGAGAAAATATTACAAGCATCCAGAAGGACACAATTCAAATATTGTGGAGCTGCAGTCACGATCACACAGGACTTAGCAGCAACTACATTAAAAGCTCATAGGGCTTGGAATATAATATACTGGAAAGCAAAAGAGCTTAGAATACAGTCAAGAATCAACTACCCAGCAAGGTTGAATGTCCTCTTACAGGGGAAAAAGATGGACTCTCAATGAACCAGGGGAATTTCAAATGTTCCTGTTAGAATGGCCAGAGCTGAACAGAAGGTTTTATCTTCAAATACAGGACTCAGGTGAAGCATAGAGATTGGAGGAGAAAGGGAAAATATGAGGGACTTGATGATGAACTGCATGTATTCCTGCATAGAAAAATGATGCTGATAACATTCATATGAACCTTCTCAGTTAAT
Source organism: Macrotis lagotis (assembly GCF_037893015.1). Lineage (NCBI taxonomy): Eukaryota > Metazoa > Chordata > Mammalia > Peramelemorphia > Peramelidae > Macrotis > Macrotis lagotis. The sequence continues at coordinate 64,009,479 of NC_133663.1, forward strand.
AGAGCAGGTAGAAGGAGTTTTTATAGTTGAAGCACAGGGGAAAGCTGAATTTGAAGATAAAATATGGTGTAAAAATGGAGTCAATAGAATAAAGGGAAATGTAATGGGAGAAAGAAAAAGGAGAAGGGGAATAAACCAAGATATTTCATATAATAAGATTTTTCTTTATTACAATGAGCTATTGCAATGATATGGGGGGGGGGAATGAGGGAATCTTCCCTCTCATCAGAGGTGGCTAGGAGAGGAAACAGCATATATACTCAATGATGTATAGACATCTGGAGTAAGAAGGGGAGGAACAGGGGGAAGGGGGGGTTGTGAGTGATGGAGGAGAGGATGGACCATGGTGGGAGAGTGGTCAGATATAACACATTTTCTTTTTTACTTCTTGCAAGGGGCTGGGATTGGATGGCCTGTCTGGGACCACAGGGCTGGGTGGATGCTGGGCCTAAGGGGTGGTATGGGGGTTTGGGGCCTCTTGGCTCCTGGACCAGGGATCTGTCTGCTGTGCTACTCAGCTACCCTACAGCAGAGTCAGAGTGAAAGGAGAGAGAAAATATAGTACATGGTAGTGGAGAAATATGAAAGGAGGGAGTTGTGATCAGCAATGGTAACAGTGGAAAAATATGGAAGTAACTTTTGCAATGGACTTATCATAAAGGATGTGATCCACCCACGACAGAGTTGTTGGTGTTGGAGCAAAGACTGAAGCACATTTTTTAGTATTATTATTTTTGGGGGGGTACAGGTCAAATGGGGCCGGGTAGCCTGCCTGGGGCCACATAGTAGGGTGATCGTTGGGTGTCTGAGGCCAGATTTGGACCCGGGTGCTCCTGGCTCAAGGGCCAATGCTCTGTCTGCCACCCAGCCACCCCTACTATTATCACTATTTTATTTTATTTTGGGTCTTTTCTTTTTTTGGTTTTTGCAGGGCAGTGGGTTTGGGGTGGCTTGCATGTCATACAGCTGGGTCATTGTTGGGTGTACGGGGCCGGATATGGGCTCGGGTGCTCCTGGCTCCAGGGCTGGTGCTCTGTCCATTGGGCCACCTGACCATACCTACAATTATTACTATTATTTTTTTTAAATTTTAATATTTTTCTCTCCCCTTTACTTTATTGCTCAAGCAAGTCTATATTTTTTGGGGGGAGAGGAGGTATTTTGTTTACTCTTAAACAAGAATATTTTCTTAATGTACAAAAAACATTAATTGTACAAAATGAGAATAAATAAATATTAAATATAAAAAAAGTCATTGATGGGGGCAGCTAGGTGGCACAGTGGATAGAGCACTGACCCTGGAGTCAGGAGTACCTGAGTTCAAATCCAGCCTCAGACATTTAATAATTACCTAGCTGTGTGGCCTTGGGCAAGTCACTTAACCCCGTTTGTCTTGCAAAAACCTAAAAAAAATGTTATTGATGACTTACTACTATAGTATCATAGATTTCAAGTTGGAAAGGAGCTCAAAGGCCATCCAGTCCAAGTTCTTCATTTTAAGGATGAGAAAATGGATGAGAAAATTAGGTTTACATGACTTACTCAAGGTCATACTGCTATTAAATATCAGAGGTAGGATTTGGACCCAAGTCTCCCTTACTCCAAGTCCAGTGAGCTGCATGTCATATTATCCTTCTTAGGATATGATACAGTCCACCCTCCATTCATGATCCTTCATGTTCCAGTTTGATCTTTCCATGAAATCCCCATTCTGTGACCAAGCTCCATTATCCTCTATTCTTTTAACACAGTATATATCTGCACAGCCCTGCTGTTCCCTCTGTCTCAGGTTATCTCCCTATTTCCCACTGTTTTAAATCCCAGTTCAAAAGCTAACTCTTCAGAAAACTCATCCCCCAAGCCATTAAATACCTGTTTCTCTATGTTCCTGGCTCAATTTCCCTCTTCATCCCAACTCCTGCCCCCACACTAGGGGACTTCAACATATATAATGTTTCCTTAAATATCCTAGCTTTCCTCAATCTGTTCAGCTCCCAATTCTCTCAGCAACAGATAAAGATGGCCATACCTTGATCTTACTACCTACAAAAATATTCCATGTTCTTGAATTCTAAAAATCTTTTATCTAATCTTTTATGCTTTCATTTTCCCCCCTCTACTTTATGACCCCTAATCTTGATCATATTCCTCACCATGACTCCAATCTCATCCCTCCATAGTACTTTACCAGGTCATAATTTCTGTATTTTCTATACTTCTCTTCCTTCTCAATCTCAAGTCCCCAGCAAAACAGTTCAATTTTACACTATCCTAACTTCTGGCAAAGATGTGGGAGAGAAGATAGGCACTATGTTAAGTGCTTCTGGTTCCCCTCAAAAATAACATGAAAGAAACCTCTTAACAGAAATTCCATCAACAAAACCCAGAAAGAGAAGCTAGGAGAATACCTACCAACAAGGTCTGTCTCAGGGGACTGTGGGTGAACAGAGCAGGAACAGCAGCTGGGGGAAGCCAGAGGACTGGTCTCAGTCACAGAGATTTTGGTGAGTGGTGGGTGCCAAGACCCAAAGTTAGCTGCAGTATCTTTGGCCAGGGGGAGAGGAGCTATAGGAGGGGGAGTTCCAGCACAGAGTTTAGAGCATGCCTAGAAAATGACCAGCTGAGCAAGGGACCTGAGCTCCATACTTTCAGTGTAGCCCTCTTCCTAGAACAAACAGTAAACAAGCCCCCACCCCTCAGGCTCAGGTGTGGGCAACAGAGTTTACATAACTGAAAAGGAGATTAACTCCCTCCCCTAGGGATCAACCCATTGTTAAAGGTCAACTCAGACCCTGCTGCTGAGGACCTCAAACATTTCAGAGAAAGCAACCAGTGCTCCTTACCAGCTGGCCCTTGAAATTACTAAGCCAAGTGAATAAAGCCTCTAGGGCCTTCAAAAGCAAACCTCTGAGAGCCAGCCCCCCCAACACAAGATTCTAGGAAGACTAAGAAAGGCCAGGGAAAAGCGGGCCCATGGAGAAATACTTAGAAGAAATAGATTCTAAACTAGAGAGATCTAGCACTTCTGAGGAGAATATGAATTGGTCTCCATCCCAGAAAGACTTCCTTGAAGAAATCAGGAAGGAGTTTAAAAATCAACTGGAAAAATTGGGAGAAGAAACTCAAGGGGAAATTAACACATTGCAAGAGAAAATTAACATCACACAGCAAGAAAACAAAACCTTAGAAAATACAATTGGGCAAATACAAAATGAAACTAATTCAGATCCTCAATTGGGCAAATGCAAAAAGAAAATGACTCTCTCAAAACTACACTTGGGCAAATGGAAAACTTCAAAAATAGAATTGACCAACTGGAAAAGGAGTTGCAAAAGGTAAATGAAGAAAATTCTTTTCTTAAAAAAAAGAATGGAATTGGTGGAAAATAATGACTTCATGAAACAACAAGATTCTGTTAAACAAAGGCAAAAGATAAAAAATGGAAGAAAATGTAAAATACTTCATCAGCAAAACCACTGACCTCAAGAATAGATCAAGAAGGGACAATCTGAGAATTATTGGCCTTCCTGAAAACATTGAAGAGAAAAAAAGCCTGGACTTAATATTACAGGATTTAGTGATGGAAAATTGCCCTGATATCATGGAACCAGAGGAAAAAGTAGTTATTGAAAGAATACATTGATCCCATCTGGAAAGAGATTCTAAAATGAAAACAATGGGGAATGTTGTGGCCAAATTCCAGAACTATCAGATAAAAGAGAAAATCCTGCAAGCAGCTAGAAAGAAACAATTTAAATACCAAGGAGCCACAGTAAGGATTACACAGGACCTAACTGTATCAACATTAAGGGATCAAAGGACCTGGAATGAGATAGTCTGAAGAGTAAGGGAGCTTGAAATGCAGGCAAGAATCCACTATCCAGCAAAGCTGAGACTTCTCTTTCATAGGAAAAGATGGACATTTAATGAAATAGGAGACTTACAACATTTCTTGATGAAAAGAGGAGTCTCAAGAGACACAAGAAAAGGTTAAAAAAGGGGGGGAGGGGAAACAGTTATCCCATAAAATGAAATTGGATAAAATCCCACTTGGGAGAAAGATTCTCATAACTTTTGAGAACTGTAACTCTATTAGAGAGAATATATTTAGCCAGAAGTGATGGTCACTCATGACTTATCTGTGAGTTTGTTATCCAATAAGATGAAACTGGCTAAATCCCTACCTGGGAGAAAGACTCTAATTAATGTTGAGAATTGCAACTCTTTTAGAGAAAATATACTTGGCCAGAAGTGATAGACACTCATAACTTTTCTTTTTTTTTTCACTCATAACTTTTCTATGATTCAGATAGAATGATTTAAAAATAATACCTCCTTTAAAAGGTGGACAGTAAGGAGACTGGAAGATGGAGGAGATTTAATGAGGAAATCTCATTACCCTGAGGTACAAAATACCTATTGTAATAGAGGGGAAGAAGGGATGAGGTGAGAACCACCTGAATCTTCATCTCATCAGACTTGGTTTAAAGTTAACTTACACACACTCAGTTAAGTTAAGAAGTTTATCTTATCTTTCAAGTATTAAAAAAGGAAAAGGGGGGGACAAGGAGGGAGAGAAAAGGGGAACTAACAGAAGGAAGGGAAAGAAGAAGAAGAAAAGGGAAAGGGGAAAGAAAGGGGGATTTGATATAGGAGGGCAAACACACTGAAGGTAGTGGTATACAGAAACAAAACACTGGGGAATATGGATAAAGGGGGAAAAAGGGGGAAAATACAAACAGAGGGAAGATAGTATGGAGAGCAATAAAGAGTTAGTAATTATAACTTTGAATGTAAATGGGATGAACTCTCCCTTAAAATGTAAGTGAATAGAGTGGATTAAAAATCAGAATCCTACAATATGCTGCTTACAAGAAACCCATCTGAAGTAGAGAGATACATAAAAAGTAAAGATAAAAGGTTGGAGCAAAATATATTTTGCCTCAGCTGAAGTGAAAAAAGCAGGGGTAGAAATCCTTATTTCAGACAAAGCAACTACAAAAATACATAGCATTAAAAAAGACAAGGAAGGAAACTATATCTTCCCAAAAGGTACCATAAACAATAAAGTAATTTCAATGCTAATTATTACGTATGCACACAATAGTATAGCATCCAAATTCTTGGAGGAGAAGTTGAAAGACCTACAGGAAGACATAAACAGCAAAACTCTACAAGTGGGAGATGTCAACCTCTCACTCTCAGATTTAGATAACTCTAATTATAAAATAAACTAGAAGGAAGTTGAAGAGGTAAATAGAGTGTTAGAAAACCTAGATATGATAGACTCATGGAGGAAACTGAATGGTGATAGAAAGGAATATACATTTTTCTTCAGTACGTGGCACTTTACACAAAAATTGACCATGTTCTAAGGGCATAAAAACCTAATGATCAATTGTAGAAAGGCAGAAATAGTGAATACATTTTTCTCAGATCACAGCGATAAAAATCATATTAAATATTGGGCCAGGGAGATGTAGACCCAGAACTAATTGGAAATTAAATAACCTCACTTTAAAGAATGAGTGGATCAAGCAACAAATTATAGAAAAAATTAATTATTTCATCCTAGATACTGACAATAATGAAACAACATACCAAAACCTATGGGATTCACTCAAAGTGACTGTCAGGGAATATATTATATCTTTAAATGTGTACATGAATAAAATAGAGAAAGAGGAAATCAATGAACTAAATATGTGACTAAAAATTAGAGAAAACAAATTAAAAACTCCCAATTAAATACCAAATTAGAAATTCTAAATATTAAAGGAGAAATTAATTAAATTAAAAGCAATAAAACTATTGAACTAATAAATTAAACAAGAGCTGGTTTTATGAAAAAACAAATAAAATTAAGAAACCTCTGGTCAATTTGGTTAAAAAAAAAGAAAGAAGAAAACCAAATTGCTAGTATTATAAATGATAAAGGTGAACTCACTACCAATGAGGAAGAAATTAAAATAATAATTCAGAATTATTTTGCCCAACTCTATGCCAATAAATTTGACAATCTAAGTGAAATGGACAAATATTTACAAAAATATAAGTTGCCCAGATTAAATGAATAGGAAATTACAAACCGAGATAATCCTATTTCACAAAAAGAAATTCAACAAGCCATTATTGAACTCGCTAAGAAAAAATCCCCAGGGCCAGATGGATTCACAAGTGAATTCTATCAAACATTTAAGGAATAATTGGTTCCAATTCTATATAAACTCTTTGGAAAAACAGGTGAAGATGGAACTCTGCCTAAATCTTTCTATGACACCAATATGGTGCTGATACCTAAACCAGGAAGAGCTAAAACAGAGAAAAAGACCTATCTCCCTGATGTGTATATATAGATGCAAAAATCATAAATAAAATCTTGGCAAAGCAATTCCAACAAGTTATCACTAGGATAATACACTATGATCAAGTAGGATGTATCCCCAGGAATGTAGGGTTGGTTCAATATTAGGAAAACTGTTAGTATAATTAAGTATATCAATAACAAACCTATCAGAAATCACATGATTATATCAATAGATGCTGGAAAAGTTTTTGACAAAATATAGCACCCATTCCTACTAAAAACACTAGAAAGTGTAGGAATAAATGGATTGTTCCTTAGAGTAATAAGCAGTATCTATCTGAAACTATCAAAAGCATTATATGCAATGGGGATAGGCTAGAGGCATTCCCAATAAGATCAGGGATGAAACAAGGGTGCCCATTATCACCACTACTATTCAATATTATATTAGAAAAATTCAGCAATAAGAGAAGAAAAAGAAATGGAAGGAATTAGACTTGAGAAGGAAGAGATAAAACTCTCACTTTTTGCAGATGACATGATGGTATACCTAGAGAATCCCAAAAAATCATCTAAAAAACTGCTAGAAATAATTAGTAACTTTAGCAAATCTTCTGGATATAAAATAAATCCTCATAAATCCTCAACATTTCTATATATGACTAGCAAGATACAGCAGAAAGAGCTAGAAAGAGAAATCCCATTCAATGTAATCTCAGACAGTATAAAATACCTGGGAGTCTACTTGCCAAGGCTGACACAAAAACTTTTTGAAAACAATTACAAAACACTTCTCACACAAATTAAATTAGATTTAAATAACTGGGCAAACATCAACTGCTCATGGATAGATCAAACTAATATAATAAAAAATGACAATTCTACCTGAACTAAAGTACATGTTTAGTGCCCTACCAATCAAAATTCCAAAAAATTACTTTAATGAGTTAGAAAAAGTTGTAAGTAAATTCATATGGAGAAATAAAAAGTCAAGAATTTCCAGGGATTCGATGAAAAAAAAGTGCAAAAGAAGGTGGCTTAGCCTTACTAGATCTAAAATTATATTATAAAACATCAGCTATCAAAACTGTCTGGTACTGGCTAAGGAATATAGTGGTGGATCAGTGGAATAGACTAAATGCAATAGCAGGAAATGATTATAGTAATCTGCTGTTTGATAAACCCAAGGAGTATAGCTACTGGGATAAAAAATCTCTCTTCAATAAAAATTGCTGGGAAAATTGGAAGTTAGTATGGAAGAAAGTTAGATTAGACCAAAACCACACACCCTATACAAGATAAGATCAAAATGGATACAGGATTTAGGCATAAAAAACCATATTATAAGAAAACCAGAAGATCAAGGAATAGTCTACCTGTTGGATCTATGGAAAGGGAAGCAGTTTATAACCAAGGAAGAGATGGAGAACATCACTAAAAACAAACTAGATAATTTTGCTTACATTAAATTAAAAAGCTTTTGCATAGACAAAACCACTGTAACTAAGATCAAAAGAAATGTAGTAAATTGGGAAACAACTTTTACAACTAGTAGTTCTGATAAGTGACTTCTTTCTTTCTTTCTTTCTTTCTTTCTTTCTTTCTTTCTTTCTTTCTTTCTTTCTTCCTTCCTTCCTTCCTTCCTTTCTTCTCTCTCTCTCTCTCTCTCTCTCTCTCTCTCTCTTTCTTTCTTTCTTTCTTTCTTTCTTTCTTTCTTTTTTTTTGCAAGGCAATAGGGTTAAGTGGCTTGCCCAGGGCCACACAGCTAGGTAATTATTAAGTGTCTGAGGCCTGATTTGAACTCAGTTACTCCTGACTCCAAGGCCGATGCTCTATCCACTGCGCCACCTAGTTGCCCCATCATTTCTAAAATATATAAAGAACTGAGTCAAATTTTCAAAAAAACAGGTCATTCCCCAATTGACAAATGGTCAAAGGATATGCAAAGTTGTGGAATATATATATATACAGTTGTGGAAATAAAAGTGATCCATAGTCATATGAAAAATTGCTTCAAATCATCATTTATTAGAGAAATGCAAAATAAAGCATCTCTGAGGCACCACCTCACACTTCTCTGGCCAATATGACCAGAAAGGATATTGATCAATGTTGGAAGGGTTGTGGAAAATCTGGGACACTAATACATTTTTGGTGGAACTGTGAACTCATATAATCTTTCTGGAGAGCAATTTGGAATTATGCCTAAAGGGCAACAAAAATGTGCATATCTTTTGATCCATCAATATCACTACTGGGTCTATACACTGAAGAGATCATGGAAAAGGGTAAAAACATCACTTGTTCAAAAATATTCATAGCAGCCCTGTTTGTGGTAGCAAAGAATTGGAAATTAAGTGAATGTCCTTCAATTGGGGAATGGCTTAACAAACTGTGGTGTATGTATGTCATGGAACACTATTGTTCTATTAGAAAGCAGGAGGGATGGGAATTCAGGGAAGCCTGGAGGGATTTGCATGAACTGATGTTGAGTGAGATGATGAGCAGAACCAGAAAAATAATATATACCCAAACAGCAACATGGGGTCAATGATCAACCTTGATGGGCTTGCTCATTCCATCAGTGCAACAATCAGGGACAATTTTGGGCTATCTGCAATGGAGAATACCACCTGTTTCCAGAGAAAGAACTGTGGAGTTTGAATAAAGACCAAAAACTATTACCTTCAATTTAGAAAAAAAACCTGTTATCTTATTATGTGATTTTGCTATCTCATACTTCATTTTTTTCCTTAAGGATATGATTTCTCTATCATCACATTCAACTGAGATCAGTGTATAGCATGGAAACAATGTAAAGATTAACATACTGTCTTCTGTGGGGGGTGGGGGAGGGAAGCAAAAATAGGGGAAAAAATTGTAAAATTAAAAATAAATAAAATCTTTCTTTTAAAAAATTTTATACTATCTTGTCTTTTCAAATCCCTTACTCCCCTGTCCTACTGGTTTTCACATGTTGTCTACCTCCAAAATTTTTAGCATACTTTTAAACTGCAGAGGTTAATAATGCTACAACCTTACCATAAAAATTTGGAAGTATAATTATTAACTTTTCTTTTATGTTTTATTTTGTGAATTTCAAATGGTAAATTTTTAATTTTTATTTTAATTGTAAGAGGCACTTCATAACACATAGTGTTGGACAGTTTCTGTATGACACTTTCTCACACTCATGAATTGTTGGAGAAGGTCCTCCCACTTGACCACTCAGCTCATTAATTTATCTCCATTAGACTTTTTCTTATGGGATCACATCAAAATTGTGTGGGCATGAAAATCACAGTTTTTAGATGATCTTAAGGCTAGAATTAAAATGTAAAACTTATAGATATTAAGCCTAGTTGATGGCAGCTTTTACAAAGTTTGAAAATTGACCAGAGCAATGTTTAACACAATGATGTTTATACTGAATTTTAAAAAGAAACAAATAAATATTTTAAAAGTTTAAATAATTAACTTTTTACATTTTTGGAAAGGCTTTGAGGACATTCTGTACATCTTGTCTTGAGCTCTTTCCTGAGCTACAATACTCAATTTGTTAAACATTTAGATCTGGATGTCCCATAAGCATGTCAAATTCCACATTTCCCTCCAAAATTCATTCTCCCAGCCCACTTTCTTCTGAACTTCACCTTTGTCCCATTCACTCAGCATGACCAATCATCCCATTTATCCAAATTCCCAATAGTGCCATCCTCACTCTTCACTCTCAGTTACCCAATATATCTAATCTGTTGAGAAACCTTGTCATTTCCACTTATGCAATTCTTATACATCTTCTTATACATTTCTCTCCACTCACACAGCTATCCCTTGAGTTCAGGGTACCCCTCACCTGGCCTATACAATAATAGACTAATTAGATTCTTTCCCTCAAGTCTATTTCTGTTCCAATCTATTCCCCAAACACCTGTCAAAACAAATTTTGTAAAGCACCCCTTCCCACTCAATACAATCCAGTTGTTCCCTATTATCTCTAGGATCAAATAAAAGTTCCTTATTTTGACATTTAAACCTCTTGATGACCTGGTCCTTTTTTACCTTTCCAATTCTCTGCTGCTTTATTTCCCTCAATATACTTTATGTAGAATCTAAGGAGTCTTCTTGTGGTTCTTCCAGTACAACAAACAAAATCCCTTCTCTATTCATTAGCATTCATATGTCTGGGATGCTCAGCTCTACTTCTTAGTAGCCCCAGCTCCCTTCAAGGTTCACATCAAGTGCCACTTTCTACAGATGGCCTTTCCTAGTTCAGACCACCTTGCTAATGACTTCTAAGATTACTTTACATCTACTTTGCATGTACCATATATATTGATAGTTATATATAGTTATGGGCATATCATCTCATTAGAATATAAAATCTTTGAAGGCAGAAACAATTTTTTTAGATTTAAATATTTTATTCATTTGTTTTTCCAACTATATGCAATGCTAGTTTTCACCAGTCATTTTTTGCAAGGTTTTGAGTTTTACCTTACCTTCCCCCTCCCCCAACAGAAAGCAATCTAATATAGTCTCTTACATGTACAACCATGCAGGGCGGCTAGGTGGCACAGTGGAGGGGTGGCCAGGTGGCACAGTGGATAAAGCACCCACCCTGGAGTCAGGAGTACCTGAGTTCAAATCCAGCCTCAGACATTTAATAATTACCTAGCTGTGTGGCCTTGGGCAAGCCACTTAACCCCATTTGCCTTGCAAAAACCTAAAAAAAAAATGTACAACCATGCTAAACATAGATCCATATTAATCACATTGTGAAAGAAGAATCAACTCCAAATGGAAGGAAAGAAACATTAGAGAGAGAAAAATGATATAATACATAAGACAACTTTTAAAAGTTGAAGCTTTGGTCTTTATTAAAACTCCACAGTTCCTTCTCTGGATATGGATGGCATTTTCCCTCACAAGATTTTTAGGATTGTCTTTGATTATTGTATTGTTGAAAGGAACAAGTCCAACATAATTGATCATTACCCTATGTTGTTGTTAGTGTGTATATAATTAGTATATAATTCAAATAAGTCTTTCCAGACTTTTCTGAAGTCCCATCCCTCATGATTTCTTATAGAATAATGGCATTCTATCACACTCATATATACCACAATTTGAGGAACTATTATTTTTTCCCTTTTCTTTGTATCCCCAGTTAGCATAGTGCCACAAAACATATATATATGTTTGTGTGTGTGTATGCATACATGTATATATATATGCTCATATATAAAAGTTTAATAAATGTGTATTGATAAAATATTGCTTTCTCAGTCAATAGATACTTCATAATGATGGTGATAATAGCTGAACTTCTCTATTTATATCAAAGGCATCACCATCATCTCATTCACTTAAATTCCCAACTTTGATGTCATCCTCAACTCCTCAGTCTCAGCCACCCAATGCATCCAATTGACAAATCTTGTCATTTCTACTTTTACAAGATGGAAGACAAAAGTATTTCCATTTCAACAGTTTGGCAGCTTTATTAATGTTGGAAAAAATGTATTTTACAAAAATGAATTTGATCCATAGTTTTGAGGTGAATGTATAAATATAAATATGTAAATGAGCTGTTTATTGCTATAAAGTACTTTTTGAAGAGGCATATGAAAAAATATTGCTTACATGAAATGTATATTAAAATATTTTTTTTTCTCCTGGGTTTCAGTAATATAACAAAGAACAGATATATTTAATTATAAAATAATGTGACTCATCAAACAACTTTCATTTAGTTCAAATTATCTGTTTATTTTAAACTGCCACTTGTTTTATCATGTAGAAATATAAGTATGTAAGAATTTTGAAATAACAGTGGATTGAATTGTGTTGTCTTTCCATACTGTCTTTTCAAAGTGCTGTCAATTGAAAAGGGAAGGATTATGCTTACAAATCTGATTTTTGGAATACATACCAGCATTTTGGTAGTGTGTTTAATAAATGTCTCCAGCAACCAAAATTAAAAAACACAAAATCCAACCAAAGCCCAAATCTCTATTTTTACAAAGCATGTAGAATCTTAGTGTAAACTAAATCCTTTAAAAATATTTTCTTGGGGAGTGGTGCAGTAGATAGAGCACTGGCCCTGGAGTCAGGAGTACCTGAGTTCAAATCTGGCCTCATACATTTAATAATTACCTAGCTGTGTGGCCTTGGGCAAGCCACTTAACACCATTTGCCTTGCAAAAATCTAAAATAAAAAAAAATTATCTCATTTGTACAATTATTTTTAAGAAAAGGACTAGGGGGTCTTTAAACCAGAGATTACTGATACAGAATACTGAATGTCTTAGAATAGTAGTTTCTTGCCAGAAGAGTCAGATTTTTAAAAGAAAGTATGAATAAAAAGATTACCATATAAGATATTACTTTCTTTTTAATAGTCAGTCCCTTAATATTTGCACATTTTATTTTTTTTAATTTCCAGAGACCATAAAATCAAAAATTTTATTGCTGAAGAAGATTTTAGAGTCTATCTGATCCAAGCCCCTCATTTTGCAGATACTAAACTGAGATCCAGAAAAGTTATTTGTCTAAGGTCACACAGATACGGGTAGTGAGAGAGAAGATATTAACCTAATTCTGAGATGCAAAATGGAGCACACTTCATTTGATTATGCTTCTCTCTTCACTACTGCATTACAAACAATTTTATGGATAATTTGTGATTATTCCTGTTTATTGGTGGGAAGTCCTAGTTATTCTCACTCTTGCCTAGGATCAGGGATGCAATGTGGTACCCCAGGGAGAAACCCTGCCTCTGGAATCAGAGGATCTTATTTTAATGCCTAACTCTGAATCTTCATAACAATAGAATCTTGAGCAAGTCACAAATCTCCATGGGCTTCAATTTACTTATATAAAATGAAGACCTTGGGTTGTCAGAGATGTCAAACAAACTGACTACATTGTCCCTGTAATGACTTGCAGTGCAGCCTTTACCAGATTAAAAATATTTAACAAAATGCATAAAAAATACAATAGAATATAAACAATGTTAATACATAACTTTCTAAATCAATAAATGGCTTGCAGGGATCATTAGGTACAGTTCAATGACCCTCATTTCTATTTGACTTTGATTCTAGACTTGATGACCTTGGAGCTCTTCATTCTACACCAATGATTTTATGATCAAATTTCTGTTCTTATGACCATTCTAGTAAAGATCCTCATTAACATCCACAAGAACTTTTATATCTTTCCCAAAGCATACTCCAGTCTCTTCTCCAATCCATCTTTCATCAGGATCATCAGAGATTCATCCCCAAATCCACTGAGAGTTATTCCTAACGTTTGATGATGTTTATGTCATTTCTATGCCCCATTTTGCTGCATTCTAAATCTTTTTATAGACTTTCTGACAGTATCCTGGATAGCATTGAGGCTACTGACCCTCGGGTCTCAATTTCTGGATCATACTTTAGATCTATTACTAGTCTAAGACTTCATTCCTGATCCCAATTTTCCCATTGGAATAGGATTACTGGCATGGTCCCTTAAATGACACCCTACCCTCTTCTAAATGGTGCAGGTGAGGAGAAAGAGTGTTCTAGGGTGTCAGATCTATGGAGATGAAGATGGAGGTACAGTTCTTTGTGATGGTTTGCATTTGTGCTAGCAGTCCCCTTAGTCTGGAATGCTTCCCCTCCTTACCTCTGCTTCTTGACTTCTCTGGATTCCTCCACATTCCACTTTCCGGTAGAACCCTTTTCCAATGCCCCTTAATGATAATGCCATCCTTCTGAGACTAAATTTATCTGTTACATGCTTGTTTGTTTGTTTTGTCCTTCACTTTTGAAGAAGACCACTACATCAGGGATATAAGGCCATGACAAGCACATGAATTGGATTTGAAGGGGGGGGGGGCTGTGCTAAGTCACCAGTTTCACTTTCTCCTCCAGAGTCATCTGGATCCAAGTGGCCAGATATGAATCAGGATGACTGGATATGGCTCCAGATGCCAGGCAGTCAGGTTTAAGTGACTTGCCTAAGGTCACACAGTAAGAGTGAAGTGTCTGAGACCAGATTCAAACTCCAGTCTTTCTGACTCCAAGATTAGTGTTCTATCCACTGCACCACCCAGATGTCCAATCTGGTACATATCTTGTTCATGCATTGGGTTCTCCTGTTATAGCCCCCTCTTTGATTATAAACTCCCTGATAGCAGAGCCTGCTTCTGCCTTCCTTCGGAGCCTTAGAACTTAGGACAGAGACTGATGTATAGTAGCCCCCAATTAATGCTTGCTGACTGGCCTTGGTCTATTAAAAGCACAACTGCCAGATTAATTTTTCTTGTGCAGAAATCTGATCAAAGTCTTTAGGATTCAGAATTAGAAAAGACATTTTGAGTCATGTAAATGCAATAGTCTGATTTTACAGATGGGAAAACATGGTACAAAAAATTTAAATAACTGGCCCAAGATCACACGGATAGTAAACAACAGAACCATGATTTGAAAGCAGGTCTTCTGCATATCCCATATGTAATAGGCTCTTAATAGGTCTTTGTTCTAGCAAATTAACACTGAAGCCCAGAAAACAGGTTTCAAATAACTTGGTGAATTGAATTACTAACCACAGGACCTTGAACCCAAGGCAATATTTTATACTCTAAAATAAGCTACATAATCCCTCTAATGAAACAATACATTGACAATATAAGAATATTTCACAACCATTTGGAAACTAAGGTTTTTAAATTTATATTGAGCACTTAATTCAATTCATACTTACCAATAGTGAGTTGGAAATTTCATGATTTTGTGCATAATTATTTGCATAATCAGTTTGGTGCCCCAAATTGTTAAAGTTCAGGAAAATGAGGTTTTTTTTAAAAAAGGGGACATTTCGTAGAAATACAAGAAATGCTTTTGAAAAGTGCTATGCATCTCTCAACAAAGAAAGGGCATAATTATTATTGAGTCACCACTAGAGAAACTGGAACCAGAAGAAAGCTCAGGAGAATTAGGTCAAAAGACTCTCCTTTTCTGATTTCCTCCTAATATCTATCAGCAGAAATACATAGTGCACAGCTGGCCTTGGCCCCTCCCTAAAACCACTGCAACTCTTCGGTTGACTTCTATTCTTCATATTTTTTTTACCAGGGATATGCAGGAAATTCCAATTGAATCAAGTAACCACAGAGAAAGCTGAAAGTAATTCTTAATGGGGCCTTGCCAGGGAATTCTGGCAGTCAAATATTCCTGATGGAACTTGGTGAATTAGCAGAAAACGTATTACATACCTCAGATAGGGAGATCATACTCAAGCTACTTTATTCTCTATGGTTTACAAAAGCTAGAGCCCAAAGCAAAGGGAAAATGACAGGCAGCATGGAAGAGAAAATTCTCCTTTGAAATCATAGCCCCAGGATAGCATCTAAGTTTATCAAGATGTGGAGAGTAAAATGTGTGAGCAATGAAGACTGGGAATAAGATGTGGGAAAGAAGTACCTTCAGAGCAATTTCAAAGTTGAATACCATGAGGGAGCCCTTTGCAAACCTTTTCTCCAGGCAAAAGGAATAAGGAAACATCAGTAAACAATGTGAAACCTTTGGCAGATAGAAGACTGGGTGCTAGCAGAAGCTAACGGCTGTACAACAATGCTGGAGCCAGGGAAAGGTTCTGTCTTATATCCTGTTCCCTATCTAACATCAACAACCCTTTAATGAATGGTGCAAAGACTTATTTTGTCTCTGTAGCTGTTTACAGTTGCCATCCAGAGTCCTCTCTAGTTGTCCTGACTTGTTTCTGGCCATTGGACCCAGATGCTCTGGAAGAGAAAATGTGGTTGGTGACTTAGCACAGACCCCCTCGCTCAAATCCAATTCATGTACTTGTCATAGAATCACCTCCCTGATGTCATGGTATTCTTCAAGAATGAAGGGCAAAAATCATCATTGTGTCTGAACAAAATACGTTTTATAATTTGTAATTTGTAAGTAGTAATTCGTCAGTGTAAGAATCAGGGATGTACACTTGCTGGACAAATCTCCTAAACTCTCAAAGTATCAACTCTCTCAACTGTAGAATGGGGATTACTATCCTTGCCCTTTTTATTTCAAAGGTTTGTTGTGAGAGAAGACCTTTGCCATCCTTAAAGCATCATAGAAATGGAGATGATTTTTATTATGACAGTTCCATTGACCCCCTGGTGAGCTGATCTAAGTTTCATTCATGTGGTTTATATTTAGAGATGAAAAGTAAATGCAGGAAGGGGAAATGGTAGATTAGGACACTTTTGAAGGTGAATTGGAGAGAGAAGCATAGATATTGAGACAGAACTAACCTGCTTGGTCCTTCTAGCCCCTTAACTATACTAATACTTTAAAAGATAGGCAAGGACCAGTTGGGAGCTGTGAAAATCAACTCAGAAGTCAGTGAGGGTATTCCCAATGCTTTAGGGGACAGCTAGGTGGCAGAGTGGATAGAACACCAGCCCTGAAGTCAGGAGGACCTGAATTCAAATCGACCTAGGGCACTTGATAGTTTCTTAGTTGTGTGACCTTGAGCAAATCACTTAACCCCATTAAAAAAAAAGTCAATGAGGATAGCAATTGAAGCCACGACAATTTTTAAGCTGCAGAGTTTCTTATAATAAAAGGGAAATTATTTGGTCTTTTTTTGTTTGTCCAACTTTTCTTGATTTGGGAGTTACTTTAGCTTGTCACAGAAACTGCAATTTTTCTTGACTCTTTTTGGGGTTTTTCTTGGCAAAGATACTCAAGTGGTTTGCCATTATCTTCTCCAGCTAATTTTTTTTTGAGGGGGCAAGGCAATGGGGTTAAGTGGCTTGCCCAAGGTCATACAGCGAAGAAATCATTAAAAGTCTGGGGTTAGATTTGAACTCAGGTCCTCCTGGCTCCAGGGTCAGTGCTCTATCTACTGTACCACCTAGCTGCTTCCTTTTCCAACTAATTTTACAGATGAGGAGAGTGAAGCAAATTGGGTTAAGGGACTTGCCCAGAGTCACACAGTCAGTAAGTGTCTGAGGTAAGATTTGAACTCAGGAAGCTGAATCTTCCTGACTTTAGACCTGGAACTCTGTTCATTTTGCACAAATGAACTACCTAGCTGTCCAGTAGGACAATTAGAGCTCCCCAAATGGCAATATTCAGTTCTTCTTGATCCTACTGAATGAAGAGCTTCGTTTAAAAGATTGAAGTTTCTGGTTCTGTGAAAAAGTTGAAAAGAATTAATTCTAGTTCACTTAATAATTCTATTTTTTAATTTCTTTTTGCTTTTGTTATTTTTAATTATTGCATTATATGTATATATCTATTTTTGCTTTATGAATATGATTAAATGTTTATTCTTATCATACACATGAGACTTTAATTAGAAATAACAAACTATTCAAAGGGAAAGAAGAGGTCACCAAGCATGTAGATAGAAATGATAAATTGATGAATATAAATAACTTTAGATAATGAAAATGACAGGGAGACACAATGTAAAGGTTACAGCCAGTGAGTGGATGACAGTCAACACATAACTGATGGTATATATATATATATATATATATATATATATATATATATATATATACATATATATATATATATATATATATATATATATATATATATCCAATGTACTCTGAGGAGGTGGAAAAATATAATCTAATAGTTTATTGTGGTTAACTTTGTTAATGATTAGTTTTTACTTTATTAACAATTATTGTTAAATTTGTTGATATTTTTTATCTGAACTTGGTCAGGTAACATGTAGAAATTAATAATTACTAAGGCACGGTGTCCTAATGAATCTTAAAATCAGAACGATCTCAGTTCAAATCCTGCCTTAGATATATACTGACTGTGTGACTGGTAAATCACTAAACCTCTGAATTCTAGGCAACTGTAAGACCATAAGTTGCATAGAAGGTGCCAACATGTATTCATAAATGGAGTTTCACTGTCTAGGAATCCTTATACTAATTAAATCAGTACAATATAGGTCCAATAGCTATTCTTTTTTTTTTTTAGGTTTTTTTGCTAGGCAAATGGGTTTAAGTGGCTTGCCCAAGGCCACACAGCTAGGTAATTATTAAGTGTCTGAGGCCAGATTTGAACTCAGGTACTCCTGACTCCAAGGCCAGTGCTCTACCCACTGTACCACCTAGCCCCCCCCCCAGCTATTCTTTGTTTTGTTTTGTTTTTAGGTTTTTGCAAGGCAAATGGGGTTAAGTGGCTTGCCCAAGGCCACACAGCTAGGTAATTATTAAGTGTCTGAGACTGGATTTGAACCCAGGTACTCCTGACTCTGCCCCCCAATAGCTATTCTTAGCACAAAAATAATATTTTGACATAAAGTTTGAGGGGATTAATATGTGAGAATCTAAAAATGGACATCAAATAAAACCAAAAAAGGGAGAAAAATTTTAGATCCTGTATTAAACCTTAGAGTAGTTAATATTTCCTTTTCATCTTTTTTTCTGCCTGCTTACAATCTCTCTTTTTTAAAAAAAATTTTGTTGCAGCTTTAATTTTATGAGGTTAAGTGACTTACCCAAGGTCACACTGTTAGGTAATTATTAAGTGTCTGAGGTAATTATTGTTTGAACTCAGGTCCTCCTGTGGCTGGGGTTCTAGCTACTGCACCACTTTGCTGCCCCTCTACTAACCACCTCTAAAAACTTTTCATAGAGATAATCATTATGAGCATTGAGAGAATACTTGAAGAAACTATTGAAGAAAGACAATAATCTTTCACGAAAAAATGAGATTTGGTAGCAAATATCTACATTGGCACACAAGTGACTGACAGGGATGTCTGATGAGAGATACCACCATGCATATTCTTTTTTTATTTTTAAAAAGCATTTGATTTAGTAAAGGCAAGAACTGTCATCAAATTTTCTTCCAACCAGGTGTCTCCCACAAGTATTTCAAAATCATATGAGATTGGGCGGCTAGGTGGCACAGTGGAAAGAGCACTGGCCCTGGAGTCAGGAGTACCTGAGTTCAAATCTGACCTCAGAAACTTAATAATTACCTAGCTGTGTGGCCTTGGGCAAGCCACTTAATCCCATTGCCTGGCAAAAAAAAAAATCATATGAGCTTACTTGAAAGACATAACAAACAGAGATAACTTTATTCAAAAAGCATCTGACTATATATCAAGTGAAGCATAAAAGAGGGATATGAATACCCAGAGGTATCTTTTTCTGTTCCTGAAGATGTCTAGAACAAAGCTCAAATGGAATTGGGATTTGTTATAGATGATAAGGTCCTCCACTGACCCATTTGCACTTTACCCATTTTTAGAGCAGAGTCTATCTTTTATTATTATTTAAGAAGTTGTATGAATGATGGATTAGACTGGGGAGAAAATAGAAGTTGAAAGATCAATGAGGAACAAAATACTTCAAATATCCTTTCTTTCATCAGTGCAAATTGTTCATCCATTCAACAGACTACACCTCCTCTAAGCTTTAAACTGTCCTTGTGAGTTGCTCTTTTTTTAAAAAAAATTCTTGGTAACAAACCTTTTAGTCATGAGTCCCCACAGAAATGGTTTTTGGGTCACAAACAGTTCTTTCTCAAAGCCTTCCCAAATTATTAGAACCCACAAAAGCCTGTGCTTTACCAGAATATCCTTTGAGAATCCAGACTTCATTGTAGTCTTGTATTCAAACTGTCTCTTATTACTTTACATTTACTCTCTATATTTTACTTTAATGAAGGCTATTTATAATAATTGTATTCAATAAAATAGACCTCATGTTGTTCAAAGTATAAAACATCAAATTACATTTTGGGGAATTCTAGCTAGATTCCATGTGAATGAAGCATATCTCCTTTAATATCAACTGAATTAAAAATTCCTATCCACAGTCAATATGCTGAGATCAGATTCAGTATCCCAATGGAATACAGACTCAGTCCTTTACATTTAATTTCTACAAATCATGGTACAGCCCTGTGGTAAAAAAACAAGTCTCTCCTCTGAAGTTTTTGATTTCTCCTTGCACTTTGAGGAGTGGCAACAGAGGGCTGAGAGGGTCAAAGGATCATCGATTGAGTAGTGGAAGCAGAGGTTGCTGGTAAATGTTTAATTCTGACTCTGAAAAGTCATGGCACAATTTTAAGTTTTATCTGCATGAATAACATTTTCTCCATCACTTTCTTAAGTGTAGACAATCGACAAAAGAATAAGTCATGTCTGGATCTATGGCATTTGTCGATTTTCATAGTACAAATACACTGAAATTTTAATAATCTGTTTTCTGGAAAAGCATTCAAACTGTCTATAACACTCCATTGACTGAAAGGAACTTTAGAACCTTAGAAGTCCTCTGGTCAATACTGCTCCTTTAACAGATAAAGTAATGAGATCCAAGGAAATTAAGAAATTTGGCCAAGGTCATCCAGGTGATTTGAACCCAGATACTCTTTTTTTTTTTAATTTTTGCAAGGCAGTGAGGTTAAGTGACTTGTCCATGGTCACATAGCTAGGTAATTTTTAAGTGTCTGAGGTTGGATTTGACTTTTTTTTTTTAGTTTTTTGCAAGGCAATGGGATTAAGTGGCTTGCCCAAGGCCATACAGCTAGGTAATTAAGTGTTTGAGGCCAGATTTGAACTCAGGTACTCCTGACTTCAGAGCTGGTGATCAATCCACTGCACCACCTAGCTGCCCTGAAACCAGATATTCTTAATCCAAACCCAAGATACTTTCCAGTGAACCATGGGATTGAAAGTAATGAGAACTTGTCACATAGAACAAGAATTTTAAGAGACATAATGGGAAACACAGCAGGGGTTTTGTGTATAAATAGACTTTGGAATCAAAAAGACGGGTTGGTGTACTGCCTCTGACAAATATCCATGGGCAAGTCATTTAAAATCTCATTAAAATCACAATTTTTAAATTTAAAGTCATTTAAAAAATATTACTAGGAAACTGTAAGACTATAGTTGCAGAATGAAACAACATGCTACACCTTTGGTACATGTGGGACCACAGGTTGAATCCAATCCACTTGTGATGAAATATCCAGGGAATAATACCATATCCAAGAGATCAACTGATAATATTGGGTAATATTGGGCAATATTTGGGTAATATTGGGGATATTTTCAACTACAGTTTTGGGAGGCAGAAGTGCTGTGGGAAAAGCATCCTTCTTTATGGAACCTTTAGCAAACTTGAGGGACTATGTTGGTAGGGGGGCTGAAAAAGTAAGGTGCAATTACTTAGGGCTTTTCCCCATTTAAAAGTAGCCCTTGGGAGTAAATCCTCTGCAACCTACGATGTACAACTTGCTCCTGGGAACTGGATACCCCTTGTAGCCTCTAATCTTGGTTAGTCTCTTGTTTTTTCCTTATCTGTGACTGATTGGTCCAAACCAAGTCTGTCTATAAGGCACTTATCTTTGTCACTAATCCCCTTCAGTTAGTTTCTGTATACAAACTCCTCCCACTCAGACTAGTTTGCCTTCTCTAGTGATGAGTTCTTACCTTTATTCCCATTGGTATCTTGCTCTGATAGAGTGATGTGACCCAGAAGCATCTAAGCCACTAGAGGCTAGACTTGGAATCAGGAAAACCTGAGCTCAAATCCCAATTACGATGCTTACCAGAGCAAGTCAATCACTTAGCCTTGGTTTCCCTATCTGTAAAATAGGACTAAAAGCACCTCTTTCCAGTTTTGAGGATCAAGTAAGATAATATGTGCAAAACATTTTGTAAACCTTAAGATATTACCTATAAAAATGCTATTAGGCATTGTTAGTTTTGTTCCACTTGTGATTCAGTTCTATTAGAACTGACCATTTCATCCTACATAGCCAAGAACTTGTCTAGTTCCCATCTGAAGCTACTAAAGATGGATGGGTTCAGTGGTTAGAGTGCTGAGTTTGAAGTCAGAAAGGACTTGAGGAATTCAAATCTTGCCTGAGACATTTACTGTCTGTGTGATCCTGCACTAGTCTCTAACCTCTCCCAGCCTCAATTTCCCTACCCGAAAAATGACTGGGTTAAACTCAACAATTTTCAAGGGTGCTCTCCAACTCCACATCTATGATGCCTGGAATACTGACCCTCACCATTTCTGCTTCTCAGGTAAAATCCACATTCTATAAGAACCGTTTCCTGATATCCTTTAATACTAATGCCTTCCCTCTATTGATCATTTCAAATTTATCCTGCATATATTGCATTTTAGGACAGTTGTTTTCATGTTGTCTCCTCCATTAAATTGTGGGCACTTTGAGACTCATAATGCCTTTGTTTAGCAATGTTGATAAGCCTCTGTGCAGTCTCTCCTTACTAGTTTTATTTGAGCATATCTATTCACAACACCTGCTAGTTTTATCTTGTAAATGTTCACTCTAATACCAAGGTGGTGTTAAATCAAAGGAGCATCAATAAAGCAACAAAAAGAAACAAAGGTGGGGTGGAGATTGAATCTATGAAGAAAGAGTAAGACCATGTTATCTGGATGAAGCAGAATGATTTGTTTTTCTTTTATAGTAGGAGGACATTGTATTCTGTACAATAGATACACATGGTTTTGATAAGAATTTAAAAGACAAGGTATGAGGACACCATTCTGTTTAGCTGCATTTAAGATTAGGATTGAAGCTCTCATGAGAACATTCCTACCTGCTCTAATTTTGGCAGGAATATTTCAGTATAGGCTCCAAAGAAGCTTAGGATCTATTTATGGAGGTTGGCCCATCCACAATTTCTCTTCATTGAATAAACAAGCTGATTTACTGTAATTCAATTATTCTTTTTTATTGTATTTTTTTCTGACCATTTTATCTCTGTTACAAGGGAGAGTTCAATGATGGTGGTGGTGGGGGAGGATATTGGGAACTGATTGTGATGCAAAACGAAACAGAAGATGCCAGTTTTTAAAATGAGCATGTCATGACTATTGACTTGAAATCATGATCATCTAGATTGAGACAACTTAGCTTAAAACAAGCTGATATCCTAGGTTGATTGCTGAAAGCTACAATTATCTAGAAGCTGCTCTTTCAGTTTTCCCAAAGAAGTAAATTAGAAATCAGAGAAAAATCATCATGTCATTGTTCCTGGAGAGACCATGATGTCAGTTGTGGGTATCCCTCCTCAGTGAAGAATATATATTTTGTTCTCCCCTTTCTTATCCATAGAAAAACTATCCAAGGTCCTTAAGCCCTTGTCTAATTTTTAACAATATTTCTTTGCTTCCAGTAAAGCAAGCTATCTGGTTGATTTTTACCCTTGCCAAATCACCAGTCTACTTCCTTTTTCAAGACTAAAATGATTTCATTTCCTCATCTGAATGATGGAGATATCTATTTTGTGTTACCATCATTCTATCTATTCTGAGTAGTAGACATAGATAGCTAGATAGCTATATATATATATTATATATTATATATATAATATATATATATATGTATCACTTCTTTGCTCCTTCTGCAACATAAAATTTTTAAAAAACAAAGTCTTGGTGTTGTTTTAAGCATTCCTTATCAGATCACCTGAATTTTAAGGACTCTTGATGATCTATTACAGAACCATGTCGTAGATTTACATTTCATCAAAGAAATTAAGTTTCTTGAGACCGGGGACTATTTGTCTTTGTACTCCCCACAACTAGCACAATTCCCAGCATAGAGTAGGTGCTTAATTAATGCTTCTAGATAATAGATATTTCAGAGTTAATAGAAATTTAATATTTATTTTATATTTTGATTTAAAATATTTCTCACATTTTGGACCAGAGTGTCAACTCATTTCTTCCTTATAGACTGTTGACCTTCCCTATTCAACTTGTTCATTTTTGTTAAAGGACTGCCTATTCTCTGTATTTTTTTTTTGCCATTTTAGAGCTGTCTTAGTTGCCTTCTTCTCACTATTAATTGGGACCATATCCTATAACCTTTTCCCCCTTCATGATATCCCTTTTGTGTGTGTATGCACACATGCATATGGATAAGGTAGTGCTGGTGGTGGTGCAGATGATGATGGTGACAGTGGTAAAAGTAGGGATTTTAAAAACTGACATCTTCTGTTTTATTTTGCATCACAGTCAGTTCCCAATATCCTCCCCACCATCACCATCATTGAACTCTCCCTTGTAACAGAGATAAGATGGTTAGAAAAAAATACAATGAAAAAAAAATAATGCTGATGGTGTAAGCAATATTCCATTCCCTTAATAAGTACTGTTTTCTATTGAGGGGAGAGATTATGTTTCATCCTCTGTTCTTTGGAACCAAAATTATTCTTTATAATTAATCTGCTATAAATTACTCATCTAAACCTAAATATCTGCAAAAGTGCTCCTGTGCCAGCCTCTGACAGGAGGTACAATATTTTGCCAGGCACAAAATATTTGGAGAATTCTACCCAGCTCCTCCTTTTAAGGTGGACACCCAGTGCCACCATCTCATCACTTCTCACAGGTCATACTCCTGGATTTCTTCATGGTCCATGGACTCCCATCATCGTGCAAGATCACCTCAACCTTGAAATTTCCATCCCTTAGTACCTCATAGCCCTGGAACCCCACCCCCCCTTCCTCAATGGAGAGGCTATAGGGAAGACATTGGAGAGATCCTTCCAAATACAGCACCAGCCCCCTCACTCCCTCACTCCTTCCTTCCTTTCCCTTGCTTTCCAACTTCTTTTTTCTATGTTGTCTTCCTCCATTAAATTTTGAGTTCTATGGGGGCAGGGATTGCCTTTTGCCTTCTTTGTATTCCCAGAATTTAGCATGTACTATGGTAAGTGTTGACTCACTGACTTATTACCAAGGACAGAAATCATTTCAGAACAAAGTGTCTATATAGAATCATATGATCAATGGTTAACACAAATGTAAAAATGAATAACAAATTAGATGAAAGGATGAAGAAAAAACTGTACAATTACAGCAACTCCAAACCATCCTGTTCAAAAAGCAGATGAGAGTAAGTACATAAAGCTGCTCCACCTTATTTAATCTTATTTGATTGTTTTCCATTAAAGTGATCTTTGGACTGAAAAGGATAGAAAAATAACTAATAGGAAGTTAATGCCCAACATAAGTAGGGAGATGGTAAGAGAGTACCTAGCTACTCTTGAAGAGTCAAATCAACAAACTCAAATTACTTAATAAATGCTTATTGAATTGAACTGAATGACTCTTTCCTGGAATACTTAAAAGAACTAGCAGAAGTGAACCCTGTAGGCTGCTCTTCTCAACAGTCCAGTGATCAAAGACAACCCTAGGGGACCTATTATGGAAAATGCCAGCCATATCCAGAAAGAAAAAACAAAACAAAACAAAACTATGGAATCTAAATGCAGAGCAAGGCATACTAGGTTCACTTTTAAAATTTTCTTTTATGTTTTTCTTTCTTTCTCATGACTTTTTCCCTCTTAGTTCTAATTCCTCTTTCACAACATGATTAATATGGAAATATGTTAAATGCAATTGTACATGTACAATTTTTACCAGATTGGTCACTGCCATGCACAAGGGAGAGGGTAGTAGAAAAATGTGGAACTCATAAACTTGCAAATGGATAAATGTTGAAATCTACTTTTGCATGTAATTGGAAAAATAAAATTAAAATTAAAAAAATTGAGTCCTGACCCAATGCCAGGGTTCTCAGAAGCTCATAGAGAATGGACTCTAGGACTGTGAAGAGGCAAGCATCTCAATTTTCAAAATGCTGAAGAAATTTGGTGCTGCAAACTAAAAGTCAGAGATGGCAAACTTTTTGGCAGTTGAAGAGGGTAACACTTGACAATTTCCATTCTGAACAGAAGACTTCAAATTTAGCATCCATCATAGTGGGTTGGAGTAGTCAGAGAAGGGAAGTGCTACTCCAGCCAAATCAGACGAAGGTTTTGTCTTTGTGTTTAACCATCCTGAGGATGCAATATGAAGCACCAAACAGACACTAAACCAAAGAGTGAACAACACATTTTTACTCTTTTAGTGGCAAAAGAGTCTGGTCAGACTATTTCCCTTGCCCCACAAGGAAAAGAGGATAAGTAGATTAAAAACAACTAAAGGGATGTATAGATTCATGAATGTATCCCCTTGTAGACACTAAGAGGACTCTAAATCATTTTGTACATTTTTATCTAGTTTAGTGAATGATGCACTGGACCATCTTGACTTGCCATTGAATTTCAATGTTTCTGACTCAGTTAAATCTAGTTCATGTGCAAGTCAAGACCACTCTGGTGATGCCATCAGTCCTCTTCAAGAACAGATACTTGGAGTACATTGATACATTTGAAAAATATTCCCAACTCCAATATATAAAATAGTGCTGAAGTATGCCTTTAGTTTTATACAGGGTTTAGTTTTCCTGAACTTATCTGATGGGTTCTGCTTTGTTTTTACAGACCAGAATAAAATATGAAAAACTGTGTGGTTTGAGAAATTGAATGTAACTGATTGACATATATTTCCTGTTTTTGTGTATAATCACCAATGTTTACATATAATCAACAAATGTTACAGAGGCATATTATTTAAATTGTATGTGATTGTATTTCTAATCTTTGATATCTAGAACTTCTCTGATATATGTGGTCAGTAAAATGCTCTGAGATCAAGATTGCTAGCTGTGTGATGCTGGGCAATGACTTCTTGATTATCCTTTATCTTGGTGACTAGCCTCTCCTTAGTGATACTCTCTTCTTGTTTGCTTACCTGCATTTCACTGGGTTTTCCTTAATATCTCTAATTACTCTTAGTCTTCTTTGTTGCCTCTCTACCATCCATCACATAAGTATCCCATAAGGATCTACATGTCCATGACCCTCTTCTCTACATTCTCATTTGGTGACCCTTATCTATTTATCTATATCATCTGAAACTCAGGACTATCTTTGATTTCTCCCATTCTTTCTCACTCCTTTCATCCAATCAGTTGCCAAGTTCTGTTGATTCTTTATCCATAGTTTTTCAGACATCTCCCCCTCCATTGCATTCCCTGTGCTACCACCCAAGTTCAGACCCAAATCACCCTTCATTTGAACTGACTTCTAACTGGTCTCCTTCTTTCTAATCTCTCCCCTCAAGTCCCTTCTAAAATAATCTTGATGTTTGCATCTGATCACATTACTTCTCCTCAAAAAACCTTTGGTGGCACTTTAGTGCCCAACAATATACAAATTTAAAAATTACAGAATCTTGAGCGCTAAAAGGGGTTTTGGAGGTCATCTACTCCAATCTATACATGAAAGGAATCCCCAGTACAACATTTCTGACGAGTGGGCATCTATCATTTTCTTTTTTGTTGTTTTATTTATCTTATATTACTACAATAATCTTCTTGTGAGAGTAAATATAAATCCCACCCCCCAAACAAAAGATAGAAAAAGCTTAAGAGTAGTGAGAGAGAAAGAAAAATGTATTTCAGTCTGTGTTCAGATTCCAACGGCTCTCTCTCTGGGATGAGTTGCCTTCTTTATCATATGTCCATCAGAGAAGTTTCTTCAAAATCTTTTCCCAGTCACTATTGTTAGCTGTATTTCCCTCCACTCTATCCATTCCCACTCTCATTTATTCTATTCTCTCTCGCCTTTCACCCTGTCCCTGCTCAGAAGTGTGTTGTATCTGTCTCCCATGATCTTCCCTCTTGTCAATCACCTACTCCCCCTCCCCCACTCCCTCCCCCCTTATCCCTTTCCTTTCTTCTCATTTTTCTCTAGGGTAAGAGAGATTTCTATACACCTATTAAGTGTGTATACTATTTCCTCTCTGAGCCATTTCTGATGAGAATGAAGGTTCACTCATTCCCCCTTACCTTTCCCCCTTACACTCCATTACAAAAACTTTTTCTTGATTCTTTAGCCCCATCCTTCCTCTTCTTTCCCTTCCTCCCAGTACTTTCCTTTATCACCCATTGACTCCATCTTTATATTATACCATTATATTCAGCTCCCTCCTGTGCCTTGTCTATATATGCTCTTTCTAACTGCTCTTATAAATGAATAGGTTCTTAAGTTATCAGTATTTTTTCTCACGCAGGAATACAAACAGTTCAACATCATTAAGTTCCTCATAATTAGTCCTTCTCATTCACCCCCTCTTTGCTTCACTTGAGTCCTGTATTTGGAGATCAAACTTTCTGTTCAGCTATGGTTGTTTTAATAGGAAAGTCTGAAAGTCCTCTGTTTCATTGAAAATCAATCTTTTTTCACTGAAAGAGGATGTTCAGTTTTGCTGGGTAACTGATTTTCAGTAGTAAACCAAGATCTTTTGCCTTCCAGAACATCATATTCCAAGCCCTATGAGCACTTAATGTAGACACGGCCAAATCCTGTGTAATCCTACCATGGTAGTTGGATTGTTTGTTTCTGGCAGCTTTGAGCATTTTCTCTTTGTCTTAGCAGTTTAGGAATTTGGCTATAATATTCCTGGGAGTTTTTCTTTTGGGACCTCTTTCAGGAGAAGACTAGTGATTTCCCTCAATTTCTAATTTTACCCTCTGCTTCTAGGATCTCAGGGCAATTTTGATGCAGTATTCCTTGAAAAACTGAAGTCTAGGCTCTTTTTCTGGTCATGACTTTCAAGCAGCCCAATAATTTTTAAATTATCTCTCTGGATCTGTTTTCAAGGTCAGTTGTTTTTCCAAAGTGATATTTCACATTTTCTTCCAATTTTTAGTTCTTTTGGCATTGTTTTATTGTTTCTTGATTTCTCACAAAGTCATTGACTTCCTTCAGTTCCATTCTACATTTTAAGGAGTTATTTTCTTCATAGAGTTTTTTTATCTCCTTTTCCAGCTGGCCAATTCTGCTTTTTAAGGCATTCTCCTCATTTGCTTTTTGTGTTGCTTTTTCCATTTGGCCCAAACTGGTTTTTAACGTTATTTTCTTCAGTATTTTTTTGTATTTCTTTCACCAAGCTGCTGACTTGGTTTTCATAATTTATCTGCATTGCTCTCATTTCTCCTCCCAATTTTTCCTCTACCTCCCTTAATTGTTTTTAAAGTCATTTTTGAGCTCTTCCATTTCCTGGGCCTATTTTCTATTTCTCTTGGAGGCTTTGGATACAGAAGCTTCAACTTTGTCATCTTCTGAGTGTGTATTTTGATCCTCCTTGGGACCAAAGTAATTTTCTGTGGTCAGATTCTTCTTTTTTCTGTTGTTTCCTGATTTTCTCAGCCTATGACCAATTTACTGCACTTCCAAGCCTTTGTGGTTTTTTTTTGGGGGGGGCACCCTACAGGGACCTTAATTTCTCCAAGGTCTTATGAGAGACTTTGACTGCTCCTCTTGCCTGTGCTCTGGTATGTGGATGACCACAGGTCCTTCCCTCTGCCCTGGAGCTGTGAGGAGGGTCCCTGCTTGACTATGGTAGTATGAGGGCCCAGACTGCAACCTGGATCTAAGTATGGGCAAACAGCAGAGTCCTGCCCCAGGGAGAGCAGAGAGACCTCTGCAGTCTCCCCAACCCCATTACAGTCTGGGCTGGGTGCTATGGAAGTGCTGGGTGGCTCTACTGATTCCTGCTGCAGGTTCTCATCACAGGGCTGCTCTGAGGCTGGCACTCTGCACTCACTCTGGTGCAGCAGAGTTCTCTCACTGACCCTTCAAGCTGTCCCCAGTGATCCCTGGGCCAAGAGGTCTGGAAATTGCCCACTCTGCCATGGACCCAGGCACCCCACAGGCTGTTCCCGGAAGAATGGAGCTTCACTCTGATCCAGCTGTGCTGCATTGCAGCTCTTTCCAACCCCCAGTCCTGATGAAACAGACCTTTCCTGTGGAACTTCTAAGTTGTCTTGAACTGGGAAATTATATCACTCAGTCTTTCTGTGGTTTCTGCCCCTCTACATTTTGGCTAGAATCATAATTTGACAGCATTTTGGAATTTTGAGGGGAACGAGTTCTGGGAATTCCTGCCACCATCTTGGCTCTACCCCCATCCTTTTCTTAAAAACCTTAAACCATCATTTAAGATTGTCTACAATTTGACTCCATCTTACAAGTATATAAAATATGTTTTTCTTGTTAGAACTTTTAGCCATACCAGTCAATTCACAATTTCCCAATTTTGAACTGCTCTTTCACATTTTGGCACCTTTGAGCAAGTTAGAAAGGTCTCCTCCTCCCCATTTTGGATTTATCATGTAATCCCTCCCTTTCTTCATTTCCCTCTTGGTCCCCATTTTCTTGGTGAAGCCTTTCTTGATTGTTCCAACTATAAGTAATCTCACTCTTCTTGAATCATCCATAAGACACTCTGTCTGAGTCTTTCTTGATGGATACCAGAGTGGTTCGCCATTTCCTCCTCTGGCTCATTGAATAGATGAGGAAATTGAGGCAAACAAGGTTAAGACTTCTCAGGGTCACAGGGCTGGTAAGAGTTGAAGGACAGATTCAATGCAGTGAGAGGAGTCTTCATAACTCCAAACCCAGTACATCACACCATATAGCTAGCCCTGTATTTTATCCCTACATTAATCCCTAAATTGTTGTGGGGTTCTTTTTGAGAAGAAATGTTTTCTCATTTTTCCTGTATTCCCAGTACCTAAAAATGTGCTTTTTTTAAAATAGAATTTTTTTTTACAGAATTCATTCCTGTAGTTGTCACTCATTATATTATGTTATGTTATATTAATTATATTATATCAAGTATTTTATCATATATCTATTATATGTTACATTATATTGCATATATTAAATATAACTAGAAATACTTGATATTTCTAACCTTTGGCATGAAAAGTTCCAGGCCCATAATTTCTTTAGTGTGGAAAATCCCCTGTAAGGAAGATTTCTTCCACAATGATACAATGTCTGGCACCTAGGAAACACTACAAAAAAAAAAAGCTTCCTCTTTCTTTCCCAATGCAAATCATAAACTTCCTTGCAACTTACAGTCTTAGACAACTAGTTGGGTCACTAAAAGGGTCATTGACACACAGTTAATATTTGTCAAAAGAGGTACACAAACCAAGGTCTTCCTGACTTGAAGGCCAGCTAACACATGATACTGCCTTATTGGGTAAGCTGCCGATTATGGTACTTGGTAATCATTTTGCTGATTGTCATTAAACTGATACAGTATGTCAATAAATTTAGCTTTTCTTTTCAATTTAATCAAGATAAAAATGGCACGTGCTTATAATCTGAACATAAAAACATGTTTATTGTTTAAAGTTTTTCAATCTGGCCCACAGAAAACAGAACACAAACATCACATGTGCTTAACACAGGGGGTTAATGGGATATTCAACGAGACAATAGAATAGCCTTATTTTTTTCCTACTTCTCATTCTATATCTCAAATTAAGGAATCAGATGGGAAATGGAAAATAGAGTCATAATCAATAGTCAATCAAAGGGTTGTTCATGTTATATTCCCCAGATATTTTCTGTATATAGTTCTTCCTTTTACCTCAAGGTAGAATAAACCTAGATCCCTAATTTAGGCAAAGAGGTGGGGGGAAAATCAGCATCTCTCATAATGATACAAGATTGGGACAGCTAGGTGGCTCAGTGGATGGAGCACCAGTCCTGGAGTAAGGAGGTTCTGAGTTCAAATCTGATCTGGACTCAGACACTTAATAATTACCTAACTGTGTGACCTTGGGATGCCACTTAACCCCATGCCTTGCAAAAAAAAAAAGGTACAAGATTCTCTAAAAAGAGACCAGGAAAAATAAAAAAGAAACTTGTTTTAGTGTCATTCATTGTAGGGGTCCTTCCCCCCCCTCCCCACCTCGCCTTGTATTTGTTTCTTGACAATTGCATATCACATGGCCATTAGATTTTTTTCCAGGTCTTCTGGATTATGGCAGAAAATGAAAAGTTTGAATAGGGAAAAACTAGGAAAGGAAGGATAATGGAAAGAAGACTGGATTCAGGGGATTTATTAGATATATGATTTCAGTCAAACCATTTGACCTTTTCTGTGTTTCAATTTCTTCTTCTCTAAAAATGGGTTTATGATCACCTATCCTGTCTCCCCTTATAAACTCATTGTAAAGATCACACAATACAATATATGTGAAAGTACTTTGAAAACTGTTCATATTATATGGTATTTGTGGATATGTGTCCCTAAGGGAAAATAGTGATTTTTATATATTTTAAATAAAAGCATGTATCATAGCCTATCATTCCCAATCCCAGAAGAGATCATGTTGTATTATCTTTGGATTGTGGCAAAAGCTGAGATATAAAAATAAATTTTTAAATTATATGATACAAGTCAACTTAATAAAATTCATGCAAACTTCTTGTGATTATTTCCCTACAAATAATGTTGGTTCCAATTATGTCATGTTAACTTTTCAATAAACATTGTATATTGAATTATTTGAGATTCTAGAAAATCTAAACAGCAAAACTGGGGGAGTCTTGTAATTTAATTTTCACACTTATAGTATAACCCAGGGGAAAAAATAGAGGAAATAGGATATGAATTTTTCAAAATCTGTTTCCAAATAATTTAGAAGTGAATTGTTAAAAGCACAGATTTTTTATTTTTTTGCAGAATGAAACATTAATTTGGAAGAAATTTGATTTGCTTGAGTATACATATTTACTACAAGGCTTATCCTTTCCATGGTGGTTGGGTTGGGGGTTTAAGGAAGAGAAAATCAATTTGTTAATTCAAAAACATAAAATTTAACTTAAATAAAATGCAGATTTTATGAGGAAATCTAGAAATAAAGTCAAATCCAGTGGAAAGTGAACAATTTTAATTGGAGATTTGGCATGGAGAGGAATGAAGAAATGGGAATGTACTAGAATTTGGGGCATGAATTATGGAAAATTAAAGTGTTAGACTGAAATCTGAATTCAAACTAAACTGAGTTCACAAAGCGGAATTATATATGGATACTGCCAAAAAGGATGAGGGCTTGATTCATTTTTTTTTGCTGTGGTTGTTACTAATAACCCAAAAGGGCAAAAATACATCATTTCAATTTTTTGATATTATCATACTGATATCCACATAAATATCCCTTTGAACATCTAAAATTTTTTTTGATGACAATATTTTACAAAAATGCATTATATATTTATTTCCATGCTTTCTTAAACAGAGGTGATGTCTAGAGACCAGGGCTTAGATAAATTAGATAAAACAAGTCAGGGAATATATATGACTTTCCTTTTTATTAGTATTATTTTCCAATTACATGCAAAGGTAATTTTCATTCTTTTGCCACCTTTTAAGTTCCACATTTTTCTACAACCCTCCCAATGACAGAAAACAATCTGGTATAAGTTGTATATGTACAATCATATTTAACATATTTCCATATTAGTTTTGCTTTGAAAGAAGAATTAGAGCTAAAGAGGAAAAAAACTTGAGAAAGAAAGGAAAAATATAAAAGAAATTTTAAAAAGTGAAAATAATATGATCTGTTCTGTATTTAGGCTCCATAGTTTTTTGGTTTTGTTTTGCTTTGCTTTGTTTTTCTGGAGGTAAATGACATTTTCCATTAACAGTTTCAGGGTTGAATACTGATCCTTCATTGTTGATCATCTCATTTGTTGTTAATGTTTACAATGTTCTGGTTCTGCTCACTTCACTCAGCATCAGTTCATGGAGGTCATTCCAGGTTTTCCTAAAGTCCACTGGCTTATGATTTATTACAGAACAATGGTATTCTATCACATTCATAGACTTAGATATGGCTTTTCTTAAGTGCTTACTATATTGCTATGATCAGATATACAAATACTAACAGAGCAGTCCCTGCTCTTAAGGAGTTCTGGAAAAGGTTATCAAAAAAGTAAGGCAAAGCTTCTCCTATCACAGCCTAAGATGGTTCTAGATGCCAAGGTTCTGGGAGAGTGAGGAGAAAGGAAGATGAGGATAATGGCTATGGCATAGTTATGATTTGAGAAAATGATACAGATGTTAATTTCCTCCATAACAGAGAGCCAACTCAATCCTAAGGATCAACTACAAACTTTTTAGCTTTAATAACTTCATTATATTCCTTTTTTAAAAAAGCTAGAATTACCACAGCTTCTGGCATTTTGTTTGTTTACTCATGGATATAAAGTGCATTCATTCTAATTACAGAGCCTTGAGAGAGTCCTACATTACTATGGTGCAGTGCTAGAGGGCCAACCTTGGAATTAGAAAGATCTCAGTTCAGTAACTACCTCTGACATATACTGGCTCAGTGATTCTGGACATAGAATTTAGTTCTCAGCCCTCCCCACTCCCCAAACCCCATCCCTTGTTCATCATCACCACCCAATGCAAGCTTTGTAGCTGTAGACAAGTTGTTGATCTCTAACAGAACAGAAAGACTCCAATTTACTCTGTGAAATTTTGGTTTTTTTAAATTACCTTAAAAAAGTCTTCACAAACATCAAACAATTGTCGCAACAGAGTGATGCTCTCAGGATCTGATGAAGTGGACAAGTATGTGTGATAATTGATATCGTTTTAGCTTTATCATCTTTCCTCTGGGCAATGGCTTCTTAATTATTCTTCTCCCATCCAGTCTTTCCTCTCTTCAATCTATCCTCCACATATAGACAAAACAATAGTCTTTAAGCATGGATCTCCCTGTAACTCCCCTCTTAAGGAACTTCACTGGCTCCCTAATAATTTTAGGGGAAAATGCAACATTTTATCTGATCCTGAATGTTCATTAAAAACTAGGTCTAGGGGCAGCTAGGTGGCACAGTAGATAGAGCACCGACCCTGGAGTCAGGAGGACCTGAGTTCAAAATCCGGCCTCAGACATTTAATAATTGCCTAGCTGTGTAACCTTGGGCAAGTCACTTAACCCCATTGTCTTAAATAAAAACAAGCAACAAAACTAGGTCTAGCCTGTCTTCTTAGGTGGTTTGCATGTAACTATTCTTCTTCATCCTTTCCACACTTCAGCCAAACTGTTTGTTGCCATTCTCCATCCAAGACAGTCCATTGCCCATGGCTGGGCCTTAGTACAGTATCCTGTATAGCTGGAATGTTCTCCCTACTCAACTCTGCCTTTTGGAATCCCTAACTCATTTCAAGTTTCAAGTGGGACCTCTTCCTTCAAGAAATCATTACATTTATCTAGGTAAGGAAAACAACCCTGAAAAATGAAACATTTTGTCCCACATCTCTCAGGTTATTAAGTGGTAGAACTGGGATTTGAATCTGGGGTTTCTGACCCTAAATTTATTTCATTTTCCACTGTCATGATATTCCATATAATTGTATAGTAGATTGTTTTTATTTCCCTTTAATTTTATAATTTATAATAATTATGATATATAATTATAAATTTATAATTTTATAAAGTTATTTTAGCTATTCTTTTTTTGCATTATGGTCTAAAAGTTTAGTGCATGTAATTTCTGCCTTCTTGAATTTATATAAAGCTTCTCAATAAGAAAAAAAAGAAACCATTGTAGATTCCCCAGTTATTAGTGTCTCTCCAGTCCAAAACCATTACAGTGATATATATTTGTTTATATCTGTGAATAAATTGTATTCCTTATTCCCCTACATAAACTAAAATCTCCTTGAGTACAGAACTAGCTGTCTTGTATTTATCAGTGCCAGGACAGTGCCAGGCCCTTCTAGAAAAATAATGAATGCTTGATTGACATGTCACAGATGCTGCCTTCAGAAATAACAGAACACTTTGCTTTATTTCTTTGGTCAATTCTGTCTATTTCTCACTATATTTTCTTTGTTATGATTGTCATTTTGAAAAAAGCATACCACTTTTCCCTACACCTTTATGCTCTCAAAGGATCGACTGGGTGATCACTTGTTAATTGACTTAATAGTGGGGGTTCTTTTGGCATTTGGTTGGACTAAATGACCACTGAAGGCTCTTCCAAATCTCAAATTTTGAATCTGGGTCTTGGGGTAGTGATTCTGTGAAAAAATGTACTGCCATCCTCCAGAAGCAGAGAAGAAATGATAAGCTTCTCCAGTATCTTTGCCAAGAAAACCCAAAACAGGGGCATGATGACTCAAACATGACTGAAATGATTGAACAAATCCTTTGGAAACTTCTTCCTGCAAGAGTTCTTTTGGGGGGGGGGAGAGAAGCAATAGGGAAAGTGACTTGCCCAAGGGTCACACAGGCAGGACTGATTCAAACTCAGGTCCTCTTATTTCCAGAGCCAGCACTCTACCTGAGTAGAGGTTCTTTTGCAAGGCAAGAATCACTTGGACCATTTTCAGGATCTATTCACATCACTGGGAAAATCTCTCAGAACTTTGATCCATCCAAAAGGTGTTGGCCCTCTCTTGCTAGACTCAATGACTGATGAGCACATTTTTCTATAATCATATATTAATTCAAATTAGGAGTGGGGAGGTTGGGGAATGCTATTGTCAACTTTCAAAGGACAGATGCAACAATTGTACAAAAGTGCTAAAGCCCACAAATAAATGGACAAGTATATCCTAAGAAATCGAATTGTCTACATATTAAATAAGAGCACCACCTAAGAACCCTTCAGTTCAGAGATATATCATTGGACCTCAGATTCCTTTTGGCAAGTGATGTTATCCATTAGCAATTCTATCTGACCTTGAATGTCCTTTAGAAATTAGGCCTAGCCTATCTTCTTAGGTGGTTTACCTATTCTTCTTCTTCATCCTTTCCACACTTCAGCCAAACCGTTAGTTGCTATTCTCCATCCAAGACAGTCAGTTGCCCATGACTGGGCTTTTGTTCAGTATCCTGTATAGCTGGAATATTCTCCCTACTCACCTCTGCCTCTTGGCAGATAGTCCATCTGGGCAAGACCACAATTATACTACCTAATAATAACAACCTATATTAAAAATGTTTCCAAGCTTTTTGAGAATGGAAAAACCACAGGAACATAGATTTAGAGTGGGAAACATCTTATCTAATCTTTATTTTTTTATAGATAAGGAAAACTGAGGTTCAGAGAGCACAAGAAACTCACCTAAGCTAAATGTTCCTTTTTCTTCCCTTAAGGATCTATAATTTATTTGACATTTTTAAAACCCAAACTTTAATATTAGAGGGAATATGCAAGTATGAAATGTTCTTTCTCATCATCTTTGACCCCTGGCTTCCTTCAAGTCTCAGTAAAACTCCATCTTCTACAGAAAACATTTCCTGATTCTTAATTCTAGCATCAATCCTGTTGATTTTTCCAATTTAGCCTGAATATATACACACATGTATACATGTACTATATATATTTATAGCATGTTTACATGCTATTTCCTATACTTTTATGTATATATTATGTGTATATATTATCTATATTATCTATTATATAGATATATTATATAGAGATAGCTCGTATACATTGTTTACATGTTATTTTCTCCATTTGCTTGTAAGCTCCTTAAAAGCAAGGATTGTCTGCCTTCTCTCTTTCTTTATATCCCTAGAGGTTACCACAGAGCCTGGTAGTTAATAAATATTGATTGACTGACAAAAATAAACCTAACCCCTTCCCAATCACCCTTACAATTTGTGGCCTTCAAAAAAATGGAGTTTGGAGATTACTTTGGATAATTCTTAAGTCATCTTTTCCCTATTCCAATAGATCTCTATTCTATTTGGATTTTTATGTATTAATATTACTGTGACTGAAGGTAATGTGTGATAATTTGACCCAGTATTTGAAAGGAAAAAAGTTCAGGTCCTCTTAAATCTCTTAAACATTCATTAAATTCACAACACAGTCTTTGACCAACACCAGTTGTTATGGATTCAGAGACAGCTCTTTCAATGCCAAAAAGTTCTTGTGACATCCTTCTACATTCTTGTTTATTTAAAAATGAGAGTTTCCTGTTCTGAGATTCCATATTTTCTTTTGTGCTTCTCAAATAATTTTCTTAGTTCCTCCAGATAGGTCTGATGCAATTCATCAATCTGTTCTGGTGTGGGGTGTAGATTCTGTTGAACAGGGATAGGGTGGCCCACTGCAAGAACACAGAATGTAAGAATACCACAGGTTATATATCTTTATCTCTATATACATCTTATCATCCCTAAGGGGAGCCTGGAATACAGGCATCCAATTTCTCTGCCTGCAGTCTTTTAACTCCAAATTTAGTTTTTTCCTCATTTTGCCTGAATGCATACTATTCCATTAGATATGAAACAGAAACACTTGCTTCCTTTGCAAACACTGTACTATCAGTACCCGGGTGGTTTTGACTCTTTGTCAAATGAGCTACTGTCTGAAATGCAGCTGTGGGTTTATGTGAATACTACCCTCCACCAAGGTCACTAACATTCTCTGTCTGGCACAGCTGGCAGCCAGACCACAGGGCCTTACTATTTATTAATGCCCATGAGCTCACTGAACACTACGGGGTATCCACCCCCCATTCTTCTCAGTCCCTACTATCCCCTTAGAATGATTCTTAGTGGTCTTACATTTTGAATAGGGTTCAATTCTGAGAACTGCACACACAGGCCCACTGAGGACTTAAAAAGGACTTTGCTGGAACAAATGTTTCCTTTTTTTTTCTTTTTTTTAGGTTCTTGCAAGGCAAATGGGGTTAAGTGGCTTGCCCAAGGCCACACAGCTAGGTCATTATTAAGTGTCTGAGACCAGATTTGAACCCAGGTGCTCCTGACTCCAGGGCCGGTCCTCTATCCGCTACGCCACCTAGCCGCCCGGAACAAGTGTTTTCTAATTGCAGAATTACAGACCCTAGGACAAAACTAAAGGTCACAAGCAGCAGATTAAAATGACATACGCATGTTTTTTCTTTAGCTTGGACCCCCTTGATTAGCATCCATTAGAAATCAATGTAACTTCTAGAAGTGATTAAAGGATCCTATTTCTGGACTTAGTATGCTTACTTGGGTTTTGCCTGCTTTGGAGAAACAAAATTTGGGGGGGGTGTTGCTTTGTTTTTGTCGTTGTTCTGCTTTATTTTTCCCTCAAGAAATAGACCATTTCAGAATCCAGCCGATGGTGAGGTTATTACATTACTCGTGACTCCCCCTGCTGGCTTGATTCAAACCTGCTTTTCAGCTTCATAAGAGTAAAAATCACTTTTCCTGTATACAGGCAACAGTTAGAACTCACTTAGCTCTAAGTGGTCTAGCAACATGAAGTCAAGCTAGGTCTAGGGTAAGGATTTTTAACCTGGGTTCTGTGATCTTGGTTTTTTCTTTTTTTTTAAAGTATTTTTATAATTTTCTTTCAATAAAATTGATTTCCCATGTAATCACATGTATTTTATTTCAGATATTTAAAAAATATAATCTGAAATAGATTTCACCTGCCTATGACACAAGAAAAGGTTATGCTGGTCAATGGAAGTAGGGTTCTGTGTCTAATTAGTGGGCTCTTCCGTCAAGTCTCTGAGTATTCCTAGTGCTTTATAATCTAGATCAACCAATCAATCAATCAACAAACATTTATCAAGAATTTATTATATGGGAGCAGTTAGGTGGCACAGTGAATAGAGGACCGGCCCTGGAGTCAGGAGCACCTGGGTTCAAATCTGGCCTCAGACACTTAATAATGACCTAGCTGTGTGGCCTTGGGCAAGCCACTTAACCCCCTTGCCTTGCAAAAAAAAATAATAATTTATTATATGCCAGACAATATGCTAATCTTGGGAATATAAAAGAGGTAAAAAATGATACTTGCTCTCAGGAAGCTAATAAGCAATGGTAATGTGTTTGGACAACCCAACAGAAACGAATTGATGGGGGAATGTAGATTACTAATGATTATCATTAAATATAATAAATATTAGTAAGGCATAATAATTATAACACCATAATCTGATCTAGGGAAATAGGACATAAAAGAAATAAAATGACATCAGTTTAAGGATGTAACCAGGATTATATGACCTCATTGCAGAATTGATTCTTTTCAGTTTGCTTTGTATTTTAAACAGAACTTCAGCCACTTAAATTCAGGTTTTTTTGATAGCTTAGAGGCAAAAGTAACATTCAGTCATTAACTACACACAAACAGCAAGGGAGTAGAATAGATCCCGTTAAAAACCAATCATAGGCGCAGCTAGGTGGTGCAGTGGATAGAGCACCCGCCCTGGATCAGGAGGACCTGAGTACAAATCTGATCTCAGACGTTTAATAATTGCCTAGCTAGTCACTTAATCCCCTTGCCTTAAATAAATAAATAAAATTAAAAACCAATCACAACTAAGATTTTCATTCTCTATTATGGTGGGAATCAAATAGAGTGAAAAAAAGATGGTGTGATATAGAAGAGAGAAGACAGGCTGGGGCATAAGGATATTTGCGATCTAGTTCAAGCTAATGAGACAAGTTATCACCTCCCTGGGTCTCAGTTTCTCCATTTGTAGAGCAGTAATTCAAGGAACTTTTCTGCTATAATATTCTTTGAATTTTACTGCATTTTTTCTTAATTAATGGGGAGAAATCTCTGAGAGAAGGGGCCAACTCCTACTATTGGGAACTTTTTAGAAATCTTCATTCCCTGTCCTAACCCTGCCTGTGATTTCACTGATAAAAGGAACTACTTCCATCAAGGCAGATAATGATAATAATAATAATAATTATTCCATAACTTAGAATCAAAGCAAGTTGCCTGGAGCACTTAGAGACTGACTTGTCCTAAGGTCATGAACTCCTTACTAGATACCAAAAACAAGACTTCCTGATTCTAAGGTCAGCTCTTCATCCACAATCTAATGTTTCCCATCCTTTATTACACAATTTAACATCCTTGCCAAAGAGTCAGTGAGTTAGCATATTTTTTATCTTTTTTATGTTGAAACATATTTGTTGAACAAAGTTATCCAAGAAATGTATGACCAATGAAGATGGCAAGTCAAACATGTAGCAAATACAAACAAACAACTTTTTGGTACCAAGTAACAGTTATAAAAGAATTTAGCTTGCTTAGCACATTAGTTTTTTCTTGGTGAGGTTTTAAGGAAGGACAAGAATACAGTTCAGAAGATGAAAGAGCACCTTTCTAGGGGTTATCCTCCTTGTCATCATGAAACCACAGAGTCATTAAGTGATGCATAATTAGGCAAAATGCTTTCACTCAAGCCTTTTAAATTGAGACTTTGAGAGTTCAATTCTGGATTACCAATCTAATGTGCTTTTTCATTAGATATCTCATAGTTAATTTTGCCCCTATGATTTTCTTTTTCTCTTTGTATTCTCTTTTGCTGATTTTATTAATGATAATTTATGTAGACTGTTTCTTCACAAGAGCTTAACCACTCCTACCTATACACTAATTTTATCTTCATATGGTTTTCTTTGCTTCTCTTTCCATTAATAGCTGATATTTTTGTGATACACAGATTCTTCGACCTGTACAGAACTGCAGTGGAAAACTACATGAATGATAATGGAGAGGCCCATTGTGAGCACATGTGGGAAGGCAATACAAATCTGGCTGCTTTCAAACAGTTTATAATCTAGAAGGGGTGCAGTGAAAGGAAACATAAACCTAGTACAAAGAAGGAAGTGGACAGAAAGGGTCTAAGGATACTTTCAAAAGAATATATGACTAAGAAAAAATGAGTAGGTCTCATGTATTCACAAGATATCGAAAGAAAGTAAGAAGGGCCCCCATCACTGATGGTCATCCCTTAAATTGAATATATGGGAGTCACTCAAAAAATAGGTATGAATGGGTGTCTTCTTCACTATTAAGGGAATTCTCACATTGATCCATTGGTATATTTTGAGTATTTGAATTATATCATTTATAAATATGCAATGTGCTTGACATTCATTTTTAGGTTATCAAACTGACTCCAGACTACCTTTCTATCCTTATTTGATGTTATTCTCTTTCATGTTCTCTACATTCTAGCCAAACTAGTCTATTATTAACTGTTCTTCAATTTTTTTTCTTTTTCCCATATCTATTTTTGTTTGCATCATCTCCCAGTGCCTGCACTCAATTGTTCTTTACCTCTCCTCTCAGTTTCTGCCTTTAGATAGATAAATGGGCTGTACAAGTTATTAATAACAAAGCCAGCAAAATGAATAAGAGAAAAAGAGAGGCTTAGAGTCAAAAATAAGTATGGAACTTCTAATGAGAAAGAATACTGGATTTGGAATCCAGAATTGAACTCTGAAAAGGCTGATTTCATTTCATCCTCACAACACCTCTGTGGAGATAGGCACTGGTCTCCATTTTACATGGGAGGAAACATGCTTAAAGATGTCAAGACTTGCCCATAGTCTCAAGGAATGAGCCTCAAGTACAGGATGCGAATCCACATCTCTCTTGAATTTAGTACAATATGCTTTTGCAAACATGTAACCTTTTCCATTTTACACATGGAGAAGTCAAGATAAAGGTCTAATACCATATAATCAGTAGTAGGAACTAGGATTTGGACCTGAGATGAAGACTATGAAATTTCTGTCCATCATATTGATATCTCAGAAATCCTAACCTGATGTTGAGGAAGAATTTGGAAATTCAAAGTAAGAATCCAACATGATCATGCTTCTGATGTTGAGAAATAACTCATGGAACTCAACTTGAAATGACATGGTTTTTAAGTTCAGCACCATTTTCCCAAGTAGATTCCTACATTTAGGCTACTATCTCTAGTCCTTGGTTTAGACTCAGAAAAGACACATTT
Organism: Macrotis lagotis; assembly: GCF_037893015.1. Classification (NCBI taxonomy): domain Eukaryota; kingdom Metazoa; phylum Chordata; class Mammalia; order Peramelemorphia; family Peramelidae; genus Macrotis; species Macrotis lagotis. Next base: position 64,052,318 of record NC_133663.1, read on the forward strand.
ACTATTAAGGTCATCATTACTGCAAAGATTGATGAAACCCAACATGCATTTTGAAAAATATAACATTATATTTGAAAACAATAGTCACAAGTCAAACAGGATGTTCAAACACATTTTGGATTGGTCTCTATGTCCAAAAACTATTAAGACAAGGCAGCCAGTTTAACTATTCCACACAAAATAGAAGATTATTTTTAAATTTAAAAAATTAGTGAGTTAGATGGAGTGATTAATGGGATAGCCTTGGGAAAGGTCAAATAGGAAGATATTAAAATATATGATGAGTAGTGATAAGGACCTAAATTCTAGTCTTATAAGTATATCAGTATCATTACCTATAACTAAATCTTATTACTGCTAACAGAAGAACAAGTCAACAAAGATTCATTAATATTTTTTTTAACATGCTCAAGGAATTGTGACCAAGTGCTGGGGGTACATAGATAGGTATAACAGAGCTGGTTGCTTTCAAACAGTTGATAATATTGAAGGGGTGCAGTGAAAAGAAACATAAATACATAACTATGGTACAAGGAAGAAGTCCAAGCAAAATGTTTTTAAAAACTTGAGGGAGGTACCATTTTTAGCCAGAAGGTGGGAAAGGAAGCCTTCATGGAGAATGGGGTACCTGAGTTGGGCAATGAAAGGAGAGGTACCTAAAGGTAGACCTTGGGGCAAGGGGGTAATTTCATTTCATGAAAAAATAGATATGAGAGTGAGAAGTTAGAGAATCAAGGACAAACCATAAAAGCTTCTAACTTGGCTGAAAGCAGAGTACATGAAAAGGAGTAACAAGAAGTAAGAGTGGAAAGGTAGAACAGAGTTAGATTATAGAGTGTTTTGAATGTTAGGGTCATAAGATATTTGGCAAAAAAAAATAATGTCTGAAGAAATCAGGGTAATGTATTAGAAAAATTATGCAAGCTGTGATGTGATTAAGGATTGAGAAAGATATAGTGATACCAATTTCTCTGTACTCTTGTTTGCTAAAATTATAAAAATTTTTAAAACTGGGGTGGCTAGGTGGCACAGTGGATAGAGCGCCAGCCTTGGAGTCAGGAGTACCTGGGTTCAAATCCGACCTCAGACACTTAATAATTACCTAGCCCTGTGGCCTTAGGCAAACCACTTAACCCCATTGCCTTGAAAATCTAAAAAAAATTTTTTTTAATTAAAAACAATTTCTATACTATTTTGACCAAAACATATAAGTAAGTTATTATAAAGTAAATCTCCCAAAGTTGTTTCTTGTTGAAAGGCCTTGCAAGGAATGAAATAGTTTTCTGGAATTCTCCACCATTTTTTCCTTGAGTTCTTTCCAAATTTTTATTTAAGTATAATCCTATTCAGAAGCTTTTTAAAAATACTGGGAGTTAAAATTGGGTAGGGCTGTGTACTTTAGTTTCTTGTTTAAAAAAATTAGAAACTGACTAATAAATGCTTTCTTGACTTTGTGTGTGTGTGTGTGTGTGTGTGTGTAAAACCTGTGAATGACCCGGGCAGATGTCAAATTATTGAATGATGATGATCCTGCACACCTGTGACTCATCATCTTGATTAAAATTAACAAGACATTTTAAAATTTACTCTTAAAGTTTGAAAATTATATTCCATGAGCCAACTGAATTACTCCTCTCAATCACCTGAGATTTATTAAGTATTTATTTAAAATCAAAATACACATTTTATAGCAATAGATTTCTCCATCAATTAGGGAATAGCCAAACAAATTATAGGAACATTATTATAAGACAATATTCTATAGGATAAGGTAAATACTTGGAATACTAAGAAGCATGGGAAGACGTCTATGAACTGATACAAAGCAAAGTACACAAAACTAGAAGCATGACACACAATGAAAATGTTATAAAGAGAAAGGAACTCTGCAACCTAAAATTCAAAATCAAATGCTCTATTAGTATAATGATCAAGGTCTGAAAATAAAATAAGAGAAAATTCACTTTTCCCCCTTCTTCCTTCTTTGAAAAAAAATAGAGGGGTTGAAGGAAGGGGATACCTTGTATTGAACATTGTATATGATTCTAATTGAGTAGTTTTATGAAATTGCTTTCTCTCTCACACCCTCCTTATCATTCTTTCTTTTGTATTCTTTACTAGAAAGTATGACTCACCAGGTGGGAGAGGAGGTGGGGAGAGGTGGTAAATATAGGTAATTGAAAAGCAAAGATATAAAAAAATATGAACTATGACCAATTATGGCCTATCTCTAAAGAGATAAACAGTGTTGGAGGGTTGGATTGTTTAACAGTTATACATGTATAACCTATATTAGATTGCTCTCTGTCATGGGGAGGCAGGGGGAAGAGAAGGAGGAAGAAAAATGTGAAACTCAAGACCTTACAAAAAATGATTATTGAAAACTATTTTTGCATGTAGTTGGAAAAATAAGTTAATTAATTAAAAGACTGTTGAACTCTTTTTAAAACTAGAGAGAACAGTAAGAGTTATTATATTGGCTAGAAAGGATTAAAGTGGAATACAGAACAAATGGATCTTGCTTGATAATAAGGCACTTTGAACCAGAATTTATTACTTTTAGGAGATGAGATTCAGAACTCCTCTAATACACTGGGACAAAAAATTGACTTTTTGGTAGCTTAAAGACCTGAATGGGGGAAGAAAGGATCTCTACCTGGTCCAAAGAAGAGTTGTCTGATAGGTTGGGCGGCTAGGTGGCACAGTGGCTAGAGCACTGGCCCTGGAGTCAGGAGCACCTGAGTTCAAATTTGGCCTCAGACACTTAATAATTACCTAGCTGTGTGGCTTTGGGCAAGCCATTTAACCTCATTTGCCTTGCAAAAAACTAAAAAACAAGTCTGATCATTTGTACATTGGTTAGAGCTTTGGATCTGGGATTCAGAAGAACAAAATTCAAATTCACTCTCATAAACTTATTAGTTGTGTGACCTTGTTTGCCTCAGTATCCTCAATTATACAATTATAATAGTACCTACCTCCCAGGGTTGTTGAGAAAATCAAATGAAGGTATTTAGCGCAATGCCTAGAACATACAAGGTGCTTTATAAATGTTTGTTCTCTTCCCTTTGTTCATTTTCGAAGAGGTAAATGAGAGTACAAGGTGATTCTTGACTTGCTCATGAATTGATTTTAAGTGAGGCAGCCACATTTAAAGTTATCATCCTCACTCTCTCTTCCAGAGTCACCAAAGTCCAGAAGTAAGACAACAGTCAGATATCTGGCAATGGCCCAGGATGCAGAGCTAGGAAGGCTACAGGAGCAGAATTCTGTCTGTATTGTCAGATAAAATACTGTATTGGTTATTTTAGCTTAGACATTTTTTTGTTGCAGGGGAGGGCTCAAATCCAAGGAGGAGAGAATATTCAGAAATAGGATATAAAAATGAAGGATAAAAAGTTATTTTAAAATGAATAAAAGTAATAGAAATTAAAATCATGTATTCAAGTTATTTCTTCTAGATAAATAAAAAATATCACTAGTCTCTTCAAAACCTGTTATTGCTCTCCCACCAAAATCAGATTTCCTTCTTATGCTAAATATGAATCCATTTAAATGAAACCATTTTAAAAGGTTAAGGTATGTGTTTGTGTCCTTGAGAATCACTAGCAAATGAGACATTAGAAAACAGAGTATGAACAAGACATATACAGGACAGCTTTCCTCCAAAAAGTAGAGAGAAACTGCCCCTGGGAGTAAGAGGAGTGAAATTCTGGCTCTGTGAAAGGCAAAACTGGCCCCATGAACCAATGCCAGTCCAAAAACAATCAGAAAAGTGAAAAAAATGTTCTTGATATGGAATCAAGAATCGAATGGCACAGGTTGGTAGGATTCACATTGTGAAGGAAATAAATCTTTAAGCAATGGACAGAAAAAAGAATTTAATTCCCTAATAATGATTTCAGTGTTATTTTGTCATTTGCTCTTGGTATGTCATGCCTACTTCATTTACAATGTTGGTTCATATTGCTAGGGATTCACAATCCTTTCATTTTTATTTCTCCCTTCCCCTTCTCTCCTAAAACTCCTCTGCCCCTCCCCTTCCATTAGTCAGCTGTATTTTATGTGTTGCTTTTCCCCATTAGAATATAAGCTCATTGAGGACAGGCATTTTCTTTTTACTTGTAGTACACTTTTAGTTGTCATTTTTTCAGTCATCTTTGGCTCTTCATGAGCTCATTGAAGTGGTTTAGCATTTCTTTCTCTAGCTCATTTAACATTTTACAGGGATAGGTGACTTACCCAGGGTCACATAGCTAAGCATCAAAGGCCGGATTGGAACTCATGAAAATCAGTCTAACTTCAAGATCACTATCCATTCTGCCACCTAGGTGCTACATCTGGCTTAATAAATGTCAGTTGATGGCTGACTGACACACCAAGCCAACATCTACCTCTCTGAAGTGTCCACCCTTGTTCCAAGTTTTATCTTCTGGGGCCAATAGAATAAATTTAGCTCTTTCTTCAAGATAACAGTCCTTGTAAGTGACTATCAATTTTCCCTCATCCCTCACCACTCTGTATTCCAAGAGTTTTCTTCTCCAAGTTAAATACCCCAAGTTCTTTTGACTTTACATGTCACAGTCTCCAACCATATCAATATGATAGCTTTCCTCTTGGTATGATCCAAAGTTCTTCTCAGATCTGGTCAGGACAAACTGCAGCAGCATGATAACTGCCCTCATTCGGGACACTGTACCTCTCTCTCAGAGAATTCTGGACCTCACATTTACATGTTTTGTTTCTTTTCTTTTTTTTTTTGCAAGGCAATGGGGTTAAGTGACTTGCCCAAGATCACACAACTAGGTAATTATTAAGTGTCTGAGGTCAACTTTGAACTCAGATCTCCTGACTCCAGGGCTGGCATTCTATCCACTGAGCCACCAAAGCTGCCCCTCTTTTTTTTTTACTTAAAAGCTGCATCATTGCTGCTGATGCATAGTGACTTGCATTTCATTAAACTTCCATATCTTTTACTATCTAGCCATATTTCCTCAGCTGTTGTATATTACAAAGAACTGATACTCAAATTCAATCTTTATTATATGTGACAAATGCCTACATTAGGCATCTGCCACATCAAACTTTTCACTTAGTAAATTTTGCTATGACTAGATTAACAAAGGCCTAGGGATTCATAAGAGCATGGAAAACGCCTTCTTGTATGGAAACAGGTACAGGCTAAAGACGACATGATGCAATGGATAAAACGTGGAGCTAGGTCTCAGGAATACCTAGGCTTACATCCTGCTTCTAACTCTAAGTTGTGTGATCTCAGACAAAATAAGTATTAAGTCATGGAGGTCTGCTGAAGTCTTTTAAGTGGCAGAAATTTTCATATTTGGAGCACCTTATGTTGACAAAATATCATATCTTTTCCCCATTAGGACCAAAATTTAAAGGTTTTCATTAAATAGTTCCAAACTCAATATGAGAACACAAGAATTTATTCAATGAGCATCTACTAAGCTTTCTTTGTTCCAGGAATCATGTTAGGTGATGGAAATTCAAAGATGAAAATAAAACCATTCCTGCCTCATTGGAGGTGGGGAGGATGACAACAAGGTATTAGATTAGTAAATGCAAAGTAATTTTGTGGGGGGAGGAGAAGGGAACTAGCACTTGAGAAGACTGGAAGAGGCTTTATAACTATATCTTATAGTTAACATTTATATAGGTAGGTGACAGACACTGGGTTAAGTGCTTTACAATTATTTGAAATTTTTATCTCATTTGTTCCTCATAACCACCTTGAGAGTCAAGGGCTGTTATTATCCTCAAGTTGGTAGTTGAAGAAACTGAGACACATAGAGGTTAATTGACTTAATCAGAGTCACACAGTAAGTATCTGAGGTTGGTTTTGAACTCAGATCTTCCTGACTCCTGTTTCAGTGCTCTATCCTCCAGGTCACCCAACCCTGTGTAGAAGATGGCCCTTGAATTAATCTTAGAAGGGAGCTAAGAACTCCACAAGGTGAAAGTGAGGGACTGCAAGCGCGGTGGCTCAAAGGACAGAATGAAGGACCTGAAGTCAAGAAAACCCCTCTTTCTAAGTTCAAATGTGATCTCAGACACTTACTAGCTGTGCAACCCTGGGTAAGTCACTGTTTACCTCAGTTTCCTCATCTGTAAAATGAGCTTGAGAAGGAAATGGCAAACCACTCCAGTATCTTGCCAAGAAATCCCCCAATAGGATCATGAAGAGTCAGACACAACTGAAATAACTGAACAATAACAACAAAAACTGAGATCACCAAAAATATCAAGAAGAAAGAGGTCAGAGTTCTGCCATATACTCACACATAGATGAAAAAAAGGATGATGATCCCACAAAAGAGAATGGGAAGGAATAATCAGAAGAAAACTAAGAGAGAATGATGTAACAAAATAAGGCAGGAACAAAGTCTCCAGTAGGAAGTGATGGTCAGTAATATCAAATACTGTAATGAATGAAAGAATAATGAGAGTTGACAGGAATTGATTTGGTTTAGCAATTAAGGTGTCCTTGATGACCTTGGAAAAAGCAGCTTCAGTTGAATGGGGGTTCAGAAATTAAAATGTAATAGATTTGAGAAAAGACCTAGAGGTGAGAACATGGAAACAACAAAGGTAGCTGTATAGCTATCGTCTTCTAGGATCATAAAGACATTTAGCAATTGAGCGACTTGTTCAAGGTCATATAGCTAGTTAGTATCTAGGGAAGGATTCAAACCTAAATCTCCCTGACTTTAAGGCCAGTATCTATTCACCATACTATCTAGCTGCTCCGGAGGTGAATGATGAGGTAGAGAACAAACATAAAGCAAAAGCTTGAGGAAGAGAAGAATTAAATTATAATTATTTTTTAATGAATGGGAGAGATTTTGTTATGTCTACATGCATTGTTAGGAAAGGATTCTATCTAGAGAGAAGAGACTGAAGGCTCTCAGATTCAAAAGTGGTTAAATAACATTGAAATGGAAACTAGGGTCACTTTAGAATTATAATGCATAATGCAAATTGAAACTATTTAGAGATTCCTGCTCCAATTCTATATTACTAATATCCCTTATTTGACCTGTTATCTTAAAAATGACTTCTTATATTTATACCTCTTCTTCAAAAAAATCAACACTTAATAATCATGCAAAATTTTTATTGATTTTTAACATCCCTGTAACCATCTTCAAGATACCTACCAACAGTAAAAATAGGTTTTCTGTAGGGCATCAGGCCAAAACTGTACTGAAAAACTCCTCTGGCATAAAATAATGGCAAAGTAAAGCTCATTTTCTGGTAGAGTTTTTCTTGGATAGTTCTGAGCCAGGAGCCTTCAGGGTTGTTGACTTGTTTAAATAATTCATTCTCACCAAAAGAAAACACAGGAACCAAATAAGCCCTGTAAAACAAAAGAATTCAGAGGATAGCTAAAATAAAATAAAACAAAATCATTTTTTTCAATAGGAAAGAGATATAAAATGTTAACCTGTCTAGTTACCTTAACATAAAAATCAGTACAACTACATTTCACTATAATGCTGTCCTTATGATCCTCAGCATGGGAAGTAAAATCTCCTAAGGTTCTTTTTGGATTTTGTTCATTCAGACACTTGATACTTCTTAGCTGTGTGACCCTTGCAAGTCATTTAACTTTGATTTCCTCACATTCAGGACCATCTTTAGTCATTCTGATTCGTATCTGGCCACTGGATTCTGCTGGCAATGAAGGAGAAAGTGAGGCTGGTGACTTAGAGCAACAACCCTTCACTCAAATTCAATTCATGTGCTTGTCATGGTATCACCTCCTTGATATTATGGTCTTCAAGAAAGAAGGACAAACATCATTATTGTTCACTCAGCTACTCTGAATGGGGCTCATATGAGCCCAGTTTTATATTTGAAAGTCACTCTAGGGGGAGCTAGATCATATCAAAGTTCCCATGTTTTTTTCACAGAAGAATGGGGATAGTTGACATTTATATATGTCATTTCCATTTTTACAGACATTATGCAATCTGAATCTCAAAAAACTCACTGTGAAATAGGTACAGGTAGAGTCACTATTTTCATTGTATAGTTAGGGAAATTGAAAGCTCAGAACAATGAAATGATATATTTATGATCATATAGCTATTTTTTTTGTTCTTCCATCTTGAAGAAGATCAATGACATTAGGAGGGTGATGTCTTGACTTGTAAGTGAATGGGATTTGAAGGAGGGAGACCTGGGCAAAGTCAACAGCCTCACTCCTTCCTCCAGAGTTATCATCAGAGTATAGTGGTCACATATGGATCAGGAAGAATGGAGATGGCCATTTCTTTGGGGCATCATTGTTTTTGGATGCAGCAGACCTTGGCTCTTTAAACCTGGGACCTTAGTTTGTCTGAGTGATTTAAGAGTTAGGTAAGTGATTTAAGGTTTGGCAAGAATTGAGGCAAAAGATAGCCTAGTTTGCCTTCACAAAAGAATCAATCCGAGAGGGGAAGACCCTCAGAGGTAGCTATTATATACAAGATGTAAGATTCAGAGCCAGATATTGCTGTCCAAATCTAGTTCAATACCAATACTGCCTTTGCTCTTAGAACTTTCATGATCAGTATAGTATAGTATAGTATAGTATAACACAGTGTCTCATAGCATAGTATAGTATAGTATAGTATAGTATAGTATAGTATAGTATAGTATAGTATAGTATAGTATAGTATAATATAACACAGTATCTCATAGCATAGTATAGTATAGTATAGTATAGTATAGTATAATATAGTATAGTATAGTATAGTATAGTATATGTCATAATATAGCATAGTAAAGTATAATATAGCATAGTATAGTATAGCATAGCATAATATAGTATAATATAGTATAGTATAATATAGTATAACATAATATAGTATAGCATAGTGTAATATAGCATAGTATAGTATAATATAGCATGGTATAGTAAAATATAGTATAATATGGAATAGTATTGTATAGCATAACATAATATAGTATAGTATAATATAGTATAGTATAGTATAATATAGCATAACATAATATAATATAGCATAGTATAATATAGCATAGTACAGTATAGTATAGTATAATATAGTATAGTATAGTATAATACAGCATAGTAAAGTATAATATAGTATAATATAGCATAGTATAGTATAATATAGCATAACATAATATAGTATAGCATAGTATAATATAGCATAGTACAGTATAGTATAGTATAGTATAGTATAGTATAGTATAGTATAGTATAGTATAGTATAGTATATCTATACAAACATCCTGTGCAAGTGTGATTTCAAATAACAAAGTACATTTGGAAGCAATTCCCCAACAGAAAGCTCCAGAAAATGCAAAGCTTCATTCACTCACCAAATATGTAATTGTCTGACATGAACAGAATAGACTGGATCAATGTAGATTTAAAGTCCCCCTCTCATAAAGCCTTCTCTAGTCAGTGGCAGAACACTCCCAACAGAGGCAACAGAATGGACAAGTTACCTACCCATGTGTCAAAGCCATTTTAATAAACCCCTTTCTTTGGTTGATAAGCAGAGTAAAACTTCCAGGGTATGCAACCAGTGCCTCTTCTGCTCCCCCAAGCACAATGACTGAAATGTTTCCACCTTCCTCCTTGCTTAGCACATGAGATACACATTGTTTGGAAACCGAGACTGCTCCTTGGTGAATAAAATAAATAAAGTCATTTAATTTTAAGGTACTGTTGTGGTACTAGTATGCCATAAACCCAATTTCTTTCAATGCCCCTTTTAAATTTTTTCAATTTAAAATGTTTGCAAAAAACATTTTATGGAATAAAATTTGCTATAATTAATCACATAAAGAAAATTAGTTAAATCTTAAGTTCCATAAATGATATTTTTAGAATGTCAAATATAGGTATCTGCACAGTTTTGATGGTTTCTCCCTTGCTTATATAAAGTATTATCTGAAATAAAAATGGAGTAGTAAGTCCATTGGTGATGCACTGTAGTATCACTGGCCATACAGTATACTTATTATTACAAGAAAAGAACTGTAATAGAAACATAGATAAGGATTCAAGGAATTCTCTGGTATATAGATTTCAGCAGATCAAACTGGGAATATAATAAAGTGGGAATGCTGCGAATGTTTTCTCTTTATATATGCTCTCATAATTCTATGGTCAAAAGGTAAATAAGAAGACAAAAGTTCTGACTTGGAGAAATCTAGTTTCACAAGTGGCTTCTCCATCACATGGGTCTTAGTGCTAAGAGTCTGAAGGTCTCAGTCTGTAGGACACCAAGCTGGCAATGACAACTTTCAAGACTCAACTTAGTTGTAGTGGATCATAGACTTAGAAATGGAGGAGCTCTTACATGTCTTGGAATCTGATCTCATCATTTAATAGATGGGAGAACTAAGGAGGTGACCTCAAGTTTCAAACACCAGATCTAGCACCACTGTACTGCACTGAGCATTCCTTCAATACATTCTCAAGTCAGAAGCAGGGGGCTTGTCAACTGTTTAACATCATATAAGACTTAACATCATGTAAACAACTGAAGGTATCTTATCTATCATTTTAGTCTTCTTCCTAATCTGTGCTTTGTATATCATTGCTTAACACCAGTTGATCTATAGCATGAATGTGTCATAATTCAGATAACAATAGACAGAGATTCTTTGGGTGAGATATTTCTGTGTGTATGACTGTTTCCTTATATTGTTTGCCTGTGAAAAAAGCATGTATATTGGGCTGCTGAAGTCTAGTTACATTGCTTACCAAAGGACTGGGATTAATGATTGAATCACAATGTCAGCAACAGGTTCACCTTTGATACTACCTTTTGAGTCCTTGTCTCTTCTCCTAAATATGCCTATGCTGGAATCCTGGTAAGGTCATGGGACTTTCATTATGTGTGCTTTTATATCAGTACAATGACTTGCATTTTAAATTAAAATTAATTTAATTTTTACTCAAGATTCAAGTAAATGAAAGCATATTTAAATAGCACTAAAACATCTGGTCTGAATTTGGTTGACTAAGATGTCGAAGTTAATGGAGATCTAGACTTATTAACCAAAGCTCTTTTTTTAGAATTGGAAGATTTGTAGAATATGTAACTATGAAGGAAATGACCTTTTTAAAGTATAAGTTAATTCTATTATTGCATGTTTAAGGTATTTTACCACTGTTAAACTATAAACATAATATCCTGGTAGACTGGTAGGTTATTTCTTTATGTTATGCCTATGTGATTTCAGTGGTAAGGTTTGATCATCTCTGATCTGCAAAGAACTAAAAATCAGATTTTTGTCCAAAGGATTGCTTGGGTAGCCCCAGAAAGACTTTGAAGTAAGAAGAAATAAGAAAGCTGTTTCAAGCTATTAGAAGAAACACATATTGCTGACAGTCTCTAGGGAAAGTCAAGATCATTCACTAAGGAAATCTAGCTTCTTAATGATGTTAAATTAGAATGATAGTTAAGACAACAAAACTTTCCTGAAGGATAGAATCAGCCTTAGCTATTGACTAATGGAATGCTTCAGAACTGTCCAAGTGAACAAGGAGAAATGGTATCTGGATAGGTAGGGTAGGATGTATAATGTATAATGCTTCAGAGTTCTAGGTTCAAGTATCCACAAGAGAGGGAAGTCATGGAAGACTTTATCAATGAGTGAAGGAAGTTTCTGGAAGAGGTCTTCTCCCAAGAGAATGTAAATCAGACAGACTGAAAAATGTAAACTGCAGATGAGTTTTCCCTGGATAGACCTTAAGTCTCTGAAGAAAAGGGCTCTTTCATTACTGTATTTGTACCCTATCCATAGTAGGCATTTCATAATTGTTTTCTGACTGATGAATCTATTGCCCATCACCAATGTAGGGGAAAATGTTCCAGTCTTCACTTACCACTGCTCATGAGGTACTCTCTGAAGAAAGGGCAACGGAACCAATAGGGAAAGGTGTGAAGATATGCGGTAAAGCCTGGAAACAGTTCCTTGAAATTCGAATGGTTTGTACAAAAGTTTCCAAATGCCCCAGCAACAAGCACTCCATGGGGATGAAATCCAAATATATAGTTGTGACTTGGATCCAAATCCACTGTTTTGATGAGCTATAGAGCATTCAAATGGAAGCAAAGATACCATAGCCCCAAGAGCCCCCATTGCCTTATTAGTTGCCAGTTACAAATAGGAAGAAGTATTTAATTCCTAAAGGAATGAAGGCTACATGAGGAGAATAGGAGACTTGATTGTGAATCCAAAGATCTAAGTAGAAATCTTGACTTGGCTATTTACTCCCTGTTTGACCTTTAGCCATAATTTCTCTTTCTTTGGGCTTCACTTTCCTCACTGTAAAATGAGGGATTTGCACTAGATGACCTCTGATATTCCTTTCAGCTCTAAATCTCTATGAAACCTGAGAAGAGACCTCAGGTTGACTGAAAAACTAAAAAATTAAAGAGCCTCATATAAATATATTTGTTAAGTTGATTTTCATGACCCCATTTGGGGTTTTCCTGGTAGAGATATTGGAGAGCTTTGTCATTGTCTGACTTTGTGGCCTCAATTCTTGGCAGAGATACTGGAGTTTGCCATTTCCTTTTCCAGTTGATTTTATTGATGAGGAAACTGAGGCAAATAGGGTGAAGTGGCAAGGTTCCCATAGCTAATAAGTATCTGAGGCCAGATTTGAACTCATAAAGATGAATTTTCTTGATTTCAGCCTGTTAGTCTATCCACTGCACCATCCAGTTGTCCTACAAACACACACACACACACACACACACAGAGTATGTGCAATCTAGAGATGAGGAGAATTCTGTGATTTCATTTGCTCAGGGAAACTCCTTCCTAACGGTTCTGTAACTTATCTGGGACACTGAGACTTAAGAATGTGTCAGAAGTTTGAACTCAATTTAGGATCCCAGATTTAGAGCTGTGAGGAAGAGACCTCAGAGGTGATCAAAACCAACCTTAATTTTACAGATGAGAAAACTGAAGCTGAGAGAGGTTAAGGGTCTTGAATGAGGTCTCATAAGCAGTAGGATTGAGGCAGGATTGGAATCCATGTGTTCCTGATTCCCAATCCAGTGCTTTTTTTCCACTATAACATGACTGGTCTTTTATCCTCTATAGTAGAGGTAGCAACCACAAGGCACTTTGTTATTGCTCACAATACCATTATTTAGCAAAATAGGAAATAAAACACAATAAAACATAGGTAATATTATATTTAAAAACTAAGTCAACAGGTGGCCCAAGGGGATCCTTATGTACACATATGGAGCCTCTTTCTCTATTTGAATTTGCTCACACTGCCTCTTCATTATTCATATTTAGTTTTCTAAATTTTGTCACCACCACATTCAACATAGTGACAGGCTTGCCAAATTATGTGCTTCAGGAACAGAAGACTATAGGAACTTTTATCAGATAGGGACTTTTAAAGGTCAAATTCAACTTCCTTACTTTAATAGATAAAGAAACCAAGGTCAATACAGATTGTGACTTGCCTAGGAATATCCAGATGAAAAAATTAGAAAATATCCATCTTAAAAAGAAAAAGTTCTAAGGACGAGTTGAAAATCACATATTCTAGTCTTCTCCCATCCAAAATTCTCTAATAGATAATATATTTTACTCACATGCATTGGAAAATATTCCCTAAAGTACTTCCAGACAGTCCAACTTCTTATCCAGTCAAACCTCCTACCTCCTGAGTCTGGGGTCTTCCAATCAAAGTAAAGCCAAGTTAAATAGGGTATATAGATAAACCAGTAGTTTTTATAAAGCAGCAACACAAAGATTCCACAACACAGTTGTCCTGCAAGGAAAAAGAGAACTAGGAATCAGGATTAGTCAGTATTTGTTATACAGGCACCTAACCAGATGTAGATTAGGAACTCAATAGTTGATTAATTGATTTTAATTGACCATGATTCTTCCCATGGAAGTTGAAGGGGAAAATAGTTTGCTTTTTATTAGATTTTTTTAAGTCAAAAATGAGGCTAGGAGAAGGCACAATTTGTCTTAGTGACCTCAGTTACCTCCCTCCTGTGGACATTTCCCTGACTATTTTTATCAAGAGAATATAATTAAAACAATATCTCTCTTCTTGCACACAATTCCTACTCGATCATTTTGGTGTGGAGGTGAATCTAACCATAGCAGTAGAAACTCTAGCAAGTATTTACAAGGTGGAATGGTTTCAAATATAGAATGTCAATCTCCCAGTTAAGTTCAAGGAGAAAGTTGATCCCATTGAATCATGAAGCAGAGCTCAATTCTGAACAATGACCTTCCACCTACCCAGTGATCTTTATTCTATAACCAATGAGCTGATATACAACTGGTGAAATCACACCATATTCTTTTGACATACTTACTGCAAATGATGCAAGACATTGTTTGTCTTTGTTATTGGTCGGTTATTCAGTCATATTTGAATCTTCAGAAACCCATTGTGGGATTTTCTTAGCAAAGATACTGGGGTAGTTTGCCATTGCTTTCTCCAGTGTGTTCCCATTTTACAGGTAAGGAACTGAGGCAAATAGGTATTAATTAATTTGTTTGGGGGGCTTCACACTGCTAGCCATATTTGAACTTTGATTTTCCTGACTCCAGGCATGGCACTCTATCTATCCATTGTACTATCTTGCTGCCCAAACAGAAGGTAAAATGAAAAGTAGTTCAGATTTCCAGTTCTTCCCCATGTTACTTCCCCCATGATACATATCCTATCTTTAATACAGTAAGAGATAATTAGGGAGAAATTGGGGTGCTTTATCAACTCCTAAATAAATTAGGAATGAGTATTTCCTCTAATAAGAGATATTCTGCCCTGGTTGAGGTATATGGAGTATTCAGAAGGACTAGCAGCCCTTTTCAGGGCTTGCCCAAGGCCACAGCTAGGTAATTATTAAGTGTCTGAGGTCAGATTTGAACTCAGGTACTCCTGCTAGGGCTGGTGCTCTATCCACTGTGCCACCTAGCCATCCCCATTGCGCCACCTAGCCATCCCCACTGTTCATACACTTTTAACAATGTTTGTCCTTCATTCTCGAAGAGGACTATGACATCCAGGAGGTGATACCCAGACAAGCACTTGAGTTGGATTTGAGTGAGAGGGAGCTGTGCTCAGTCACCAGCCTCACTTTCTCCTCCTGAGCTGTCTGACTCCGGTGGCCAGATAAAAATCCAGATGACTGGGAATGGCTCTGGATGTGAGAAAATTAGGATTAAGTGACTTGCCCAAGGTCTCACAGTTAGCTAGTGTCAAGTGTCTGAGGCTGGATTTGGACTCCTGCCCTCCTGACTCCAAGGCCAGTGTCCATCCACTGCTCTACCAAGCTACCTCATCCATTTTTGCTTGTCACCCAACTCTTACCTGAGCCTCCAAGAAGTTTTAGCATCTTGACAGATGGGTTGAACTAGGTTGAGGATAGCCAAAAGTTCTCAAACCTGATAAGTTAGGGGGGATATGAAGCATATGGAATGGGCAGATAAGAACAATAAGAACAAATCAATTTGCAACTGGAGGGCTCCATTTCTATTTGAATTAGACACTCCTATACTATACCATGATGATTCTCAATATTGTAATGCTTTTAAGGGGAATCTATGTCAAGGTACAGGTGCTGTCAAGAACAAAGGCAAAGTGTGCAAGATGTCAGAGTCATTTTAGGCCATTACTAGTTGTCCTGACTTTTGTCTTGCTACTAAACTTACAATTTTGCGCAACTCTGCCTCACTTAAATCTAATCTAGGAAGCCTAGATATCACCCTTAATGTCCTTATTCCTCTTCAAAAATGAAGGACAAACAACTTCCTTTCTGGTATTAGAGAACAATAGAACATTAAGATGAATAGTTAATATATCTAAATTTGGAGTTGGAATTGTAGATTTACAAGGTCCTTATTTCTAAGCAAGTTTTTATGAGGAAAGAGGTTGGTAGGAGTAAAAACAAAGGGTGGACTCAAGCTAAAGCTCTGTGGCCTAAGACAGAAAGCTCTTGCAGCCTTGCTTGGCAGCAGCAAAGACTATATCTGACTGACAATGGAAAAAGATTTTATTCAGCAGTGTTTTGACCTTGCTGGAGTCTGGTGTTCCCCAGTGAAGTCCATTATAAACCCTGAAAGATCTAAGCTAGGTGATACCATCTGGAAGCAGCAGGGAGAAATTCTTTTTTGTAAGGGACTAAGAATTTATTCAGGGGCAGCTAGGTGGTGCAATGGATAGAGCGCCAGCCCTGGAGTCAGGAGTACCTGAGTTCAAATCCAGCCTCAAACACTTAATAATTACCTAGCTGTGTGGCCTTGGGCAAGCCACTTAACCCCACTGCCTTGCAAAAAAAAAAAAAAGAATTTATTCAGATCAGGGCTTCTTAACCTGAGGATCATAAACCCCAACAGATTTCAGGGAATCTATGAACTAGATGGGAAAAAATCATAACTTCATTTCAATATAATTGATTTCTTTATATTTTATTTTCTACATTTAAAAATTCTTTTCTTTCATGGAAGTGATCTATAGGTTTCACTGGACTGCCAAAGGGGTCCATCACACAGAAAACGTTAAGAATCCCAATATAGAACTTTGGGAATGGGTGTCTTTCTGTTTTCTAAAGGATTTATGGGGTTCTATTTTGTTTATTTCATTATTTCAATTTTTTCCTTCCTTGATTTTTTCTCTTTTTAAGATTTTATTTGAGTTTTACAATTTCCCCCCAATCTTAATTCCCTCCCCCACCCCACCCCCACAGAAGGCAATTTGCCAGTCTTTACATTGTTTCCCTGGTATACATTGATCCAAATTGAATGTGATGAGAGAGAAATCATATCCTTAAGGAAGAAACATAAAGTATAAGAGATAGCAAGATCAGACAATAAGATATCAGTTTTTTTTCCTAAATTAAAGTTAACAGCCCTTTGTTCAAACTTCACAGTTCTTTCTCTGGATACAGATGGTATTCTCCATTGCAGACAGCCTCAAATTGTCCCTGATTATTGCACTGATGGAATGAGCAAGTCCATCAACTTCCCTGATTTTTTTTGCTGGAAGAATCATAGAATTGAAACCTGAACTTAAAGGGCTTCGCATTCTAATTTCCTCATTTTTTAAATGAGAAGTCTGAGAAATAGAGAGGTCAGTTGGTTTCCCAATGTGATGCAGGTTTAAGTGACTTTAGTGAGATTTGAACCCAGGTGCTTCTGATTCCAAGTCCAATGCTCTACAAGAAATCTGTGATAGTTGTCAGGGTCACAAAACTCTTGGCCCAGTGCAGCTAGAACCCGATTAAAATGTACTTGGGGAAATGTTTAACAAAATAAATAAAAACACAACATAACGGAGATAATGTTAATTTGTGGTTCTCTAAGTCAATTTGCAACTGGAGGGTTCCATTTCTAGTTGAATTAGACACTCCTATACTATACCATGATGATTCCCAGTACTGAAATGCTTTTAAGGGGAATCTGTGTCAAGGTACATGGTGCTGTCAAGTAATGAGTAACTACAAAGCAGAGAACTGAGACTCCCCCAAAATACACCTGGCCTCTTCCTATTGCAACAGCCTCTGACACAAAAGATTAACAAGGAGGAAATGACTGACATATTAAACATTTCACAATGAACAGATTCTTTGCAGTCAGACTGTTAACAAATTAGAGTAAAACATTAAAAAGCCAAATGAAAAGAAAGGATAAGTATAAGACAATGTGACTTGTGATTACAACAGTGTCCAATAAACCTGACAGCTCTAAAGAACAATGGAAAACAAAAAAGTAAAGACTTTGAAAAACATCACCTTTTCTTAGAGAAGATTAACCATTAAGAAACAATCACCAGAACAAAGAAGCTGAAAGAACCTATAGACAGGTAAGTGGGGAGATAAGGTGGCCAAAGGTAGCATCAGTTTAAAGAACAAGCTCACATGCAAAACTTTACAGAAGATTATGGAAAATTATAGACAATATTGTCGTACAAAATCATGAAAGGCAATTGTGAGCAAAATGAGTTTATAGGAAGTATGATGTAAAATCCAGATGAACTCAGATCATACTAAGAGAGTTTGTAGATGAAACTGGAAGAGTATAACAAAATAAGCATGGAATGTAAAATATTTGTTAGAGCAAACCAGATTTATTTCCTAATTCCATCAATTATTAGTGTCTTCTCTCTAAAGTTATCTTGCATTCTTCCACTATTGTTTAATATCTCTCCTTCATTTCTCAGTCATCTCCTTGAAAAAGTTGTATATATACATCTTTCTTCTCTCCTGTTACTCCTGTTACTTTGCAATTTGGCATCCAATTCAATAACTATTGAATCTCCTTCAAAGTTCCCAACACTCTCTTTAATGCCAAATCTGATCATATTTTCTCAGTCCTCATCTTTCTCAATCTTCTAGTTGTTAGAGGGCAGCTAGGTAGCATAGTGGATAGAGTACCAGCCCTGGAGTCAGGAGGACCTTAGTTCAAATCTGGTCTCAGACACCTAGCTGTGTGACCTTGGGCAAGTCACTTAATCCCATTGCCTTGCAAAAAACCAAAAACAACCAAAAACTTCCAGTTGGTGATCACCTTCTCCTAGATACTGGTTCCTCTTTGAGCTTTCATGAAATGATTATTTCCTGTGTCTCCTTTCTGCCTTGCCCCTTCTTAGTCCCCTTTATTAATTCCTCATTCAGATCATGTCCTTTAACTAAGGGTGTTCTCCAAGGTTCTGACAAAGGCCCTCTCCTCTGCCTTGATAACCTCATCAGTTCCCATAGATTTAACTATAGCTCTCTGCAGATGACTCTAAAATCTATATATCTGGTTTCTCTCCTCTTCTCTCCTCTTCTCTCTCTTCTCTCTGCTCTCTTCTCTCTCTCTCTCTCTCTCTCTCTCTCTCTCTCTCTCTCTCTCTCTCTCTCCCCTTAGTCATTTTTTACAAACTTTCTCTAAAATGTGCCCAATTGCCAAATGGGGAAAAGACATGGGACTAAGGGTTTTATAAAGCAACCAAAGGGACAAGTTAGCAAGATGGCAGGATAGTAGGGAAGAATAGTTGTTCTCCACAGTGAGTTATTTTTCTAGCCCACAGAAGCATAGGGAAACAAGTCTGTGAACAATGGAAATGTGATATAACTAAGACCAAATACCACAGAGCATTCCAAGAAGAAGTCCTGGATCCAGCAAAGAGAGGAGTTAACTTGTGCAGGGTCAAAGAATAAGTGTCAACTGGCAGCTCCATTGCTCACTACCTAGTTCTGGATCACTTATGAGAGGAGGTTTTTAAAGGGAATTCTTGCCAAAATGAGAAGTTGTGGTGGGTCTCAGTCTGTGTACAAAGCAAGATACAATAGTGGTTGTGTGACTCAAACACTAGGATGAGAATAAGGTCTCAGTTCCATCTTGGAGCCCAGTCTGAAGACTGAAAAGAAATAACAAGGCAGGAATCCTAGAGCAAAGGGAAACTTCGTCCCTCTGAATCAGAGAAATTTCAAGCTGGATAATAGTGACAAATCTACAGAATCTCTTAAAAGAGCAAGTACATAGACTCAGATCTAAATCTAAGTCGGGCCCTTTCAGAGCTCAGACCAGGTGGGTAGTGATCAAACTTTGCTCTGGTCTCTAAAATAACACAGTAATCAATATCTTTAAAAAAAAGTATCAGCAAGGGCAACACACACATTCCTCCCCAGAAATGCAAAAGAGCTCAGCCTTGAAATATAGTCCAAAGTCAAGAAATAGACTAGAAGAATAAACAAATAAACAAAAGAAAAGGGGCAGCTAGGTGGTGCAGTTCATATCCGGCCTCAGACACATAATAATTACCTAGCTGTGTGATCTTGGGCAAGTCACTTAACCCATTGCCTTAAATAAAAAATAAGAATTATAAACAAAAGAAAAACTGATCATAAAACTATTATGGTGACAGGGACAGTCAAGATACAAAGCCAGAAGAGAATGATCCCAAAATATCTACAAGAAATGCCAACTGATTCAACCAGAATTCCTAGAAAAGAAACAGCATAAATTTAAGAAAAAATAGTTTTAAAATGCTTTTATTAATAAAATGAGAGTATTAATTAAGAGTTATAGAAGAAAGAATTGGAAAAAGAATTAACAGCTTAGCACAAGTGGTACAAAAATTTCTCAAACAATAAACTCCCCCAAAATTAGAAAATCCCAAATAGATAACCACTGACTCCATAAGACAATAAGAAATATTTTAAAAATATCAAAAATGGTGGAAAAAATAGGACAAAATATAAGTAAAAAAAAACAACTGATCTGAAAAGCAGATCAAGGAGAGATAATTTAAAAATCACTGTACTACCTGAAAGTCAAGACCATAAAAAGTACCTAAATTAAGCCCACTTAATCCTGAAATCTTAAAAATAAACTGTTCAGATCTCTTAAAATAAGACATTTCTTCAATCTACAAAAAAGGAAAAAAATCCCAGAAATATTAGAGCCAAAATCCAGATCTTTTAGGTTAAAAAAAAATAATGTGAAAAACCAAAAAAGAAAGAATTCAAGAATTGAGGAGACATAATCAGAATCACATATAATTTACATGTCATTTCTATAAGGGAATGTTGAGTTTGGAATAAGGTGTTATAGAAGGCAAAGGATAGATAGACAGACAGATTAGATATAGATATAGATGATATAGATATCAATATCAATATAGATATAGATGAGATAGAGATATATAGAGATAGAGATAGATAGAGATAGAGATAGAGATATATAGATATAGTATGTGTGTGTGAAAATCCTGAATAAATTATCCAGCAAAATTTCAGTTTAATCTTGCAAGGAGGAAATAAATCCTTAATAAAATAAAGGACTTTCAAGCTTTCCTGATGAGAAGTCCAGAACTAAGTAGAAATTAAGAAGTATAAACATGGGAGTACAGAGAAAATGAACAAATGACAATAAAAACTAAACAAGGACAAACTGCATTCTAATATGGGAGATGATAAATGTGCTCTCTCTGAAATCTATCATTATCAGAGATTCCTGAGAGTACTTTACTAGACAGAAAACCTGGGAGTGATGATGTTTTGATGGCACTAAAAGAAAGTTGGAGAAGATCAATACATGGGAGTTGGAGAATTGGAATGTTGGGTAAATATCTCACATAATTGGGGTATTCAAGTCTATAATAGACCAATATGAAGGAATAGAGAAAGTGGCTGACACCTGTACCTTAATCTCATTTAACTTATCAAAAGGGAAAAAACACACACACACACACACACATATACATATATATATATATATATATATATACATATATATATATATGTATATATACACAATTAGGTAGAAAAATACATTTCATTCAACAAGAAAACAAGAGGTAAAAGTAAGAAGGAAAAAATGAGAGGAAGGGTAAACTAAGGGACTGATTAGTCCTCTATAAAACAAACTGCAATTTAGGGTATATAAAAATATTTGTTGCCTTTTTTGTAGTGGCAAAGAATTGGAAACTGAGGGGATGCCCATGAACTGGAGGGAAGAACAGAACAAGATATGAGGTGTGAGTATGTGTGGTCTGTGTGTATGTGTGTGTGTTTGTGTGTGTGTGTGTGTGTGTGTGTGTGTGTGTGTGTGTGTGTGTGTGTGTGATAGAATACTATTGTACTATAAGAAATGATGAATGAAGGGGACAATTTCAGAGAAATCTGGGAGGACTTACATGGAGAGATGTAAATAGAAGGTGAAGTGAGAAAAACCAGGCAAATAACATGTATAATGACAGCAAAATGATAAAGACAAACAACTTTGAAAGACTAAGGAACTTTTACAAGTATAATCACAATAGCCATCCAGAGGAATTATGATGAAACATATAAAACATGTTATAGCCTCCTTATGAACAGGTGAAGACATCTGAGGGTAAGTTGGGCATGGTTATGACTTGACTCTATGTGTTTATAATAGAGATGTTGTTTTTCTTTCTTCCTCAATTAAGGGAGATGAAAGTAGAAGAAGAGAAGGTGGATTACAGCTCATTGAAAAAATAAAATCCAATTTTAAATATCATAAATTTGACTATATCATTTCCTAACTCATATTTAGTTGACTCCCTCTTGCCTCTTATATTTAGTTTTTAAAATCCTTCACAATCTAAAGCCAAATTATCTTTCCAATTTCACCATATAGTACTTCTTTCTCCTCATATCATGATCCTGCCGAACATCACCTCATCTCCCTTCTTATTGCTTTTACATTGGCCAATGTAATACCAGGAATACATTCCCTTCTTCCTTTTACCTCAAAGAATTCCTCATTTCCTCCAAAACTCACTTCAAGAAATTGTTTCCAATCCCACCTGCTAGTGTTTTCCCCCCAAAAAACATAAATAAATGTGGATTGATTTCATAGAGTGTTTTGCACAGTGTCTGAATAAAGAATTCCCTAACTTGAGAGAGGTTTTCCAGAAGCTCCCAATGCTAGATGACATTGTTCTAACTACATCTATTCCTGCAATATCATAAATTTCCTGATGTATTTAGATTAGAAGAGAACCCATTACACCAGAGGATAAAAGCATAGCATAGAAAGAAACTGGTAGTATATAGACCATCAATGAACAACTGATCTAAAGTCACAGGAATTTTACCAGATCCTCCCTTTGTCCTTATCTGGTTTACTTCTGTGTGGTATAATTCCAGGTGCCTAAGGTCTGCTTATTTTAGATAAGTGCATTTGGAGAAGACTCGAGCTTTCCTAGTTATTTGGTTCAAAGCATCTTGGACTCCTCAGATCACTCATCAACTACCCCAGTCAATCACATCTAGCCTAAAGTTCTTGGCATGGATGATCTGTCTCACCAATTTGCAATCATTCTTTCCAGAACCAGAAATAATCCTTTGACTTGAGGATTATAGATGACTCCTAAATTTGTCATCTAAAACCTTTCTCAATCTAGTCCCTGCCACCATTTTTGTTATTGCCTCTTATCTGCATGCACTATGTTCAATCATTGTGTAATCAAGTATCTATTTAATAAGCATATACTGTGTGGCAGGTACTCTGCTAGGTGCTGGGAAGAAAAACAAAAGAGCTCCCCTAATGTCCCTGCCTCCATTTACTTTTATAGTTTATGAGAGGAAACAACATATATGCTTATAAAGAAACATAAGAGGTCAAATGTTACAAATAAATTAACCCATTTAAATATCCATTTAAGATTCTGTGTTATACACAAGCCCTTCCTATTGTTTTACAAGGTATATGAATTGGCTTATTTTCATTGTTTCTGAATTTTTAAAAATTTAATAAGTCAATTAGCCCACTTATTGGACAGTCAAGGAAAAAAGAGTGAAATTTAAAAAGATCTTCAAAAATTCAATACTATATATCAATATTCCAACTCCCATTGCCATAACTTTTAAAATTGTTATTTATTTAATTTTTAATATATGGAATAAATTAATATCCCATAAGAAATAATTCATAAAATAATTTCTGGAATAAATTAAAAAATAATTGCACATAAAACTGTAAGTCTATTATATACAATTTATTATTCCTGTTAAATATATATAACAAAGTTATCATACAGATTTCTTTTTTTCTCCCATGTTTTTGAATAGCCTATATCACTAGTCTGAGTCCCTGTTGACCTCTGATTCTTAGAATGCCTAACTTCCTTCATGGCTCTGCTCATATGTCACCCCCTACAGGAAGTTATTCCTAATCTTCCTAGTTGCTAAAGTTTACTCCTTCTTCAAATAGTCACATAGAGGTTTAAATGCTTACATATTATGTCCTCTCCCCCACTCACCGCCCCACATGTAATTCATTCAATGTAGAGAAATTCTCTTTTTCTTTTTCTATTCTTTTCAGCTCCACTGGCATCTCTTTCTTCACTTTCAGGCAGATGGGACAGTTTCCTTTTATTCTATAAGATCTGCTTTTATGTATCCATGAATAGACTACATTCTTCCAGTAGAATGTAAATTCCTTGAAAGCAATTAATTACCTTACCTAGAGGGGGCACAGTGGATAAATTGTTGGTCTAAAGTCAAAAAGACTTGATTTCAAACCCAGCCTCAGACATTTCCTAGCTATGTGACCCTGGACAAGTTATTTAATCTCTATCTGTCTCAATTTCTTCAGTGATGAAATGGTACCTATCTCACAGGGTTGTCATGAGGATAGAATCAAATGAGATTTTTGCAAAATGCAAAATTCCTTACACACAGAAGGTGCTTAATTCTATTCCCTCTTTTCTACTTCTTGGCTCATAGTACATACTTAATAACTACTTCATTGATTAAAAGTATTTTGTGAGGCAAAGAAAGATCAGTTATCATCTTCACATTACAGATGGGGAAACTGAGGATTGAGCCAAGCCTAAAGTCTTTAGTCTTCCAGCTAAAGACTTCCACCATTCATAAGATTTCTATGTACTAGATCTCACTCTTAGGACATATTTTATTCTATATCCTCACTTTCCAAATTAGACTTGTCAAAATTGTTTAATTCCTTGGACGAGTCATTTAACCTCTGCCTTATTTTCTTAATCATAAAATAGCATCTATCTCATGGAACTGTCATGAAGATCAAATCAAATGAGATTTGAGAAGTTTCTAAGTTAACATAAAAGAAAATATTCTCAAAGCTAGGGGGCTGATATGTATTTATTTCCTACTTTTATCTCATTCAGCATTCCTTTATTGATTCTTTTAAGTTGTGAACCAAAGGTGAAAGGATATAAAAACCTGCTGCATCATCAGCACATTGTTCAAAACTAACCTTGATGGTCTTCACTCAAAGGATTATATTTAACCCCTTGCAAACAAAAGTTAGAAAACACCAATGTTTACCCAAGCTAACATCCAGGGTCAAAAGCCATATGCCAATTCTCCTGCATTTCTACTCCTACCATTGTACTAAACTCCCCCAGACTTCTTTCCCCTCAAATGGTGGAGGGAATTTATCTCCACCCATATTTTAGCAAAAAGAAAATTATGGAAATAAACTCAAATAAATAAAATAAATGATGGAAATAAAATTTTAATATATTAATAATCCAGAAATCTCAAGAGAAGCACTTCATAGCTGTGAAACTAGCTATATCAGAACCTCCTCATTCAACATTTTCTCACTCTAATTTCAATATAAGGAATGGTTGTCCCTTAATCACTTATATATTCTATAAGGGCATCTAGGGAAAATATCTTTTACTCTGCATTCCAGGAAAGTTGTTTGAAAAGTCAACACTTACAAAGCAAATACTATTATCAGATTGATTGCCATTTTTAAATTGGTGATTTAAATTCTGAAAAGTTAAAAACAATATATTCGAGGGCATACATTCTTCCTTGAGGAAGGGAAAAATTCTCAGTAAACTAAGTTGAAGACTTTCAACAAGAAAGAGAGAAAATGGTGGACCTTCTAGCCTAGAAGAGTTTTGAGCACCCAGAATTTTTGAAGATCTTTTTTGAATTTTGTTCTTTTTTCTTGATTGCCCAACAGTTGTGTAGGCCATGGCTATTCCCTACTAGGTTCAACACCCCCACCTCTAACTAGAGAGTGGACATGAGTTCCATGACTACCATGACTGACTAGGGTCCTTTGCTTCCCAAATGTGACTTCCTTTCCTTTGCTTATATATAGGAATGTATTTCCCCCCTTCCCATTTTAGTCTCCTTTTATATAAGATCTCTCCCCATCAGAATACAAGATCTGTTAGATTAGAGACCATCAAGCTTGCTTGTATTTTTATTTCCAATACTTAACACTATCTGTATATATGTATTTCAAAGGAATCAGTTAGCTGGAGGCTCTGTGTAAATATTTCTGCCATCAATTCCAAAAGGCTAAAAACAAAATATTAAAGGGTAAAATATCTTCAAAATAAAACAATTCTATTTCATCAGCTTATTTACTTCAAAATAACATGCTCACAAGGAGAATTCCCAGAAGGCAACTTTTCTTTACATGAAATAATGATCAACTTGGTTATATTTATAACCAATATTTAAAATATGTCATTTAAATTACTCTTAGTAACTTTCACATAACCTCTTTTTCTTATTTTTTTTAGGAGGGGGGGAAAAACCCTCACTTCTTAGTAGGTTATAGTACTTGTGTGTGTGTGTGTGTGTCTCTGTGGTATATCTAATACCTATAGACAGATGAACATAGATATATTTCTTGAGATATAAGTACTTCTATCTACATACTCATATAGATAAACAAATAAATAAATATTTGCTTATATTATTATTTTGTAATTGTATAGTTATAAAACAAACAAATATATATTTTGTGTATATGTATACATATATACACATATATACATACATACACTATATATATATAGGGGTGTGTGTGTGTGTGTGTGTGTGTGTGTGTGTGTGTGTGTGTGTGAACAAAAGCAAGTTCACAGATTGTGAGTTAAGAATCTTGGGAAGGAATAGTTAATTTATAACTATAAACCAGATATCTTAAAAATAATAATGTATATATTTACACATAGTCACACATGTATAACTACATTTTAATGTAAATTAATTTTCTTAGTAATACTATGTGTTTTATTTTATTTATTAAAAACATTCTTCTGAGGAGCTCACAGAAGTTCATGATGTACAAAAGATTCAAGCTTCATATATGAAGACCAACTTTATATTTCATAGCTTCCTATATGCCAATCTATTCTATACTGCTTTTAGTCTAAAATTACAAGCTTCTACTAAGGAAAAACATTTTGTAATGCTAATAGCGTTAAAAATATCTTCTTGTATTAACAATCTGGCTAAATTAAGAATGTTATAAGAGGAATCATGCTTTTGTTAACAAACCCTCAATGAGTCCAAACATTATTCTGAAAACAGAAAATAATAAAACTAAGACCAAAAAGGATATGAGTAAACACTAGAATCCAGAACACAGAATGTCCAACTTCTGTTTCTGGGAACTTACTTCATATTACTAAATTCTTACCACAGCCAAGTTACAAATTGCCTGCATCTCAAGTTTCTTTATTTGTTATCTACCTCCAGGCTATAGAACATCACCAAATGGTTTATAAAAGCTCTTTGAGATCCCAGGAAGAATCCCAGGGGTTAATTATAGTTATCCATTAGCTTGAATTCAATTTCCTGCAACATTATGAAAAGACTGGAATTTCAATTTATCTTTTTAATATGATCTAGAGACCTTTGCAGATAATAGGAAATACATTGAAATACATACAAATGAAATCATTGTTATGCATCAGTAGAGCAGAACAGATACAGTTATCCAACAGAAATGATTTCCCAACCTAGAATTTTCTTTAAGACAACTCTTTGAGATGGTAGCTAGGTAGCATTGTGAATAAAGCACCTATGCTGAAGTCAGAAGGAACTGAGTTCAAATTTAGCCTCAGATACCTACTAAATGTGTGACCCTGGGTAAGTCACTTGATGTTGTTTGTCTCAAAAAAATAATAGTAAGAGAATCTGTGGAGGAAATAATAGAGGTTTTGACATCTCCATTTTTAGGGATGAAGGAATCATCTTGCTAGGTCATTGTGGTTGTATGTGTGTTGTCTCTGTGTGTCTCTAGATACCTATAGACAGAAGGGTAGATGAAGATAAAGTCAATGTACATAGATAGATCAATATACATATATGATACACACACAAATAAATTTGCATTTGTTTATATTATTATTTTGTATATGTATATTTATAAAATATAAACAAATACACGTGTTTTATATATTTCATACATAATATAAATGTATCACATTTATATAAATTTATATATTTATATAAATATATAATAAATATTTCATATATGTATAAGGGTTAAGTGAATATATAGAGGTTAAATGAAATATGATGAATGGTTATTAAAGGAATTGGGGCATTTAATCCAGAGAACTCCTTTTTTTTTTTAGGCTTTTGCAAAGCAAATGGGGTTAAGTGGCTTGCCCAAGGCCATATAGCTAGGTAATTATTAAGTGTATGATGCTGAATTTGAATTCAGGTATTCCTGACTCCAGGGCCAGTGCTCTATCCACTGCGCCACCTAGCCGTCCCCAGAGAAGTCTTTAGAAGAGACATGATAAGCTAGAGAAAGCCAGAGGAATGTAACTAGGATGTTGAAGAGGCATTAATTTTAGGTCATGTAAAAAGCAATTGAAGGATCTGGAGACATTTATCTGGAAAAGAGAAGGCTCAGTGGGGTCATGATAGCTTTGTTTTTTTGTAGGGTCCTCATGTGAGTACAGAGCAAATCTGGAAGCCAGGAAGGCTTGGGTACAAGTCTTGCCTCTAACACATTAATTTCCACATAAACCCCGGGGGAATTATTAACTGCCCAACACTAGGCAATTATCTAAGACTATAAGGGTTTGCAGTTGGGGTGGGGACTGAGGATAAATTAGTATTTATTATGTACTACTATGTGCCAGCTACTTTTCTCATTTGATATCTCATTTAATCCTCAGAACAATTATGAAGGAGGGGCTATTTATTATACTTCCCATTTTACAGTTAAGGAAACTGAGGCAGGTAGCAGTTAAATGAATTACCATGGGTAAGGCAGTTAGTGTCCAAGGCCAGAGTTGAACTCAGGATTTCCTGATTTCAGGTCTTAGTGTATTTTCTATGTGCCCCACTAGCTGCCTCTATCAGAAAAGGTGCTTCCCTGATGTGGAAGAGGGAGCTTATTTATGCACGTTCCTTATAATCAATTAAATCACTGGTCTGGTTCCTTTTCCCCTATTTCATATGGAAAGGATTTATTTGACTTCTTATGCTTGGTCTCAGAGGACGCTAAAAAAATAGAAGCAGAAGTGGGTTCAGACTTCAAAGAAGCAAATTTAGGGTTCCTCTAAGGGGCAGAGAAGCTTTTACAAATTGAGCTTTCCAAAATGAACTGGGACATCACAAGGATTTAGTGAGGTTTTCCCTTGTGAACACATTCAAGTGAAGATTTGAACTAATGGACTAAATGACCTCTGAGGTCCTTTTCACTCTGAGATTCTGGGACTTGTACTTGATCCTACAGTCAGAGTTAAAATCATGACTTAAACTAGGATTATTTCAGAAAATCCTTGAAAGACTTACATGAACAGATAGAGAGTAAAATGAGCAGAACCAGGAGAACACTGTACATAGTAAAAACAATAGCAGAAAGATGATCAACCATGAAAGATTTAGCTATTCTCAGCAATACAATGATCCAAGAATATCCCAAAGAATTCATATAAAATTGCTATGTGTATCCAGATGGTATCTGAATACCAAATGAAGCATAATTATATATTCTCTCTCTCATTCTTCTTTTCTGTTTGAATTTTCTTTCACAAAAATGACATGGTTGCACATGTATAGCCTTTATCAGATTGCTTACCCTGTTAAGGTATGGGAGAAGAGGGGTGAAGGAAGGGTAGAATTTGGAAGTCAAAACTTTTTTTAAAAAAGTTAAAAATTATTTTTACAGGTAATTAGGGGATATATTATTTAAAAAATAGAATCATGAGTCAAAGTCTGATCTGATTCCAAGTTGAAGTGTTTAATAAATGATATGAAAGGTAAGATAAAACCCTTCTCTAAAAATAAGCCTTTTGGAAAGTAGAAAGTACTAAGTAAGTGGGAAGTACAGAAGGCAGATTAAACTTTCAACTCTGCCCCTCTTACTACTTCTGTGACATTGAAGAAGAATAGCTAATATTAGCTAGCAATTATTTCTCACTAGCTATGTATTAGCCACTATACTAAGCCAGCTGCAATTATTGTCTCACTTAAGCTTCAATAATATCTACCTAGAAGGTAGGTATTATCATTCCCCTTTTATATATAGTTGAGGAAACTGAGGCAAAGAGAAGTTAAGTGACTTGTCCAGAGTCACACAGCTAGTGAATATCTGAAACCACTCTTGTTTTTCTCAGTCATAGGATCATAAGTGACACAATCAGATCTGTAACAAAACATGAAAATTACCAGGGAGTGAAGAGATTTAACTGCCAAGCAGAGGAATTTATAGTTTATCCTACAGGTAATTGAGAACCACTGGAGCTTCCCAAGTGGTCTGATCATCAGTAACACAATCGGACTTATCCTTTAGGAAAATGGCTGGTGATGGAATGGAATAAGTAGGGACTCAAGGATAGGGGAACTAAACATTTGTAAAGCCCAATTTTCTCTAGTGCCTCTGTTTTATATTCTTTAATCACACAAACATCTTGCTTTTAGACTTTTCTAAAGTAGTTATCTTGGATACTGTGACTGTATTAGTGTTTCCTGTTTCCTATACCTTAAACCTTTTGAGAATAAGGTTCTAGACTTGTTTAAACTTTGTTTCTCTCCAGTTTCCAGGAAAGGACTTAGTAAACTGCAAGCAAACAACGTCTTTGCTCCTTTTTGCTCTTCAGCCCCAGAAGGCATGGAAAACCAGAGATAACAAACCATGAAATGATTTCCATCCACAGAAGCAGGCCATATGAAATGTACACTCACAGTTTCAAACCCAATCCTCTTTTTGTATTCAGCTCTTTAGATGGAAATATACATTTAAAAAAAAATTCAGGAGAAAAATAAAAAGGTTTCAAGGGGCAGCTTTGGTCCAGAGAACCGACCCGCCCCAGAAACTCAACTTTCCCTATTCTCATCAGTGGCAAAAACAATCTTGCAGAAGAAAAATACTTTCAGGTAAGCTTTGCCCTCTACAATTGGGTCTGATTAAGTTTGTAAGCAGTAAGCTGAACTTAAAACATGCCTGGAAAATGCTCCTGGGTCCAGTGATTTCAAGAAACCCAATTGCCTGAAGTCTATGGATCCAGTGTTCCCTGATTTCTGCGACTCATATTGAGGGAAAAAAATCAAGGCAATTATTTGTCTTGGCTGCAGGCAGCGAGGCTGCTGTGGCTGGTGGTTCGATGGGGCACCTACGTTTCCGTCTACGTGATCGTCACCAGGCGGTTCATAGTGGGGTGGGTAGATGGGTGGGTGAACCATACCGCTCTCCAAATTTCCGAATAGCAACGGTCTAGCTTGGGAGTAGGGGGGGTGTGGGGGCCAAATTCGGGGCCCGGGATGGCTGGCCCTGGGAGGGGGCTTCGGAGAGCGCCAAGGGTAGGGTGAGAGCGGCGAGGCATAGGGTATCCCCATGCCACCGGGCCGCTGTGGGGATCTTACCCAGTAGGATGAAGGAGAAGACCCATTGCAGCACGGCAGCAGTCTGCAGCCTCCTCTCCAGGGGGATGTTTATGGGGGCGAACTGGATCTTCATGGCCCGCGCGGGACGCGTGCGTCCGACCGTCTGTCCCTTGGTGCGCAGGGGAGATGCAAGCCTACTGCCGCGGGACCGTTACTGCGGCCGGGGCAGGGAGGAGGGCGGTGGAGCCGATGCTCCTCTCCTCGCCCTTGGGCAAGTCAGAAGCCAGGTGCCCCCGCCCCTGCCCACGCCCCCAGCCCCGCTGCGTCCGCGCTGCCCCTACTGCATGCACTGGGGGGACCGCCGGGAGAGCCTGCCAGGGCGCCCTCGAGCGCAGTGGATGGGCGGGGTCGCAACCTTGACCCTACCTTGGCTTGGGGGGAGGGGCTGCCCAGTTGTCCCCAGAAGTTGGCAGCTGCGAGAAAGTGGCCATCGTCCAGCTATCCCTCCTCCAAAGCCGGAGGAAAGCCAGGCCCATGGGGAGAGTAGTAACCTGACCCGCCGAGAAGCGGATCGTTTAAACTAGCGGAATTGTTTACTACAGGCTAAATGTGACGTATCCCCTAGTTATAAACAGCTCTCCTTTGCTTGCTTCAATCGCTTTTCCCTCCCCCCCAATCACTTCATTTCATCTCTCAATCAAAGATCCCCAAGTCACCCGATGAAAGAGATAAGTGACTCCTTGGGGAAGCGGTGATTATAAGAATCAGTAGGTAAAAGTGGAACGGAATTAACTTTTATAAGCACTATGCTCCGGTTGGTTTTGTGGTGTGCACGGCTTCAGGAGTCTTTTAGGAGGAGGAGGAGGAGGAGGAGGAGGAGGAGGAGGAGGAGACTTGGAGAGGCGGGGGGGGGGGGGGGAGGCAATCAAAGTGAGGAAAAGAAACAGAGTCCACCTTCTCCCACTTCTCCCTCCCCACCCCACCCCTACTAGAAAGAAAATTCAGGTGTATAACTAATTTGATTTTTGGATTCTCAAGAGTAGGACTGGTTCTTGGGTACCTCTGAAAGATACCTGATATCTCGTGAGTTATTCAACTATCATACAAAATTTATCATTATTGAAACAGATTAGCAATGGCTCCAGGCTATTCCTGAGAGTCTTTGGGACCTAGGGACAATTAATTCCTGACTGTTTTTTAATCATGGTCAATCTCCACCTTCCTCACGCTCTTCAATAGATAAAATAAAAATAAAATTCTACTTGATGCTGTTAAAGCTTACAGTACCCTATACTGGAAAACATCATCCTTGGAACCATACCTCAATTCATTTATTCTGGGGCTAAAAGATATGATTGAAGTTCCATATGTGCTGCTAATTGTGGACTTAAGTAAGTGCCTTTACCTTTGGGGTGATAGGTTGAGAGCTGGAAGGCAGTTTAGCACTATGTAAATAAAAGGTATTGTTTTATCATTTTATTCTGTCAAAATAGACAGAATATCAGGTCTAGAGTCAGGAAGAATCATCTTTCTAAATTCAATCCAGACCTAGACACTTAACAGGCTATGTGACCCAGGGCAGATCCCTTAACCCTGTTTACCATAGTTTCCTGATCTATAAAATGAACTAAAGGAGGAAATGGTAACCCACTCCTATATCTCTGTAAAGAAAATGCCAAATATCATGAAGAATCAGACATGACTGAACAACAAACATCCTTAATTTCCTTAACTCTAAGATTTGGAATTATCATTCCCCTTTCACAGATGAGAGAACCTAACCTTCAAGAGTTGGAGTCACTTGTCCAGAGAATCCTAGCTTTGCCCTGGCTAGACTGTGTGACTTTGGACCAGTCACTTCAATTTCATAATCTCAACTTCTTATCATTCCCTTTATACAGTTGAGGGAATTAGCCTTTAAGAGTGGAAATCACTTTGCTTTGCTCTGGCTAGACTATGTGACTTTGGGCTATTCACTTCAACTCCACTTCTTCATCCATAAAATGGGATTATTAATATTTGCTTTATTTGTTTGTTGCACAGGGTTGTTAGAATCATTGAAGATACTATAGATTAAAAACATCAAGAACTTCAAAAGTTGTATATTTGAGTTGTTACCACCAAAATTTTATCTACATTATAACCACTGACTTTTGTTTCAATAGGGTGCTTTCATGACCACCAACCTGGTGATAAATTAATAGGTTTATTTTGATTTTACTGTTAAATCGACTAATTTAAATAATCAAGTTTACAGAGTTGAATGGCAAGTATGTACAAGGGAAAGACACCATAATGAAGTGGAGAGAAAGCTGCGTGTGGTATGTTTGACAGAATTCTGGACATGCAGTTGGGAAGACCCAGGTTCAAATTCTGTCTGATATTTGCCACCAGGGGATTCATAATCTCTCTAGACCTTTGGCTATTCTCTAAAGCTTATTTATCAAGTTATGGATGAAGTGTGACCTAAATCAGCAGAAGGAGTTTTCACACCATTGAGTGAGATCCAAACTACACCATCAGGAAGAACACTTTTTTTTTTAAAAAATCCTCTAACAATCTTTGTTCTTAAGTAGTTTACACTCTAGGTGACAGACTCGGATACCTAGAATACAAGTTACAATGTGATAAGTGTATGTTGTTGTTCATCTGTTTTTCAATTTCTTTATGATCCCACTTAGAATTTTCTAGGCAGAGATACTAGATTTTTTGTCATTTCCTTCTCCAGATCATTTTACACAAGAGGAAACTGAGACAAACACAATTAAGTGAATTACCCAGGATTCCAGACACAGCTAGTGTTTGAGGTAAGATCTGAACGTGAATTTTCTTGACTTTAGGTCCAGCACTCTATCCATTGTGACACCTAGCTGCCCTTCTTTAAAATTGATTGCTGTTGTTTGTCTTTCATTCTTGAAGACCATGATATCAGGGAGGTGATGCCATGACGTACAAGAGAATTGAATTTAGGTGAGGGAGGATGTGCAGTCATCAACACTTTCTTCTCCAGAGTCCTCTGGGACCAGTTCAAATGGAAATAGCCTTGGCCTTTTTAAGTTAAGGTCTTTAACAGGTCTGAGTTTGACTGGGTGATTAGCTCAAGGTAAACAAGGTGTCTGAAACATCTAACTGTATCAAAAATGATGCCATCTTGATGTAGATAATAAAGAATAACTGATTCTTATCAGTCAATCCTAATTCCAGGAACACATTACAGGACTTTAAGTTAAAATGTTTGTTTCAGGTGCATAACAGATTAGATGCTCAATACTTACTAAAATGAAGCACAAATCTATTTTTGGATGATCTGAAATACTGCAGTTCTCATTGCTGTGGCTAAAAAGCCTAACAGTCTTAGATATAATTATCTCATTTTTTTTATCACTGGAATAGTGAAGAGAGAGCTAACCTGGGAGTCATGAAGGCTTGGATTCAAGTCTCATTTCTGTTACATGAATGACTCCTGGTAAGTCTTTTGATCTATTAGTTTTTCAGGCAATTCTAGCTGCCCATTATTAGGTATATAGGAGCAATCAAACAGAAAGACAAAAGAGATCCAGGGAGTGAGGAATTACTTCTAGCTATAAGGATTATCGGAAACTTTGTGGAATCTGTTAAAATGCAAACATTATTTTGGAAGGATGACATAGTAAGCCATGAATACCTATTTGATTTAGTTTATGAATTTACCTTATAACATAATAAACTGATTCCTAAGAAATCTGACATCAGATTGGTTAATTTAGAAGGTGGAAGGAGTTGAAATCTAGGAAGAAAGAAGGAAAGGTCTGAAGGATGCACTCTGAGGGAGTAGCTAGGATGGGGTACCACATTGGTTTCCCTGAGCAACCAAGGGCAACTTTGTAGACTTAGTATGTATGAGAGATATGTGAGGGGAGCAAAGGGAGAAGAAAAGTCAAAAAATATCATCTAGATAAGGGGCTCCCTGTTACTTCTGAGATAAAACAAAATCTTCTTTTGCTAGTATGTAAAGTCCATTATGTCAAGGCTAATTATACATTTTTCTCCAAGTTTTCTGCCCTGCAACCAAACTGGACTAGTTGATGCTTCTTGTAAATGATGCTTAATATCTCTCCCTGGTGCTTTTGTCCAAGTTGTACCCTACTCCTCAAATGCCCTTCCTCTTTACTTCTACCTCTTGAAGTCCTTGATCTCTGCAAAAGACTTTTTCTGAGTTCTCCAGTTGTTATTGCTTCCCCCAGTTCTTAGTTAAAGCATTCCCCAGTTTGGGTTTTTATTAATTATGTATATATTTTCTACTGATTCCCTTTATAAGTTTCATTTCCTTCCAACAGAATGACATTTTCATCAAGGTATTCATTTCTTTTTTTTTGTCTTTGTAAGCAGTGTCTCGAATATAGAAGTTAATTGATAAATGCTTACTGAATTGAATTGAAGGCAAACATTATCTATTTCATGATTTTACTAATGATCATTCTTGCCCAAAGACCCCAAGATGCCATAGACCTATTTTGTTCCTGAGTTCTCTTACAATTAAGGAAGTGACTCAATGTTTCTTCGTGGATTATTAAAATACTGCTCTTAGGAATAAGTCATTGAAGATCACTTCCTTCGATTATTTTTCCTATGTTTGAGGAACCATATTTGGCTCGTGGAACAAGAAAGTAACATAGTAATTTTATCAATAGATGCTGATTGAATTGGCACATAAAAGAAATAGATTAATTAAATTAGCATATTCCTGTGAATGAATTAATAAGGAAAATTTAGGCATTATGAGATTAGTCTTTATTCATCTTTAATCATGATATGTGTTGCAGAGAAAGAGAACTATTTGCTATATACTGAATCAAGGCTTGGAGGGATACATGCCCAATATGTACCACATTCCTCTCAAAAGAATGCAAGTTTCTTGACACCAAGGATATTTCTAATTTAGTTTTTTGTATCTCTGATGTTAAACACAGGTTATTGTTTCTAATAAGTGCTTTAAAAAAGTTTGTTGATAGGGGCCGCTAGGTGGCACAGTGGATAGAGCACTGGCCTTGGAGTCAGGAGTACGTGAGTTCAAATTCAGCCTCAAATACTTAATAATTACCTAGCTGTGTGACCTTGGGCAAGCCACTGAACCCCATTGCCTCACAAAAAAACTAAAAAAAAAGTTTATTGAATTGAATTGTCTTTAATAGGAGGTGCAATAGTTCCTGTGTTTCAGGAAGTGGGCGAATTACATTTTTACTTAAGAGGCTAAAGTTAATACCTTCACCTTTTTTAATTGACTTAATTAAAATTGTCTTATATGTGACTATCAAAAGTTCTTAATTAGGGGCGTCTAGGTGGCATAGTGGATAAAGCACTGGCCTTGGAGTCAGGAGTACCTGGATTCAAATCCGGTCTCAGACACTTAATAATTACCTAGCTGTGTGGCCTTGGGTAAGCCAAGTGGCTTACCCCATTTGCCTTGCAAAAACCTAAAAAAAAAAAGTTCTTAATTCATATTTCTTTTTACCTTTCCCAGGAGAAAAAAATAAAATATTGAATGATTTATTACATGTAAAGTTTACCTTTTTATTTTCATTAGGGGAAAGCAGATAAATTGATAGTAATGTCGATATCCCATGTAAAGTTTACATATATATATATAATATTGGCCAGATAATCTCACAAAGAGTAAATATAAGTAATGCAGGACAAATATAAATTCTGAAAATCACCTAGAACTCATCAACAATTAACAGAAAACAGATTTTGATTTTAGATAATATCAGTTTTAGATAATATCTTTTTGAGATTAAAGCATTAATGTGATCCCTTTTATCTTTTGCTGGAGTTAAGACTTCTTTACTAGCATATAAATCATTTCCTGACTATCCAGGTGCAAAATGCTCATATTGGAGGTAATCTATGTGTCTCAGTAATTATTCTTCATTGTGTTGCAGGCACATTGCTTTGAGTCCATTGTTAAATTTTCATTATGAGCATTCCCACTGAAATTGGCAATTACTAAAAAATAGGCTTAATTGTCTTATTGTATGAATCTTAAAAAAGTGTTGCTCAATAAATATTGCTTCAGTTTAGTTATACAATAGAAGGTTTAATTATTACCAGACTGGAGGTCATAGGATAATAATGATAAAATAATAATATAACTGCCATTTATTTGTCACTTTAAGTTTTGCAAAGTACTTCATATCCATTATATCCTTTAATACTCTTGATCAAATTTGTCAGGTCATCTAAGCCACCAGATTCCCTTTATTTCCAG
Organism: Macrotis lagotis; assembly: GCF_037893015.1. Classification (NCBI taxonomy): domain Eukaryota; kingdom Metazoa; phylum Chordata; class Mammalia; order Peramelemorphia; family Peramelidae; genus Macrotis; species Macrotis lagotis. The sequence continues at coordinate 64,089,641 of NC_133663.1, forward strand.
TTGGCAAGTGGTTATGCTTTCATTATGGGCAGCAAACAATGTTCCATGGGGAGTGAGATCACACTCTTGGTGGAGTGGTGCAACAGCATCAAAGACTCTAATGGAGGGAATAAATAGCTTCGTTCCTCCCAGATGGATCAATACATTTTGAGTGAATGAAATGAATGAATAAATGATAACTACTCAGCTAAGTATATTATTCTTGCAGAGTTGTGAGAAAAGCACTTTTCAAGCCTTAATGATAGAAATGGGACTATCACATATCCACATAGGTTAATCATAATAAGAAATTGGCATTTAAAAAGACACTTATTTTGGCAACCTCTAGAACAGAACCTTTTTTGGGGGGTCTGTGGCAGACTGGTTAAGTCTATGGATTGTTCAGAAGAATGTTTTAAATGTGTAAAATAAAATATATAGGATTACAAAAGTTAAGTGATAAATATAATTATCAAAATAATTTTTTAAGTTCATTGACTCATAAATTCTAATCTCATATGAAAATAAAAAGATATGAATAGAGAATGAAGAAAAGATGTGAAGGGTTTGTGATGAAAGAGTAGTGTTCAGGGCAATAGAAACAGAGACCAAAGTCATGTTAATATCTGTCTGCTGGAGTACATGGTTGGGCTTTGCGTGAGTACCTTCCACAGGTGCGTGGTATTCTCAATTACCTCCTCAGTCTAGGCTATTCATGCTGGGATTGATTCTTGCCTTCCCTGGAACCATATAAAAGAAATCTCCCAATAGGAAAGTTGCTATGGTTATTATTCTCCTTTTGTCTTGGCCCTAATACTTTTCCTGATTCTTAGCTGTCTACCTGAACCTTATCTGCTATTTTGATTACCGGTTTTGGTTCTTGACAGACTCAAGTTTGAATTTCACCTGAATTGAATATGATGAAATTTAATAGGTATGAATGTGAAGTTACATAAAAGGATTAAAAAAACTAATTCCCCTTGTCTAAGATGAGTAAACCCTGGCTAAATGGCAAGTGTCTGGAGAAAGGCATATGGAAGAAGAATCTGAGGATTTCATACTAGAAGGACTCTTACCTTACTCCTGATTTTACAGACAAAGTAATCGAGATGCAGAAAGGTTAAGATCTCACTGGAAGTATATAATAAATCTAAAATTCAAATCCAGGTCTTCTGATTCCACGTCATATGTTCTTCTCATTATCCCAACTTGCCTTCCTCATAAGGGCTTTTAAAACCATATACAAGGGTGGCTAGGTGGCAAAGTGGATAAAGCACTGACCCTGGAGTCAGGAATACCTGGAGTCAGGAATACCTGGGTTCAAATCTGGTCTCATACACTTAATTACCTAGCTGTGTGGCCTTGAGCAGGCCACTTAACCCCATTTGCCTTGCAAAAAAACCCTAAAAAAAACCATATACATACAAATATTATTACTGTAGTTAATTTATAGTTTTAACCATTATTTTCCTGTATGCCTTCCTCCAGTTTGTCTGAGGGTTAAAACTAGGTAATCTCCAAAATTTGTGTCCAGATCTACAACCTATAAACCTAAGACTCATGATCTTGCTTAGATTCTTGTTATCTGGCTGTTCTCCTTAGTTCTTTAATTCCAGACCCCACACTTTGCCATGACTACTAGTTTCCAGTTCTTTCCAGTTGTACTTCCTGTCTCTGCCTGTTTCCTATTCCACTCCAGTAATTTCTACAGTGATGCCTTTTTTAGAAGTTCAGGAATATAGTAATAAAGCAAAGATGTCACAATATGTTCTACTTAAGAAAATATAAACAAAAGGCAGCATGGAGTCATGGATTCAGGGTCTGTCCCATTTTGCCGCTGATATGTACTTTTCAAAATCAGTTTTCTGTTTGTTTCCCCAATATTTAGCACAATGTTTTTCATACAGTAAGCACTTAATAAATGGTTTTGCATTCATTCATTCCACCTGCCTTGTCTTACTACAGTTTTTTCAATCTTCCAAGGTATTCATGCTAGGTGCTCAGGTCACAAGGAGAAATATGGCACCAGATTCTCTCAAGAAGAAGACACTATGTGCTGTCTTAAATGAAACATGATTACTTTTGCCAGCATCTCAGATTGCTCCCCATTAGTATTTATTCTGTACCCCCATAAAAGCACACAAGAATATCCTTGATTAAAGAATTATGGAGACTGGCTCTTTGGTCTCTTGTTTTATATCTGAGGTGGATCCTCCTTTCTATTTGCTTCCCTTCCCCTCCACCTCTGAGTAGTCTAGTTTGTCTTAGCCTTGAAGGTTATCCCATACTTCATATTACAGGGCCTGTGTCTGCATAAGTTTAAAAAAAACCTTTATCTAAACCTCACAAGAAAGCTTCTATATGGTTAACCTTTGTACACAGTAAGACCTTTTACAAAATTCAGAAATATAATAAGAAAGCAAAGATATAACAATATAATTAACTAATGCACAAACAAAAGGGAGTGTGGGATCATGAATTCAGTGTCAGCCCAGTCCTGTTTTTGATGTATACCATGTGATCATAGGTACCATACTTATTCTCCTAGGGCCCCAGGTAATAACAATCTAAGATTAAATATAAAACTACAGAGGCATTGACATTTTGTATTGATGAGAGTTTTGCACTCAGTTTTTTATTCTAATAAAATCAGAAGTCTGAACTCCCAGACCCAGAAAAATGTACCAACATTTCTGCTTTATTTGGAGTCTCGAATCCAGGGACCAAATTCTCAATATCATAAATAAATATGACAAATAAAGTATGATATGATAAATACAACAATAGGATAAATAAAATAGGATATGATAAATATGACACAGTTATATGATATGATAAAAATATAAATATATGAGAAATAAAAACTCATGACTGACTGAATCACTCACTTATACCTAAATTTTATACCCTGCCTTCAGATATTGATAAGAGAAGTAAGTATAAATAGAAACTTAGGCAAAATACTTCAAGAATTTGGGGGGGGTAGGAGAGTTCATTTGTACTCTTTAGAGAGTAAGGTAGAGGGATCAACAAGGGCTTCAGTGACTATGGGAGATGGGCCTTGACCAGACTGCTCCGGGTAGGAAAATCCATTCTAGGTGTGAAGGTCAATGTTATAAGGAAAATGCTTTTGTACCCTTAAATGGGAGGCAATCCCCATTTCTTCTGTCCCTGTGCCTTTGCTCATTCATTGTCCTTCATTCTTGGAATGAATTTGCCTACTCAAGACAGTCTTTGTTCAAAATCCATCTCCCCTAATTCTTCTACCTTAAAGTCCTCTTTGATCCCTCCTCCCCACTCCCTAACAGAGTACAAATGAGTTCTCCCTCCCCAAATTTTCATGGTGTTTCACCTAGACTTCTGCTTTGTATACATCTCTCTTACTGATGAATGGAGATAGGTCTCAATATTACAGCTTAAATGAGTGATTCAGTTAGTCATGAAGTTTTTTTTAAAAATCATATGGGGGGCAGCTAGGTGGCCCAGTGGATAGAGCACTGGCCCTGGAGTCAGGAGTACCTGAGTTCAGATCCGGCCTCAGAAACTTAATAATTATCTAGCTGTGTGGCCTTGAGCAAGCCACTTAACCCCATTTGCCTTGCAAAAACTTAAAATAAAAACAAATGAAAATCATATTGGGATATAACTTTAAGAATTTGCCCTCAAGAATAGAAACCCAAGTAAGGCAGAAATATTGGAACATTTTTCTTGAGTCTAGGAGTCCAGACCTCTGATTTTATTAGCACAGAAAACTCTGGGTGTGAAACTCCATCAATACAGAATGTCAACACCTCTGTAACTTTATATTTAGCCTTAGAGTATTATTACCTAGGGCCCTAAGAGATGAAATATGTAACCCATGATCACATGGTATGTGTCAAAGACAGGACTGGGCTGGCCCTGAATCCATAATTCTACACTGCCTTTTGTTTGTATGTTAGTAAAATATTTAATAACATCTTTTATAAAGCATTTTCTTCACAACATTGCTATAAAGTAAAAATATTAATTTCTTCATTTTATAGATGAGGAAACTGAGACTTAGAGAGATTTGCCCATAAATGCTAGTTATTATTTATTCTGAGGAAGTCAAGATTTGAGTCTTTGTCTCTGGATTTCATATCCAGTACCATATTTATGCAGGTTGGTTATGCCAGCTCATTTCAGCTAGAGTAGCTGATGATATCCGTGAGTGCAACCCATGACTGTAAAGGAATGCTACCAATCTCATGCTTAGCTTTAGCTGACATATTCATGTCATAGAATCAAAGGTATCTGGAGTTGCTCATGCAAGAACTGTGCATCAGTAAAGTCTTCAGCTAGCTTCATCTATATTAAAATCACACGGGCTCTAACAACTGTGTGTGCTTTGCAGCACTAAGTCTATTGCTTAGATGGAGCCAAATGCCTCATCTCAAGTTTAGCATCATTTTTCTTAACAAGGTCAAAAGAGGGACCTAGGATGGTGAGAAGGGAGGAATGCATATAATGCAATCATCTTCAATTTATGAGTATAGCAACTAAATCAGTTTATGTATTTTCAGGAAACCCTGTAGCTAGATCAGTTGAACAGAAGTTGTGTTCCTTGAAATACTGGACCTGACTTGCACATTGATGTTAGCTCATGCTGAATCAACTTGGATTAAGCAATTTTGTGGGACCTCTTCAAGTATTCAGTAGATTTGGGAGTTTATTTGGATACAGATAATTTTTTGCCATTAGAAGTGGGTTTTGCTTTTCTGTTATGAATTTTAGAATATTTACAGTAGGATGAGAGGGGTTCCAGGATTGTTTGGTTTTGTTTGTTTGTTGTTATATTTTATTTTACTGGACAGGTGCTTTAAATTTGAACCAGACATAGACTAGTTTTTAATATATAGCAAATAAAAACACTATGCAACTCATAAGAATCATCCCTCTGTCATCCTGTTTTCATAGAATCGCCTTCAATTCACTAACAGATTGGAACTTGCCATGAATAATTTCTGAATTTCTATTTTCAAAATTTTTAGGGTATTTTTCACTTAGAAGATAGCATAGAATATCTTAGTTCACTATTTTAAATTCATTCTTTCTCTGATCTCAAATTATAGCAGATGTAGTACTGTATTTTTAGGGTTAGTTCAAGAAGGTAGGTCAAAATGTAGGCCCGAGTTCAAATTTGACCTCAGACTTACTAGCAGAGACCCTGTGCAAATCACTTAACCTCAATTCCTTAACTTAAAAACATGGGATAATAGTAGCCCATCCTTCCAGAATGTGAGGATAAAATGTGATAATATTTGCAAAGAACTTCACAAACCTTAAAGCACCACATAAAACAATTTGTCATTATTGTTGTTGTTATTTGCCCATCTTTGTGCTAAGTACTAGGAATATAAAGAAAGGCAAAAAAAAAAAACAACCCCCAAAACAAATCAGTTCCTTCTCTCAAGCAGCTCACAATCTAATGAAGGGGAAAGGGATTTAGAAATATCATTTACCTCTTTTGCAACCATCTCTGAACCCACAAATGTTACGGGAAAATGTTACAATCATTGTGCTAACTTGTTCTTTTCAGTTCAGATTTTGTCATTTACTATCCAACATGGGCAAATAACTTCCTCTTTCTGGGCCTTATGAGGAGTTTCCTCATCAGGAAAGTGATGAGGTTGGATTATATCTTCTCTTGGGTCCTTTTCTATAATTCTGTTACAATGTACAATGATTTGGTACCAAAATGAGAAAGGTAGCTATAAGTATTCTAGTAATTCAGAGGAAAGGAAAATAAAGCGGTTTTGAGAAGTTGTTAAAAAAATTGAGACAGGTTCAAATTTGAAGGATGGTAGGAGTTTGGAACAGGCAGAAAAATGCATTTCAAATGGGGAAAATTAGAGCATCAACAAAGGAGCCACAAGGAGATGCTCATGTTGTGATTAGAAGATAGGAGATTCAGGATGTATGGAGTTGTAAGGTGTACACTAGATTATGAACAAATTGTGAACACTGATGAGAAGGCACAAGGGCCAGGAAGTCCAAAAACTGTCCTAATAGATGGAAAAAATTTCAAGAAAGGAGGAAGGGAACAATCTTCACATTTTCCTCATTTGATCCAGTTTAACAATAAATCATCCTTTAAACTATTTTATGTACTGTCTGTACCTGCAAAATATGTAGTTGTAGTATCATCCTATTATTATTATTATTATTATTATTATTATCTACATCCAATAGAATATAAGCTTTCTGAGGACAGAGACTTTTTTCTTCTTTTAATTTCCTTTTCATAGATTAGTGGAGTCAGCAAAACCAGAGTTTAGATCCTCACTACTTGTCTGACACTGGGGAAATCATTTACCCTTTAGGCAACTCTCTAGGATTCATGTACTAAGTCATTGACAGGATGCCAATGTGTAGGTGGAAGGAGGTACCCATGATCAGAATCATAGACAATTTGCCAGTCTTCTTTGCTGCTGTTTGAATGTAGGAATTGGCACAATAGGCACTGGCTTTATAAATGTTTGTTGATGGATTTATTGGTGAATTAAAATTTGTTGAATTGGAAATTCCATTTTATGGACTCACGGTTGAATCATAGAACTTAGGTTTCTGGACTCCGGGGTCCAGGATCATTGACTGTCCTTAGATGTGGTTTAGCCATGCCAAGATTTTTTAAAATTTTATTTATTATTATTATTTTTATTTTTGCAAGACAGTGGGGTTAAATGGTTTGCCCAAGGCCACACAGCTAAGTAATTATTAAGTGTCTGAGGCCAGATTTGAACTCAGGTGCTCCTGACTCCAGGGCTGGTGCTCCATCCACTGTGCCACCTAGCCGCCCCCATGCCAAGCTACTGATAGCCCTTCCAGCAGACAGCTCCAGCCCCAACATCTGTCCTCCATCAGCCCTCATCCCAGAGCAGGCTCACTCGGGTACCATTCTGGTCCCTTTCAGCCCCGCCCACCAGGCCCCGCCCCCCCACCAGGCCCCGCCCCGCCCACCAGGCCCCGCCCCTACCAGGCCCCGCCCCTCTCTGGCTCTCCCTCCAGATTCCACCCAGGCTCCGCCCACCCTGGCTCCGCCCCCAGAAGGCTTCTCCTCCCCCTTTTCAGCTGGACGCTTTGCTCCGCCTCCCACCCCCTTCCTCCCGCCCCTGGGCCCCGCCCCCACCCTGCTTTCGGCCCTTCCCTCGGAGCTGATGAAATCGACCTGCAATTCCGGGCTGTCCTAAACAATGCCTGTTCCGCAGTGCCTCAGCCCCTCGCCTTCTCTTCCTTTTGACCACTTGCCCCCCAGACTCTTTGACTTAGATACCGGGTCTCCCAATACCGCGAGAGACTGCTTGTAAGGTTCCTGAAGGCCCCCCAAACAGAGCGGGAGAAACGAAAAACGAATCAGGAGCGACCGAGCACGACCTCCCCGAGGGTCGGGGTCCTTGCTCTGAGGACCGCGGGACCCAGCCGGCGAGCTCGAGCGCGCAGGCGCAGTGTCCCGGGAGGAGCCATGCCGACTGTCAGCGTGAAGCGCGACCTGCTCTTCCGAGCCCTGGGCCGGAGCTACAGTGAGTGCGGTGCGGTCCCGCGGCGGGTGGCCACGGCCACAGCGCGAGGAGGGCCGGAGTGGGGGTGGGAGCGGAATTAGCCGTGGGCTCGGCTGGACCCGAGCGGGGAGGGCTCGAGGCTCTTAATTTTGCCCGGCGTTTCCCGAAAGTTCGCTTTGGGCGGACCTAGAGAGTGCCCCGGGGCGGGGGGCCGGGCGGGGGCTTCTTCCTCACGTCCTTAATGTCCTTCTAGAATGTTTAGATGAGGCCCTCCCCACCCCCACCCGCTTCTTGAGCTGTAGGAGACTATAATTATATCGTTTCGTATAGATGCACGCATGTGCATACATACATGTAGATATATGTGTATGTGCATATATGAAGCACTACATAGTTATTGGTGTCTTTATAATTATATCGTTTTATATATGCATGCATATATGTATACGTGTCTCGTGAAACACTACATAGTTATAGGTGACTATATGATTTCATGTAGATGCACACATACATATGTATATGCGTATATATGTACATATTGTATATACAAAACATTACGTTAAGTTGTAGGTGACTTTATAATTATATCTTTTTATATATGCATGCATATATGTATATGTGTGTCTCATGTGAAACACTACATAGTTATAGGTGACTATATGATTTCATGTAGATGCACACATACACATGTATATGCGTATATATGTACATATTGTATATACAAAACATTACGTAGTTGTAGGTGACTTTATAATTATATCGTCTTATATATGCATGCATATATGTATCCGTGTGTCTTATATGAAACACTAGATAGTTATAGGTGACTATATGATTTCTTGTAGTTGCACACATACATATGTATATGTGTATATATGTATATATGCATATACAAAACATTACGTAGTTATAGGTGACTTTGTAATTATATCGTTTTATATATGCCTGCATATATGTGTATGTGTGTCTTATGTGAAGCACTACATAGTTATAGGTGACTATGATTTCGTGTAGATGCACACATATGTATATGTGCATGTATATGTCTATATGTATATATGAAACACTACATAGTTATAGGTGACTAATTATATCGATTCATATGCGTGCAATACATATACATATATATATATATGTATACATGTGTCTATATGAAACACTGCATAGTTATAGGTGACTAGTTATATGGTTTCATATAGATGCACATATGCATGTATGTGTGTTTATATATGAAGCACTACATAGTCGTGGGTGACTTTATACTTATGTCATTTCATGTATATGCATGCATATATGTGCATGCATGTGTGTGTCTATATATGAAACACTACATAGTTATGGTGACTTGATAATTATACAAATTCATACATATGCATACATGCACGTATGTACAATTATGTGTACATATGTGTGCATATATGCGAAGAACTACATAATTATAGGTGACTATATAGGTTCATATATGTATATGCACGTGCATGTACATACATGTTGAATACTACATAGCCACAGGTGGCTATACAGATTCATATATGTGTATACATATGTGTATGTATATATGTGCACATATATATCTATATATATATGTATATACGAAATTACTATATAGTTATAGGGGACTGTGACTATGCAGTTCCATAATTCACTACCATGGAGTATCATTGGGAAAAATGGGCTCAGGAATCACATGGATCATCATGGTGGGGAGAGTCAGCATCCTTAGGAAAATATTGGTCTTCAAGAGGATGACTTTTCTAGAGGTGGACAATGTGTAGTTTTCCCAGTATGCTCCAATTTGATGAATTCAGACCCTGGTATCCAACTGTAGATCTCTCTCTCTCTTTTTTTTTGCAAGGCAATGGGGTTAAGTGGCTTGCCCAAGGCCACAGGCTAGGTAATTATTAAGTGTCTGAGGCCGGATTTGAGCTCAGCAACTCCTGACTCCATGGCCAGACCTCTATCCACTGCGCCACCTAGCCACCCCTCGGACTGAAGATCTTGATGACCCCATTTGATGCTACCTATTTTCCAGTGTGTTGTTATTTATTTTTCATCTACCTTGGCAGGACAATTTGGTAGAGTGAATTTTACAGATTTTTTAAAAAATTATTTCAAAACATTGTTATCTGTAAATTGTAATGTTTGGAGATTAGGCTTGGAAATTCTAATTTGCCAGATACCTTCCTTTAATCCTTCTAAACTATTTACTTGCTCCACCTACCACATCTTTGGTATTCAATGAATTGTTGAACAATAGACTTGTGGTTATTAACATTTTAACAATGATTGCAAATATTGTCTTAGAATTGTGGCCAAGTCACTTAGCAGTAGTTCTTAAAAGGCAGGCGGCCTTTGAAACCAGGTTCAGGCTTCTCCATCCATGCTCTTTCCCCTGTGCCACATTGCCTTCACAGAGCTTGCAGAAGAAAGCTTGGCACGAGAGTCAGCAAAGATCAGCTCCATGACAAAGGTGCTTATGATTGCTCCCATTTTCCAGATGAAGAAACTGAGGTTAAGTGACTTACTCAAAGTCAGACAAATAGTAATTGTCTGAGAAAAAATTTTAACTTAAAGTCTTTATGATTCCAATCCTGGTACCCTGTTACTATGCACTATTTGTGATAGGTATCCTTTCTGATAGTCTTTAAGCTTTCATTTTTCTCCCTGGCAAATATTTTCTTGAAGTCACTGAGCATAGTTGTGTTTTCTGTTTTTGTCACCTCTCAGTCATTTGTGTTAGCATAGATGTGATCTTCTGTAGAAAGTAACCTTCCCCAAATCTGCTTCCTTCTAAGAGCTTTTATGGAGGATGTGTCCTCTTGTCTGTTCTCATGAGGATTTATGGAAATAAGAAATCTGGCATTTGGGTTAGTTGTTGCTGCTATCTTCTCAGACATTTTTTTTTCTTTTCTAAAACACTTTCCATGATATTTTCAATTTTGGGGGGGTAAATTTTCCTTCAGAATGTTTGAAAAGCAGCCCTGGATAGGTTCTTTTTGCAAGGCAAATGGGGTTAAGTGGCTTACCCAAGGCCACACAGCTAGGTATTTATTAAGTGTCTGAGGTCAGATTTGAGCTCAGGTACTCCTGACTCCAGGGCCCATGCTCTATCCACTGCGCCACCTAGCCACCCCCATTACCACCTAGCTGCCCCTGGATACTTTTAAAATTGGAGAGCCTCGAGCACACAATTAGCCAGGTCCCACCATTTTTTCCTGACTTTCTATTCCTGGTTTCATGTACATCAGTTCCATGAAAATTCAAATACAGTCATCCCGCTATTTTTATTTATATAAAGAGATCACTGTGAAAATCTGGCAAACCTTTTCCATTTCGTTGTTTCTGGTTTCCTCTCCACATGTCCTTGTGATGACCTGATTTAACTGGCTTTCATGCCAAGCTTTCTTTTTTGTAGGTTCTGTGAAGGGGCAGTGTGGCACAGGGAAAAGATAATGGATTTCTAAATCCCAGAATCTGGTTTCAAATGCTACCTTTAAAGGTTATTGTCTGTGTGACCTGGCCATGTCAGGGGATCTCTGAAATTGAGTTTCCTTATCTATAATGAAATGTTTGGGTTCGATGTTTTCCCTAAGTTCTAAATCTCTATGATCTTATGATCCTTTTCTTCTCAGTTGTGTTTGGCTGTTTAATGAGACAGTTTGATTAAATATATTGAGGAAATGATAATAGTCAATGATATCCCTTTTGTCCATTTCCCATTTTGGGGAGAGGGTTAATGTGGGGGGACTGCTTGACACTAATGTAATCCTAAATAATGTTATCCTCCTAGCTTTATAGTTTCTTTTGATTTGTTTTATTTTTTGTCTTTTGCTCTTAACTGGTGGTCTGACTGCATTACAGACTGCTGATTTTGAAGTGATTACATCATCTATAACTAATCAGTCCCTGCCTGTTAAAAATAAAGTCATTCATTATTTGTCATGTCCACCTTTCAGTTTTTTGATTCAAAAAAAGTATTTATGACTCGCAAGTGAAAAATTTCTGCATTTATACTTACAAGTCTTTTGCTTCCTTCATTTAACTGTATTTTCCCAATATAATTCTCTCTCTCACATCATTGAATATCAAAAGTGCATACCAATATGTGTACATATATGTGCATACATAATTTTTCTTAGGTTTAAGGCAATAAAAATATCTGTTAGTATTTTAATTTGTTTTAAACTGGTTAAAATTGATCAGCTTTTTTTTTCCCTTTTAGCTGATGAAGAATTTGATGAACTGTGCTTCGAATTTGGTTTGGAGCTTGATGAAATTGTATGTATTAGGAATGTTTTATCTTCAATTTTATGTTCTTTTGATAGTATGATGACAAAAACAGTAATATGCCTGCAATGTGGCATACCTATGAAACACAGTAATATTAGTAACAATATTTATGCTTATATAAGAGATAGGATGGTGTAATGAAAAGAGGGTTGCATTGGCAGATACCTGATTTGCTTCTCACCAGTTAGTATAGGGGCCAACCCTTTGTTTAAAGGAAAAACAAATGACACTCAATTCCCATATTAATATTTTTTTAGCAACTTTTTAATTTATTTTTTTATTCTCATTTTGTACAAATGTTTTTTTACATTAATAAAATATTCTTCTTTACAAGTAAACAAAATACCCCTCCTCCTCCCCCATGAATATAGATAGACTTGTTTGGGCGAAAAAAGTAAAGGGGAGAGAAAAAAATTAAAATAAAAAAATAATAATAGTAATAATTGTAGGTATGGCCAGGTGGCACAATGGGCGAAGCAACAGCCTTGGAGCCACAAGCACCCAAGTCCACATCCAGCCTCGTAAACCCAACAGTCACCCAGCCATATGACATGCAAGCCACCCGATCCCCACTGCCCTGCAAAAACCAAAAAAAAAAAGAAAGAAAGAAAAAAGACCCAAAATAAAATAAAATAGTAATAATAGTAGGGGTGGCTGGGTGACAGAGCATTGGCCCTTGAGCCAGGAGCAACTGGTCCAAATCCGGCCCCAGACACCCAAAGATCACCCTGCTATGTGGCCCCAGGCAGGCCATCCAGCCCTACTTGCCCTGCACCCTCCCCCAAATAATCATAACAAAAAATGTGCTTGAGTCTTTGTTCCAACACCAACAACTCTGTCATGGGTGGATCTCATTCTTTATGATAAGTCCATCACAAAAGTTATTTCCATATTTTTCCACCATTGCCATTGCTGTTCGCAACTCCCTCCTTTCTTATTTCTCCACTACCATGTACTCTATTTTCTCTCTCCTTTCACTCTGACTCTGCTGTAGGGTCGCTGAGTGGCGCAGCAGACAGATCCCTGGTCCTGGGGCCAAGAAGCCCTGAGCCCCCATACCACCCCTTAGGCCCAGAATCCACCTGGCCTTGTGGTCCTGGGCAGACCTTCCATTCCCAGCCCCTTGCAAGAAGAAAGAAAATGTGTTATATCTGGCCACTCTACCCCCATGGTCCATCCTCTCCTCCATCACTCATATCCCCCCCTTCCCCCATCACCCTCTCTCCTTACTCCAGATGCCTATACCCCATTGAGTATATATGCTGTTTCCCCTCCTAGCCACCTCTGATGAGAGTGAAGATTCCCTCATTCCCCCTCACCTTCCCCCCTTCCATATCATTGCAATAGCTCATTGTAATGAAAAAAAATCTTATGTGAAATATCTTGGACTATTCCCCCTCTCCTTTTTCTTTCTCCCATTCCATTTCCCTTTTTTTCTATTGACTCCATTTTTACACCATATTTTATCTTCGAGTTCAGCTTTCTCCTGTGCTTCAACTCTAAAAGCTCCTTCTACCTGCTCTATTAACTGAGAAGGTTCATATGAGTATTATCACTGTCATTTTTCCATGCAGGAATACATGCAGTTCATCATCATTAATTCCCTCATATTTCCCCCCTCTCCTCCAATCTCCATGCTTCACCTGAGTCCTGTATCTGAAGACCAAACATTCTGTTCAGCTCTGGCCATTCCAAAAGGAACCTTTGAAATTCCCCTGGTTCATTGAAAGTCCATCTTTTTCCCTGGAAGAGGACCTTCAGCCTTGCTGGGTAGTTCATTCTTGGCTGCATTCTAAGCTCTCTTGCCTTCCGGTATATTGTATCCCAAGCCCTACGAGCTTTTAATGTAGTTGCTGCTAAGTCCTGTGTGATCCTGACTGCAGCTCCACGATATTTGAACTGTGTCCTTCTGGCTGCTTGTAATATTTTCTCTTTCACTTGGGAGTTCTGGAACTTGGCTATAATATTCCTGGGGGTTGGTTTTTTGGGATCTCTTTCTCTGGGGGATTGGTGGATTCTCTCCATTTCTATTTTGCCCTCTGCTTCTAGAATATCAGGGCAATTTTCCTGTACTAATTCTTTGAAAATGATGTCAAGGCTCTTTTCCTGATCATGACTTTCAGGTATTCCAATAATTTTTAAATTATCTTTCCTAAGTCTGTTTTCCATATCAGTTGTTTTTTCAATGAGATATTTCACATTTTCTTCTAATTTTTCATTTTTTTGGTTTTGAAATATTGATTCCTGATTTCTGTTAAATTCATCAATCTCCCTGAATTCTATTCTTTGTCTGAAGGATTTGTTCTCCTCAGAGAGTTTTCTTATCTCTTTTTCCATCTGGCCAATTTTGCTTTTTAAAGCATTCTTCTCCTCAATAACTTTTTGAACTGTTCTATCCATTTGACCTAAGCTGATTTTTAGCATGCTGTTTTCTTCAGCATTTTTTTGGATTTCCTTGACTAAGCTGCTGACTTCATTTTCATGTTTTTCCTGCATCTCCTTTCTTTTCCCAGTTTTTCTTCCAACTCCCTCATTTGATTTTCAAAGTCTTTTTTGAGCTCTATCATAGCCTGAGCCCAATTTCTGTTTTTCTTGGAGTCTTTAGATGCAGGAGCTTGTGCTTCCTCATCTTCAGACTGAGTATTTTGGTCCTTCTTGGGCTCATTTGCAAAATATTTCTCAATAGTCTTCTTTTTGTTTCTCTGCTTGCTCTCATTTTCCCAGCCTGGGCCTGGTTTGGGGTGTTTCTTGAGCTTTTGGGACACTCCCACAAGGGTCTCAGTGTATGAGGTTCTGTCCTCCCTCCTGGTCTGTGAATGACCATAAGTGCCCCCCTCTGCCAAGGGGCTGATGTGGGGGGGCCTTGCTGCTCTTCCAGGGGGGCCTAGACTGTGGTCAGGATCTGAATGTGGTCAGAGCCCCAGAGTCCTGTTCCAGGGGCAGAGGACAGAGCTTTGCAGTCTCTCTTCACTCCGCTCCCTCAACTCAATGGGCTCATGCCCTGGGGGCTCCTGCTTACCAGCTCCACCTGCTTCTGTTTCCTGGATCAGGGCTGCAGTGGTCATGCTTCTAGCTGTGTGCCCTGAGGGCTGGGCTCCACGTGCTTGCTCTGGCAGAGGTCCCCCGCTGTTTCCCCACTTTGTGCCCGGTGCTCTGCTGGGTGCAGCTCAGGAGACTCCCCACGCTGCTGTGAGCCTCGGCTCCCAGCGCCCTGGGGCTGCCTCCAGGAGGCTGAAGTTCTTTGGCTCTGGTGGGCCACCCCTCTGGTGGGCTGCCTCTCCTGCCCCGGGGAGCAGAGCCTTTCTGCTCTTTTCCAGGTTACCTTGAGTAGGAGAACTGCCTCACTGGGTACCTTTGTGGGTTCTGTCTCTTGAAAGTTTAGTTAGAGTCCTTAGCTGATGAATTTTATCAGAGAGCTAAGACTGGATCCCTTCTTGTTGCCATCTTGGCTCCTCCCTCAATTCCCATATTATAAAATAGGTTATTCTTTTAATGTAATTTAACAAATTAGAGTACAGTATTTAAAAATATAGTACAACATATTGTTAATTTGTTGTTTTCAAAGTTAGGATGCAGCTGTAGGGAATTTGAGATCACTCCTTGCTGTAGAATTGCCTGGTGTTCCTTCCTTAGGTAAGCCAGGATGCCGAACTGGAGCCAGATCTTCCTGACTCTCTGTTGACATGTGATAGTCCTGCTCAATCAGCCAACAGTCGAATCTCTATTAAAATCTGGAGATCAGAAATGATCATTGATGAGGCTCTAAAAATTTTGTATGGAATTCAACAAATAGGTGCAAAGCCTTATATTGGTTGTATTTAAACTGTGCCTCAACCAGCAAGTTTCGTGAATAGATCAGAATTTCCAGTTTTTGTCAAAACGTTTTCTTAGTTGCTTTTGATGAAAGTTTTTCTTAAATGATATATGTTTATTGCCTCATTAAACAGAAATATACTGAATATAATTGAATGTTTTGTGATGATTTAGGCCTGTTGTTATAAACAGCTTCTGATTTACTGTAATGCAATATCTCTCTTAGTTGGAGAGGGAGAGGGCTTTTGACCCCTGCATTTCTGTTTTCTTCCAATTGCTGTTTCTTCTCTCTTGACCCATGGGGTTGTTTTAAGATGCTCCTTCTCTTTTTTTTCATTGATTTTGCTTACAATTTGTAAATCACTGCCATTCTTCAGTCAACTTTTTCCCATATTCTCATTTTGTTTTGTTTGTTTCTTAACTCTCCCATGCCTTTGCTGATTCTCACCTTGGTGCCCTTGGTGCCCACCTGCCTTGGGTATTTTTTATAGTCATTGACAGTGAAAATATTTTGGTTAATGATTTTCATAGTGATTTTAAATGATTTTAATAGTGTCATGTAATTTTTGGAGTATTCTTGGCTATTTTAATTGATACTCATATTTAAAGACTTTCAGGGATGTGTGAATTTATGACTAGTTGAGTTGATGAATGCCATATTTCTCAGATCTCTCCATTTTTCTAGTCTTCTCATAGATACTAATCTTGTTATAATAACCTCTTAGATCCTTCATATTACCATTAGATTAATCTTTTTCATGCATAGTTCTAGTTATAGCCCTTATAGATGTAATACTTTCACTGGTTCTTTTTTTTTTTAATATAAGTAATTTTTAAACTTTTGCCTCAAAGTCTTCCAAAGCCTGGCTATTCTACTATTAATATTCTATTATTCCAGCTTTATTTTATATTACTATCCTCTGCATACTGGAGACTTCAAATATGTTGGACTGCTCACTATCCTGTAAACACATCCTGTGTTTTCTGTATCCAGACCTGGAATGCCCTCCTTCCTTCTCTATATTTGTTGACTTCCTCACCATATTTTAAAGTCCAATTCGAAGAAAGCTTTCATGATCCACTCACTGGGCAATGGTCCCCATTGGAATAGCATTTTGTTCATACCTTTACAATTTACTTTTGTACTGTAATTGTATAGGTGTCTAGCACAGTCTGCAGTACTATAAGCTCTATGAGACGTAGATCATTTTTTTTATTTAAACTTTGTAGTTCCACAATATTTACCAAGATATCCATGCACAACATGTTAGTTGAAGTAAATTTGTTGACTTGGATAAGGGAGTATATATATGTTGATCTAGCTGAGAATATTTGAGTACCCATGAAATGTTTGCTGCTCTATTGAACATAGACTGGCATAATTCCTTTCCTGGGATACTTGACATAGTGCTTTATAAAGAATCTTAGATTTATTTAGTCGCATTTTATGGATGTAGTTTTTGTGTTGTGTGCTTTTAGACTTCTGAAAAGGAAATTATAAGCAAAGAACAAGGAGATGAAAAGGCAGAGGGTGCCTCTGATGTCATTCTCTACAAAATTGATGTCCCTGCCAACAGATATGATCTCCTTTGTCTGGAAGGATTGGTTCGAGGACTTCAGGTTTTTAAAGAGAGGTAAGCTAACATTTTTATCACTAAATGTTCTAAAATGCTATGCTATCTTTGTTGGTGGATGTCATATTGTTTTATTATTGTTAGCTGCATTTATGCTTTGGAAAAATCATGATAATTTTAAAATGTTAAGGTTTTTGGTATATTCAGAAGCTTTTGGTGAGTGGAAATTAATATACATACACATTTTCTCTATAGTAAAGGCTGATACAGTTTTAACCTTCTGGAAATTTGTCTTTATATCAGATGTTTTCAGTATCTTTTAAATGATTATGTTTCATGAAAATGAAGTTTAAAAACATTTTTACTTCAAAGAGACATGATTTACATTAATGATCTGAATGAAACATTTCTTTTTAAGGAAAATATTTTTAGTTTTGGAATTTTTTTGCATTTAATACATGGGGTAGAGAACTATTTCTTCTAAAGACATATACACTCTTAGTACATTTTTATACCATATAAATGTATCTTTTCATGTGTGATGTTCTCCTGTGCTCTGTCCTAGGTCCTCGATCTCATCTGATCTCATCGATTCAATTATGCAGATGATGGTCATAGCTATATATTCATCCCTAATCTGTTTCCTGAACTATAGCTTCCCATTACCAATTGCCTGTGGGAGCTGATTAAATGCTTGAAAAGTTTTGGGTTGGTTTTTTTTTTTTGCAAGGCAATGGGGTTAAGTGGCTTTCCCAAGGCCACACAGCTGGGTAATTATTAAGTGTCTGATGTCCCATTTGAACTCAGGTACTCCTGACTCCAGGGCCGGTGCTCTATCCACTGTGCCACTTAGCCACCCCTGAAAAGTTTAATTGAAATGTTGGATGTTTCCAGCTGTATGTGTTATCAACATCTCAAAACTCACAGTGTCTAAAAAGGGAACTCATTCTCTTCTCTTAAGCCTACCCTACTTGCAAACTGCATGTCTATAGTGGGTATCAATATGCTTCTAGAGCGGCAAATTCACCCCTTCTCTCCTTTCTCTTGCCTGCCATAGCCAATCAGTTGGCAGATCTTGTTGAGAGTTTCCTTCTGTTTCTTTACTCTATCCCCTTTCTCATGGCTGTTGTATGTTCTGTTATAGTAGCTACTTAATTAAACCTACTGAGGTGGATTCTCCTTTCCAACCCATTCTCCACATTTATGCCAATTTTATATTGCTAAGCCACAGGTACATCTGACCATGGATGACCCCATTTTTTAAAAAGTCAAAAACCCTTATTGGTTCCCTACTGTCTCTAGGATGGAATAAAAACTTCTTTACTTGTCACTGAAAGCCTTCCCAATCTGGTTCTCATCTACAGGATTTATTTCATATTATTTCCTTTTACCTACTCTGTTGTAACCAAAGTGGCCCTCTTCTCTGAAAGCAGCTTCACATTTCTTGACCCCAGGTCTTTGCTGGAATGGTCTTTCCCATCTTCAGTGGATAGATTTTCTTTTCTTTCTTAGAAGCCTTAGCTTTCTTCAAGTCACAGCTTAGGTACTGCCTCCTAATCAAAGCCTTTCTTCAACTGTCCACTTGATAGGGTTCTCATCAAATTAGCTCATATTTATCCTTCTACATAAATAGAATCTCCAGTAGACTATATGGTCCTTAAGGACAAAAACTTTTTGTAGTTGTCTTCTTTTTCTAATTAATTCTCACAATACTGCATTAAGATATGCCTTTGAGATATTAAACAGATATTACCAGACTACTTAGAGGGAATAACTTTTAACAGATGGAGAAATTAAGACATGAGAAAGTAAGTGATTTGACAAAATCAAATCGCAGATGAGAACAAGACCACCTTAAAATCTAAAACTAATCCCCATCTTTTGTAGAATATTTAGATTATGCATATGGCCATAATATAATGTAGCCTAGCTTAGTAATTAAGAAAACAAAACAAAACTTGAGGATCTTTTAGAGAATATTTAGACTACATATATGGCATATATATATGTGTGTGTGTGTGTGTGTGTGTGTGTGTGTGTGTGTGTATGTAATATAACATGTATATACAAGTTTATGAATTAAGAGAGTAAGTAAAAATGGTAAAATAATCAGCTAAGGAAACTTAGAAATGGAGATTGTTAGCTAAGAAATTTATAGTTTTCATATGCATATCTAAAGTCACTTTCAGTTCTAAACTTTGTCCTTATACAGTATGATATATTCTTATGTCCTGACATGTTTGGACCTATTATAAATGAACTTGCTTTTGTTCTACTTTAGGATAAACACTCCAAGATACAAACGGATAAAACCTAATAATGGACAGATCCAGAGACTGATTTTAACTGAAGAGGTATCAAGGCTTACTTTTTGTTTCTCAGTTCATCAAGTACCTTTCTTTCAAGCTTGATAAGCCAGGTGAAAAAAAGAAAGGAATAAGAACCTACCTTTCTTATTCTATCAAATGTGGATGTTTGCTAATCATTCAGTGTAATTTATATGCTTAAAGTTAACATATTGCTGTATCCATGAATAAAATGTAAGTGATGTGCCCTTCCTCCAAAAGTGACTTTAGAAATACAGTATTTCAGGGGGAAAAATTGAGGTTTAGTGCCTCAAACATGAAACTTACATAAAACTGAAAAAAAAGACTGTTTTCTATTAAAGTTGTTTTTAGAAATCATTAACTATTGGCAAAAATTTTCTTTTTCCAGATTGCATTTTTATCTAGAAAATTTTTTTTATTTCAATACCATCTGGTGGACACTAAGTACTTTTTAGTTAGTTTCTTGAAATGTAAATTTATAAAGCTTAAGAATATAATCAGACCTCTAATATGAATTTTTACCACAAAATATTTTGTCTCATTTCTTCTGATTTCATAAATTTCAGACTGCCCAAGTCCGTCCTTATGCTGTAGCAGCAGTTCTTCGAAACATAAAATTTTCCAGAGCTCGCTATGACAGCTTCATTGAACTTCAGGAGAAATTACATCAGAACATCTGCAGGTTTGTTCTCAGAAACGAACTTTAGAATAGATGGTAATGATTCCTTTCAATACCTTAAGGAATTGTGGGGTTTTTTTTCTTAGTTCTTACTCCGCAGATGGAAATTTCAATCTCTCCTTCCCTTTGTTGTTGTCTTTTGAATTGTTGAGGCTGAAAGAAATCCCCATTTAGTGGTCAGCCTTCTGCTAATGAACCTCTTCCAATTTAGGTAGTGTAGTCATTGGATTATGTAAATATAAGCGATTGCCAGACTGATGCCATGTCTTGCCAGGATAGAGCTGTCTGTGCTTTGTTGGCAGTATTTTTTTAGATTTTATTAACAAATTTACTAATATCTAATACTTAGAATGTGTATGCTTTTGAGTCATTTTAGAATTGAGTTAAAACAAAGGATGTTAAAAGAAATTTAAGTTAATTTCTTTTTTATTTTACAAAAAGTCACCAATTCCTTAAATTCAGTATCTATAATTATGTTAAGTGTTATGTCCTGTTATGTTATGTTAGGTCCTATGAACCTCTTTCCAAGCTTACTCCCCTTATACTCTATACTCTTCCTTCTGCTCTTCCTCACATATGATATACACAGACAGTAAAAGCCTGGAAACTTTTTAATGATTTCTTTTATTGGGTAGTTTTAATTATTGGGGCATGCCACTGCCAACAATTACCTGTTGCCCATAGGGTTACTCTTGCTATTATTCTCCACCACTTAGTCATTTTTTTCTTCAGCAAAATGGCATTTATTCCACCAAAGAATAACAGAATTACATCTTTTTGTGGAATATACTCTTGAGATTCCAGATAATAGTCAAAGTTACTTTACATAAAAATAGAAACTTTTTATTAATTTGCCAGAATTCTAGTTGGGTAAAATGAGAACTTAAAAGTTAACTTTAATGTGTAGAAAGGAATGTATTTTCCTACATACACACATACATGACTTTGTAAAGGCTAATCTTTGGCAGTTCTTTTTTTGATCATTTAATAATAGTAATTAAAGTTAGCATTTACATTAGCACTGGGAGGTATGCTATGTCTCCTTTTTATAGGTGAGAAAATTGAGGCAGGCCTCAGGAAAGTATTTGCCCATGGTCATTTGGCTAGTAAATTTCTGAGACTGGATTTGGATTCAGTTCTTCTGATTCTAGGCCCAGTGTGCTATCTACCGCATCACCGTGCTGTCCTTAATTATTGGACATTCTTTGTGGTAACAAAGTCAATCAAAAAGCATTTATTAAGTATATATTTACATTCGAGACACATGAAATAGTCTGTACTCTCAAGGAGCCTACATTTTCATTTACATATACATTTAATACACACATTTATATAAACAAACGCACTTATGTATGTGCATATGTACATTTACATAGCTACATGCAACATCTTTACTATATACACTTGTATTTAAAGTTAATACAAGGTGACTGAGGCAGGAAGGGCGCTAGAGTCTCTGGGGGCAGAAGAAGGGGGGGCTACATTTCATATTTGGGAGATGACCAGGACTAAGAGTGCTATATGTAAGGGAAGGCCAATTTGACCAGACTGTAGGGGGTGAGAAGGGAAGTAATTTACAAAGAGGTTGGAAAGGAAGCTTAGAGCCAGGTTTTGAGGAGATTTTTTTTTTTTTTTTTTTTTTTTTTTTTTTTTTTTTAGTTTTTGCAAGGCAATGGGGTTAAGTGGCTTGCCCAAGGCCATACAGCTAGGTAATTATTAAGTGTCTGAGGCCGGATTTGAACTCAGGTACTCCTGACTCCAAGGCCATTGCTCTATCCACTGCACCACCTAGCTGCCCCCTTGAGGAGATTTTTAAAGCCAAACGGGAATTTATAGTTTATCACAAAGACAATAGGGAGTCACTGGTTATTGAGTAGGGGGCTCATATATGTAGTATGTATACTTAATACTGTACTTAATGAAAGTCCTTTCTGCAGCTGTGTGGAAAACAGATCTGAGGCAGTTAGGAGACCTTGAAATAAATGAGGTGAGAAGTGATTTGAGCTTGAACTGAGGTGATAACTGCATGATGTTAAGGGCCCAGAAGTGAAAGATGGAGTATATTCAGAAAGGACCAGATTGGGCAACAGATTGGATATGTGGGGTAAGGTACAGAGAAGAGGCAAGGATAACACTTAAGATTACAAACCTAGGAAGCTAGAAAGATAGTACTAAGAGGTACCTACAATCAGCATGCATACCTTCAGGAATAGGACAACTTTGAGGGAAGATAAAGAGTTTTGTTTTAGATATGTGAAATTTTTGTTATTTGTGAGACAGTTTGAGGTGTCCACTGGACAATTGGTGTTTGGGGGATAGAGCTCAGGAAAGAGATTGGCTTTGTACATAATTGCTTAGAGATAATTAAGCCATTGGAGCTAATGATATTACCAAGTGAGAGAAGGTAGATGAGAGAACTCAGGAAAAAGCTGTAGGTGGATCCAAAGTTAAGGGGTCTGATAGTGGATGATGAGATAATAATTCGGGGTTAGACAGCTAAGAAAAGAAGTTGAAAGGAGTAATGTTATGAAAACCCCATGAAGAGATAGTATCTCAGACTTCCCCTTTGACAAGCTTCCATATAACTGTGGAGTGCGCCACCTTCTTCTTAGTCCTTTAGGCTCACAACCTAGGACATCACTTTAACTTCTCACTCCTACTCACCATATCCAGGCTCTTGCCTAGTCTTGTTCATTTTACCTTTCTCACCCTCTTTTCCTTTATCACTACCACTCCCCCCCCCCCCAGGTCCCCCATCACCTGATGCCTGGTCTCTCCCACTTATCTGTCAAGTTAAGCTTCCTAAAGAGTGGTTCTTTCTCTCTTTCACCTCTAGGATCAAATACAAAATCTGTCATTTAGTATTCAAAATTCTTCATAACCTCACCCAAACTACCTTTCCAGGCTTGTTTCACCTTATGCAACCTCACCATATCCCTTCCCTGTACTCTTTAGTCTGGTAATGCTGGCATTCTTGTTCCATATGTCACTCAGCTCCAAGTATGCTCTCAGACCTGGAATGTTTTCCCCTCCTCATTTCCCCCTGGTTTTTTCTTCAAGTCCTAACTTAATCCATAGGTAGCCTTTCCAATCACTCAATTCTAGTGACTTTCCTCCATTAATTAATTAATTCCTGTTTATCCCATATTTGTCTATACATATTTGCTTGTTTCTCCTATGCCTTCCATGAGGATAAGGGCTCCTTTTGCCTTTCTTTCGTTCCCTAGTCCTTAGGGCAGTCCCTGGCACTTATTCTTTCCTTAATAAATGCTTATTCACTGACTGATGGATGAGTAGGGAAGATAAAACACTCAATTGCATGGAAATGGGCAAATAGAATGGATCATATATTCATACTGCATTTTAGAAGTCATGGTAGAAAAGTTCCCCAATTACATAGTGAAACAGGAAATCTGTGAAGATTGCCTTGGGAGTAGATCTATTATTTGTGTCCTTACATTTGGAAACTTTGAGAAGTTAAGATTTATACTTTCTTTCAGAGCTGAAAAGTATCAGGTTCTTCCAGGGCAATTGATTTTAATATTACCTTTTTAACTTTCTGTGTTCTGTTTCTAGCTTTAGAATATTCTTTCCTGAACTGTAACTTCATTAGAAATACAACTACAGAATCACTTTAGTTAGAATAGTGCTATTTCTAATTGTCTTATTTAATCTGTAATTTTAGGAAAAGAGCCCTGGTTGCTATTGGGACTCATGATCTGGATACTATTTCAGGACCATTTACTTACACAGCAAGGCCTCCTTCAGATATTAAATTCAGGGCCCTAAATCAGACTGAGGAGCACACAGCTTGTGAACTGATGGACTTATATAAGGTAAGTGTCAGCACCTCCACAAAAGCCATTAAGAAATCTTGTCTAGTGCAAGTAGCTTCAAGGAAAGGAATGAGATAGAATGTTTCTTAAAACAAAACTGTACTCCTTAATTTTGTTTTTGACCCAACAGATTTTAGAATCAGGGAGGTAGTGCTTTGGAAAGAGTGCTGGACCTGGAGTCAGAAAAACTGGGTTCAAATTCAGGCTCAAACATTTCTCATTTCTATTTACCTCAGTTTCTTTAACTGTAAAATGCGATTAATAATAGTACCTCCCTCCAAGTTGCATTGTGAGAACCAAATGAGATAATATTTATAAAGTGCTGTGTAAATGCTTGTTTCTTTCCTTCTTGCCTTTCTTCCTTCCCAGCAAAACTTCTGCAAAATACAGTCCCTGATATAGATATACTATTAATTTGTTAAATTTTTCCATATACTAGAATATTCCCATATACTAGAATCCCATATATATATGTACCATCTATACCGTATACTATATATCATATACCACATACATATAGTATATTTAACATATACTATAATTTGTTAAATTATTCCCATATTTTTCCCTGACTCTTTATTGTCACCTACAGTGCTATAAACACTATATTTGAATCTTTACTCACTGTTACGTGGTCAGTCAGTACACTAGGTATAATGCCAGTGGTAGAAGCTTAAGCTTTTTTTTTCCTTAAGCTATTCCACATTGTTTTCCAGAGTGATCAAACCCAATTCATGTTTCTACTATGAGTGAATGTTTCCTGCAGCAATGAATTTTTCCATATTTTAGTATCTTTACTAGCCTGATGGATTTGAAGTCATATATCAAGGTTGTTTTAATTTTTGTTTATTTGATTCTTAGTGGTTTTAAGCATTTAAAAATTGCTTATTTTGAACATTTTAAAAATTGGTCATTTATTTGAAAATTTAATTTCCTTTGACCATTTATCTTTTTCCCCCAAAAGTTTTCCTTTTTAAATCATTGGTTTAAATAAATTTTTTTATTAGTTATTTATTCTTTAGCACAATTGCTGTATTAATTGCTATTTAATCATCAAGGTCAGCCCTAATTAAATTTATATTATAATATTCAAATTTGGGGATGATACAAGGTGAAAAATACCTTCCTAACCATTTATTGGTATTAGACATATTGGCATTGAATTATCAGTGTATTAGAATCTATTTAGATGGGCACAGAAGTTGTATCTTTATTCTGTCAGTCATACAGAAAATTATTAAATATTTTTTCATATCACAGTGTACTAAGGGCTGGGGATCCACAGGAATACAGAAATCAAACCCTGCTCTTAGGGAGCTCACATTCTTATGGGTTGTAATCATGAGTTCTTATATGTTTTTGGCTTCCTCATCTGGAAAATGAAGGATGTGAATTGGCCATTCCATTTTTTTTCTGAGAAGAGCCTTAACCTGCTCATCATCCACATTGCTTGCCTCAAGTTTTAAGTAGGTAGATATTACTTTTTCTGTCTTTTCCAAAAAAAAGATCATTTTTTAAAATTGTAATTAAAAATTCCTTAACTTTAACAAATTAAAATTTTCAAATCACTTTTTTCCTCTCAAATAATCATTTCAAGAGTCTTAAGGTCAGGAAAAAAAGCATTTGATATTCCTTACAATAGACTTTTTTTTCTTAAAAGATCTCTGGTTTTTACCCAATGCCAGAGTACTGCTCTGCCACTTAGCTAATTGCCCATGACATTAAATGACTTGACTCAGGTTCCATAGTCAGTGTGTGTCAGAAGTGGGACTTGAACACATGTCTTTCTGTCTTTGAGGCCCAACTCTGTCTACCTTGTAACATTGCTTCTTACTGCTTCATTTGCTGGGAGTGGAAGTGTGACTCTGAACATCAAGTTGCTCCATTTCACAAATTTAAAAAGGATCCTAGGGACTGTTGAGTTTCCTGTGTCCAGCAGAGGACATGGTAGTTTGAAATTGATCTAATAATTCTCTTACTTTTAATTGTGGCTGGTCAGCTCGGTTGGTTAAAACTGGACCAATGAGGTTAAAATCTCAAGTTAAATCTTAATTTGATCATTGAGCGTCATTCTATTTTACAACTGCAGAACCTAAAGCCCAGAGCCTGAATCTAGTCCTGGTTAAACCAGGGAATAGCATTTTGACCTCATCTCTCTGGATTTGATTCTTATTTGTAGAGTGAAGCAATTGAGAGAAGTGATTTCTGCCTCTTCCCCCTGACAGCCATGTTGAAAATTCATGCTTGAATTATGAAAAAGATCAGGAAAAAGAGTGTTACTGAATTAATGCAAATCTATTTTCCCTACTGGAAAGGCATTCTGAAAACCTGTTGGAGGAACTGTGCACAAGGAACATATCACATTTAGTTTGAATTATATTAAATATCAATTAGAGGGGCGGCTAGGTGGCGTAGTGGATAAAGTACTGGCCTTGGAGTCAGGAGTACCTGGGTTCAAATCCGGTCTCAGACCCTTAATAATTACCTAGCTGTGTGGCCTTGGGCAAGCCACTTAACCCCATTTGCCTTGCAAAAACCTAAAAAAAAAAATATCAATTAGGACTTTGTGTGATTTATGACGTTTATAATTGCTTTTTCCATTTCTTCTCTCCTAGATTCCCAAATAACTAGCTAGTGAACTTTTTAAAGTAATATAAATAGGGGGGTGGCTAGGTGGCACAGTGGATAAAGCACAGGCCCTGGAGTAAGGATTACCTGAGTTCAAATTCGGCCTCAGACACTTAATAGTTGCCTAGCTGTGTGGCCTTGGGCAAGCCACTTAACCCTATTTGCCTTGCAAAAACCTTAAAAAAAAAAAAAGGAATATAAATAACAGGCCACCCCACTGACACTGTCCTTTTGTTTCTTCAGACTGATAACCACTTGAAACATTTCTTGCACATTATTGAAAATAAGCCCCTGTACCCAGTTATCTATGACAGCAATGGTGTGGTCCTTTCAATGCCTCCAATCATCAATGGTGAGTTTATTCTGCATCTTTCCTTTTCTCTCCTAGTTTCTCATCAGTGTTAATTGGTCATCTTCATTCTCCTCATTCTTTAGCCACTTAGTTCCTTGGTGACTCATAGACCACTTTTTGTCCTTCTGATATCCTCTTTTATTTTCCTTCTCTTTATGACTAGATGGTAATTTTCTTCTGTAGATATATGATTGTGAAATTGTGACCTGTTGTCATAAAAAGTACTCTCTGTTAGTACTGAGTTTAGAAATATTATACAATTGTATATACAATATACAACAAAAAGCCTAGCAAGGCCATTTCAGTTTTTATTAAATCAAGCTATAGTTGTTATTCTAAAGGCCTTTCATTTAGCATTTAATTCAAATTCACTCTTATTTGATAAAAGTAAATTAATTTGAGTCGGCTAATTCTGGAGACTCTCATGAGGTCTCTCATTTATCCTTCCTGATGAAGTGAGCATTAACCCTGATATTCTTCTCAAAGTATATGACATCTGCCTAATTTTGGGAATTAACATGAGTACTAGTGACATTATCAGAAAGAGCCTAAACAGCATTATAAGTGGTTAAATGTGAAGTCCTGGACAAAAAAAACTCAAGACCAGAGTAGTACAAATTCTGTTTCCCTCACTAATGCTCATTGAAGGCAAGGGATGCAGAAGAGAAAAATTAATTTATAAGTTGAACAGCTAACAAGTCAGGTGACTGAGAAGGGGGTTTATCTTGGACTGTAGCTTGAAAGAGGGAGCAGAATCCTGGCCAGAAATGGAGTAAACCCTAGTCAAAGTTGATAAGATTATATTTGCTAATCTAATCAAAAGGGTTTTAAACTCAAAAGAAAAGGGTACAGAGAAGACTACTTATGTGTAACCCTCAGGTGAGATGCCAAAGAAAAGAACTATGTTGATGGAAGAAGAGTAGCTGTTGGAACACCCAGAAATCACAAAGAACAAAAATCCAAGGAAGAAGTCGAAAGTAAAAAAGCAAAGCCCCAGATGTCAGTCTACAAATGTCCCAAATTTAGGCAACAGGCAAGAACTGCAGCTCCTGATCCAAGGAGACAAACTTGGCCTCATTGGGATCTCCAGTACTTTGGGGGAGGAAGTCTAGGACTGGATTATGGGTCTAGACAGGTATCTCTCTTAGTCCAAAGAAAATTTCATACTGGAGATATTAGGGGTGTCTTGGTTATTGTGTGAGGAGACCCACAAGCCAGAGAGGGAGCAGAGCCAGCAGAGAGTATTGATTGGGGTAAAGGTCAGTGAAGAGAGAGAGGCCCGCCATGTTACTGAGATAATAGATCACAGACCACCTGGACAGAAAGAGGACAAATATAAGGACTTTGGGAAACAGATCATGAGCCTGGCACAGAAATGTGATGACACTGGTGGTGGTGGTAGAGGAGGAGGAGGAGGAAGAGGAAGAAGAAGAAGAAGAAGAAGAAGAAGCGGAACCCTTTGATGATTTAGGTGTCCATTAGGTTCATCCTTCAAAAGGGAAAGGAAACGACAAGGAGAAGTTCCATTTGGATCTGATTACTTAGAGGAAATGATTTTGGGAGTAGAAAAATTCATATAGTGCTTTCAGATTTGCCAAGTGGTTTACAAATCTTTACTCATTTTATCTTTACAGCAACCCTGGGAGGTAGGTGCAATTATTATCCCCATTTTACAGATGAGGAAACTAAGGTTTAGCGACTTGACCAGGAATGATCCCACAGTTTAAGTATTTGAAGCCAGTGATGGTGGCAGCCCTGGGAGGAAATGATCAATATCTCATGGAATTTGTATGGATGGACAAAAGGAAGAAATCTAGTTACAGTCTTACATTCATCTTAGATTTTATGAAAGCAGATTTTTAAAAGACTGGAGGAAACTTTTGGACTAAAATGCTATTGGGGAAGTAAGCTTGGGAGGGATGGGAAATATTGGAGGATGAAATTCTGAAGATTCAAAAGGAAAGCATTTCAGAGAGGAAGAAAAATGAGATTGTCTAAAGAGAGCAAGATGAACACAGAAAATTCAGCAGTTAGATTAAAGACATATGTAACTGGAAATAAGTATTAGAGGATAAACAAGAATGAAATTGTCCTTTAAAATGAGTAGGGCTGGGGCAGCTAGGTGGTACAGTGGATAGAGGACCAGCCCTGGAATCAGGTGGGCCTGAGTTCAAATCCAACCTCAGGCACTTAGTCCTTATTTAACTATATGATGACCTTGGACAAGTCACTTTACCCCATTGTCTTTCAAAAAAAAAATTTAGTAGGACCAAGGCTTAGAATGAATAGGGGCTGACAAGGGAATTTAAGGACAACAAAAAGGAGATTTTTTAGAGATGGTTGGGTTTTTTTGGTCTTGTTTGTTTTTGTCATTGTGGGATAAAAAGGATGCTCAAGGGAGGGATGACATTCCCTCTCCTTTGGGTGTGTGGGATGATGCTGATTGATAATAGAAAGCAGAACTGCTTAGTTCCAATTTTGCTTCTGTTTTCTCTGCCAATGGAAATGACAAAACAAAAATGACCAAGAATTGGTACATTACCCAGTATACATAAGGAGATAGTGAGCATCTCATTACCCTTGATGAATTCAAGACACCTGATCCCAATATACCACTTCCCAAGGCTCCAAAAGAACTGACAGATGGGAATGCTTATCCATTGACTGAAATATTTTAAAGATCATGTGAAATGGGAGTCGTACTATAAGATTCGAGAAAGACATATGTCTAAGATTTAAAAAGGATAAGAATAGAGGCTGCAAATTAAAAGTCAGTCAACAAGTTTGACTTTGATTCCTGGGAATATTCTAGAATTGGTCATTAAAAAATTGATTAGTGAACTTTAAAAAGAAGGGGTGATTACTGAGAAATCAGTATGTTGTTTCTTCAACAACATATAGGGCCATTTTCCTTTTCGCATAGGATCACTCTCCTAGAAATGAGAATAATTCTGTGGGCATAGTTTATCTTACATTTAACAGTTTTTAATAGCATTCTAGTTTTTTTTCCCAATTACATGTGGAGAGTTTTCAGCATTCATTTTTGTAAAATTTTCTCCCCTCTCCCTTCTCTCCTCTCTCTCTCCAAGATAGCAAAAAATCTGGTATAGGTTATACTTGCACAGTCATGTAAAACATATTGCCATATTAGTCATGCTGTTGCACAGTTTTTGATGATGTATCTTGTACTACCCATATGGAGAAGATGGCAAGACAGGGACTCTAGACTATAAGATAGTCCATCTGATAGGATGGATTCAGAATTTGAGCAGGTCATGGTAGTTCAGAAGTCAACTGTATGACAGTAGTGGGACAGCCTAGGATGCTGTGCTTGGTTCATTGCTGTTTAATGTTGTGATCATGGCTTTGTATAAAGATGTTGATGGTATGCTCACAAAGCTAGAAGGGAAAGTAACCATGTTGGACTGAATCTAATAAGATGAAATTCAAAAGGGATTAAAAGGAAAGTCTTGCCTTGGGGTACAAAAAAAAAAATCAATTCCACAAATGTATGATGGAAGAGGCCTATATAGAGAGCAGTTGTTTCCGAGTACAAATATTTCTTTTTTGACCTTGACCAACAGTACAATTGCTTAAGCTATATAAATTATACTTAGTAGTACCAGATACTTATTGACTATATTATTTAACTGTTACCAATTTTTCATCTTTCTGTTACTTAATTTACTACATTTTTTCTCCACTAAAGCCCTTCAGTGCCCCATTACCTTGAGGAGTAGATAATGGACAACAGAGTAGAGTCTGGTGGGTCTTACCGTGCCAGAAAATCTTTGAGGTGGAGTCTAATAGACAGCTGCCTGAGAGTCATCCTAGTTAAATGTAATTGGCTAATAGATCATCTTTTTTAGCCCTGGCTTCTTATGAAATGTGAAAGGATTGTGATTTTTTTATCAGAGGAGAGAATGTTTACAGTTAGTAGAGCAGAACTCTGTCAGTGTGGCAAGTTGCCATATTTGTCAGGTATTCCTAGATTGGAAATAGAAAAAGTCTTAAAGATCAACTAGTTCAAAGGTAAGGAACCTTTTTCAATAGAAGGTCAGAAGTCACATTTTAGACCATAAATGATCATGGATAGCAGAGAAAATATGTGCTGCATAAAATGTTTATACTTTTCCCAAGATGCATGTATACAGAATACCAAAATTGTTTGACTTTTTTAATTTTAGAGATATAAATTACAAGGAAATTTAGTGGCTTTGAAAGAGAATTATTGCATTCTTTCAAATTTATTAAAAACTTTTTTTTAAGTAAATGTAATTTAATGAGGTTTTCTAAATAGGCAGGAGTCCAGTTGTGAACTAACATTTTCACATACAACTGGAGTCAAAACATGATCAAGGTACTTGCTTGGAAAACCTCATTAATAGTGGAACAGTTTTGCTGAGTTTTATGGAGTTGTTTCCTTGTCCCAGTTTCTAATCCTTGGGGCTAGGAGAACTTGTCAATTGACTTCCCAGAACATTCCGTCTCTAGATGGCATTTCTTTTCCTCAAGGCTAAGCCTCTTGTCAGGTCCCTTCCCCATCCTCCTTCTGTTGTCATCACCCTAACTCTTCCCTGTGTCTGCCTTGTCCTTCTTTGTACTCTTAAAATAAGGGAGGAACTGGGAATATTAAGGAGAGTAGGCTATACCAACTCCAGGGTACTGGACAAGTGAAGTAGGAGTGAGCTCTTCTAGCCACAGTACCCATGGTAGCTGTGCCCAGAGTGTTTCCTGTCCTTTGGATTTGTGTAGCTTAACAGGAACCAAGGAATGTTATCTGAGGCTTATAAGAAAGTTGAAGGCCTTTTGCCACATGGTAGTAATTCATGAGACTCCTCTATGGGTACATTAAGGTTGGTCTACTTACTCTCTACTGCTGTTTGGCAAAGTTTGTAGTTCCAAGGAGTACTCAAAATTATATTACCATTTTGCTATATAGACCATCTTTTTGAGGAGCAGTAGGAGAATGTATGCAAAGTCCTCTTGAATTGTAAAATGGCTGGCAATTTTAGGATAGATTTTGTTTTTGTTTTTGTTTTGTTTTTTTTAGGTTTTTGCAAGGCAAATGGGGTTAAGTGGCTTGCCCAAGACCACACAGCTAGGTAATTATTAGTGTCTGAGGCCAGATTTGAACTCAGGTACTCTTGACTCCAGGGCCAGTACTCTATCCACTACACCACCTAGCCACCCTAGGATAGTTTTTTTTTAAATAGACATGATATTATGTACCGATTTTTAAAATTATTATTGTTATTTTATTTTTTCAACTACATGCAAAGATAGTTTTTTTCAGCATTGATCTTTTTGTAAGATTTTGAATTCTACATTTTTCTAACTTCCTCCTTTCCCTCCTCCCTCTGATATTTGTCCTTCATTTTTTTACATTGTTTCCATGTTATACATTGATCCAAATTGAATGTGATGAGAGAGAAATCATATTCTTTTTTTTTTTAAATTTTTTTTTAGGTTTTTTGCAAAGCAAATGGGGTTAAGTGGCTTGCCCAAGGCCACACAGCTAGGTAATTATTAAGTGTTTGAGACTGGATTTGAGCCCAGGTACTTCTGACTCCAGGGCTGGTGCTTTATCCACTGCACCACCTAGCCACCCAGAAATCATATTCTTTAGGAAGAAACATAAATTATAAGAGATAGCAAGATCAGATAGCAAGATACCAGTTTTTTTTCCCCTAAATTAAAGTTAATAGTCCTTGGTATTTGTTCAGACTCCACAATTGTTTCTCTGGATACAGATGGTGTTCTCCATTGCAGGGAGCCCCAAATTGTCCCTGATTGTTGCACTAATGGAATGAGTGAGTTCATTAAGGTTGATCATCGCCCCTATGTTACTGTTAGGGTGTACAGTGTTTTTCTGGTTCTTTTCATCTCACTCAGCATCAGTTCATGCAAATCCCACCAGGCTTCCCTGAATTCCCATCCTTCCTGGTTTCTAATAGAATAGTAGTGTCCCATGACACACATATACCACAGTTTGCTAAGCCATTGAATGTCCTTCATTTTTTGAGAAGAACATCAGGGGAGGTGATATACCTTGACAAACATGTAAATTGCATTTGAGTGAGGGGGTAGTGTTGCTTAAGTAAGTCACCAGCCTCACTTTTTCCTCCAGAGCCATCGGGGTCTACTGGCCAGTTATGAAATCAGGAGGACTGGAGATGACCCTGGATGCAATCAGGGTTAAATGACTTGCCCAAGGTCACAGGGCTAGTAAGTTTCAAGTGTCCGAGATTAGATTCGAACTCCTGTCCTCCTGACTTCAAGACCACTGCATCACCTGATACAGGTTGTAAATTTAAAATCATGTTTGATATTTCCATATTAGTCATTTTGTAAAAGAAGGATCAGAAGTAAAAGAGAAAAATTATGAAAGAAAAAACCATAAAACAAATTTTAAAAAGTAAAAATAGTATGCTTTTCAGACTACATTCAGACTGCACTCATTTTTGTCTCTGAATATGGATGCCATATTCCAACCCAAATCTTTTAGAATTGTCCTTAATCATGGAACTGTTCAGAGGAGCTAAGTCTATCATTGTTGTTCATCACAGAATGTTGCTTCATTACTGATTTTCTTTGCACTTTACTTAAGGCATCTTCTGTTCTGAAGATATCATGTGTGTGGAATATTCTTCAGTGTCTGAATTAGGAAGGCTTGTATTATAGAGAAGGCTCATTGAACATAAATTATTTCGAGCTAGAACAGACCTTAGAAGCCATCTAGATCAATGCATTTATTTTATCCATGGGAAAACTGAGACCTAGAGAGATAAAGGAACCAAAGTGCCTACCAAGGTAGTGGCAGAATGGGGCCTTGGACAATCACATAAATCCCAAGATTGAGTTTTTGTCAATTATAAGTATTTAAAAAAAAAGAACTCAATGCAAATCTTTGAATGTGTTTTCCTCATTTTAGTTCAGAATTTTTCTTTTATTATAGGACATTTAAAATAACAAAGGAAAAAGAAAAAGGGGAGGTCTGAATAAAGGAAATAATAATCATCCAAAATTTGAGCTATGAGCCTCTCTAAACTTACTCAACATTGACTTTGGAAAACAGGATATTCTACTTATGGTCATGTCACTGGATCTGCAATGGAAACCTCTGCAACTTAGCCTCACTTTTATTCTACCTGGACTTCAAGTCCTCTTCCTCTTCCTCTCCCTTTCTCTTTCCCCTTCCCCTCCTTCCTCTCCTCCTCCTCCTCTCCTTCCTTTCCCCTTCTCCTTGTTTTCCTCCTTTCCCCCTCCTTCCATCTCCCTTCTTCTTTTTCTCTCTCTTCCCTCCCCTTCCTCTCTTTTCTCCCTCTTTTCCCACCTCTTCCTCCTCATTCTCCTCTCCTTTCATTCTCCCTTCCCTCTCTTCTGGGTCCTCCTTTCCTTCCTTTCTGTCCCTTCTCCCTTTCCTCTTCTCTCTCTTTTCCTCCTCCCCCTCCTCTTTTTTCTCCCAACTTCTCTAGGCCCATCATGTCACCCTTCAAGCCATCTATTCATGCCTCCAACACCCACTCCCTCTTTCAACTCTAATTCCAAACACCTCTGACTTCTCCCTGGCCCTCTTATCACTGTGTCTTTTTTCCCCCGTATGATTCCTTGAGGTCAGGGATGCTTTTCATTCATTAGTTCCACTACACAGCACCACCACAGAGGGCTACAGTCCAATGAGTGTATCCACAGTTTTTGTGTCCCTCTTGTGGCTTTTAATGTTCCTGTCCAGAACTCCAGGTAGTAGAGGTGGAAAAAGAAGAAAACTGAAAGAGAGGCCTAGTTGTGTGAGTGGGGCTGAAAATGTAGGTTTGACTGAAAATATTCTGGGGTGGAAAGGGAAAAATAGCATGAATGTGGAGGGTCAGAACTTGAGAGCTATTGACAGATGCCCTAAATTCAGACTTCGCTCATTCTCAGAAAGTGTGAGTTATATATACATGCCACTCAGATCTTGGCTTATAAATAATAATTAAGTGATCATCTTTAAATGGGTTGTTTTATTCTATTTGTGGGTAAAGATTTGAAGAACTGGGTTAGGAAAAGGCCTCCAAAATTTCTTAAATGATCCATCCTTTTACCAGTTTCACAAGAATTCTAATATTTGTTCTCTTCCCTTTTTGGTTGTTGGATTTTTTTTTAATCCTTCACAAATGGGGCCTGCATGTTATAAATATATTTGATATTTTTGTTACTAAGGTGTGTTATAATCTTTTATTTTTTTCTCCACTAAAATTTTTCAGTTTACCAAGATTGGTAAGCCATTAGGAAGTGACTTTGAGACTGGATGTGGTGACCCACACTTGTAGTCCCTGCTTCTTGGGAGCCTGAGACTTGTGGCTCACTTCATTTCAGGATTTCCGGGCTGTAGCAGTGCCAGGTTGACCAAGTTTAGCCCCAGAATGGTGAATCTCCTGTCTAGATCAGAGAAGTGGAGCAGGGCAAAGCTGCCATCTGTGGTGTTGCCAGTTCATAGAATGTGGTTTCACTGGCAGCCTGGGCATTTGGGAGCCACTAAGGAAGGGTAGCAGAGAGGAGACTTACAGGAGGGAACTTTCCAGTGGTGGGTAGTAGGGTGGAGGAGAAAAGGCCCTATGACATTTAAAAAATAGCAAAGGCTAACTTGCTAGGCTTCTTACTGATGTAATGAATCATGACAAGACCTGGTTTTAAAAGTAGGGAGACTTTAAAGCTCAGAAATGACCAGTTTCTGGTAACTGAGTGATTTTTTTCTTATAATTATTACTAATCAAGGTTTTTCCACTCATCATCAAAAATATTATCTAATAATAGTAAAATATATGGGTGTGTATTGTATACACACAGATATGTTTTATATAGGGATAATGTTGGTATCTGGAGCTGTAATTTCACTGATATAGGGAACCACATACCTCTACCAGTCAGGCTAACACCTCTGCCACTTTCTTTCTCAGTCGTAGAATTGCATAGGCCTGTTGTTGTTTGTCCTTCATTCTAGAAGACCTTGAAATCAGAAAGGTGGATTTAAGTGAGACAGGGCTGTGCAAAGTCCACCGTCCTCACTTTCTCCTCTGGAGTCATTTGGGTCCAGTGGTCCTTTATGGATCAGGACATGTAGAGATGGCCCTGAATGCAGTGGGAGATCTTGGCCTTTTATAGATTTTCCCAGGTTTGACTGAGGGAAAGCTCATTCAGTGATTAATGCTGAAAGAGGAGAGAGATGAGGGAACAAGGTCAAAAATGATCACTTTTAAAAATTTAAACTGGGAGGGCAAGACTTTCAGGGTTTCTCAGTGAACAAAGCAGTTAAGAAAGAAATGAAGCAAAGAATAGGCTCTTTTGCAAAGTCCCTCAAAAACAACAATCTGTGAAACGAGGACAGAGTAAATATAAAAATAGCAATTGTTTCTTCTTTGGCATAGGACACAGACAGTTTGTATCATAAGTGGAACTTGAATCCAGGTCTTTCTGGCTTGGAGCTCAGCTTTTTATTTGCTGTCAGGTGATTCAGAGGGGAGAGTGCAAGGCTTGAAATCAGGCAGATGAAATCTAGCCTCAAAGACTTTTAGGTATATGACCCCAGGTATATACCATCTCTGCTTTCCTCATCTGTAAAGTGAGTATAATAATAGCCCTCAATTCCCAGGGTTGTTGTATGAGATAATAACTGTAAAGCATCTGGTTCAGTGCCTGTCACAGGTGTTATATAAATAGTTCTTAATCCTATTGTTGTAATTACTGAAGTCTATCACTTCTCTACATTAAAAAAATTTTTTACTGAAGTCTTTACATTGTAGTGATTTTCAGATATTACTGCTCCAAATAAGTCCTTTTTTTTTTTAAGTTTTTGCAAGGCAATGGAGTTCAGTGACTTGCCCAAGGCCACACAGCTAGGTAATTATTAAGTGTCTGAGGCCGGATTTGAACTCAGGTCCTCCTGACTCCAGGGCCGGTGTGCTATCCACTGTGCCACCTTGCCACCCCTAAGTCCTATTTTTGTAGCAAAAAAATAAAAAATTTGAGTCAAATTAGCTAACATAAAGCAGTTGATCATCTGAAAGTGTTGGCAAGAGACCACTTGGTGATGCAGTCGATAAAGCACCAGCCCTGGAGTCAGGAGGACCTGAGTTCAAATGTGGCCTCAGACACTTAATCCTTGCCTAGTTGTGTGACCTTGGGTAAATCACTTAACCCCTTTGCCTTAAATAAATAAAATTTTAAAAAAATTAAAAAGGAAAAAAAAAAGAAAAGCATAGGCAACCTTCCGTGCCTGCAGTGCTCCACTTCTCTAGCTAAAGGTGGGAGGTGCATTTCTTCAATAGGAAAAAATAAAAATCAGTTGCATTGCATAATCATGAAATTTGAGCTTAGTTTGAGCTTACTAACATTGAGTGATCAGTCTCTGGCTCAGAAGAGATTGTAATGTAATGTGAAATGACTGTGAGCTTGGCAGGATTTCTTCTTTTTCCTTCTTTATAATGTTAAACAGCTGAACTGAATTTCACTAAGCATTATATGTATTTTAATTTTCTTTCCTGATGTTCAACACCTGTTCCAAATTTGAGGGTGATGTCAGTTATTATCTCCTATTCTTTTGGTGATGTTCTCAGTTCAGATTGTTCTTTTTGTAAATATTTGGGTTGTTTGCAGTTTGACTAGAATTCAAAAGTCTAAAAGGAAATTTCTTTTACTTGGCAAACTTAACCAGATTCCATTGCAAAATTAAGTTTCACACAGTTCTTGAAGCAAACTCACAACTTTCCATTTTGGATTGCTCTGAGAAGAATTTAATTGTCTTAGATTTTATAGTAGATACTTCTCACAGGTGTGATTTATTCGGATTGAATTTGTTTCTTATTATGGGAATATTTCATTTTTTAATTTCAAATATGAGGATTTGCACAGACTTAAAGGGGAAATTGCAGCAAAGCAGTTTTTAGGACAAAGAACTTTCAGTCTTAAGAGGAGGAAATGGAGAATCATCCTGCATGTCAGTCACAGGAAAGGAGGTGTCAGAGACCACAGCACCTGCTACTTCTGGAGTGAAAGAGCAGGAGGTCCAAGAACTTCTGAGAGCAATATGCTCTCTAGGGAGTGAACTTCAGGACAGGCAGACAGGTCCAGCAAGGAGTACCCTAGTGTGTGTGTGTGTGTGTGTGTGTGTGTGTGTGTGTGTGTGTGCGCGCGCGCGTGTGCATGTGCGTGCACAGTGACAAGATTGAGAGCGTGAGTCTCAGTTGGGTTCACATTCTCTTCCATGCTTTTCCCTCTCTCTTCTTAGCAAAACTTACCCAGTGTTTGGACATGCCAAAGCTGATGTTTGGACATTTCGGCAGTGCTGTAGTTGTCTGTTATATCTGGCTTCCTGTCACATGACTGAAGCCTACTGTGGCAGTGGATCTTTGGTGTAGAATGAGCATTCAGGAGAGACATCAAAAAGTAGGAAAGTTGGAACAGATGATTTCCAAAGTCCTTTTTAGTTCTGACATTCAATGATGTCATAACTAATGATAATGTAGATTTTCTTGTAGAGAGATGACTTAAATTCTCTGGTGGGCATTTCTAGTATTTTAAGTTAGATTTTTTTTGAACCTTTTAATTTATCCATCATTATAAGATTTATTTGGAAATTAATTCAGCTTTGTTTTTTATTTGTTTTTTACTTTTTCTAGCCCATTTCCTCCCATTTCTCCTTTTTTAATTTAATGTTCTCAAGGACACATTTGGTGAGAAGCTTAATTGAAGTTTCTGAGTACAATCACTTCTAATAGCAGATCCTAAATACATCTTGTATTCCTTTTAAGGAAAAATTTCTATTCATTGGTATAGTCTTTGAGAATCCAGAGAGAGATGGAATCAGACCATGGCACCTGCTGACTTTGGACTGAAAGAACAGAAGGTCCAATCTTATCTGTTCTGAGGGTATCATGACTTCTAGGAAATGACCTTCAGGTCAGGCAGGCAAGTCAGGCAAGGAGACCCCTATGGTGGGCACAGTGAGATGATTGAAAGTGTGAGTCTTGGTAGGGTTTCCCTTCCTCTAACCAAACCCCACCCTTTAGCCCATCCCTGAGTAACCATCACTGAGAGAGTCCTCTCATGAAGAACTAGGGTCAGAGCCTTCTGAAGGAAGGCTAGCCTAAGGAAAAAAAGCCCCTGGCTGGAGATTTCTCTAAAACTGTCAGCTGTTAAATACAAAGGGGAATAATCTTGGGGCAAGCCATATGAGTGAGGAAAAGCAGGAGAATAAGAGAGATTAGTAATAATTGGGTGGCACAAGCAGGCAAAGATCTATGAAGTCTTAGGAAGGATGAGAGAAAGAGCAATTTAGTTAATTCCTACTTTTCCCCCTGACAACAAAAATTTGTTGTCTGAATTTTATAAGACCATAGATATCTTTCTTAAAGAACTAAATAACCTTAAGCTTTATGGTTTGTACCACTGTTTCCACATCACTCCATTTAGGTATCAGTAGCTCTTTAGGGCCTCCCTGAAACCTAGGAAGGGAACCTCAACTGGAGCACAGAAAAAGAGTTTGTGTGGAAATGTTTTCAACATCTTCCTGCTTGTATTTAATGCTGTGATTTATGATGTCATTTGTGCTATTTTGGATATGACATTCAGACTGAATAGCTTTGATTAAAAAAAAAATCTGTTTTATATAGGTCCCATACAGGCCTTTCTAAGCTTGTAACATTAAAAGTGCAATTATGCTTTTTCTAGATATGCAAATGTCTAGAATTCTGATAATCCATGTGTTAAGTAGAATGTAAAGAAGATTATTACCTGGTTACTAATAGATTGTAAATTTCTTCTAAGTAGTAGTAATAACTTATGGTCAGTGCCAGAGAGAATATTCAAATACAGATCCTCAAACTGCCAATTGGGCACATTTCCCACAACCTCTTGTTGCCTCTTCTCTTCCCTCTCCCAGGTTGAAGAACAAGGTTCTGAGAATTGTACCCCTTCTATCTTGGTATCCTTAGCTGGTGTAACTGTGCCTTGTACAAAGTAGGCACAGAAATGTCTGTTGAAGTGAATAAAATGAAACAAAACAATAAAAATAAAAATAAAATAAAACAAAGCATAGAAAGCAGGAAAGTATATAGTACATTTTACCAGATTTTTCATTTAGAAGGTTATAATTTTAATGATCTATCATTTAAAGGATTGTACTTCAACTAACTAGAACTGTTTAGGCATTCTGATTAGCTGAAGTTTATATTTGGAAGTATTGATTTCCAAATATAGATTGTAAGGATGATTCAAACATCTTCTTTAGGGAGGATTTAAATTGTCTTTGAAAGAAGTGAACTCCCCATAAAAACCTCTTTTATTTGCCACTAGCATAGGCCCCAGAAATTAACTATAGTCTTTGTCTCTGATCCAGAAGATTCTAGGTTCAAATAAATTTTAATTTCTCTTTTGTTTGACTATTTATCCAATAAAAAGGTACTCATGATATTGTATAATGATAATTCTTTGTCTTTCTAAAATAGACCTTTTGGAATTTTGTTTTATGCTTCTTGTAGGCAATCATTCGAAAATCACATTAAAAACCAGAAACGTGTTTATTGAATGCACAGGAACTGATCTTACTAAGGTAAATAGAACTTGAATTCTTATGCTGTTGGGCCTTTTTTGTTTCTACTTATATTCTTGGAGCAAATATCTAAATTTAAAAATAATCAATATTCAAGGTAGGCATAGTTTAGCACAAAGAGATAAGAATAGTCCATAGATTGGTTGTGGTGCTTCTTAAATGCGATCCAGATCAAGTACTAACTAGAAAGGGGTGCTTTCTTAAATATTTGCATATAGTTTTTAATTTGCTGTAGATATAAAGATAATTTCTAAAGAAAAATCTCGAAGGTTATATGATGATCTCATTCTTGCCTATGATCCCTATTTCTTCAAAAGACCTTTAGATATTTTCCGTAAAGGATTAAATCATTATGATTTGCTCTACTTAACTTATTTAATTGTTAAAATCCTTTCTTTCAGGGATTCGTTTTATGTGTGAGACCAATTCACATTTTTCTTTAGGCTTTGGATGTAGCACTTTCCCAACTGTTTCTTTTTTTTAAATGCTGTTTTATTTTTTCAATTACATGCAAAGATAGTTTTTAACACTCATCTTTTTGTAAGTTTTTGAGTTCCATATTTTTAAACCTCTCTCCCTTCTGATGTAGGTTATATCTGTACAATCATCCAGCTATTGTTTGACTTTTAACTGTATAAAGTTGTTCCTGGAGTGGAGGGGGCTCTATGTCAAGCTTCAGGATTTTTTTGAAGCTGGTTCTGGGGATATAAAGATTTTCAGTTATTCTAAGGTGGTGCGATCTAAGGAGGGATGTGTTTTCTACCCTCTTTGGCTGTACTCTGGTTGTGAGTGACCACAAGCACTTTTTTTTCCTCCTTGGATCTGTGCCCAGAGTCCCCTGTTACCTTGGAGCTGCAAGTTGTGGTATGCTAGTGTTCCTTCTCATCCTTGAACTGCAGTCCAGCCTGTAACTCAGATTCCTGTTTGGGCAGTGCAGTAGAGTTCTGCACTCCTTTTCAACCCTTTACCATCTATGGGTCAAGAGTTTAGGAGTAACCTCTGGCCATTATTTGTTTGGTTCCCAAGGCCACCCTCACCCTGGTATTCTAGACCTTCCTTACTGACCTTCTAAGTTGTTGTCTCCTTGGGTTGGAAAATTATTTCACCTAATCTTTTTGTGGGTTCTATTGCTTGCAGAATTTGTTCTGAAGTGTTATTTAAAGTTGTTCAGAGGGAATTTTGGGTGAGCTCAACCAAATGCCTGCCTTTTCTCCCCCAGCTTTATCAGATCTGTAGCTTACCAAAGCATTTTAAATAAAAAAAAATGTCCCTGTATTGCATAATAAAGCTAGTTGAAATTTTTTTAGTGTCTTCAATTGTTTTTGAAAGAAGAATCTAAACAGAATATGGATTTGTATCCACCACAGACGCAAAACTGGGATTTTGATGACTACAGATCTGGAGAGCACAAAGACAGGAACTAGACAATCTAATGTCCTTCTTTAGAAAGTATACAGAGAATTCCAACTCTAGGAAGCTAGAAAGGGGATGGCCAATGAACCATTATTCATTTTCTGTCTTACCTGTGGAGCCTAGTGGTCACAATGGTGTTTTTCTTTATCCAGGCAAAAATCGTCCTTGATGT
Organism: Macrotis lagotis; assembly: GCF_037893015.1. Taxonomy (NCBI): domain Eukaryota; kingdom Metazoa; phylum Chordata; class Mammalia; order Peramelemorphia; family Peramelidae; genus Macrotis; species Macrotis lagotis. Next base: position 64,131,812 of record NC_133663.1, read on the forward strand.
CATCGTCACAATGTTCAGTGAATACTGTGAGAAGCAGTTTACGTAAGTAGGACAAATTGCTTTTGAGTATGACCAGACTTTTCTCTTGTGAATGACCAAACTAAAAAAAAAAAAATCAATTTGTGGTTTTTTTCTTTCAGAGTTGAAGCTGCTGAAGTAATTTATCCTAATGGAAAATCCTATATGTATCCAGTAAGTATTTAAAATAACAACAGTTATAATAGCTACCATTTTTATAGTGTTTTAAAGTTTGCTTATTGCCATACAAATATTATCTCATTTGATCCTTACAATAATCCTGTGAGTAGGTGCTATTATTATTCCTCTTTTACAGATAAGGAAACTGAGGCAGAGGTGAGATGATTATCCTAGGAGAGGACACAGCTTGTGTCTGAGCTCAGATTAGAACTCAGGTCTTCCTGGCTCCACTGTTCTGTCCAATGTATGACTTCACTGACTAGGAAGAAGAGTTCTACTGTAGGGAGGAGGCCTGAAAAGCCCAATAGGCCATAACCTCTTTGACCTGACTTTTTAACTGGGTCATTTGTAATTCTACCCCTCACAAGAAGAATACACAGTTGGCACCTCAGACTTAATTAGTCCTGTTCAGTCATCTGAACTGGGAATTTGCTGAGGGCCATTGCTGTAACTAATAAATCGTTTCAAATATATCCTCCAGCCTAATTCAGTAGTTAATGCATTTGTGGTAAGGGCTGAAAAACTCAATAAAAAGTCCAAACCTCTGAACCCCCTGGGGTAACCTAATGTGACCAGTGTAGCGGGTGACAGTATTGAGACTATTCAGGGATATAACCCTGATTTAGCAAGGATGTTACTATGTCGTGTGTAGTCTGTCAAATCCTGAAGAGCAGTTATTAGTGAGGAAAACACAAGAGCATAGAAGGGCACTTTTTGTCTTCATACCTACCTTCATAACAGTGTGGAATCTCTATGCAGGAGCCAGAGTCCTGCCTTCAGATGAATTAGGGTTTATCATCAGGAATGGTACTGATCATAAAGTTAGAATATTGGTGTAACTACAAAAAATAGGGGATTTCAGTCATAGGACTGGAATTCTTAACTCTGCTGTTTTAGAAAATTCTTGGTTTGAATGAGACAATAACTAACCACAACTTAGTTAGCTTACTTCAAAGGGTGGAAATTGCAAAGAAATAAACATTAACTTTATATAAATAAACTTGATATTTAACTTTATATCAGAAACTTCCTCACATAGGAGACCAACACTGGAGGTCTCCATTTGTTAGGAATGTTGTTGTAGAAAGGATTGCTGTGAAGGTCAGGGTTGAATTAGATAACCTCTGGAAGCCCTTCTACCCATGAAATTCTTTGAGTTCATCATTTTGGTCCCAAAGAATTCTTTTTAAAAAAAGAAACACAAAAACTTGCTGTTTAATAAGAAATAGGTTTTTTTAAATCTATATTAAACTCAGAGGTTTATACAAATGTTGTATTAAACATTCAGAAAGGGGTAGAGAAATACATTTTAAAATATGATTAATTTTTTTCCCTTACATATTACTCTTCATTTTGAGATAATTAATTTTAAAAGGCCCCTTAGGTCTTGGTATTCTTATACAAGTGAAGTAGTAGGATTTTTCAAAATGCTGTATAGTTTTTAAGTCAGTTCTTATTATAATGAATATATTTTTCCTTTTTATCATTTAAATTTTTTTAATTAGAAGATAATTTTAAACATTCATTTTTTTTGTAAGATTTTAACATCTGCATTTTTCTTCTTCCCTTCCCTCCCCCAAAACAGCAAGTGATCTGATATAGATTATACATGTACAGTCATGTTAAAATATTTCCATAGTAGTCATGTTGTAAAAGAAAAATCCAAACAAAAGGGGAGAACTCCCCCCCAAAAAAAATCTAAAATAAAAAGTGAAAATAGTATGCTTTAGTCTGCATTCAGATCCCATTGTTCTTTCATTGGCTGTGGGTGACATTTTCTATCTTAAGTCTTTTGGAATAAGACAATTTTTAAAATGTGTGATGTAAAAAGTGTGTGGAGAGAAAAACCTTTTCTGTAACAGAAGTGGAAGCAAGACTTTGAAATGTAAGGACACATCATAGCTTAATATCTATTTTTAAGATTTTATGTTTACAGATATCAGCAACACTTAGAAATTTGAAACAAATTCAGAAGTTGTTCAGGGATAGGCTATTTTGCATGATTAAGATACCCGAAGTAAATGGAAAAGCGTAAGCTTTTAGATCTCCCACTTTCTGGAGCATATCCTTTTCTTTCTCAGTGGAGATGTACTATGAAGTGCCAGGATTCTCCTTGACAACTGCCCTCTGGCAGCACCCGCCATGGGCAGGCAAAGAGTCCTGGCCTCAGTGGGCTGGTGTGCCCAGCCTCTGGTCTGGACCTGTCTCTGTTGAAGTGCCTAGGACTGAAGGGAAGGCATCCATTTAGGACAGGGGTTCCTAATCACTTTTGTGTCATGACCTGTTTTGGAATTCTGGGAGATGAAGACTGTTGATGATCACCTCAGAAGAGGATTTTTAAGTGCACAAAATAAAACACACAGAATTATGGAGGAAACCATTTTATAAAGCTCATTAACCCCAGATCAATAAGCCCCATTGTAGACAAAGGGAAGTTACTGAGAATAAAAATCTTTTAGTCCTTCACCAAGAATCCAAGGCTGGTCCTTCTCAGGGGACCACAGAGATAGGGGGATTGAGGATCATGGAATCTACTTAGATTATACCTAGTTATTCTGAGAATACTTTGAAGGCACAGATAGGTATGATAGGTGCTGCCAGATAGGTATGATGGGCAGAGAGGCCTATTCTATACCTGAAACCCTAATGTGAGGCAAAAATCTTACTGTTTTTGGCAAGACAGTGGAGTTAAGTGATTTGGCCAGGGTCACACAGCTAGATAATTATTAAGTGTCTGAGGCTGGATTTGAACTCAAGTACTCCTGACTCTGAGGCCACTGCGCCACCTAACTGCCCCCAAAAATTTATTCTTTTAAGTAAGTTATGAATACATAAGACAATCTTTTTTTAGTTGAGCAGCAATGTGGCATGGGGAAGTACCTACTGGATATTGGGCACTGCTAAGCCCTTGACCATCCAGCAAGGTCATGATGATTCCCCATTTTATAGTAAAGCAGGTTGAAGTAGTTATTAAGAGTCTGAAGCCTGGCCGACTTGTCCTGGATTTGAATCCTTCCTCAAACAAATATCATCTATAGGACCATTGGAGATTTAGCCTCTTAGAACCTCAGTTTCTCCCCTCTATTACATGGGGACAATGTAGACTATTTCTACAACCTTTCTCAAAGGATAATTGTGAGGAAAGAACTTTATAATCCTTACAGAATTATGTAAATGTGTGTTTTTGTTTTAATTCTTTGCTTTTGACTTACTTATATCTATGATCTTTGATTAGTAGGCTTTGAGTTTAGAAGTGGGACTAACCTAAAAATAATGTTATCTTTAAGTGTGGTTTTCTTTTCACAGTAATTTGACCTGTCAGGCCAAGCTTGCCAAAATCTTAAAGCCCAGTTCAAAAAAATCATGAGGTGATACATTATATTCCAGTGCTTTGTTATTGGAAAGACTGGTTAAGTCTTCAGAAAATATTGTTCAGTGCTTTATTCCTTATTTAGAGTTTTGCTTAAGGGAATCTTTGTAATATTTCATAGTGAGTTGATCAGTAAGCAATATATCCATGGATCTGTCTGTTAAGGAATCTTTTAAAGTTAGTTTTTTTCACATAAAGTAAAATGTTCTGAATATTAACTAATCCTAATTCATTTGCCTTTTTAAAAAATTGCAGCTAAACTGGTGATGAATTTTTTTTAAAATGGTATTAGGAAGCTTCTAAATCTGTATCCTAATGTAGATTGATTTAATTTTCTCATATGTTTTATAAAATCTTCTCCTTCTCCATAGGAATTAACTTACCGAAAGGAGATGGTAAAAGCTGATTTAATTAACAAGCAAATTGGAATCAGGTATGCAGAGGAAAACTCATTCTTATTCATTCAAAGAGTATACAAGAATTAGAGGAAATTATATTTTATCTTATCTCAAGGAATGTTTGGAAAGGCTTTTCAATTCCCTTGGGAAGATGACAGTATAGTACAAAATATTATTCTGTCTCTCATTTTAAAATTAATTCATAAAGAAGTTTGTCATGTCACATTTTTTTTTCTCAAAATATAGTAATGGTTTGAAAAATGCAGTGAAATTTTCATTCCTATTTCCTATTTCTTATTTCAGTGAAACTCCAGCAAGTCTTGCAAAGCTTCTGACTAGGATGTGTTTAAAGTCAGAAGTCATAGGGGATGGGAACCAGATAGAGATTGAAATCCCTCCAACCAGAGCTGACATTATCCATGCCTGTGATATAGTAGAAGATGCAGCTATTGCTTATGGTTATAACAACATTCAGATGACTATACCGAAAACGTACACCATAGCTAATCAAGTAAGATTGCACCCTTAAATAAACACCCCTTATTGTTAGTAACTGACTATTGAATGCCAGGAGGGCTTTGAGAAAAACAGAGCATAAGAATTAAACAATATTTGGACATGCTTTGCTATGAGAGGCATTTGCAGTGGATGGGATACAAAACAGATGCCCTACTGATTAGAGCAAGTTGGAGACCTATGGTGGCTAGTTCTTTGAAAAAAGACAGGTTTTAGGCTTGGAGCCCTTGCTGACTCTAATGGGAAGGCTCATTTTCTCAAGTTGGGTCCAAAGACAGATACTGTCTGTGCCTGTGTGTGAATGGCAGTAGCAGAATTATGAAGCTTTGACTCCATAATGATGTGCCCTTTCTTTGTGCTAAAAAAAAAATTAAGAAAAGTAGGTATCTTTTTAAATAATTAAATAGTATGACTATAACTTTTATCTTATAGTTACCTCTGAATAAACTTACGGAGCTCCTGAGGCATGACTTGGCAGCTGCGGGATTCACCGAAGCTCTTACCTTTGCTCTGGTATGTCTTACTGGCTAGCATTTAATGGTTGATAACTTACTTTAATTTTTGAGCTTTAAACCTATTTTTCATGATTTTATCATAATAGAATATGAATGTAAGGAATTTGTAGTGCTGTTGGCAAGTCAGCCTTTGCTAATGCTACGAGAATAACCTCTGCATGAATTGGTGGTGTTTGTATTCTGTAAATGTGGATACTTTGATTCTCCGCTATGAGTGAGAAAGGCTAAATGGAAGTACTTGATCTAGCATCTCCTGGGTTAAACTCTCATATTCTGTAATTCCATGAAAAGATCATGGGCCAGTTATGGATTTCACAGCTGAATTATCTCAATATTTTCTAATCTGGATTCCATCATGGCAATGCCCACTAGATGCCGCCCTAGTTAAAGACTTGACAATTGTTCTGCATTATTACCTACCATCTTCAGACATTTGCTTTGAGTTCAGAAGTTAATATGAAAGATTTAAATGAGGAAGTGGATTATTTACAGAATTAGATGGAATAAAACAGTTAACTATTTAAAATTATATCTGTGAATTATAGTTCTCTGACTTTTCTATAAAGCCTGCCCCTTTAGTGTTTGAGTTTTCAAACAAATTATACTTTACCAGAAATTGAAGGGGAGAGGGACCTAATTGCCTTCTCATAGCTAAATCTCTAATATATTCTTTTAAATGATGCCATGTTACAGTGGCAAATGAGCCATTGTAGAGAGCAATTTTTCATTTCATTTTTTTTCAATCCTTAAATTCCATCATGCAGCCTGTCCTGGTTTAGAAGTCAGTAGGCAGGTATTTACCATTGTTTTTGTCAATGGCAAAGATCCCAAATATTGCACTTAGTCACAGATTATGAATTTGGAACATTTTGTTGATGACTCTCATTCTGATGGGTGTTTAATCATATTTAATCTCAATATAAATCAGTTTCATGAAGGTATGTAAATTTCTGTTCTTAAACAAAATATAAGCAGAGTATCCCACTTAAGGAATTTCATAGGACTCTGCAGTGAGCTATATCTCCTAGCTCTGTTTATTAAAAATAGGTTTATAACTCTAATGCTACAGTCATTCCAGGTTAAAGCTAGGTTCCCATTAGCACTAATTTGCGCAGCAAATATTACTTGCAACAGTGAATTATTGGACTTGATAGGTCACTTTGCTCAAATTGAAACCCCTTTTTTGGTTATCTCACCACTTTTTATTAAGAGGCCATATGGACATAAAGCAGATTCTTAGAGCATCATATTTTGAGCATTAGAAGGGATTATAGTCACCATGTTATCCAAGCCCCTAATTTTATAGATGTAGCCCATAGAGTTTAAATGGCTTGCCAAAGTCATGTAGCTAGGAAGTGGTAGATCGTTGTTCAAATGAACACAGATTTTCTGATCCCAACTCTAGCATAGTTTGTACTATGTTGTGCTACTTCTAGACAAGGTTGTCTGCTGCTTACCCATAATAGAAGTCTGACTACATTACTCTAGGTGTTTGTAGGAAAGAGGGAAGGGAATAAGAATGGAAAAGTAGGTTTAGGCTCAATCAGTGGAGAGCTTGGGTGCAATACCTCTCAGCATCTCCAGAATGGACTCTGCTTGATTTAAATGTTGGCAAGAAAGTTCACTATAGCAATAGTAACTTGATAAATAGCATCTGCTCAAGACTCTTTTGAGAGAGAGAGAGACCATTTTTAGCACGTGGACTTGAACTTAGAATAAAGATGCCTTACTTAGGAGAAGATAGTAAGGTGACATAGAGAATTACACAATTTTTTTTTAAATTTAACCATTTCTATGGGAATCGGTTCTAAATGTGTTGTTTCTTAGTGCTCACAAGAGGATGTTGCTGGTAAACTTGGTATGGATATTTCTGCAACAAAGGCAGTTCATATAGCCAATCCCAAGACAGCAGAATTTCAGGTAAGAATTTTGGTGACTAAGCACTTTCCTGAATTCCTTGAGGCTAGTGGTTAGTATACATACTTATAAAAGGGAGAGTGTAACCTGCCCTATATGGTATTGTCCTTTTGCTTGAAATAAAGTAGAATACTGTCTCATTTCTTTCCCTAGGGAACTGAAACCATCTTGTTACTTCTTATAGTTGCCATGGCTTAGTTCATGTCTGACTGTAAATAACATATGCAAATGAAATAATGCAAACAAATCCTCCTTAATTTATAAAACTGTGACTTTTGAATAGCTTGTACTTAGAAATAAATAGTTAGGAAGCTTGGTACCCAAGTTTCTGTCTCCAATTCCATGGGTGTAATTGCCTTTTATTTCACAAGAGGAATGAATGCCTTCATTTTGAGCAGATGTTTGAGATTATGAAAGATGCATTTTCTTAATGCAGATAAAAACATATAGAGAGTTAATGAGTTAATGAAGCCCAAGCATGAAATCTTATAGATTCCATAATTCCTATTCTTGCCAACGAGGTAAGATATGTTTGCATTACTCTATAAAGAATATATTTTCCCAAAAAACCTGTTAATAAGTTTATGTAGTTTAAAATGACTTCCTTTAAAAAGTTGTCTAAAGAGCAATTGCACTGATAGCATATTTAGCTTTTAGTTCTTATAATCTCTAATTTCTTAACAAAAAGGAAGGTTCTATATTTTAATATCACTTGTCTGGAAACCCAACTGGTCACTGTATGCTTTTAACTATAACTGTTGTTATTTTGATCTTTATACATGGTATTTTTTTGGTTCAACTTTCTTCACATTAAATTCATATGGCTCTTTCCACGTTTCTCTGGATTTTTTATGTTTGTCTCATTCCTTAGGATACAGTAATATTCCATTCCATACCCATACCACAGTTTGTGTAGCCCTTCCCCAATTGATGGGTTCTACTTTGTTTCCAGTTCTTTGCTACTTCTATGAATGATTGTGTAAATGAGGGACATTTTTTCCTGTCTTTGCTCTTTTTAGGACATATTCTAAGCAGTGAAATCAGACTGATTTTTAATGTGGTTTTGTTTGAAGCAAGAACCTTATTTTTTTTATTCCTGATATCTTGGTAACAGTTGTTTTAAAACTGTAACGTTGCTGGAGTGTGCTTTATTGCTCATTTAAAACTTGAGTGATAATAAATTTAACTAATTCAGAGAATAAGGGAAACTAGTACTTTTTGAAGTCAATTTAAGCCTCACAGGTGTAAGGTTTTTCTTGTCTTGCAGGTAGCACGTACAACTCTTCTTCCTGGGCTCTTGAAGACAATTGCTGCTAATAGGAAAATGCCCCTACCTCTGAAGCTGTTTGAAATTTCTGACATTGTAGTAAAGGATTCCAGCAGAGGTAAGATCTTTTTTTCAACATTGATTCTTTTATTTAAAAGAACTTGCATGAAAAAAAAAGTGATAATACTAGAAAAGTTGATTTATTAAAATCTTAACCTTAGAGAATAATTTCTAGGGGTCAGGAATTATTAAATATTTTGACAACTGTATGTCAGTATAATTGGTTTCTTTTGAATCCTATTTATTTTATTTTATGCATCTAAAGCCATTATTCTAAGAAGGGGCCACAGGATTCACTAGACTGCTAGAGGAGTCCAGGAAACAAAAAAAGGTTAAGAATTCTTGTTCTAGGGCATTTAACATTTTCTCTGATATACCATGGTTATATTCATATTCTTTTTTACTTGTAATGCTTGTCATTCCCACTTAGAAATAGCAACAACAATTGCATTCATTGTGTGTGTGTGTGTGTGTGTGTGTGTGTGTGTGTTTTGTATCAGGTTTTGCTTATTTGTGCATGGCCTGGCAATTATGAGGGCAGTGATTGTCAGTTGGTACTTTGTGTGATGTTTGCTCACAGTGGGTGCTTAATAAATATATAGTATGTTTAGTAGGTATCTATACCAAGTTGCTAGTGAAATCTGTTCCAGACAAACACCCCTGGGCACTCTTTGGTGGGGCAAGTCAGAATGTGATTGTTTCAAGCTGTATAGCCAGCTATCCCTCCGTACATAGCGCTTCCAAACGATTAAGCTACTGCCAGTGTTTCCTAGGATCCCTGGAACTAACAAGTTTAAATCCCACTATTGTTTAATCAGCCATTCATCCTTTCAGACTCTTTGGGGAGTGTGTGTGTGTGTGTGTGTTAGAAAAACTAAGAGTTTTTTTTTAAGTATCATCCTAAAACATTTATTTGCCATCACTTATCCATTTACAGAGACCCAAACCTGAATGCTGTACATCTCCAGGAAGAGTTGCTCATTATTATAATGAATTCCATTATCTATAGGTGGACTGTGTACATAGCTGTTTTTCCACATTGAACTGGCTTACTCTTATAACGCAGAATGCAATTCAGCATCATCTGGTAGCACCTTGAGTTTGTGTGGTGCTTTTTCCATTTCTCTCTCTTTTTTTAATTTATTATTTATTCTTATTTTGTACAAATGTTTTTTATACATTACTAAAATTTTCTCATTTAAGAGTAAACACAGGGGGCGGCTAGGTGGTGTAGTGGATAAAGCACCAGCCTTGGAGTCAGGAGTACCTGAGTTCAAATCTGGTCTCAGACACTTAATCATTACCTAGCTGTGTGGCCTTGGGCAAGCCACTTAACCCCATTTGCCTTGCAAAATCCTAAAAAAAAAAAAAAAAAAAAAGAGAGTAAACACAATACCCCCTCCCCCCCAAAAAATATAGACCCGTATGAGTGATAAAGTAAAGGGGAGAGAAAAAAATTAAAGTTAAAATTAAAAAAATAATAATAATTGTAGGTATGGCCAGGTGGTGCAGCGGACAGAGCACCAGCCCAGGAGCCAGGAGTACCTGAGCCCAAATCCAGCCCTGTACATCCAACAATCACCCAACTGTGACCCCATGAAAGCTACCCCAACCCCATTTGCCCTGCAAAAACCAAAAACAAAAAAAGACCCAAAATAAAATAATAATAAAATAATAATAGAGGCGGACAGGTGGCAGACAGAGCACTGGCCCTTGAGCCAGGAGCACCCAGCTGAGTGGCCCCAGGCAGGCCACCCAGCCCCATTTGCCCTGCAACACCCTCCCCCCCCAAAAAAAATTTAGTAATAAAAAATGTGCTTCATTCTGTGTTCCAACACCACCAGCTCTGTCACGGGTAGATCACATTCTTTATAAGTCCATCACAAAAGTTACTTCCATATTTTTCCACTGTTGCCATTGCTGATCACAACTCCCTCCTTTCATATTTCTCCACTACCATGTACTATATTTTCTCTCTCCTTTCACTCTGACTCTACTGTAGGGTAGCTGAGTGGCACAGCAGACAGATCCCTGGTCCAGGAGCCAAGAGGCCCCAAGCCCCTATACCACCCCTTAGGCCCAGCATCCACCTGGCCCTATGGTCCTGAACAGGCCATCCAATCCCAGCCCCTTGCAAGAAGTAAAAAAGAAAATGTGTTATATCTGACCACTCTCCCCCCATGGTCCATCCTCTCCTCCATCACTCATATCCCTCCCTTCCCCCATCACCCCCTCTCCTTCTTACTCCAGATGCCTATACCCCATTGAGTATATATGCTGTTTCCTCTCCTAGCCACCTCTGATGAGAGTGAAGATTCCCTCATTCCCCCTCACCTTCCCTCCTTCCATATCATTGCAATAGCTCATTGTAATAAAGAAATATCTTATTATATGAAAGATCTTGGCCTATTCCTCCTCTCCTTTTTCTTTCTCCCATTATATTTCCCTTTTATCTGTTGACTCCATTTTTACACCACATTTTATCTTCAAATTCAGCTTTCTCCCGTGCTTCATCTATAAAAGCTCCTTCTACCTGCTCTATTAACTGAGAAGGTTCATATGAGTATTATCAGTGTCATTTTTCTATACAGGAATACATGTAGTTAATCATTAAGTCCCTCATATTTTGCCTTTCTCCATTATCTATTCTTTACCTGAGTCCTGTATTTGAAGATCAAACTTTCTGTTCATTTCTGGCCATTCCACCAGGAACATTTGAGATTCCCCTGATTCATTGAAAGTCCATCTTTTTCCCTGGAAGAGGATCTTCATTTTTGCTGGGCAGTTGATTGTCGGTTGCATTCTAAGCTCTTTTGCCTTCCAGTATATTATATTCCAAGCCCTATGAGCTTTTAATGTAGTTGCTGCTAAGTCCTGTGTGATCCTGACTGTAGCTCCATGATATTTGAATTGTGTCCTTCTGGCTGCTTGTAATATTTTCTCTTTGACTTGGGAGTTCTGGAACTTGGCTACAATATTCTGGGGGTTGTTTGGGTTTGTTTTTTTTGGGTTTTTTTGGATCTCTTTCTCAGGGACATTTGTGGATTCTCCCAATTTCTATTTTGCCCTCTGCTTGTAGGATATCAAGGCAATTTTCCCGTAGTAATTCTTTGAAAATTGGAGGCAGCTAGGTGGCGCAGTGGATAGAGTACCGGCCTTGGAGTCAGGAGGACCTGAGTTCAAATTTGGCCTCAGACCTAAAAAAAAAATGATGTCAAGGCTCTTTTCCTGATCATGACTTTCAGATATTCCAATAATTTTAAATTATCTTTTCTAAATGTTTTCCATATCAGTTATTTCTTTTTTTTTAGGGTTTTTTTTTTTTTGCAAGGCAAATGGGGTTAAGTGGCTTGCCCAAGGCTACACGGCTAGGTAATTATTAAGTGTCTGAGATCAGATTTGAACCCAGGTACTCCTGACTCCAGGGCTGGTGCTTTATCCACTACTCCACCTAGCTGCCCCTCAGTTGTTTTTTCAATGAGACATTTCACATTTTCTTCTAATTTTTCATTCTTTTGGTTTTGAAGTAGTGTGTCCTGATTTCTCATAAAATCACCAATCTCCCTCAGTTCCGTTCTTTGTCTGAAGGATTTGTTTTCCTCAGAGAGCTTTCTTATCTTTTTCCATCTGACCAATTCTGCTTTTTAAAGCATTCTTCTCAATAACTTTTTGAACTGTTTTATCCATTTGACCTGTGCTAGTTTTTAACATGTTATTTTCTTCAACATTTTTTGGATCACCTTGACTAAGCTGCTGACTTTTTTTTCATGTTTTTCCTGCATCTATCGCATTTCTTTTCCCAATTTTTCTTCTGTCTCCCTCACTTGATTTTCAAAGTCTTTTTTGAGCTCTGTCAATAGCCTGAGCCCAATTTCTGTTTTTTTCTTGGAGTCTTTAGATGCAGGTTGCTTCCTCATCTTCAGATTGAGTGCTTTGATCCTTCTTGGGATCACAGGCAAAGTATTTCTCAGTGGTGTTCCTCTTTATTTCTTACTTATTTCCCCAGCCTAAGCCTGGTTTTGGGGTGCTTCCTGAACTTTTGAGTATTATTGAGACACCCCCCACAAAATGACCATAAGTGCACCCCTCTGCCACGGGGCTGAGGTGGGGGGTCCCTGCTGTTCTATGGGGGGGCCTAGACTGCAATCAGGATCTGAATGTGGTCAGAGCCAGCCCCAGAGTCTTGTTCCAGGGACAGAGGACAGCGCTCCACAGTCTCTCTCCACTCCCCTCCCTATGCTCAGCACTCATGCCCTGGGGGCTCCTGCTTACTGGCTTCTGCTTCCCATTCCTGGATCTGGGCTGCCCCAGCTGTGTGCCTGAGGGCTGGGCTTTACATGCTCACTCTGGCAGAGGTACCTCCACTGATCCCCCAAGTTGTGCCTGGTGCTTCCCGGGGTGTAGGTCAGGAAACTGCCCTTGCTGCTGTGAGCCATGGCTCCCAGTGCCCTGGGGCTGCCTCCAAGAGGCTGAAATTCCTTTGCTCTGGTGGGCTACCCCTCCAACCCCGGGGAGCAGAGCCTTTCCGCTCTTCCAGGTCACCTTGGGTTAGAGAACTGCTTCACTGGATCCCTCTGTGGGTTCTGTCTCTCGAAAATTCAGTTAGTCTTTAGTTTATAAGTTTTAAGAGAGAGCACCCAAGAGAAGATCCTCTCTTGTTGCCATCTTGGCTCCACCCTGCTTTCTCCGTTTCTAAATGCTTTTCTGTACAATTACTTTTTTAAAAAGATTTTTTTTATTTAAGGCAGTGGGGTTGAGTGATTTGCCCAAGGTCACACAGTTAGGCAATTATTAAGTTCCTGAGGTAGGATTTGAACTCAGGTACTCCTGACTTCAGGGCTGGTGCTCTGTCTGCTGTACCACCTCGCTGCTCCCACAACTACTTTTTATTATTTTACTTTTTAGTTTTAGTATTAGTTTTAGTTTTTGCAAGGCAATGGGGTTAAGTGGCTTGCCCAAGGCCACACAGCTAGGTAATTATTAAGTGTCAGATCAGATTTGAACCCAGGTACTCCTGACTCCAGGGCTGGTGCTCTATCCACTGCGCCACCTAGCCGCCCCCCACAACTACTTTTTAATCCTCACAATTACATCATGAAAAAATAAAAGCAGAGCAAATATTCTTATCTTCATTTTAAATTAAGCCTGAGGCTTAGAGAGAGGTTAAGCAACTTTCTAAGTAATTTGGAGGATTAAGCTGGAAGAGGCAATATGGAGTAAATGGGAATAATGCTGGAGTAGAAAACAGGAGAAACCTCAGGAATCCCGCCTTTGATACTTAACTAGCTTTGTTGTGTGATCATGGGCAAACCATTCATTGTCTGTCTTCTCTAATTTGAGGGTAGTATCTCATAGCACAGTTATGGAGATCAAATGAGATACCTTGAAATGGCATGTGCATGTTTGGCTGTTGTTTTAATGTATTCCCTAGCCAAATATAAATGATTTTAAATTATTTGTGGCACTGTGCCTTTCCATCTTCAAACTTTTTTGATTACACACTCCATCATCAAGAAATATTTTGAGTACACAGTCTTTGTCCATTTCTATTTTTTATATCTATTATATACTTATACAACCATACTAATGATTACATACATTATAAAAGATAAAAATAGAAATTGAAAAAGATTAGATAAAAAAAAGAAATCCTATTTGACCCTAGAGACACTAGGGAGACTTTACTCAGTAGAGGAATGCTTATCAGAAACAATTCATTAGGGAATCAGTCAGATAACTGTGTGGAGGATGGATTAACTAGTTTGGAATGAACCTAATAAACTACATCTGCATGAATAAAATCAGGCTCAATAGGAAAATCTACACTAGAAATAATGAGAGGAAGAGGTTGAGAGGAAGTTTTAGAGGCCAAGGCAAAGTATGATTGTATTGGAGACAAGTCCCATGATTAGTTCAGATGGGGCTCAAGGAACTGATTATATACTCTCAGGACCAATTCATTGCTGACCAGGGGCCTGTAGCTCCCATTTTGAAGATCAATGTTGTGATAATTGAAAATGAATATTATTTTCAGTGTAGATTTTCCTATTAAGCTTGATTTTATTTATTTCTGAATATTTATGTCAATGTAGTTTAGTGGGTTCATTCTCCCCTAATCCTAGCAGTTGAAGTTTCGCATTTTTTTCTATATAAATATAAATATATATAATTTGCCTAGGCAGCTCAGATCTAATGTTCCCCTCCCCCTTTTTCCCCCCTTCCACTTTTTATTTCAGGAAAAAAAACACTTAGGGGAGGAACATTAAGGAACAATCATTGTCAGAACTTCTAACAATAGATGCCCCTTTTTTGTAGCTTTGGAACTCCACAATTAATTCAGCAAGCTCTTATTGATTATGTATAATAAAAATTGTTATGGGTTCATATGCTTCTGCTTGCTTTAGATGTAGAAGGTTCTAATGGAGTTCCTTGAGAAACGTTGTCAGGAGCCTTAGGTAAATCTTTTTGCTTTACTGCTTGATATGCCAGATCAGTAGTAACTAATTGAGTATGGTTTAAGTGTAAACCACAGGTCCCATGTCCCCCCATCTCAGATTTGTCACACCATCATTCTGCATTAGGGAGTTGCTTGAAGTCTGATAGTTTACTTATAAAGAGAACTAATTCCATATATGATTAAGTTCTAATTAGTTTCAGTCCTTTACCATATTGAAGTTGCACAAAAGAATAAAAGTAGCTTCTTTTTTTTGGTGCTAAATCAAACTACTTATTTTTATTAACTTTTTTGAAAATAATTTTTAGATTTGTGGGAGAAAAAGATATCAAAGCATATGGATAAATCTCAGAACTTATTACAATTATTTTAAACCCTTTGTAACTTTCCTACCTTTTCAGTTCTCTTCTGCCTTTCTCCACTCTGTATGCTCTATAGTCCAGGGATACTGGTCTTATTGCGGTTTCTCAAACATGATGCTCCCTAGCCCAGTGTTAGGCATTTTCAAAGACCATGCTCTCTCTCATGTGTCTCTTGACTTCCTTCAGGTCTCAGTTAAAACTCACCTTCTGCAAGAAACCTTCCCTATCTTCTTTAATACTGGTGTCTTGTCAGCATATGGTTTCCCCCATTAAACTGTATCCCTTGGAAACAGGGAATATTTTTGCCTTTATTTTTATCTCTAGTGCTCAGTGCAATGTCTGAGATACTGTATATAGTTCTTGACATGAAAAAGGTGGCTGAGAGGTCATTTATTTCAGATCTGTGTACCTACTCTACATTTATAAAATTTTTTAATGAGAGGAATCTCCTTATACATCAAGTGCATCCTTAGGGAAGGTATATTTCATAATAGACCACATCTTTGCCGTAACAAATTATAGAAAATGCCTGTAAACTTAGTTTTAAATTAACCACTGCCTTAAAATTTCTCTTTGAATAAAGTGTTTTCTATCTATCCATAAAAATTTGTCATTATACTTTGAAAGATACAACAGAAATAACCTTTAAAATTATCCTGTGATCATTAACATCAGGATAAAGAATGAGGTTTCTGCTCTCCAGATATATTTGCCACTTTCATGTAAGAGGTCCAACAATGAGTGGTAGGTGGTGAGGTCTTCTAGGTGAGATCCCCCTGTTTGGGGGTGGGGAGGAGGAGATGGGAATTGCAGGTTGAATCAAACCCCCAGAATATTGCTGAGCCTTCTGGAAGAGAGAAGTTAAGTTTCTTTTAACCATTCAAATTATCTGTTGCCCAGATTATGACATAGTTACATGGGCAACCCATACAACTTGTCCATTAGTATATACAGCTTGTATAGACCTTGAAAATAGATCACCAGTTGGACCTAGAATTGTCAAGGAGGAAACAAAGGCGGGTTGCCTTTGGAAAATTGCAGAAATCCTTTAATGAACCCAGAAAGAAAATTCCATCTCTTAAATATTACTTATATTCTGCCAGTGTTATTGTATTGCCAAAAAATTTTAAAATGACTATCACTAAGAGGTCAGTGGAGAAGGGAATGGTGGGGGTGAGCAGGCTGCAGTGGGTAATAGGTAAGGAACCTTGAAGAAGAACCAAATTCAAGAGTATACTATAAGAACTGGGCAAAGAACACAGACTGTTTACATGACAAGAGTGAGGGATAATTAGTGGACAGCTCAGAAAACCCACTGGTTATCCCATGATGTCAGGAGAAAGGAAGGATTTCTGACTTGTTGAAGGGGAGTGGATTCAGAGAAGGACATAGACTGCAGTTACACAGGTGGAGCAAGCATGAAAGGGCTGTGATCGCTGGTGTTGGAGAACATATGCATTGATGAGAGAAGTATCTATTTGATTATGGAGCTCTAGCCCTATTCTCACAGACTAAAATGAATTTCTGAGCATTTAGTTCTACTCTTAAATGGTACCAGTAATTAATCTAGGTTTTTAAGATTAAAAAGCAATGTGCTTTTATTCACAAGTATTAATTTTAAGTCATATTTAGAGATTAGTAATGGGACGATCCCTATACATCTTATATCAATCATCAGCAAGTAAATTACTTAAAATTTCCCTTATCAAACTCATTTGCTTTCCCAAGTTATTCACTATTTTGTACCCAAGCTAGCCAGGTAATCCTGACTTCTCGTCAAGAGTTAGCATCTAGGGTATGTTTCTCAAAGGCCACCACTTCCATTTTGCATCCTGGAATTTGTAGTTACCAAGGATAATGACCAAATTGCTTTTGCTGAAGCTGCTGCATAGCTTGGTTTTGTTGTTGATTTAAACATTATACATGACTCAAAGAGCTAAGCTATTTTTCCCCCTCCTAATGGGCATGATGATATGTATGGAAATTTTGTTCTTGGACTGAGGGCTTGAATGCAGGCTTTCATTCTGGGGCAAATTTGTCTCCCATTATAAAATGAGAAAGCCAGCATGTCTTACATTGTAGCTGACCAAACAGGACCAAACTGTGAATTACTAATTTGTTTCATTCCTTAACTGTATCAGTTTAACCTGTTGGGTATCTAAAATACCTAAAGCATAAACAAAGTGGTAAGCAAATTACTTAGGGTTGGGAATGGGAATGTATACTGAAGGGCTTAATTTGTGAACTGCTAAATAGTGTGCCAAGAAAAACAAGCAGCTTTTGAAAAGTCAAGCATGACAACTCTTCATTAAATGCAGACTGAGCTTGATGATCTCAATTTTTTCCTTGGTGGGCAGCAAGACTGCCAACATACTCCAAATCTGACATAAATGGCAAGAGAAAACACTTAACTGGAGTGAGGCTATTTAAGTTGAGAAGGAAGATATTTTCTGGCTTTGTAACATATTGCTTACAGGTATTAAGTTTCAAATCTGAGTTGTCTGATGGTTGTCTAGTCATTGGGTTGGTTTCTTACCTTCTCCCAAATCCCTTATCCTTAATAGAAAACTTGAAAGTCTTAGGCAACATATTATATGGTTTAAGAGAATAATTTAAAGTTTGGATTTTAAATTGGAATTATTATACTAAATACTCAGCATATCCCTAAATTAAATCCCTTTCTTTTTCTGTACCTTTGGATATCTTTATTGTTCCCCTTGGGTACTGGAATTCGTACCCTTTTTCTATATCCATACCATTACTACTAAGCTTCTGGAAATTAGTACCATGGTCCTAGAACTTGATCCTTTCCCCCAACCCTCCAGATTATCTTTCTTCATTTTTAGTTTTTGAATCCTATTCTCTTAACAGCTTTTCTCAAATGATCAAAGAAGTCATAGAATTTTAGAATAGAACTTCAGAGAGACCTGGCAACTGGAAAAATTATTATCAAATTATCCATGATGAGACATAGACTTCTTGACATTGCATAGTTAGAGAGAAGACTGGTTTAAAAAAAGATACTGCCATGAAGAAAAAGTTTGTTATGGGCAAGGCAACACAAAGACTGGAGTACCAAAGACTGGAAAAAAGAGAATTTTTATTGAGGTAAAGCTGGATTCAATATACTGAGAAACAGAATTGTTCTAGAATTATAGGCTATCTCCAATGGAGATATAATTCTACAGATAATCTTGCATCATGCCATATGTCACAAAAGGTTTACCTAAAATATAAAGATAAAAAAATGCTTCAATGGTTAGGGAACTCGGTGGTTTAAACACATTTGAAAGCCTCATAATGGCATAATGAAGGCTAGACTTCGATAAGTTAGACTTTTCATCAAAGATGCATATGAAATATAACCAAAAGATAGTTGAATGATGAAGAATCCAAAGAATATCTATCAATGTTTTATGAACTCAGTATCAAATTGTGTAAAAAAAAAAGTGATGGCAGAAAAGGGAGGGCTGTGACTGTAAAATAAAAGTTTTTAAAGATGTAAAAATATATAAAGCTTATTGTACAAGTTGGTAAATTTAGTAATTTCACTTTGCCCTGGTTAATTCACACACCCTGTAGCTTTTCTCAACTGCCACATCATATTGTTGACTCTTGTGATCTGTTTCTTCTCAGTTTATGAGGAGATGGAATGTCAACAGGTACTTTTTTGCTCTTTGTCCTATGTCCTTAATGTTTCTGCTCTTCAGCATCTTGTCAGAAGTGCCCACTGGTGATATACATAGAATATAAGGAAATTCAGCAGCCCTTAGCTTAAGTTTTTAATATATATAATCCGCCTATTCGTGTGTCTTCTCTTAGATGATAAGCCCTTAGAGAGCAAGTACCAGGTGTGTGTGTGTGTGTGTGTGTGTGTGTGTGTTTTAAATATAGTTCATTGTGCAATAAAGATGTCAAATGCTTTCTGATGATAGTAGTGAATTATTTTAGCTTTCTACTTTTAAGAAATTATCAATTCTTTAGACAGTAAGCAATAAATACAAAATTGTCCAGGGTTCACATGTGGAATGCAATTCTCTAAATATGCCTTATGTCATCAGGCTGGCTTGATTTAATTTCACTATTTCATTTTTTTGGCATGCAGAATTTCCAATTAATAATATAAAAAAGATGGGTGTAAAGAACATTAACATTAACAGTATGTGAAGTAGCATCCTGCATTCGTTTGTGTGATGGCATCTAACTGTATAGCTACATCATTTTTATAAAGACAGCTATTTTTACTGTATTTGGTTCCACATTGTTAAACTCTACTAACGTGACCATAACATGCTCTGTCATGCATTGAATATTGTAATTTTAAAAACAGATTAAATTCATGCCAGGTTTTACTTCAGCTAAATAAAAATGAACTCGTGAGGATATGATTTTCTCATTCATGTATTTGAAAGGTCATAGATTTTTTAAATCACTTATTCCATATCTTTTCAACTTTGTTCAACCATATTACCTACAATTATGAGGATTACAAAGGGATAAAAACATCTTTATTTCCATTATTAGCATAGATCTCCTTTAGTTTTGAAAGTTTCAATTCATTGCAATTTCATTTTAGACTTTTGGGTAGTGTTTTTAGTAGTAGCTGTTACACAGAGCTCCAATAGCCCTGGTCAGTTAATGCCATGATAAACATTGTGATACCATCTATAACCCTTTGAATGAAGATATGCATCTTTGACCCCAAATGCATCAAATAAAGTGATGAAATGGTTTCCAAGGTTTAAGTGATATGTTGTTGATATTTCCCTAAGCAAGACTAAACTGTTCCAGTTCACTAGCATTATTGCCTCCTGAGATTCAAGCCTAGATTGGCCAATAAGACTGGCATTTTGATTTCCTTTTCCTTTGAAGTGTCTAAGTAGGGTATAGGTAAGAAAACATTTCCCTTGATCTGTGCCTTTCTAGCTAGTGATGCCATGGCTTTTTTTGGGGGGGGGGGAGAAAGGGGAAATCATGATGACTCCAAAATTCAATCAACCTAGGGGACTTTTTGTCTGGAGACTCCCTCCACTGATGCGTATATACCACATCGACTCATTCATAATTTACAACCTTAAAACAGTTGTCTGAGGACACTAGGAGGTTGGTGGGGGGTGAGGTTAAGAAGTATGGCTTGAGCTGGAACACCTTTGAGGGCAATCTGGAGTCTGGGCCATGCTGCTTTCTCTTTGTTAGTCTTTGGGTGAAGGAAGATTGCTGAAGTTTCCCCCAGAGCAGGTGCCCATTCTGAATCCTGGGACTGGTGCCGCTTTTGGGTGCTAGGGGGCATCCCTTCCATTGGCTTCCTTGTTGTAGTTCGGCAGACCCAAAGCCATCTGTCTGTCTTTGGCTTGTTTAGAGCAGCATCTCCAGGCAGTGCTTTGAAGTCTGTGAAATGCATGTGTAATTTGGGCTGCCATACTTGGCAGGCCCAGTTTAAAAGCATAATTGTTGGATGGCGTGACCCAGGGAAGAAGGGGCCTGTTAACTGAGCTAGAAAGAATGGAAGCATTCCCATTTGATCCAGAAAGTCTAAATAGTTCTTTTGGGGTGTGCAGACAATGAATTTCCTGTGCTGTAATATGTTCTCAGTGTCAAATACTAGAGACTGAAAATTTTACCTGGCAGATTCTCAAGGGAGGAAGAATTTGTAGGAGATCTAAGTCCTTGGAATTTTTTTGTTTGCTTGTTTTTAATTTCACTGACAATACAAGAAACATAAATAAAATAATCTAGATGGAGATTCTCGTATCACTGGAAAGGATGTGTTAAGTCAGTAAACCTGGGTGAACGAAGATCCTTTTTATCCAAAGAAAGTTGGAATGATACCTCTTTGGCTAGTTACAATGCATTTTTATAATCAAATAGATAGTTGATGAGAGTGAAATATTGTATTTTCCTATGTATAAGATGCTCCTGTGTAGATGAACCTTAATTTGGGGGCCTAAAATTTGAAACAAACTGTATTACATAAAGTTATTGAACTAAAGTTTTATTCATCATAAAATTCATACAACTCCTCATCACCATCAAAACTCGCATCCATGAGCTCATCCTCATCCTCATTGACGATGAATTGCTGTCTTAGGAGAGGCTCTGACTGCTCTTCTGCCTGTGCTCTGCTCAGGGGTTGACCACAAGCACTCCCTGGGCAAGTCTGGAGTGTGAGCACATGCTTAATCCATTCTGCTTCATGAACCTGAAGCACCCATTGTGTCCTCCTGTGAAATCGTTCATTTCTTTTTCATCAGCAATTTTTCTTGGCTCCTGCTGAATCATCTTGTTCCACTTGCCTGCCTGTTGCTCTTTGGTCCATCTCTTCCATTCCTTCTCAAACTCAGGCCATTTTGGCTGACTTGCCTCTCATGGCCTTTTTCCTGTCTGGGCATTTTCAGTAGAGTTTCTTCTTTCTGTAGCCAATCTCAGATTGTTTTTTCAGTTGGAGGAGGACCACACTGTTGTTCAGCAGGATGACTTCCAAACACTTTTGCAAACTGGATCACTTTGAACTTGAATTCAGCACTGGGCAAAAATCTTTATTGAGACATTTCTGGGGAGAACATGGCAAAATGTCACCTAATATACCGGTAACAAATGCAAAACAATAAGCACAAAGACAAGAAGTGTGAAAAAGTGGGAAATGCAAGTAAAAAAAATCTACAACCACTTTATAAGATGCTTCCAATTTTTAGACCCCAAATTTTTCAAAACAGAATGCATCTAATGGGGAAATTATACATAGACTCCAAACTCAGTAAAAAAAAAAAACATTTCCTTATTCAGTCTTTTTCGTCTTGAATTCAAAGTATCACTCTGATCAAGTGAAGTAACTTTTAGGTAATTTCAAGATCCTAAAGAGGTGATCAGAGGTCCAAATATAATGCTTCCAGTTTATTATACTAAGACATTTCAATATTGCTGTGGTGCCTTCTCCCAGCAAAATTGGAACTACAGTGTATTTTCAATACATGTCTGTGTTAAAGTAGAAGCATGTGACACCAAAAAATGGGTAACACATGGTGAAGATACCCAGGAGCAAGTCAGTCATATAAAAGAGAAAAACTGAGTTCTGTTTTATTCTATTCTTTTAACTTAAGGAATTCTCTATTTTTACCTAGAAATTAGGCTTTTCATTTTGGAATATTCATGTAGTTACTTTAGTGAGTTTTTATGCCAATGAACATGTTAACATTAAAGCAAACGGTAGTGAAAACCATAGATATTAATAATAGACTTTTTTCATAGTACCAACACAGTTCACTTGTCCATATGGTATGTCTCATGCTTATTATTGCCTCTAAAGACAAAGGTAAATTCTTACAGTGTGTTCATTCTTTGATATCTCTGTTTATATATGTTAAATTTGATGCTGATTTCATAAAGAACCTAAGAATTTTTTTCTTAAATCATAAAACAGATTAGAAAGTTAAAAATAAATTATTTAAATATAATTGTATCATTTGGGGAGGAAAAACTGAAATGCTATGTGTTTTAATGTGTCAAAAGAATTAATTCTTTTGCTTTTGTATGCTTCATTTTTTTCCCTCTCCCCTTCTGTCAACTTTGGGAAAGAAATCTTGGAAAATTGGTGTGGTTGGAAGGTAGCATTATCCAATGGAGAGAATGTTGGATTTGGAGTCATAAAATTAGATTTGAAGTCTAGCCAAGCCCACTTAGTACTTATGTGTCTTTGGTTGCTTCACCTCTGTATGCCTTAGCTTCCTCATCTATAAAATGGGAGGGGATTGGACTGAATGACCTTTTGATATGACCTTTTGATAAAGGACATAAAACCTGAATTTGATTTTCTGTTACAGAACCTGAAAATAGAAGCTGACAGTCTTGGTTTTGTAGTCATTTTTTATAGCTATTAAAGATTGCTTCCTGTTCCTAAAGAAAGGAGTTAACTTTTCCCTGATGTGTTAGTTCCATCTGAAATCAAGATGTTGTTAACCTTATGTTTGAAATAGCATGAATAAATCCGTCAATCAATAATCATTTACTAAGTACCTTGCTAAGTTTTGTATCCACAAAGACAAAAAGCAATTAAATTAGTCCCTAGAGTCTAGGAACTTCTTGGGGGACTCATTAAATATGCACATAAGTATATGCAAATAAATACAAGGTAACTGTCTTTAGGAGGCATTACTAGCTGGGTGGGAGGGGGGGTTAGGGATTGACAGGCAGGTGGTACAGTGGATAGTTGGAAAGTCAATTCTTCATGAGTTCAAATCCCACTTCAGATACTTACTTGCTGTGTAACTCTGGGTAAGTGACTTGACGCTGTTTGTCATAGTGTCCTCATCCATAAAATGAGCCCAAGAAGGAAATGGCCAACCATTCCAGGATCTGCCAAATGGGGGCACATGACTAAAATGACTGAGCAACAACTTAGTATTTGTAAAATAAAAGATGGATAGTTCACTTAAACTATGACAATCCACTCTTTTATGCCTTCTCCAGATGTAGGTGCAAGAAACCACAGGCATCTCTGTGCAGTTTATTACAACAAGAATCCTGGGTTTGAGGTTATACATGGACTTCTGGATAGAATTATGCAGCTCCTAGATGTGCCCTTTGGTGAAGACAAGGGATATGTCATCAAAGCAGCTGAAGGTAAGTCCCAACTGAAACCATGACATATAATAAAGAATGAAGATATTAATTCAGGTGAAGATTTTGCTTTATTTCAGTTGTTAGAGTTTTCCAAAAAATAAACTTTTCAAATCTTTTAACAAAACTCTTTTCAGATTTTTCATAAGCAATGTGTGATGTATCTCTGTCCTAGCTGAGATAAGGGCATCTCTAGTTAACTTATCCTCTGAACATACTGGCATCATGGTGGACCCAAAAGTCCAAGCTGAAATCTAAGGAAAGTCTACACAGAAGCTTTGTACTCCATAGTTGCCTGTCTGACTCCTTAGGGACAAAAGAAAAAGGCTTACAAGTTGTTTGGAAAGATTTTATATATGCTGTTCCAGAGTTACAAGAAAAACTAGGTAGGCATGGGAAAGTTGTCATCTGAAGTCCAATTACAGAAAAATCTTTGTTATGGGGGTACAGCTAACTAAGATAACTGAGAATTATATGCTTAATCTGTTTGCCACTTTAAAAATTCCTGAAACCTCCAACTTTTTAAATGTTAGGCTATGTTTAGTCTAGTTTTCTTCTTTTAACTATGAGAACCACAGGAAACCTGAAATAAATATTTTTGGCACTAGTTATTTTAATTGGAACTTTTCAAATAATTTCCATTTTCTTTTCTATTTTTGGAATCATTTGTGCCTTCTTACATTTATAATCAAATTTTATTATTGAAATATTCATCACTTCACCAAGTATAAAATTTGGGGGAAAGAGTTTACTCTTGGAGAAGTGACAGACTTCCTGCTTTGTCCTTAGGGACAGCTATAACTTTCTTTATTTATGCATCCTTTTTCCAAATGTGCCAAGAGTGAAGTTTATAGTTCTGTTTATTAGTGAAAATTTGTGTTTGACCAAATACTATATCTATAAAAATGGAAATTGAGACCACTATCCAGGCAGGTTAACTGGAGGAATTAATTAAAAAAACATCAGATTCCTCAACTATGCTGTTTAACTGAAATACAACTGCATTGATTCTTATTTGAAATAGTAAAAAGTCATAACTTCTTATGATATCTTTGTTAGCTAAAAGTGAGCATCTTCATATCCTACCTGCTTCAAAAGAAGAAAGGGCATTAGAGATCTGATCCTCCTCATACTATAAATGAGAAAAAAAATGAAAAGTTAAAAATAGTAAACAATAAAAAAAGTAAAATTGAAAAATAGTAAATTTTTAAATTTACTTACAGTTTTATCTTCATAGATGTGATAGACGAATGGGAGGAAAAAAGTTTAATGGTGGAACCACCAAGTCTGAAACATAGCTTGAGCTAGAATCTTTTGTAATATAAACAGTAATAGTGTTTTTTGTTTTAAAAACCAGGAAGCACTTGGCACTGTCTCCACTGTACCACTGATTGCCCACTATAAACATTACCTTGAATTGAACTTTTAATTTGTATAGTTAATAGCAGAATTGTATTTGGGATTCAAGGCTAGAACCTACCTTCTGAAGATCCCTTGGCCCTAATTAAACCTTCATTTTTTAGTTGAGCTATTTGAGGCTGTGGTAGAAGGGACTAGAGGTAAAGTGATACTGAGGGGAGGTTGGTGATGTCAATCTAGGTGGTCTGTCACCACACCCAGCATTCTTTACACCAGACTATGGTTTGCCCTCAAGTTCAACATTCCCATGACTTTGACTTGTCCATAGTCTCAAAACTGGTAAATGAATACAACTTCAAATCTTGCCCTTTCTTCTCACCATCCATGAACTGGAAACACATGGATGAACAAGTTATTTATGACAATTGTTGAATGGCTTGTGAGCTAAATTTTAAAAAAAATAGTGTACTACATATACATCTATGCAAACACACATATATATTATTTAATAGGAATATGGTACACTCATTCTTTAATTTTCCTTTGAAACATTTATTTTAATGGAAGTCATGCCAAGGAGAAACGCTTAATACTATTCATTTGCTCTGGGTCAGCCAATGCTACAGTTTACACAAAGTGGTGTTTTTTTAAAAAGTCATAGTGTTCCATCAGCATGATTAGCATATTTAGCTGTATCCTTTTCCCCGAAGACCTGTGAAGAAGGCGTGTATCTTCTCCTAAGTGCTTTTTCTTAGGATGCTTTTCGTAAAAGACCTCAAGCCAGAGAGAAATAATGTGATTTAGTGGAAAGGTTATGAGGGCCTGGGGATTCTAACTGTATTTTGATTATCTGCATCCCTCTATTATTATTTCTGCTTTGTTTATATTATTTCTGCTTTGGAGAGGTTCTGTTACTTGTCAAAAAGCAAATCTGTACAAGAGCCAATATTACAACTTCACCTTCAATTTGAATCTTTATTGTCTTAACATCAAGCAAGAAAAGGGGTCCCTAGCATCCTATATCCATGGAGAGATTCTTGTGGAATTTTGCAGTTAGGGAGTATGCTTTGTTGCATCTTGTTTTTGAGGGATTCTTTTTGAGGTCTGTCTGCTGCTGTTATCTTTTGTTTAGCTGTTTGCTGAGATCCTGTTCCTCTAAGGAGATGTCTGCACTGTATCAGAAAGTAGATTAGGAACAGATGAAGAGCTACAGTTTCCTGACATCCTTGATTATTAAGTTGTCTTCTATTGCCCCAGCACATGGCATGCTTCTTAATAATTAAAGATCTCTGGTGGTTTTGCTGATTACAATAGAGTTAGACCTGCTCGCCAATGTGAATCCCTGCTCAAGGCAGCTGGAGGGGCTGACTCAAGGCAGGTATTTTCATTTCCTACCGTCTGTCGAATGAGCATGGCCAGACTGTTTGTGGGCAACTTGGTTTTGTTCTGTGGGATTTGAGGGTGGAAAGGTACTTTCCTTCTTTGAGAAAATTGTCCCTTGTCTATTGTAAGAGATCCAGAAATTCATTTCATTGATCATGTCATTGCTTCCAAATAGTTCTCTTGACCTTGGAGTTTAACCTTCCTTGTGCTGCTTGTGCTGCAAGCCAGAGCACCCCCCACATTTCAGAGCCCTTGGCTATAGCCAAAGTAGGAAGTCACCGGCACTAATGCTTATTTTTTTTATTTGCTGAGTACTCTGCCAATTAAGAGTATAAGTTAGATAGAATGTCAAGCTGATAGATAGACTAAGGTCAATTGATGGGTGAAAGAAATAGATCCTCTAACATCTTAACAGACTGCAGAGCATTTAAGGGCTTTAAAAGAGGTTCAGATCTCTCAGTGCTGTAGTTGGTTTTGATCAGATTATTATAGCTCATGTATTTACTTTTCCCCCTTCATTTTTGTGGGTTTTTGAAAACTAAATTATGTATGTTTAAATGCACTTATCCTTTTCAAAAACTATTTCTGGGTAAAGAAAATTGTTAACATTTTTGTGTTTAAAAGTTAGGTGGTTGGATAAATCAGTGAAAAGAAGTCAATTCTGGTATAATGGAATGGGCTTTGTGTGTGATCCCTTACACTGAATTGGATTTATCTTTTCTTTACAAAAATTCTTATCTAGTTCAATTTTGAGCATAGCATGTTTTTTCTGAAAGTGCCAAGTTAACTTAAGACAATTTAAACCAAGAAGGCTGAATTCAGGGTGTCTTTGCATTTGATTACATCTCTTTCTATGCTTCTTTGACTCAGAATTCATTACAAAATAGAAAATATGCTTATATATTTTAGTTTTTTCACATATTGAACTCTTGCCATATGTACAAACCATGGTTTTTAAGCACCTTCTGTTACACTAACACCTAAATGGACATTGACCTGACCTTCAGGTCATGCTCTTTTCCCTCTCTAAGGACACCTGTGAAAGATTTCAAGATGCTAGAAAATATGGGTGAAATTGTGATGTTCCCCTGGCCTTCACACTGGTTTTTAGTGTAATCTGAGCTTACAAGTGTATGGCAAAACATGGTTTGGGTTGCTTACAGCAGTGAAGGTGATGAACTGATCAGCAGCTTCAGTGATTTCTTTTAAAGAGAGGATGAAAGACTAAGGCAGGATGTTCATGTTTTCTGTAGTGAGGGCTGTTGTTCCCACCTGTATGTGGCTATAGATATAGGACACATATAGGTAATGGATATATTAATGTATAGACATAGAAAGATGAGAAAATTAGAGAATAAGTGATGAAAGTTTGGCCTGAAAAATACAATTCATTCATCAGTGAGTAGAATTGTAGAAATAATGAGGCCATTTTGCTTTTTCTTACACAAGGCTATTGTGAAATCAAATGAAATATGTGTAAAACACTTTGTGAACCTTAAAGGAGTGATATAGTTATTATTATTATTATTATTGTTGCATGTCTTAATGTAAATTTAATTGTGTTTGAATTTTAATTTATTGATTTTTTTTTTTACTACTCATGCTATTAAAATTTTATTTAACAGATAACATTAGGTTTCATTGTAACAGTGAGCCATCCTAATGTTGTCTGTGGAATTTAGATGTATTTAATTTTTTCATGGGCATCTTCCTCACTCTTACTTATCTCACATATCCAATTATTTGCTAAATCTTGTCATTTCCACTATGACACCAATCACTTCTTTTCTTTATTCACCACTTGCCTAGACTTTTACAGTAGATTTCTAATTGATCTCCCTGCTTTCTCCTACTACAATCCATTCCATCTCCCACACAGCTTAAGAAGTGTTTGACATTTAAGGCATTTCACAACCTGGACCCTGGCTATTCTGCCTCTTCAGCTCAGCCTTTGAGAACCTCTGACTTATTTCAAGTAAGGGAACACTTGCTGGTTTCTCTAAGGACTGGTGCCTCCTTTTCTACCGTTAGTTTCCATCTGCTCTGTAGATGTCTTTTATGTCCCCCATTATTTACATGTTTTCTCTTCTAATACAATGTGAACTTCTAGAAGGCAGGGACTGGTTTTGAGCTTTCTTTGCCTCTGAAGTGCTTAGCTCCATTTCCTTTCTCTCCTCCCCCCCCTTTCTTTCTGTCTCTCTCTCTCTCCTCTCTGTCATACACACACACACACACACACACACACACACACACACACACAGAGAGACACACAGAGACACACAGAGCAAGCACTCAGTAGTTGCTTTTTGATTGTTTTTTTTCCTTATTTAAAAGAATTTCTTTCAAATGAGTATTTCCATTCACACAGCACAAAAGAAAATTCTTTATGAAACTATGCATTTCTATTTCACATCGTTTGACTTTTAAAAATATGTAAGAAATTTTACATATTTTCAAAATTGTCCTGCTTGTCCATGCTTTATTTCTGAATTTTTGTGCATTTTTAAAAAGTAATCTTTTTTTTTTAAATATCACTGTTGTGAACCCTAAGAAAGGAAAGAAGAAACAAATTTGCATAGTTGAACAGAACATGTTCTGACATTGGGCAAGTCCAGAAATAATCATCTTCTACACCTTGTACTCAGTCCTCTGGAGAAAAGATTGGGCATTGCTTTGATCAGAATTCTCAAATCTTTCAAAGCTGGCTTTGCCTAGTATAAATTGCTCTTTTTATTTTATCCTACATTAGTTCATGCCTTCTAGAATTTGATGAAATCATATTTTTCATCATTTTTTATGGTACAGTGAATGTCCATCACATTCACATGCCATAATTTATTCAGCCATTCTCCTACTGTCTGAGAGGCCTCTTAAGATACCAGATTCTTGAGGCCACGAGATAGCGTGCCAGCTCTGGAGTCAGGAAGACTCATCTTCATGAGGTCTTCACATTTACTAGCTGGGTGACTCTGTTTGCCTTCAGTTCCTCATCTGTAAACTGAGCTGGAGAAGAAAATGGCCAACCACTCTATTATCTTTGTCAAGAAAACCCCAAATAAGGTCACAAAGAGTTAGACATGAATGAAAAATGATCCAACATGTCTAAAACTAAACTCTTTACATTTCTCCCCAAACTCTCTCTACATCCTGAATTCCCTATTATTATTGAAAGAATCATTGTCCTCCCAGAGGTTTACAACTTAAGCATCATTCTTGATTCCTTACTTTCTCTTATTCCTTCTGTCCCCCAATTCAATCAATTGTTAATTAAGTCCTGTTATTCCTACCTTCATAACATCTCTCAAGTATTCCCCCTTCCCTCTTCTGACTTTGCAGCCACTCTGGTGAAGATCTTCTGCACCTCACACCTGCCTCAGGTCTCTCTCATTCTATTATACTTTTCATTGATCAAATTGATCTTCCTAAAGTATGGGTTTAATCTCATTACCCTTTTTCAGTCAACTCCAATGGCTCCATGTTAACCTCTAGGATCAAATACAAAAAATCCCATTTGGCTATTAAGACCCTAAGGTACCCACCTCCTTCTTACCATTCCAGTCTTCTTATTCTTTGCTCTCCTCCTTGATCCAGTGACACTGGCATCCTGGCTGTTCCTCCATTTCCTTTCTGAACATCTTTTCTCTGTTTGCCCCTCATTCCTGGAATGCTTTTTTCTTGTTTCCACCTTCTGGCTTCCCTCAAGTCTCAGCTAAAGTCTCACCTTCTTCAGGAAGCCTTTCCCAGACCTTTTTAATCTTATTATCGTGATATCTTTGGGACCACCCCTGATGCTTCCTCTCTGTATCTTGATGGTATGTGGTTGCTACTTGTTATCTCTCCCATTTGACTTGTCCTTGTAAACAGAGATGGTTTTGTCTTCCTCTGAATCACTCTAGCACTTAGCCCAGTTTGTGGCAGATTGTATGTGCCTAATTATAGGGTTTTAATGGTAGTTGGCTTGTCCAGAGGGCTCTGGTACCATGTTGATTGTCCCGCACCAAGCCACCATTCTCTAGAACATCTGTGGCCCCACCCTAGGCTTGTTTTGCTGCCCTGGGACACAAATCCTTGCACATGTCCTGTTTCTGATTGTGCTAGCCTGTTTCATTGAAGAGGGCTCCTTCTCAATTGTCCATGGATTTCTAGCTGACTTTTAGCATAGTTTTGGGGTGGGAGAATTCATTTAATGAACTTTCTGATTCAGTTTTCAAATCATTTATTTGATCTGGTAGGAACTTATGGATTTTGCTGTGAAAATATCAAAAAGAATATTTACTTCTCATTTCCACTGTATGAATTTGTACTGTATAGATTCTATGATGTATATCCTTGAGTTGAACTCAGGAATTTAGCTTTTCCTCTGAGTTAATTTAAAAGTGTAGTTAAAAGAAAAACTGTTATCTAGCTACCATACCTTATCTTTATGAAGGCGATTTGCTAATCTGAGATTTTTCACCTGGCATAGTCTGTGACCTCACCTGTTCTTGTACAGCTAAGGAGGCTCTTCTCTCCCTAACAAGCCCTCCTAGGAGCTAGAGAGTCTGCTATCACTGGTAGACAAACAATGTCCCCAGGATGCAGATGGATTCCATAAATCAATCAAACTTTCCTTAGTGACAGAGGGGTAGTTCCTAACCCCAAGTGGCTGCTAGTGCACTTTGATGGAACCAATTATGTTGTCTCCTCCCCATGACACTGACCCCTGTAACCAATCACATTGTCTTCCCCACCTATCTGATTTGTACTGCCCCAAAATATATTGAAGCTGGGAGCCCTACTTTGGGATCTTTGGTCACTAAGTTTATTGGTTATTGGTAGTCTAACTAATAAATTGATCTTGCTCAGACCATTGTCTCTCAGTTTACTTTTAGTTTTCAAATGTAACAGTTGAAAAATGTGTGAGGGAGCTGGGTGGTCTGCCTCTTATTCAAGCAACTATTTTATTGCAAGTTGATTAATTTTTTCTCATTATAATGAGGAAAATGTATGATAGAAAATATCAAGATTGCTTATACCCTTCAAATAGATCTTGAAAACATGGGAAGTAAAAGAAAAGAATGTATCAAATATGAATTGTCACATTGGGTTCCAAACACTTAGTACTCCTAACAAATAACATTTTAACTAATGAACTTTAGAGATAGTTATGGTAGAGACCCAAGCATACAGATCAATCATATATGGGTTGATTGGCTAAAAAGAATTTTCCCTTGGGTTCTTTTAAAGAACCAGCTCCCTCTCTTCTACCATAGTTAAAAATAATATTGATTTCTATACTGTCTTTCAGGAATGTATTTAATGCTATGTCAAGGAATCAAGTTTTGCAGTTCGTACAATGTCTTTTCCTTGCTTCTTTATACAGTAACACCTTTCTTTTTGGAGGAATCAAAGTATTCCAGATCAGTAGTGACCAACTCAAAATAGAAATAGAGGCCAATAATCCATATTCCTGTGAGTCACAAGTGACTTAGTTTTAAAATAGAATATGTTTATGTTTTACTGTACTTTTATTTTATATTTATATTTCCCAGTGACATTTTAATTTGGTTTGAACTACACTCAGGAATGTTGTGAATGGCATGTTACCCTTGGACCTTGTGTTTGACCTCTCTGTTCTAGATTTTCAAAGTTCCCTTAAATGCCTGGGTTTTTTTTTTTTGTTGTTTTGTTTTTAGTTTTTTGTCTAAAACTCTTTTCTATAAAAATCTGCTGTTTGTATTTGCTGTTGTTTATTTCTTAATTTTCTTAACTAAATTATACTGGACATAATTTGGGATGCATCAAGATCATTATTATGATTAATTTTTGTTCTGTATTATAGATGGTTTATGGCCTCAAGCCAAGCAAATGGTAATCCTGAAACTTTTATTCGTAAATTAATCGTTTCTCTGAGTAGTTTGTCATGAAGCTTTCTCCATTAAAATAGAACAGAGAATATGCATAGGTAGCATCCCTTAGCCTCCTGTGTAGTGTAATATAGCTGTTCTTTTCTACCATTAATTATTGTATGTGAGACTGAAGCAACTATCTATGCCCCTCAATTCCTTTATTTCCACAAGTAAAATTAACATCTTCACTGATGTATTAGTATCTTTGCCTTGTTCACAGGATTTAAAACATTCTCTTATTTCAAGGTCCCCAGTAAACTTCAGCCCATTCTCCCTCATATTAACTTTTTGTTTCAAGATATAATTTTTACAACTAGGTGTGAAAGAAAGTAGTCTGTGCAACTTTTTACCAGAAGTTTAACAATGATCTTTTAAAAGCTAAACCCTAGCAGTTTTCTTTAGACCTTTTGAGCTCCCTTTGGGTCTTGGCTTCCATTAGAATGTATGGAGTATTCAGGGAGAGCCTGCTTGCTGGACCTTAGCTCTGGAAAATAGGTTGTTTCCTAATATCTTGACCAAGAAGCTATAGCATGTGCAGTAGCTACATCCTGGTAAAATCATCTTAACAAACCAGCTAAACCAGAGTAAAGATAACCAATAGACTTCAGATATACACAAGATGTGATTGCTTCCCTGCAGTGGAATGGGCAGTTGAGAATAGTTTGTTCCAGTGGCCATGAAGGCAGCAGAAGCAGGTGGTGGGAAGCATTCAGTTTGGTCAGACATCGAAGATACCAAGGTCGTCATCCATTACGTTCTAGGCCATCACCAGTTGTCTTGACTTTTGTCTTGCTACTGGATTTCCAGCACTCTATTTTTTTTTTTTTTTTGCAAGGCAGTGGGGTAAGTGGCTTGCCCAAAGCCACACAGCTAGGTAATTATTAAGTGTCTGAGACTGGATTTGAACCCAGGTACGCCTCACTCCAGGGCTGGTGCTTTAGCCACTGCACCACCTAGCCGCCCAATTTCCAGCACTCTAGAAG
The DNA here is from genome assembly GCF_037893015.1 of Macrotis lagotis. Classification (NCBI taxonomy): domain Eukaryota; kingdom Metazoa; phylum Chordata; class Mammalia; order Peramelemorphia; family Peramelidae; genus Macrotis; species Macrotis lagotis. The sequence continues at coordinate 64,165,095 of NC_133663.1, forward strand.
AGAAAGTGAGACTGATGACTTTATGCAATTCTGGCTCACTAGCAAGTTCAAGATATTACTTCATGATGTCATTGGTATTTGAAAACAAGGGATGAACAGCATCAAGCTCCTTCAGGGTTGAGACTGTCTTTCTTTTTGCTTGTACTGTATCCACAAGGCACTGTGCCTGGAGTTTTTTAATTCCCCTTCCTTCCTTCCTCTCTCCCTTCTTCCCTTCCTTCCTCCCTCCTTCTCTCCCTCCCTTCCTTCCTCCCACCCTCCTCCCTTCCTCCCTTTCTTCGTCCTCTCTCCCTTCCCTTCTCCCTTCCCTTCTCCCTTCCTCCCTTCCCTCATTCCCTTCTTCCTTCCTTCCTTCCTTCTTTCCTTTTCTTTTATTCCCTCCCCTTTCCTCCCCTGCCCTTCCCTACAACTCTACTTCGCTACTTCTTGCCTGGACTATTTCAATAGCCTAATAATTGGAGTCCACCTTTCCTTTCTCTCTCTAATCAACCTATTGTCTTCTCCCACCTTCTATATACAGCCAATTATCAGATCTTGTGGCATTTTGGAAGCCATTTTTTTCCCTCTACCCAAATAACTGCTACCTTGACTCTTACCACATTTTACCAAAGTGATATTTTTCAAGCATAGGTCTGAAAAAAATGTTCTTGTATTACTCAGAAATCGTCTTATTGCCTCTAGGATAAAATACAAATACTGACTCCTTTTTTTTTGATATGTCTTTGGCTCCAATTGACTTTACTCAATTCATTTTACATCACTCCCCTTCCTTTAGTAGATGTACCATCAATACTAGACTACCTACTAATTATCCAAACTCATCATTTCATCTCCTTATTCAGTGCCTCTGCTCAGGTAGTCTCCCATATGTGGAATATATCTCTGCCCCCTCCCTAGCTCCTTTCAGTTTCAGGTATGATCTATTCAAAACTTTACCTGATCTCCTCACTGCATACCCATACTCTGGGAATGCTCTATCCCTCCTGAAACTATCTTGTATTTACTTATTTGTTTTTTGTTAGATTAAGGTTTATGTAGGAAAAAACTTCTTTATAATTAGAAAAATACAAGAGTGGAATGTGTCCCCAGGTCATACTGGTTTTCCCTTCGAGTCAAGACTGGCTAAGCACTTGTCATCAGTTATTGGATAGGGGATTCTTGGTCAGTTATAGATTTGTGACTCTGAAGCCTCTTGCAACCCTGAGAGTCTTTGATTTGATGTTGTATATACCTCAGCAGAATACAATTTCATGGAATCTTGAATAGTTTAAGGTTCTCATTTTGTATACATAGTTTCTTGCACCTAATTAAATGATGACTATTCAGTTTATTGAATTTTCATCTGAAGAAAAACCTATTAGAAATCTTTTGGAGAAGGGTTATATCAGAAGATTGACTACCAGAAAGTGAAATTCTTTTGGTAGTTCATGTAATCTCTGTCTTTGGGTGTGGAAGGGTTGCTCTTTGTTATCCTTGGATACAGCTAGATCAATGGATTTCAATAATTATCTTGCACAATTCCAATTTTTTTTTTATCGACAAGGGTCTCTTTATTCCCATTAAAGAATCTTTTTTTTTAACTAGATCTGTGTTATACCTGCTTTGCGACTTAGAATATTAGAGAATTTCCTATGATGCTAATAATATAAGTAACTTACTCAGGGTCACATAGCCAGTATATGTCAGAAACAGAAATTGAACCCAACTCTGATTCTGAGATTGCTCAGGGGTAATTGATATTTTCCATATTGTCTTTTTTCAATAAGGTCCATGATTTAAAGAAAAAATGATCACGAGCAAATTGGATCAATATCAAGAATGTACATATTGCTGAGTAGTAGAAAACAGCATAATAGATCATACTTATAAGAGAAACAACAATAGAAAGCAAAGATTCTCAGTTTTGAAGGAGGACATCTCAGCTCTCTTCAGATCCAGACTTGATTACTACAAAGCAGTTTTTGCGGGAGGCAGAGCTCTGTATGGGGTCTGAGTTTCCTGGGTTCTTAGGTGAAACATTTAAAAAAATATTTTAAAACGTGCTAACCCAGGGGGAAAAAATCCACAACTCCCTCTTTAAACAAAAAGTAAATTTACAGGCAATTCAGTTGAATAACTTTTATAAGTAATAACAGATCTGAATTTTGGATTAGTTTTAGAGGCTCTGAATAAGCTCTGATTTTGTTTTCACATAGGCGCTAACAAATCTGTCCTTCATTCTTTCAAAATGTGTAGTAACTTAATTGCCTTGGTTTCTTGACTTCATAACAAGACTTTAATGAAAAAAAATCAGAAATCTTATTTAAAAAGTTGCTTCTCTCATTAATCAGCTAGACATGCTTGTGTAATTCCATTGCCTCCTAAAAACTTTAGTGCTGCCTTTCTCCTTCCCTTCTCTTCCAGTGCCTACTTAATTAAATTAAAGCTGTGTGACTTAAGTCATTGCAAATTTTATTGCTTTACCATCACTCAAATTTTCTTGCTGATTTTCTTACATCACTCAGGTAATACCTTGTCATCTTTTAAGGTTTATAGTTTTTTTTTTTAATGTCACTTTCAGTCAGTTACCATTCCAGAAGCTAGAACTTGGGAAATTTTAACATCAGAATATTAAGGAAATTATTTTTCTCTATAAAAGAATATTTCTGGTTTTAAATTGCAGTTTGCCTAATTAATACAAGTCATTTTTCTGTTGTCATTTGTTGTTATATTTTGAAACTTAACATATTTTGTAGCAGTAGGGTTGAATTTAAAGTCATCTATAAAATGGGTTTAAGAACACTTGCCCTGCTTCCCCTCAACAGAATTTTGAAGAAAACTCCAAAATATTGTGTAAAAGAGGTATTGTTAGGGTTCTAGGAGTCTGGAAAGTTAGGACCTATTTCTTTTATTCAGACCATTTTATAGGAGCACAGAGGTTAAGAACCTTTGTGAGAGTAGTTCATCTGTGGGGCAATGGCAGAACAAATTGTGATGTGTGATTATGATTGAATGCTATTCTGCTGTAAGAAATGATGAGCGGGATGTTCTCAGGAACACCCAGAAGGCCTTACATGAACTTATGCAAAATGACTTGTTATTTGTACATGGTAGCAACAGTATTGTATGATAACAGGAAAGACTTAGCTATTCTCAGAATGCAATGACCATAGGCATCTCTGAAGGACTTATGATGAAAATGCAGATAGTGTCTAAATACAGATTGAAGCATACTTTTTAAAAAACTATTTTTCTTGAGATTCCTTTTTTTGGGTGGGATCTGTTTTCTTTTACAACATGACTATTATGGAAATATTTTACATGAATCCACATTTATAACTTATATCAGATTGCTTGCTTTCTTGTTGAAGGTGGGTGTTGGGATGGGAAGGAGGGAGGAAATTTGGAACTCAAAGCAATAAAAAATGAATTTTAAAAATTGATTTTACATGTAACCACGGAAAAATAGAATAATAAAAAAAAGGCCTTTGTGAATGTGGAAGATTTCAGGAAGTCCATGGAATTGGATGAGGAGAAAATTAGACATTTATTTCAACATAATTGGTTTCCTTTGTAATGCTTTTTATTTTATTTTGTTCATTTCAAAACATTATTCTGAGAAGTCTATAGGCTTCATTTGATCACCAAAGAAATACATAATACAAAAAAGATTAAGAACCCCTGTAGTCCAAGATGATTAGTTTATTTGAGGTTATTTCATGGTTTTGATTCTTTTTTGCATGTTGGAGAAAATTCTTCCTTGATGCTCTCTGTTCTTGTCTTCCGTAATATCCCACTCCTTATTTTCTTCATAATTATTCTTATACCCTTGAGTCATTTGCAAGTTTCTTTCCTTCATACATTTTATTAGTCTCTCTTCACTCTTTTCTTGGGGAAACTCATATGTTTTCACAAACTCTATTCTCATTCCTGTAGAATTGACCCTTTAATCTCTCTTTTCAGATCAGAATTACTCTTCACTTCAGATCCATGCTTCCAACTACTACTGTTCCCCTCTTCATCTCCCTTGAATGCTGCAATAGCAACTTTAGCTCAACATGTCAAAAACCTAATTTTATTATCTTTTCCCTCAAATTTTCTTGCTGATTTTCTTAAATAAACATCTCAAGGGAGATTATCTACATAAAGGCTTTGCAAAGCACCATATAAATGTTGTTCCTTAGTATTTCTGTCAAGAATTTACTCATCATTTTTGATTCTTCTGATTCCCTCACTTCATGCTTCCGGTCAATCACAATATATTGTTTCTTCTCCTGCAAATTCCTCTCAAATGTGCCCTCTTATTCCTGTTCCTTTTACCATCACTCTAGTATAAACCTTTATTGTTACCCTTCTACACTATTGCAACAATCTCCTTATAGAATCTTTGGTCTTTAATATTTCTGCTTCCTTCACAATGCTGCCAACTTTATCACTATAAACATCTCTGCTTTTACAAATGAATTGTTTCATACATCCAAAAGCAATAAGAAACATCATTTAATGGGATATATCATACTGCTCATGGATGAGCCATAAGCAAAAAAAAAAAATGCCGTGATGAAAATTGCAGTTTATGTGCCATCAGTTGCAAATACTGAAGAGATAAAGTCAGAAGGGCTCCATAAAGCCCCTCCACAGGAAGTTAACATACGCTTTAGTACTTGGCAGTGTCAGTTGAAAATTGGGCATAGGGAAAGACAATGAAAAATATGTTGAAATGTATGATTCAGATTCAGGAAGTAGAAGAAACCAAAGGCTTCTAGATGACCATAGAATCCTTGAACCTATTTATCATGAATATTTTCTTCAAGAGGAGAGTAAGGAGGCAATCAGTGAGTAATAGGCACTGAATAATATCTCCCATATGCATAATGACACTTTATCTTAAAAGACCAATTTAATACTTATTGGATTCATTTCCAAATCATCAATTTCTTTGTTCTTGCACAGCATACCCTCACAATAATAGACCTAATTGTGCAACTCATGTCACCAATCATTCTGTTTGTTGATGTGGTCCTCTTCCATACCAGAGAGGGACAGGTGGGGGGGGTAGGGAAGGAATTTCTTAGTTTAGAAATCAAAACCAACACTTAAGTTAGAAGAAAAAATTTTTAAATGAGGTTTATATGCCCAAGCACTTAAAACAGTTTAAGCTTATTTATTTTTTATTTTTATTTTTAGGTTTTTGCAAGGCAGATGGAATTAAGTGACTTGCCCAAGGCCACACAGCTAGGTAATTAAGTGTCTGAGGCCGGATTTGAACTCGGTTACTTCTGACTCCAGGACCAGTGCTGTATCCACTGCACCACCTAGCTGCCCCAAACTTAACTTAATTAAATAGATTTCTGATACTGAAAATTGGAAATGAATAAAAGAACAGATTTTCACATGGACTGGCACAATTTCCTATGGAAATGTTAGCTAACATAGCAAGAAAATGAAAACAAGTTGGATTTTTGTTAATTGGAAAATGATCAAATTTTGATAGAAACTAAATGAAATGTACTCTTTAAAGAATGATGTCTATCGGGGCGGCTAGATGGCACAGTGGATAGAGCACTGGCCCTGGAGTCATGAGTACTCGAGTTCAAATCCTGCCTCAGACACTTAATAATTACCTAGCTGTGTGGCCTTGGGCAAGCCACTTAACCCCATTTGCCTTGCAAAAACCTAAAAACAAAAAAGCACAAAGAATGATGTCTATGAAGTATCCAGAGAAACTCAGGAATACTTGCATGACCTGATATGGAACCTAGTAAGCAGAATCAAAAGAATAATATACGCGCGCGCGTGTGTGTGTGTGTGTGTGTGTGTGTGTGTGTGTGTGTGAAATGGCCACAGTAATTTAAAGGAAAACATCACTAAATGACTGCAGAATTCAGATCATTCCATTGATCGCTGTTAATTCCAGAAGTCTGATGATGAGTATGCATCCCTCTCCTTGGCAAAGAATCCACAGGAAGTATAAATTGAAGCATGTACTGTCAGAGATGCAGTCAATACGATCATAGTAATTCTTTTACACAATGTTCTTTGGGAGTAATCTTAGAAAGCAACAATAATATCAAAAGAAGTATCAATAAAGCTTTTTTTTTTGGTAAATCAGTGTAAAGCTGTTGCCATTTGTAGCTCAAAAGAGTTCAAAAGCTTTCTGAGCCAGAAAACAGGTTATGTCATTGCTAAGTGGAAAAAATTGACAAACAGAAGCAATATTATTTTAGAAGAGGAACTAATTTGTTAATTCATACTGTGTAGGATGGGTAAAGATTATGAGCAGTAGAGGGGAAAATGGACTGATAGTAAACTTAGTGAACTAATTAAACCTGATCATCCAAGAGCATTTAAAGTTGAAATTGAAAGGATGAAAATCAACCACAAAACTGCAAAACTGTTTTCTCTAATGGCACATTCCCCAGGGTGCTATATGAAACTGTGTGTGTGTGTGTGTGTGTGTGTGTGTGTGTGTCCCAAAAGAAAGCAAAATCAGACGATCATGTGGACTAGACCAAGCATACAGAAAGGAGGTCCGTTTTGAAGGATTTTGAGGTTCAGTGACCAAGAAAAAGAGGAGATAGCAAATCATATTTGTTTTTGTTGTTCAGTCATGTCTGACCTTGCAACTCCATGGTAACTCAGAATTAGAGAGCTGGGAGATAACCTCAGTGGCCATCCAGTGAGAATACCCCACAGGAATCCCCTCTCTAACAGAGCCCAGCAAGAGCCACCAAGCCTATGCTTGAAGATCACCAGTTCTACTTTGGGGATAATTCTGATTGTTAGGAAGTTTTTCCTTTTATCTGGTTTAAATTTGTCTCTCTAACATTTCCAATCTTAGTTCTTGGTTCTGTCCTTTGGGACCAAACAGAACAAATCTAATCCATTCTCTGTATGGACAGCTTTTAAACTACTTGAAGACCACCATTATGTCCTTCCAGAGTCTTTTTTTCCTCCAGGCTATTCATACCCAGTTCATTCAAACAGTTCTCATCTGTCATTAACGGTTCCCAATCCTCTCGTGGATGCTTTCCAGATTTTCATTATGCTTCTTAGACCAGCATGCCCAGAACTAAGCACAAACCCCAGATGAGATCTTGCAAGGGCAGAGTGCAGTGATATTTTCACCTCCCTATCTCCTTAATGTAGACCAGGATCACAGTATCATTTCTGGCTACTGCATTTTATTACTGACTCATTGTCTTGCATTGCACTAAAATTCCCAGATGCTTTGACCAGTTGCCATCTATCTGTGCCTTCCCCTTTTTGGGAACTGATTTTTTTATTCCCAAATACAAGACTTTACTTTTCATCTTTAAATGTAGTCTAGTGCTCTAAATCCTTTTGTAATCTGACTCTGTCATCTACTATGTTAGCAATCCCTCCCATCTTTGTGTGAACTGCAGGTTGGATGAGAATACCCTCTATATCTTTATCCATGTCATTGATAAAAATATTAAAACAGGATCACGTGAGAATTCCTGGGATGTCTCACTGGAGACCCAGCGCACCTATAGATTCTGAATGATCTGCAAGTACTTTTTGAGTTAGACCATCCAACTAGTTTGGAACCCTTCTGGTCTTCTACCCTGTGTTTTAAATTCTATCCACAGAATTTTTTTCATCTGCTAGTTTAGTAGTCCCATCAAGAAGGGAAATGAGCTTAGTTTGTCTGTCTTGATGAAGCCTCCTTGACTCTTGGCAGTCACCACTTCCTCTTCAAGATGTTTACTGACTATCTCTTTAGTATCAGTTCTACCATTGTCCCAGGAATTAAAGTCAAATTCACTCTTCTATATTTAGCATATGTTGTCTGTTCTCTTCCCCTTTTTGGAAAACTGGGATAGTTTTTTTTTTATCATTTACAGATCTTTTACTATTTTCCATGAATTCTTAAATATCACTGTGAGGGGCTTAGAATTTTACATTTCTTTTACATCCTTTACAGGGATGGGCTTCTCTTGAGCCAAGTCACTTGAACTCATCACAGGGTCTCTTATGATCATCTTATTTTCCTGAGAATTAACTCTTTGCCTATCATTTTATTCTGTCAATTCTAATAAATATATCAAAGAAATTAAGACTACTTATGAAACAGAACTAGTATTTTCCATTATTTATATTGTGTATCCTTATGTAGTTGCATATTTTCTTGTTCAACAAGAATTCATGAGTTCTGTTATCATTGTACTCTCAGTCACCATAGAATAAGACTCCAGGAAAGAGTTCCTTTTGTATCCCCTTAGAACTTGGAATATTTGATGGATTGTTTTCTGTAAAGAAAGGATTTCTTTCCATATATTACTAAAGGTAAGCCTGATGAATTAGGATTTTTTAAAAAAATGTATTTGCTATTGAGTATGTTTAAATTTCTTTCTTTGTCTTGAAGGATTTAATCAAATCTTTTGGTATGTTTGTCACTAAAATTATTGCTAATTAAAAAACAACAGTTTACCAACATTTCAAAATTTCATGTTTAGGACAAATAGAAATTAGATGCCAATGTCCAGCCATTAAAAAACAGAAATGCAGTTGAAATCATAATCATAATCATAACTAAACTTTAGACTTTGAGCAAAACGTTCTGAAAAGAAGACTCAAACCATTAACAACCATGTGAAAGAATGTTTCATATCATTAATATTAAGAGATGCACAAATTAAAGACATCTCTGAGGCCAAGGATATCAATGACAAAAATAAAGTCCCCATATAAATCAAAATATTTATAGCCATACTTTTTGTTGTAGCAAAGAACCAGAGCCATCAATTGGGGAATGGCTAAATCAATTGTGGTTCACGACTGGGGATATTATTATGCTATAAGAAAAAAATAAACATGATAAAAACATATGAATTGATGAAAAAAGAAAGTAAACAGAATTAAGTGATATACAATGTAAATGGAAAATCCTATCTGAATTACACAAGATTATGAAAACCAACGATGACCTCCCCCCCAAAAGAAGAGATATAATAAATAATACCTGTACCTTCTTTACTATAGAAATGGGGATTTCTGGGTATGGAAGATTGCCTAGATCATCAGACCTTTTGATTTTGATATGTTTATTAGTTTTGTGGAAGTTTTTTTAATTTTTAAAATGTATTGTAGATAATGGAGGAAAAATAAATACGATGGTTAATATAGATGATAAAAAGGGTGTCACATATTTATTTAAAATAGGAATAGTCAACATTTTTATAGCACTAAGGGCAAGAATCCAGCTGGTATGTTGTATGGAAGACTGAAGTTGGGTTCAAATGCTCCCTCCAGTATTCACAAGCCTTTGGGCATTTAGCCTCTCTGGGACTCATTTTTCTTATCTGTAAAAATAGAGATTTGGACCTTATGGTTTTTAAGATTCCTTCCAACTCTGTAATTATTTATCTGTCATACATATATGCACATGTACATAATATTTATACTTACAGATGTCATTTTATCTTCACAGCAACCTTGTTAGGTGTATTTCACTGTTTTCCCCCATTTTACAGATGAGGAAGCTGAGACTAACAGAGTTAGTCAGTTGACTAATAGAGCCATTTATATCTAAAAAGCAGCATCAAACTCAGGTCTCCCCTGTGCCACACTACTGAACTGGGAGTCAGAGAACAAGAATATCCTTATTCTGCTACTTGATGTGACTTTTAGCTAATTAATGTATCACTTTGGATTTCAGTTTCTTCATCTGAACAGCAAGAGGATTTTTTCCCCTACTTGATATTTTATTTTATATTTCCAGTGACATGTTATGAAAGTTTTTCAACATTCAACCACATGCATATTTATGTTATATAATTCCCTTCCACCTTTCCTTCCCACCCTCCTCCCTTCAGTGATGAACATTATATGTGTACAATTGTGTTTAACATATTTACATATTAGTCATTTTTTTTGTATGAGGAATTAAGACTTAGGGAAAAGAAAGAAAGCCATGGATTGGGAAGGGAAAATGTAAGATTTTTTTAAAAAAATGAATATATTGTTCATTCAAATTCTGTAGTTTGCTTTTTGGGTTGTTTTGGTTTTTTTCTTCATCTGGATGTGGATGGCTTTGTCCATAACAGGTCTCCTAGGGTTGTCTTGGCTCTCTGAACTGCTGAGAATTGCTGCATTCATCAAAGTTGATCAACTCATAATATTGTTAATGTATACAATGTTCTCTTGGTTCTGCTCCCTTCACTCAGCATCAGTTCCTGTAATTCTTTCCATGTTTCTCTAGAGTTGAACCATTCATGGTTTCTTATAAAACAATAGTATTCCATAACACTCTTTTACCGTAACTTGCTCAGCCATTCCCCAGTTGATGGGCATCCCCTCAAATTCCACTTCTTTGCCACTACAAAAAGAGCTGCTATAAATAATGTAGAATTTATGATTTTTTTCTGAACATTAGGCCTAGTATTATTATTTCTGGGTCAAAGGGTATGATCAGTTTTATTGCTCTTTGTGCAGTTCCATATTACTGTAGAATGGTTTGAGTAATTCACAACTCCAGCAGGGTGCATTAATATCCCAATACTCTCTCACAACCTCTTCATCATTTTTCCTTTTTGTTAACTTAGCAAATCTGATAGGTGTGAAGTGGTACCTCATAGTTGTTTTAATTTGCAATTCTCTAATCAGTAATGATTTGGAGCATTTTTTCATATGATTTTATATAGCTTTAATTTCTTCATTTGAAAACTTTTTTTCATGTCCTTTAACCATTTAACAATTGGGGAATGACTTATAACCCTGTGAATTTATACATTTCTCTATATATTTTGGAAATGAGACCTTTTCAGAATCCCAGGGTGTGAAGATTGTTTCTTGACAGCATTGGTTTTATTAGTGCAAAAACTTTTTAATTTAACATAGTTAAAAGCATCAGTTTTGTAATTTATAATATACTCTATTTCTTGTTCGGTCATAAATTTCTCTCTTTTTCATATCTACCAGAGAATTTCTTAATCTGTTAATCAGTCTATGGTATCACCCTTTATGTTTAAAGCCTGTGTACCTATTTTGACCTTATTTTGATATAGGGTGGGAGACAAGTTTCTATGCCTAGTTTTTACCATACTATTTTCCAGTTTTCCCAACAATTTTTGTTGACTATATCAGAATATCCCAGAAGCTAATGTCCTTAGGCTTCTCAAACACTATATTACCATGGTCATTTACTGCTGTTTCTTTTGAACCTATCCTAATCCACTGATCCATTACTCTGTTTCTTAACCAGTAACAGGTAGTTTTGATGACTGGCACTTTATAGTATAATTTTAGATCTGGTAGAGCAAGGCCACCTTCCTTTACATTTTTTTTTCTTCAATTCCCTTGATATTCTTGAATTTTTGTTGCTCTAGATGAATTTTATTAGGTTTTTTTTTAGCTCAGTAAAATAATTGTTTGGTAGTTTGATTGGTATGGCATTGAATAAGTAGTGTAATATAAGTAGAATTGTCATTTTTATTATATTAGCTCAACCTAACCATGAGCATTTGACATTTTCCCAGCTATTTAGATCTGACTTTTTGTGTATAAAGTGTTTGGTAATTGTGTGCATCTAGTTTCTGGGTTTGTCTTGGGATTTTAAGATTATTTAAGATTATTTCTAGCTCTAATATTCTTCTGTTTTGTTTTTGGTTTTTTGCTTTTTGCAAGGCAAATGGGGTTAAATGACTTGCCCAAGGTCACACAGTCAGGTGATTATTAAGTGTCTGAGGCCAGATTTGAGCTTAGGTCCTCCGAATTCAGGACTGGTGCTCTATCTACTGTGCCACCTAGCCTCCCCTTCTGTGTTTTGAATAGAAACTAGACATTCAAGCCCCTGGCCCTCTGTCTACTAATTTATCCACTCAAGTTAATTAACAGTTTATTCCTTTGTTTTTAAGAATCTAGAAGCTGTTCTTGAGAAGTGCCTGGCTTGTATGAAAGAATGGTATTGCCCTCCAACCCCCATCCTGTCTCAGTCCCAAGAGATCTAACTTCAACTAATATTGTGATGTTCAGTCAGTGTTTTGAGCATGTGAAGCTTTTTTCATGTAGATTTTGAGAGTTAATTTATTTTTCCTATCAGAAATGGTCCTACAGACAGTATGCCATTTGAGTGTCTCATATATCATTTTGCATACTTCAAGTTGATCGTCCCTATTTATAGGCCAACATTGTGGGTTCCTTCTCTGTTATCACCACTAGTTTCATTAGCCTTGGGCAAGAAATTGCCTAAGAAATCACTTTGTACATTAGGGTTTTTTTTTCCCCACTTCTAATATATTGACTTCACAATTGTCTGGTGAAACTTACTAAAAACCAAACCTATCTTTTTATAATGATCCCCTTTCTCTCTTTATATCTAATTTTCAGATAGATCTAGTTCTTACAATAAAAATGTTTTTATATTAAGCTGCTTGTGTAAAATTTAAATTCTGATGTAATAAGCAAGAAAAATCCAATCTGATGTTGTGTTGTTTCTCAAGCTCTTGAGTTTCCATCCTTTACCCATTATGTTGAATTATATTTTTATTCACTATCTTCATTGGGGATAGAAATAGTAAATTGCTTTTTTTAATATTAATTCCCAAAGGCCTAAATCTAGTGAAACTAGGAAATATCTATTGGCCTAGGAAAGGAGGCTAGTCCTGTGACTTTAATCTTGAAATTTGAAAAAACTTGGCCTGGTAAAGGAAGTGTAGTAGAGTAGAAAGAGTCCTGGGCTAAGATCTGGGCATGGCCTTGCCCCCACTTCCCTTTTCTATGCAGTACAGGGTTAGATCAGTCACCTTTCCAGTCCTAACATTCTATGGTACTTTGAGTACTGAAGAGATACGAAATTTCATTTGAAAAGTTTGTTAGAAGCTTGTAAAAAGGTGGTTTGATTGGTGGAAATGTTAAGGACATACTTGTATTCCTTAAAAGGGAGGTCTGGTAGAAGTGCCCATGAGCACACAGTGTACTGGGTTACGGTAGGAGGCAAAGTCTGGACAGGGTTAAAAGAAAGCAGATTTACAGTGTTTAGATCCTTCTGGTATACTTTGTTTTCTTTGTGAAATTTGAAATATTGGGGGTAGAGTGTATGGAATCAGTAGAGTATAACTCTGGTTGTGGGGTATTGCCCTTTCTAACCCGTTGGTTTATTTTTAAAATAAACTCAGTTTTATTCCGAATAATCTTGACAGGAACAGTTTAGGATGTCAGACTCTAGTATTTTTGTTTAATTGTGTAGCATTTGTACTGTTAAATGAACTAATTTTCTCCTTTAAGTAATGTGAAAGGGGATAACCATGAAAGTCAATTACATATTTCTTCACACATTTCAAATTGAAGAAATGTTGGAATTATTTTCCTTAGTTGCAGGAGAATGATTTGTTTCCCAGCGAGAGGTGTTGCGATATTTTGGTGTGTTTATGTAAGGGTGGAAGGTGCAGTCAGAACCAGTCAGCTCTCTTATTTGGAGAGCAAGGTTTGCCAGATTACTGTATTTAATGGAAATTTTGCTGCATACTGCCACATTATTAAATGTGGCCACTAGCACAGCACTCCCATCCTAATTCAATACCATGCAGTTACTCCTTTTCTCTGTTCCATTTGCCTTCGCTTTAAGAGTTAATGACATCTGCAGGTGTGTTCGGATTAGCACTGTAAAGTTTTGTAAAGGCTTTTTCTTTCTTTTGATGTTCAGAAAAGGATGAAAGATAGCCATTGAGCTCAAGGGATTAGGTCTACTACACTTTAAAGACTAAAGGGACCATAAATATTTCACTTCAGATGTAAAGTCTAGAAAAAAATGGTGCTTTATATTGTTGGAATTCAGTCTCCACTTACAAATTTAAATAATCTATACAGAAGCACTTTTCTCACAGAGTCCTCTGAAATCTGAGCAAATTTAATACACCCTATTTTGGAGATATATCTTAATAGTCAATTTTGCTTTTCGCTTACTATATTCCCAGGGTTTTTACTCCTCTGTAAGCAACTGCTTTCCCTTTACTTCTGTTTCTCATGTTTTTTCTTTGCCTTTTTGCAACCTTAGTCCATATAAATGAGTCCATAAAACTCCTACTCTGAGAAAAAAATTAGGGAAAACAATAGAGAAGACCTTTATATCTTGATGAAGACATGGAAGAATTCAGCTCTTTCTTTGGGGTTGGTCAGTAAGGATTTTTTTGTCTTATGAGTCTTCTGAAGATGAGTTGTTAGCTGCTACACAACTGGAATGGGGCAATTTGGATTTTCCTTTTGATAGGTCCAACTCCATTGGCAGGAAATTAAACAATCACTGCCTTTCTTTTATACCATACAAGATGGAAGGATAATTGAAAGGAAAGATGTGAAATACAGTGAGTTCCAAAATGTATCCAAAGACTTTTTGCCCTTGAGATGTGTATGTGGTGCAATGATAGATTAGAGAGAGACAGAGACAGGGACAGAAAGAAAGAGTGTGGAGACAGACAGAGAGATAACAGGACACTTACATAACCTGGAGGGTTTCTGTTGCTCTCCCTGATGGCACATGGTTGATTCTGTTCATTTACTTTGTGACAAATCCAGTTAATTTGGCAAATTTCTCATGAACTATTATGATCAATTACTGGTTAAGTTCATTTTTCCTAAGCATCTTAGTGATAAAGTTTTTTTTAATATTATGCCTGATTGAATGCAAGAACAACTTGGTACTGTTATTAATGTGAAGAAATGACTACAAAAATCATATTACTGATTAGTCCATTTGCTAAGACGAGCCAAAAATTGCCAAGGGAATTAATTTAGAAGCCAATGGCAAGGGGTTTAAGATTAAGGAATTCATAACCTCTTGCTTGCTAATACTGCTCTGATGCTTTGAGAATTAGGGGCCTACTCGGTTACTTCCTTAAGCCTCAACTTCCGATGCCTCATGGAATTATAGGAATGAGCATGTGTAAAGCTTTATCCTAACTCTGGGCCTATAATATTACTTTAAAAGAAAGAAGGGTGCAAAAAGAAACTGTGAAAGGTGTTTGGCAACCAGCAGGATAGGGAGCTCACCAAGCTCTTTGAAGGTCAATTAGCCAGAAAATGTGCTAAAGACTAGGTACTGTGTTGGATTACTGGCCAAAGAATTACCCCCAAGGTCATCAAAGTGGTCCTACTGTCTGAGCAAAGAAAGACAATTATAGATGTTGAGGAGATGCTACAAAAGCTTTAATTAAGGGACTTATTTACACCCCACTAAGTCTTAGAAATTAAATTCTTATTTGTGCTCAGCTATATGGCTTTGGTCTGGGATACCATGTAGTATTTCAACACAGAATACACAGTCTTTCTGAAAACTGTTTAATGTGGGTAAGCCATTTTACTGTAATGGATACCAGGAAAACTGACGATTAAATGCAGCACTGAAATTGGAAGGGAAAAGAAGGCTGTGAGCTAGTTGTCTTTTTTGTAGAGACAAGTTTGAGGGGAATAGTAGGAAAGATGATCTTTTTTTTTTTTTAATCTCTTCATACCCAAGAAATTCTCAGATTCCCATCTAATGGGTAACAAAAAACCTGGACACAAAGAAAACCAGACTTATCTTTATTCTGATATTTGAAATTTTGAAGTTTTATCAATTAGATAATACTATTTTGCTTAGATCGTTAATTGGCAGTTTTATGATACCAATATCTTTTGCTCTCCCTTGAATTTTACAGGGCATGCTTCTTGTATTGTGGTAGGAATTCTTCTCCTAGCTAGCTACTCCCATCTACATATCAGAAGCCTAATCCCATATTGAAAGCATTCTCCCCCACACTTCTATATAAAGTTCAGTTTATGTATGTATCTTGATCTTATTTATTTATTACATTTATTTATTACAATATTAATTAGCCTGCGAGATGTTACCTGGCATTCTTTCTGTTGAATTAATGTTATTTTTCTCACATTCTGAATGATTATTTTCTGGAAATGACTGCTCCATATGTTCCCTTTCTGCTGATGAAGCAAGTCTATTGCCTCTTCTTCTGTGAAATGGTAAATTCCCAGAAAGTTAGGCTTGTCTTTTATTTGGACTATTATAGTATAAAAAAACAATAATGTGGCTGTGTAGGTTGTTTTGACTTTATTTCAGTTTCTGGCATTACATTTCTAGTTTGTATGTTCTAGGCAAAAGGCACCCTTTCTGTTTGCCTTGAGACTTTTTTTCCTTCCTGAGAATAGAAGCAGACCGTTAAAAAGTAATGCTTGTAAGCACATCTCAATTTGTGTGTGTGTGAGAGAGAGAGACAGAGAGACAGCAGAGCACCAACTTTGTTATTTAATTACACACTCAAGTCAACACACTCAAGTCAATAAGAAACCTGTGAGAAGTGTTCAATTCATGGGACTGTCTAAAGGAGCCAGGGAGATAGAAACTTGCAAGAGCCCTCCCAATTCTGTAACTTTATGATTGCACTGCCTAATGTGACTATACACAGACTTCATTTCCCAATTTAGTATGGGCATTTTTTGCTTTGTTGGAAGTTGTCTGCTTTTTAATTTGGCCTTTCATCGAAAGAAGTAACACACCATAATGCTTCATTCATTCATTTAACCAATTAAGTAACATTTGCGTTTTACAACAACCAGCAAGTCTCTCCATAATGAATTCCATGTTCCTTGCTATTTATCTCCTGGTAGAATAGCATTTGCTTTTTATTTTATTTTTCAGTGTGGATTAGCATGCATATATAAATAGGACTCACTGAAGTGTCATTTTTTAACAAATTTAATCACTTTAAGATGAAGTTCATTGAAAGTGTAAAAGATTTTCTGTTTAATAAATCTTATTCAGTTTTAGGAAGAAAAAAATCCATTTTGCATTTCAGATTGCATTGAGTGTTTCAGAAATGCATTTTTCCTCCCATGATTTCCCTAGGACTATTAATTTTCTGTTGCTAAACTAGAAATACCATCTTCCTTTTGGTATAGTTTATGTACAAAGTTGGTTTTTCTACTTGTTTATAGATTTTTGGGTGAGAAAAAGCTCTGGGTTTTCATCATTGTTCTGCCTCCTTTTCTTAAGGTTCAGTTTGCTCATTTGTAAATATGTGTTTGACTAGGTCCTCTCAAAAGTCCCTTTTTGGTTCTGAATCCTATTAACAGGTTTTCTTCTAAACTTAATTTCCCTAATACTAATCTTAGGATTATTATTTGAAAACTTCTATTTTTATTATTTAATAGGTTAAAGGGAAAAATAGTCATTCAGGGTCCTTTATATCCCAGGCATTGTGCTAAGCCCTTTACAAATATTATCTCACTGGTATTTGGTAAAATTTACTCATTGACTAGCAAATGGCAAAATGTAGATTGATGTCTCAGTGCATACTGAGTTCTAAAATTTCATGCCAATAAAGGTTTCTGGTTGGTCACGAACTATTGGCCTGACCCCTTTTTCTAAGGTTGGTGGTTGGAGATGAGACAACATGAGGAAAATTTCTCCCTTTCAGTATAGAGCTAAAGAACAGAATCAGTGATGACAAATTCCCCAAATATGATTAGTTATCTACTGATTGTAGACTGTTCTGGTAAGTTTAAAAAAAAAAGGAACTAGTGTTAAAATTCCCAAGAACTTTTCGTTCGGGTGGCCACTATCAATAAGTTGATTTATGAAAACCTAAGCTTTCTTCCTCTTTTTTTTAGGGTAGTAAGTGAGGGAACCCAGACTACTCTGGGATGGGTATTTGCAGTGGCCTCATGGTAGATGTCCCCCTTCCACCCCCAAACTACTCTGAAAGCTCTTTTCCAGACAAGGAATGTTGGTCACGTTCCTGGTAACATGGCATGTAATCAGACATGACAGTTCCCTTCAGTTCCGATGACAGTGTGATTTATGTCTGTAAGGTAAAAAACAGTTAAGTTTTAAACAGTAAAGACAGTAGAGAAAAACCTATTTCAAAATCTCTAATGTTTTCAAGATAAGGATTCTTCACTTTTCCCTTTTCTTTTTTCTGGCACAGTTATGCCACCAAGAAAAATAGAATTTTTTTGGATATAATTAACCAACTGATTTCTTTGTTTTTTGAGTAAGAAATAGCTACTGTCTTCCTGTCAAAACCTACCCCTCTTTGAGATGTTTTTGAGCTATCTTTCGACTATAGTCCTCTATCTATTTTCTATCCCCTCTTCATTCTTTCCAGAGTTCCATTGAACTGAAACTTGGATCTCTGATTTTCTTATCCCATTTTCTTTCTCTCTGTTCCTTACAGGGGCTGCTGGGTGAAATCAAAATCACTGCTTTTTTTTTTTAATACTAGAATGTGTCAGAGAAACACATCTTCTTGGGGTCAATAACAAAAAGAAAAATAGCTTTTGAAAACAGCGAATACATATTCTTGGTGTTAAATATGTTCTCAGTGTCTAATGTCTAATGACATTTTTGCCTAGAGAAACATTGATTTTTCTCTCCCTCTGTTTTTTAGGCTCTGCTTTCTTCCCCGGACGATGTGCTGAGATCTTTGCAAAGGGTCAGAGTGTCGGGAAACTTGGAGTCCTTCATCCTGATGTGATTACCAAATTTGAACTGACCATGCCGTGCTCTGCTCTAGAAATCAATGTTGAACCCTTTCTGTGAAAATAGGGCTGGCTGGTGTGAGCCTCCCTGAAAGGCTCCCCTTTGTCTTGCCCTGGTGTCCTTTAGTCCTCCATAGGGAACATCCATTTGTGCTTTAATGTTTAATAAAGTAGAACAATATTGTCTGGCTCCATGAGTAAATATCTTCCTTCTACTGCAATTAAGGCAGCTTGTGCAATATAAGAATGTGGTATCCGGGGTAGCTCGGCCATCAGTGTGTAAAGTTTCATTGTTGGGTAAAAGCCCAGCATGTTACCAGAGAAATGGAATAACAGAGTGCACCATCAGTCCTGAAAATCAAAAATGTTCCGCAGACATCAGAGCCTCACACTGTAACTGATTACTTCTGCGTAACAGGAATCTCCTTTTCTTATTGCATGAACAAGATAATTGATTAGAGCAAATGTTGAACGAATGTGAGCATAACTAAGGGGCTTAGTTTGTGTTTTGTCCATTTGTCATGTGCTCCTCATTGGGAAAAAAATAAAGCATCCTCATTTTCTGAAGACCTTGAGTCTTAGGTAATCAAGAATTCTATCTAGATTTTCTTCTCATTTATTGTGATAATTAATGCCTTTGAAGTAATTGTGAAGTAAAAAAACTGTTAGAAACATTTATTTTTGCATAGTATATTGTATCAAAGGTTTGGTGAACCCATCAGGTTGGACATATCTGCCCTTGCAACACCAAAGCCTTTCTTTGCTGGAAGGGTTCAACATGGAGAAGTTTTAAATGAGTGCCTTTAAATATTACAGAACATTTGAAAATTGTTCCCCTGCCCTTCTAGGTAGATTTAGGCTTATAACCAGTTGAGAGAGTATGAAATACATTTACTTGAAGTCAGGTATCTAATTAAGTATTTGACACTTCCCTCTTTCCAGGGCAGGAATTAACCCTTGGCTCCTTCAACTCAGAAATAGCATCTACCTTTTCCCCATGCCTCTCCCCTTCTCTTATTCCTCAATGTGATTTTTACTCTTGGATTCAAGTTCATATTGGGTGTGAACTCTGCATCTCCTTAGTGAAGGGGTAAATGCCTCTCTTGGGGAGTCATACCTCCCCTAATTGCCATGAAACACACATAGAAAACATAGAAGTCATAAGAGACACCTTCAAAAGAAGCATCCTGAAAAGGTAAGAATATAGTTTGTGTTTCCAAAGACTCCACTGAACCCAGAATGGAGAACAGAACCAACCTGCCCAATCCAGGAGTAAGTATGGTAAACTTAGCAAGACACGTAAATGGACAACAGCACACACTCCTAACTGCTTGAGGCAAGAATGCAAGGCTGAAGCTGATGTCTTAGCAGTGCCCAATACCATAGAAACTACTTCTTGAATGTTTATTGATTAATTTATCTGTCCCACTTCGAAAAGAAAATAGTCTTGTAGCATAAAGTTGCGGTCATTGAGCCCTGTCTTCTAACTCCAGTAAGTTTTTAATTCTGCAATTTGCAGTATTAATTGTGCTAATTTAACTAAAAGATGGGGCACCAGGCCTGGAGTCAGAAAAATAGGTGTTCAAATTTAGTTTCAGATACTACCTGTTGACCTTTGGCAAGTCATTTAAATCTTTTTTACCTTCGTTTTCTCATCTGTAAATTGAGCTGGAGAAATACTCTAGTATTTTCATCATGAAAACCCTGAATTGGGTCATGAAGACAGAAACCAATGAGCAGCAACAAACAAATTAAAATACTAGTTGTCAAATAATATCACAAAGGGTAGTGTATAGTATGGACTCAGAAATCTAGAGTCAGAGGACCCAGATTTACATCTTAACTTTGTAACTTTTGTAACCTTGGGCTTAATCTTAAGTCCAAGACTTAGTCTGCCTGGACTTTGATCAGCTCATTTGTAAAATGAGGAATGGACGCCTTTCAGCTCTAAACTTAATGATACAGAAACAAGAATATGAAAGTGGCCACATGCTATTGAAGTGGCTGAGATGCCACCTACAATAAGACAGGTTTTCTAGTATTAAGATCACCATATTAGTTACTGGTCATCATCTCACTTTATTCATGTTTAGAAAACAGTATCTAGTGAAGATGATCTTTAGTGTCTAGCCTAGCATGCAAGAGGGAAGGTCACAATATCCATATGGACAATTTTCTTCAGTACTTCACAAAGGATGTAGGAGAAAAACAGCATCAATACATCCAAACAAGATGTGAAGAGAGTCTTGAACTCTGATCTCTATAGATCTCCATCATATCTCTGGAGGCTTAGTGTGAAATTTCTGATTGGGCAGTAAGGCACTTCACTATTGAAAGCTACTTTTTCAGAGTAGGTAAGTAAAGAAACAAAATCATATACCCTTTGAGTGAAGTGCCCCCAAGGGAAATTAGAACCTCAACTTCGAATCAGCCTGGTACATTGGAAAGAGCACCTGGGTTCATCACTTCGGGAAAGTCACCTTTTGGGGGAATTTTATCTTTCTCATCTGTAATGTGAGACTGGACACAATGGTTTCTATGGTCACTTTCAGCTCTAAGAGTACGAACATAAGAAAAAGATGACTAAAAGTGTGTTTTTGTTCAAACTCTTGACATCACTCAAATGACTAATTGTTTAACTCTTTAATGAGAGTAGGGGAATAAGATAATTAGGAATTTTCTACTATTTTATTAAGCATGTATTATGTGTGCCAGCCACTGTATTAACATTTTTAAAATATCATTTGATCCTTATAACAATCTTGGAGCTGGTATATTGCCAGTATGATTCCCATTTTACAAATGAGGCAGAAAGGCTAAATGATTTACCCAATGACACACAGCTAATACTTTTCTTGATAAGGTGTAGATATTTATTGTTGAGGTTATGGGGCTTACTAGTTACAAAGGAATTGAAGGCTCTGCTCCCCTGGTTTATTTATGTAATGTCTCTTCCTAGACCTCTGCAGGTATTTATACCTGGTCATATATGAAAGGTCATGTATGCATCCGACCTGTTATCATCTTAGTGCCCTCAGATGGATATAGCCATCAGTGAGCAAAAATGCCCTGGATTATTAAAGCATTAGACAAATAGGAAATCCTCACAGGTACTTATACCTGGTCATATATGGAAGGTCATGTATGCATCCGACCTGTTATCACCTTAGTGCCCTCAGATGGATATAGCCATCAGTGAGCAAAAATGCCCTGGATTATTAAAGCATTAGACAAATAGGAAACCCTCACAGGTACTTATACCTGGTCATATATGGAAGGTCATGTATGCATCCGACCTGTTATCACCTTAGTGCCCTCAGATGGATATAGCCATCAGTGAGCAAAAATGCCCCGGATTATTAAAGCATTAGACAAATAGGAAATCCTCACAGGTACTTATACCTGGTCATATATGGAAGGTCATGTATGCATCCGACCTGTTATCACCTTAGTGCTCTCAGATGGATATAGCCATCAGTGAGCAAAAATGCCCCGGATTATTAAAGCATTAGACAAATAGGAAATCCTCACAGGTACTTATACCTGGTCATATATGGAAGGTCATGTATGCATCTGACCTGTTATCACCTTAGTGCCCTCAGATGGATATAGCCATCAGTGAGCAAAAATGCCCTGGATTATTAAAGCATTAGACAAATAGGAAGTCCTCACACTAATCTCTAAAGATCTCAAATCATTTTATGGATGAAAATCTCAAGAGGAAGTAGAAAATATTAGCCATTCCCTAATTGCTAAATGGTCAAAAGATTCCAAATGAAGAAATTAAAACCATTGACAGTCAATACTCCAAATCATTAAAAATTAATTATTAGTCTTTATATAAGGTTTTAGGGTTTGCAAAGCACTTTTAAAATATCTTATTCTCACAACAACCCTGGTAGGGAGGGGTTTTCCATTTTACAGTTGAGGAAACAGGTAAAGTGACAGCTAATGTATCAGACTTAATTTTTATTCACATCTTCCTGATTCCCATGTTCAGATTCCAACTGCTTCACCTAGCAGGCTCATTGAAGGAGTGCAAATCAAAGCAACTCTAAGGTTACATACCTCTTACACTCAGTAGCTTGGCAAAGATAACAAAAGAGGAAAATGACTGGTTGAAGGGGATTTGGGTAAATAGAGCACTACTGATGGAGCTGTGAAATGATCCAGCCATTCTTGAAAACAATTTGAAAGTGCCCCAAAGTCAGGTGCAGGTAGGTGGTACAGTGAATAGAGTACCAGCCCTGGAGTCAGGAGGACCAGAGTTCAAATCTGGTCTTAGACACAATAATTATCCAGTTGTGTGACCTTGGCAAGTCACTTAACCCTATTGCCTTGAATAAATACATTTTTTTAAAAAAGAAAAGAAAATGACCCAAAGCCACTCAAATGTGCATCCCTTTGATGCAGCCATACCACCAGTATACATACTCACCATAAAAAAAATTAAAAAAAATTTTTTAATTAAAAAAAAGGCAGGGTTAATGACACCATGTATACCAAAAAAAAAAACCAAACCCCAAAACAAACACACAGTGATAGTAATTCTTTGTAGAGGCAAACAAGTAGAAATTAAGGGGATGCCCGTAATTGGGAAGCAAAATAACAGCACATGAATGTAATGAGGAAGATATTTCAGAGAAACTTGGAAAAGCTTTTATGAACTGATGAAATTCTTAAAAACTCATAAATGCATGACTACAATTTCAGAGGACTCATGATGAAACATGTTGCCTATTTCCTGACAGATTCATAATGAACAAGAAGATATCTTTTAAGATATGGTCAATCTGAGAAATATGTTTTGATTGCATATTTGTTGCAAGAGGCTCCCCCTTCCTTTTTTTTTTTAATGGAAGATGGAGTGAAAAGAAATAAATGCTAATTAATTGAAAAAAATCTAACTTGGAAAAAAGTAGTGGCTTACCTGTAAAATAACTTAATGGCAGTCACAATAAGCCATCTATAGAATGAAAGCCAGCCATAGGCTCTACTAGAAAGCGGTTCCTTAATAGGACTTAGTCATCTCCATTTGTACATGAAGCGGTGAGTGATTAAGTGGGTTGAATGCCAAAGTCTTTGGCATTCATATCAAAATTGAAGGGTGTTGAGCTTACTGCTATGACTACTTATGGGAACAATGCCCTGAGGCACATGATCACAGTTAGGGTTGAGAATAACTGCCTTCGATGAGAAAAGGTAGGAGAAAGCCAAGTTACTTTGAGCTTCTCTCATTGAATCAATAACCAGGAACTAAAGTAAAATGACCCAAATTGCCTTGATTTCTGGTGAAGTGTGTCATGTTTCAGATTCATATTTTGCTTAGGCAGAAGTGATCATCTAAAAAACTTTGATCAAAAAATTTTTTTAAAAATAAATAAGCTTGATCAATGAAACTGTCTAGACATATTTCTTAAGAACTTACTTATATGGCAGACATTCTACGAGACAAAGGCAAAAAGGAAAGTCCTTGGTCCAAGAGACTTAACATTCTATTGCTGGAAATGGTATCTCAGAAGGGAAGCTCAGCAAGATCATGCCTGCTCATAGCATTGTTGTTTTATCTTCTATTTGCATAAGGTGTGCACAAAAGAAATCCAGTTTTTTTATCTCTAGCAGATGAGTTTTAAACTTTACTTTGACTTGCTTTAAGGAAGTCAGGAATATAAGATTTTGCCTCTTGTTTTTAAAAATCTGAAAAAATATCCTTCTTTTACTCCTCCCCAAAAGTCAGCCAGAGTTGTCAGAAAGGCTGACATAGGACATCAGCGGTATTGAGATCTTTGAGCTTACCAAACATGGAGAGCTAACGGTTTTAAGCATTCAGTGCCTGTTTGATGCAATGCCTTTAACTTTGGAAAGATCTCCCATGCCTAGCACCATAACTTTGTTTCTTAATGAATGAAAATGGGGCTATAAATATATCACACAAATAAGCCCTGGCTCAGGGACAAATGGAAATCGATATGTGAAATCATCCAAATACTTTGGTACTTACAGACAAACACAAGACAATCAGAATTGCACAGGGTCAATTGGACAAAGTTTTATGAACACGGTGACCTTTGTGTGGGGAGAAAAAGAGGATGCAGAGTGACAGCTATGAGGAAGGGTATTTTGAGAATGGAAGAATGAAAAAGGCTCAGAATTCAGACTAGTAATATCAATCAAATACATCCCTTGTGCAAAGCCCTGGGAATGATATTGGGAATAGAGACAGAACTGACATCATTTCTGCTATTAAGGAGTTTAAATTCTCTTTGGAGGTAGATAGATTAGATATACATGGATTCACAAGATAAGGAAAGTTAGGGAGAAAGTAGAAATCTAGACAATGTGTCCTAGCTATATTTGAAGTGGGAGAGATCTCTTTGAGCTGAGAGTAGAAGGGCATTAAGGAAAGGCAAACCTGAAGTTATCGTTGAAGGAAGATGAGGCTTTTGAAAGATGGTGGTGAGGAAGAAGTATATTCTAAATATAAGAGAGGGTGTATATGTATGTATGTATGTATGCCTGAGATGTGTCCTTATGTTCAGATAACAGGTATTATGTAGATCAATTTGGCTGGAATACTGTGAAATACGGATGGAGAGGTAGATTGAAGCCAAATTTAGCAAGGCTAAAAAGTGTTTACATTTTCCTCTAGAGGTAGTAGAGAGAAACTGGAAGTTAGAAAGAAACATATATGGGGAGGGAAAGAACATTTATATGACTGGAGATTTGTTATGGGAAACAACTTAAATGAAGAAGTTCACTGGTGAAATGTCTTGAAGGCTTCTTTGAATTCAGTTTTGGAGCAGAGAGAAATCTGAGTAGATCAACTTTATGAAAAGTGTTAGGAAGATTTGTTCCACCAACTCTAAGTAGGGTGAAATAGAGAGGGCAGTCACTGGACAAAGAGAAGTTGGTGTGAGGTCAGTAGAATGGCAAGTAGAAATGGGAAGAGAAGTGCAGATTCAAGAGACAGCCAAGAATTAGGGTGAGGTGGAATAATGGATATTTGGGGCAGGAAGTTAAAAAATTATTTTTAAAATTATTTTATTTTATTTTTTTAAATAATTTTTAAAAAAAAAAAAACCTTCCAAAAGGGGAAGGAAATGGGAGAGCAATATTCCCATTGATGGAGAAACTCAGAAAATTTATCTATAGTAAGTAATGGCTGTATTAATTCACCTTGCTATCATGTTTTAAAGTTGGCAAGAGAAGAACAACCTTCACTTTTCAAGATGCTAAATTTTAGCTAATGAGCTTCTATAAAAAACTCCAAGGTCTCAATGATAAAATGTTTACTAATTAGTAGGTGCTGGTTTCATTGTGGTTTTCTTAGGCTTAAGTAGAAATTAGTGATACTTATACATGATCCCCTTCAAATTGTATTTTGATGTTCTTTTTGCTTAAGCAAGCTTTTGTATAGGCAAGTTTTTGTATACTGATCATGGCATAACTTCCCCATGTTCTTTCTCTATCACAAAGAGATACATTATGATAATATTATAATAATATAGCTTAATATTATTTCCTCTTTTTCTCTGAGATGGAGAACTACCCAAGTAAGCCCTCATATCTGAAGACCACTATCATTAATCTTCTATTTGCCAGACTGAGTAATTCTAAAGACCATGACTTTTCTTGCCAAATCTTACTTTTGAAAGATTTTACCACCTCTGTGACTTTTCTCTGAACCTTCCTCAAGTTTTCAGTGTACCCCCTTTATGACATATATGAAGTCCAAAATTATTAATAGGTCCTAATTAAAGATTTTTATTGGTAAAGATTTTACGAGTCTTCATGTGGAATTTTAATTTATCCTTCTAGATCAGCAAAGATCTTTCTATCTATTTCAAGATGGATTTCCTAAATATACATTAGGGAAGTACAGAGTCTAATGAGAAGTTCCTCCCCTGTTGGATTGTTTTCAATGGTTGCATTGACACCAAAGTATTAAAGATAGAAGTGAACAGAATTTTTAAATGGAATAAAAGCTAATGTAAACATGCACTACTATTGTGGGTCTTTTTCTCAGCAAAACTGAAATAAGATTTGCTAAAAATATTTGCATTTGACTGACTTGTTCTTTTCTAAATGAGTTTATAGAAGTATTCAATTAAAGACAGCTAGACATATCTTCTGACGCTTTCTTCCCCGTCATTGTACTTTATAAAAGGTTCTTGTCTAACTGGTGTCATTTGTCATGGTCAAAGGATCTTAATTATCTCCTGGAGTAGTTGCTTACCCCAACAGTGACTGTCTTGACACTTTCACTCAGGGACTAGTTCTTAGACTCTTGCTAGACTGAGCTTGGCTGTTAGAAGTGAATTAAGAGTTATTAGACACAATTCATAATTTTAGAGGCTGGAAGTGACCTTAAAGACCATTAGTTTCACAGCCCTCCACCTATTTTACAGAAAAAAATCTAAAGCCCCCTTGAGCTTCCTATTCTGACAGAAGAGCAAGGTCAAGCCCAATGGACCTGTGACATGTGATGCAACAGCGTAAGCTCTTGCTTTTCTCTGACAAATCTTTTGGCTTGTCAAGTGTAGAGAAAGGAAATAAAAAACAAATGTGACAATACAAACAATATACTTGGGTACAATTTCCTCATTTGGTTAAAGGCAGGGGTAAGAAAACTACAATCTGATAGCTAAATCCTACCTGCCTTTTTTGCAAAGCTATAGACGACTTTTACATTTTAAAGTATACCAAAGCTTTATCTTAAAGTGGAAAAACCCTTCTTATCTTACCAAAGTAAAAAAAAAAAAAAGGTAAAAAAAACAAACAATGGGCCACCCTCTGGTTGAATTTAGGCAATTGGTGAAGCAATGGATAGAATTCTGAGCCTGCAGGAGGAAAATAAATCCAGCCCTAGACACTACCTGTGTGACTCTGGGCAAGTCTCTTAATTGTTGTGTGCTTCAGTTTCCCCACACTTAGCATTGTGTCTGTAGCAGAGTGCATTTCCTTCCCCATCCCAAACTGGAAGAGAGCTTAGAAGCAATCTAATCCAACCCCTTCATTTTTAAAGATGAAGAAACTAAGGCCCAGTGGCAGCAAGTGATTTGTCCAAGGTTACAAGTAGGAGCTGAACAAGGCAGGACTCAAATTTGGGATCTTCCCCAAATCCAGACTTCTTTCTACCATCCTGTTTCTCCGTATGCCATATTTAATCACCCTGATCACCCTGACTCATTTGCTTTATCTACTCATTTTGTAAACTAGAGAGATGTGCTCTGTTTTAAGAAAATCCACAAGGCATATATTTGAAATGGCTAAACTAGCAGAGAGGTCATTTCCATTAAAAACAGCATCATTTTTAGAAGTGAAAATTTGCCGTAATGGCCTTTTAAGAGAGAGCCCATTCCTCCCTTCCTTGCTGAGCTCTAAGGATAAATTAAAATTCCACATGAAGACTAGTTAAAGCTTTACCAATAAAAGTCTTTAATTAGGACCTATTAATAATTTTGGACTTCATATATGTCATAAAGGGGTACACTGAAAACTTGAGGAAAGTTCAGAGAAAAGTCACAGAGGTGGTAAAATCTTTCAAAAGTAAGATTTGGCAAGAAAAGTCATGGTCTCTAGAATTATTCAGTCTGGCAAACAGAAGATTAATGATAGTGGTCTTCAGATATGAGGGCTTACTTGGGTAGTTCTCCATCTCTTAGAGAAAAAGGAAATGATATTAAGATATAATTATTATAATATTATCTTAATGTATTAATGTAAGATACAATATTATTTGAATTTATATTCAATATAGAGACAAAATTCCTGATAATGTGGATTACTAAATATAGTAGGGCAAAATGCCTGGAATGGTTGACTATTTCTTTCTCCAGCTCTTTTTATGGATGAAGAAACTGAGGAAGAGAGTAAAATAAGTTTGTGGAGTCATTTCCAGAAGTCTTCAGAAACAGGGTGGAGTCTAATCTCTCCTGTTCCTTCTTGGAGACAAAGGGACAGACTAGGCTTGATGTCTTTCAATCATGATTTTATTCTTCGATTCTTGTCAAGCCTTTTTTCTTTCTCCACTCTGCATCCTTTATCACTTCCAAAATGCATGTACACCACTTCTCAGTGGAGCAGAAACACAATAGAGTACATTCTACATAATTTAAAATAATGTTGAGTAAATAATAGGTAGAAACTACTATTGTATATAAGTGGAAAACAAATAAAATATTTATATAATGCAGTAAAAGAATGTGATTAGTCACTGGATGGCCAACAAGTATTTATTAAACACCATGTGCTGGGGATGCAAAGAAAGGTGAAATTCCCTGCCCTCAAAAGTTCCCTTCTAATGATGTCATAAAGTGGATTGAGGGGTGTCCTCAGAGAGCAGCAGGGGTTTGGGTAATGTTTCTTTTTTTTTCCTCCTCTGGCTTTTGCAAGGTAATGGGATTAAGTGAGTTGCCCAAGGTCACACAGCTAATTAAGTATTAAGTGTCTGAGATCAGATTTGAACTCAGATGCTCTTAACTCCAGTGCTGGTATTCTATCTACTGACCACCTAAGCCAATTCCTGGGAAAGGTTTTTGGCAGAAGGTGGGATATGAGCTAAGTCTTGAAGAAGCTGAAAAATTAAGAGGTGAAGGTGAGGGGGCCCAGATTCTAGGAGGGAGGGTAGACACAGATTTGAGATGGACTGTTCAGGTTAGCAATGTAGAATGAATGGAGAGGAATAAAGCATTAAAAGACTGGATAGGTTGAAAGGAATCCTGGTTATGGGTAGCTTTAAATACCAAATGAAGGGTTTGATTCTGAAGGTAATTGAAAGCTATTGGAGTGAGGGGTCTGATTTTCCATGACCCATTTAGGTTTTCCTGGCAAAGATCCTAGCATGGTTTGCATTTCCTTCTCCACTCTTTTTACAGGTGAGGAAACTGAGGCAAACAGAGTTAAATGACATACCCAGGATCTGAGTATCTGAGGCTAGATTGGAACTCAGGAAAAGAGTCTGCCCGACTCCAGGCTCTATCCGTTGTGTTCACTGGAGCCATCATATTGCTGTGTGAACCTGGGCAAGTCTCATTGTTTGCCTCAACTGCTACTACCCAAAACTCTATAGACTGCTGTTTCTAAATCATGTTCTTTGAGGACGAAGGAAAGGAGGTTTGTCTCTCTTCCCTCCTTCCCTCTGGCTTCTCCTGGACTTAATAGTTAAGTGATTATACCTGTAGCCACTGAGACACTCTCAGGATCTTCAGGTGGGATGACCTGAAGAAATTAGAGCCTCAAATGTGTTTTTGTCTCAGCCTCTCTACTCGGCCATTAAAAAACCCCGGCGGAAATCAGTCTAGAGAAATCAAGGAGGCAGAACACAGGCTTTCAAAAACATTTAATATGCAATCAAGGGTCAAACCAGCAAGATTCTTTTCTTTCTTGAAAAAAATACAATTTACATACAACATATAAACAACCAGATGAACATCCTCCAAAGACAGAGGCAAAAGCATGTTGACTTGTAAATACCGCCTGTTCTGGTTATATTTATGGAAGCAGGCCTGTCATTTTTAAATAGAATTCCGGCCCTAAGTTGGCAGGCTGGCAGTTGCTTTGGGGCTCAGTGGGGTGCAGCTTCTCCAGGGACCACTCAAGCGGCCCCTTTGAAGGTCAGATGCCTGCTCTGTCTATTCCCTTCCCAGGACACTGTCTGACTTCAGGACATTGAGTACAAGTGACAAGAAATGACATGTGCTTTAAGATTCTGGGAGGTCCCCAGGAACTGGAAGAGATGGAGTGGAGGGAGCCCCAACTCAGAGAAGAGGGGAGAGGAGATAGCTGGAGAAAACTGTAGAGGGGCGCCTATGGAAAGAGACCTATTTGCAAGGGACATGTGGTTTTCAGGTGCTGCGAAGTATGGCTAAACTTGGCCCGGGTTGGTCCAAATCCAAGCGGGTAAGCCAACTAAGACTCACCAGTAGAGGGCACGCTGCCATCAGAGAGAAAATGGTAGCATTCCAAAGGAAGCCTTAGACTCTCCCCACCCTTTTGTTGTTTTAGAGAAGAGATTAGTTGGAGGGTTTAAAAGGCTCTACCACCCCCCACAACAGATTGGATCAGATGACCTGAGGGGTCCTTTTTAACCCCTTTAGTCTCCAATTCTAGGCAACTGAGAGGTGAGATTAAATAATAAAAAGGAAGGAAGGGAATTGAACTCTTTTTAAAAAGAGAACCCAGGGTCATTATCAAATACAATTTAATAAAATAAATCTTTGGAGCAATCCACTTTTTATAGGGAAAACCATGGCTAACCCTTTGGATTACTGAAAGCCCTCGTCATGTCAAATAAAATATGACTTATTTACTAACCACAATGTACACAAAGCAAATAGTCACTATTAGATTTTTCACATTACAGCAAATATATATAATATAGTGAAAGTGAGAATGTGCATCACTGTGTTTATACACTTTACATTCACTTTATCTTTGTGTTCTAGTAGACCCACAACAGAGTTGAAGCTCCCTGAGATCAGGGACTTTTTTTTCCTGATAACTAACATTTATAGAGCACTTTAAGGTTTGCATAGAATTTGCATATATTATCTCATATCACTTTTGTCTTTGTTTTTCCAATGTCTAGCCCATTTGCCCTTCATGTATTACTTGCTGGAATGAATTTATTGCCATCATTTGCCAAATAATATATTTTGCAGTGGCAAAAAAAACCCCAACCCTAAAAACAAAACAAAAAAATTCACTTTGATAGCAAAATACATATTTACTTTCTACTAATTAGCTTTGGACATTCTCACAAATATAAATAAATATTATCTAATATTGTCTTTTTTTTTTAGCTGAAGAAATTCAGCTGCAAAGAAATCAAGACATACAATGTTAATTAAATGATAGATGCAAGCTAGAAGCACATGAGAATTAGGAGTCCTCTGCTGTATGTTTTTGCTACCAGTTCTATTTCAATATATGGTTGTTAAAATAGTCAAATGGTAACGCATTTGCTCCCTCTCTTCTTAGTTACCAGAAATACATAGAAGAAAAGAAACCCCAAAGAAATACATAGAAGACAATTCCCAGAAAGAAGCTAGCCATTTTCCCTCTCCTTTTTGACTTAAGGAATCAATGCATTCTACAAAACCTGATAGAATGCTCGCCCCCCCCAAAAGATGAGGGTACTCAAATGAGGAAAATGTGATTGTCAATTTTCAGAGTAATAAAGTGTTTTATGGTAAATTTAAATAAGACTGGAATTTGAATATAGGTTATATCCCTAAGTGGATTTTTTTAAAGAAAAAAATTTCACAGGTTAATATAAACAATGAAAAATAACGTTATTAAAGACTTTACTCAGGTTTTCTAGCCTGAGTTTGGGAATAAAGGCTGCTCAGTGCCTAGATCACTAACCTCCTGCAGCAGGAGGATTTTCTCAGTTTTTTTGAATTTAATATTCTATTTTTCCCAATTATATGTTTAAAACACAATTTTAACATTTTTTGCAAGTTTTGAATTCCAAATTCTCTCCTTCCCTCTCTCTCCCTTCTCCCTTATCCCCACTGAGAAGGCAAATCATTTGACATAGATTATACATGTGTAGTCAAGATTGTCTAAATGTAAAAATCAAAAATCATTCTGGGGGCAGCTAGGTGACACATTGGATAAAGCACCAGCCCTGAAATCAGGAGGACCTGAATTCAAATCCAGCCCCAGACACTTAATTGCCCAGCTGTGTGAGCAAGTCAACCCCATTAAACAAAACCACCCAAGATTGTCCAAATATTTAAATAGCATTGAGAAATGGGTACATTACACTGGGCTAGGCTGGATGAAAACTCATGGGAAGGAGAATGGGATCTAGGGACAGATATTATAAACCCTACAAACCAGGCATTTCCTCATTTAAAAAAACCCTATATCATAAATATACCAGGCATATTATACATAAAATATGTATATAGGTATGTATGTTTGCATGCGATCATGGATCCAGAATTGGAAAGGACCCCAGAACACATCTAGTCCAAATCCCTTATTTTAGAGAAACAAAGGCTCAGGGATTACACAGGTACCATAGGAACCAGAGGCAGGATTAAAATCTGGATACTCCAACTCTATAGCCAGTGTTTCTTCTATTGTACACCCTCCTTGACCCCCCTCCCCCCATCCATGCAACAGCATGCATTTTTTTTAAAGACATAAATATTTTTTTAATTGAGCCAATTTTATCTCCTTTTCAAGAGCTAAGGAACTTCTAGCAGGGAGAACAGGATTTTTGTTTGTTGTTTATTTGGTGATTTTTCCCTAATAACATTTTTTAAGGTTATGTGTTGCTTTTCTACAAAATGTAAAGGTCATCTTTCACACATTGTCCTGAAAGTAGTCCTGAGAGAGGGGGAAAAAGGTGAAGAAAGAAGCAGGGTATTAATCCCAGTTATTTAATGAATGAGTGATCTCACCTGGACTAGAGATTCTGTCCAATGGTAGCCAAGCTTCTGCTCCATGCATAAATATATTTAAAGCTACATTTTGTTAATTTGAAGGAACAACTAGTCAATCACATTCAATCAACTGTAGGGTTATGCTCTGGAATTCTTTGAAAGAAAATATGTAAAGATAGATGCCCAAACCCTATTTCAAAATGGAATCTCAAGGATTAAAGGGAATCATAATGTATGGAGTCATAATATATGGAGACAAAAGCCTGTCATATAGCTGTGCTCTTATGACTAGATATGGATCTTAGCAAAGACTTCACACCCTGCCACAGATTTAATTTCTTCCAAATCTGGTTTAATCGTGGTGATCTTGGCACTCACTTTGAGAAAAGCCATATGAGGCTATTATAATTTCTTTGTCCACTTTGTCCACAGAGTGCCTTTGGGTGGAACATCACCATTTCATTCTAGCCAGACTTCCTATTCTAGTAGAAGAATCCAGTTTGATGTTTCTGGAAGTCACAAGGGCTAAAGGCTTAGACTTCCCCACTTCCAGATAACTTTTCCAGGAGCTAAACAAGACTTATATAATCTTTCCTAACTTATGAAATAGTATATTGTACCAAATCTAGGTCATAAGATCATTTTTTTCTGAAAAACAACAAAAGGATTTTAAAGAGAATAAAGTAAGGTTACAGTCTATATATTCTAAGTTTAACTTTGGAAATAATCTATAATGGAACTTCTGAGCTGGAAATTCTGACAGGAATTATTTTTCCACATGCTTTATCATCATCTATTTTTATCATTAGCCAGCTAAGAAAGGCACATGGCATTCAGATTTTTTTTTTGCTTTTGTTTTCTTGGGCATGGTGGACATCATAAAAGAAAGAAGAGGCTGTCAAGGCTGGCACCAGAGGTGGTGGTGGTGGCAATGGGGATCACGGTGGCAAGGATAATGACTGACAGGTGTTCTCCATTGAATGGACTTTCTGGGACTTCCTTGTCTCTATGGAGTCTCTTTCAAGTGTATATTGCTCAAAGTAATCCCAAAAACTGGTGAAGCATTGGCACAAATACCGTAGCACAGATACCAACTGAAGAGTATGTTACAAACTTATACGGTACTTCAATTTCCAGCCTTTGTCTGGCTTCTTTATTCCTGGTGACCACCTTGAACCAAGAGTAAAGTACTTGGAGTGAAAGATTTTGCATCAGTTGACGAACCAAGAAAACGAACACAATTCCAACCATAAATCTGGTTAGTCCCAAGACTAACGTTTTGGTTGTGAGTAGTGGGAGGCTTTGTATGGCAGACTCTGTGGGTTCAGATACTAATTTGAAAAAAGGACTGATCCAGAATCCAATAGTTCCTCCAGCTCCAGCCGCTAGAACTGTGGTGGTGTCTGCTCTGGTAGGTGTATAGCAATCTGATACTGGGTAGTTGTAACATAAGAAGAAAGGCACTACAAGAATACATATAGGGAAGAGCAGACTGGCAGACTCCAGGTGATCAATGAGGTTCCATGCTGGGTAAGTGACAGCAATGAACAATCCACTGATCAGAATGCCACCAATCACATCCTAAAGTAAATATGAAAATAAAAATAGAAGCAAATTAGTAGGCATGTGTAATATAGGTAAATTCTGATGTGCTTATTTTTCTGTCTCCTCATATAATTTAGGGACAGGATAACGTCCTAATGAGTTTAATTCAAGAATAGTATAAAACACATAGAAAAGAAGTTGTGTGATTTCATCCTTACATTCACTTCAAATCCTGAAGTCATTCTAGGTGGTGTAAGTGATTATACATTGAGGTTTAAAGCTTATGTTTGCTTTATTAGTAATAAGGTTACACACATCATGGCAAGTCTGGAAACACATTTGGCAAATATTGGATCTCAAAAACAGGCACTAACCATCTGATTTCACAAATTATAGAAAAAGTGATTAAGGAACTATTCAGGAAGTGAGAAGAGAGTCCAACTCAGAGTTCCCCAATGATTTAAATTTAATGAATGGGGTTATTCTTAGAGGTTTACTTAATCGGTCTCCAAGCCAACCGCCTCTACCACATTTCTTGTCTCTATTAGTGACTTCTACCATGAGCCTTACTGCCATAGGTTATCACCACTTCAAGGCAATTAAAAATCAATCCTTATCAGAAAAAACTAGCCAATAGTTTGACATCCATTACCAAATAGAATATTTTTTGCTTTGACCATCTTTTTTATCTCTATCTTGCCTCAGAACATATAGTTACACACACTTAATATACTAATTCTTTGTACTTCCATTTTACACTGACTTAACAAGTCTATTATTTATCTCTTATGTATTCCTTAGCATACTACTCATTGGTAAGTTTCCTAATTGGTCTCTGTCTCTCTTTTCTCTCCTTTGTCTTCTCTCTTTCACATTATCTCCTCTTTCCCTTAGAATAGGAGTTATTAACCATTTTATGTCATGGGTCTCTTTGTATTATAAAGAAAACCAATTATTGTGAAATTAAGGTTAAGAATTCCTGCATTATACCACTACTGGGTCTATACCCTGAAGAGATGATGAAAAAGGGTAAAAACATCACTTGTACAAAAATATTCATAGCAGCTCTGTTTGTTTGGGGAATGGCTTAGCAAACTGTGGTATATATATGTCATGGAACACTATTGCTCTATTAGAAACCAGGAGGGATGGGAATTCAAGGAAGCATGGAGGGATTTGCATGAACTGATGCTGAGTGAGATGAGCAGAACCAGAAAAACATTGTACACCCTAAAAAGCAACATAGGGGGCGAAGATCAATCTTGATGGACTTGCTCATTCCATCAGTGCAACCATCAGGGACAATTTGGGGCTGTCTGCAATGGAGAATACCATCTGTATCCAGGGAAAGAACTGTGGAGTTTGAACAAAGACCAAGGACTATTACCTTTAATTTAGAAAAAATGCCCCGATATCTTATTGACTGAGCTTGTTATCTCTTATAATTTATGTTTCTTCCTTAAGGATATGATTTCTCTCTTATCACATTCAATTTAGATCAGTGTCTACCATGGAAATAATGAAAAGACTGGCAAATTGCTTTCTGTGGGGGGTGGGGGAAGGGAAGTAAGATTAGGGGAAAAATTGTAAAACTCAAAATAAATAAAATCTTTAAAATTAAAAAAAAAGAATTCCTGCATTAAAGTAGCTCTATTCCTTCAAATTCTTCAGTCTTCATTCATTCTCTCCTTCGTTCTCCTGACTCAGAGGAAGAGTGCCTTCTGCTCATCTCCAAAGCTAAATCCTTTCTTTATCTGTGGCATTTTCTTAATTCGTAGCCTTCCCAATCTCTCCACAGCTTTTGACATTATTGACAACCTCCCTCACTTGATCGTCTCTCCTTTGGCTCTTATACTATTCTCTCCTACTTCTTCTACCTGTCTGACTGTTCCTCAGTCATGTTTTCTGTGTTTCATTCATATACCGCTCCATAATTAGGTGACCCTTACTCCTGGTCCTTCTCTCTCTAAACCTTCTCTCTTCCTAATGTCATTGACTTCCATGAGTTCAATGGTCAAACTTTGCAGGTGAGTTCCAAACCT
This sequence comes from Macrotis lagotis, assembly GCF_037893015.1. Taxonomy (NCBI): domain Eukaryota; kingdom Metazoa; phylum Chordata; class Mammalia; order Peramelemorphia; family Peramelidae; genus Macrotis; species Macrotis lagotis. The sequence continues at coordinate 64,201,555 of NC_133663.1, forward strand.
ATACATCCAGCTCTAATTTCTTGCAGCAAACCAGGCCTTTATTACCAATTAATTACCTGCTGGATATCTCAGACTGGATGACCCTAGGCACCTCAAACGTACCATGCACCTCAAACTTACCATGTCCAAAATGAAACTCATTTTCTTTCACCCATAAACTCATCCAATCCAAATCTCCCTACTTCTATGAAGGGTGACACCATCTTTTCACTCACTCAGTCTTTTTTTTTTGCAAGGCAAATGGGGTTAAGTGGCTTGCCCAAGGCCATACAGCTAGGTAATTATTAAGTGTCTGAGACCGGATTTGAACCCAGGTACTCCTGACTCCAGGGCCAGTGCTTTATCCACTGCTCCACCTAGCTGCCCCTCACTCACTCAGTCTTGCAAACTCAAAGTCATCTTTGACTTTTTTCCTCATCTCCCATATCTGCTCATTGATCATTTCATTAATTCTGCCTCCATAAAATCTCTTGCATCTCTTCCTTTCTCTCTACTCACATGGTCCTCATCATTTTTCACCTAGACTGGATTATAATAGCCTCTGAGTTGGTCTCCATCTATTCAGCCTTTACCCATTTCAACCCATCATGTTTTTAAGTCATAGGTCTCACCATAGAACTACCTGTTAAAAAATTCTTCCATAGATAATAATCCTTTTTTCCATTATGCATGAATCATTGAGAAAAATTTAATAGTAATGACTCCTTATGTAATAAGAGTACAAGTGAGCTTTACAGTGTAGTTTCAAGGGTATGTATGTGTATAGAAAGATAGAAACAGACAATTATATATATATATATACATATATATATATATATATATATATAGGTGTGTGTATACACACATACAAACACACATATACACATATGCACTAAAACAATAAAACTACGGTTCAGCTATGGAAGATTCAGGATGTCAGAGTCCTGGGAGACTTGCATTAGAACTTGTTAAAGGGATATAAGGGGAATGGAAATAGTATGGAAAATGAGAGACATGGAAGCAAACTGAGAATCAGTTTGATTGTAGTTGAATCAGGGAGTCAGAAGGAAGATGCAATGCTGCCATATTGGCCTGACTACTACAGCCTTCAGCTCTAGAGTTATCTTCCATTTATTCCATATACATCTTGATTAGAATAGCATATGGACATTAAAGAGGAAGCTCTTTGAGGGCAGAGACTGTTAATGCATTTCTTTATATCCCTGGTTCTTAACATCATATCTGGCACAAAGTAAGAGCTTAATGAATATATATATATATATATATTTTTTTTTTAGGATTTTGCAAGGCAAATGGGGTTAAGTGGCTTGCCCAAGGCCACACACAATTATTAAGTGTCTGAGACCGGATTTGAACCCAGGTACTCCTGACTCCAGGGCTGGTGCTTTATCCACTGCGCCACCTAGCCGGCCCTTAATGAATATTTCTTGACTGGCTGTCCTTGAATCTAGGAGTCTAGCAAATCTAGCAAAGCTACCTTCTGGTAGCCAGGTGATACAGTGGATCTGCAGTCAAAAAAGAGTTTGAGTCTAAATCTAGCCTCAGATATGTATTAGATGTATGACCTTGGACAAGTCACAACCTCTGCCTCAGTTTCCTCATCTGTAAAATAGAGATAATAGTACCTATCAGAAGGGTTGTTGTGAAGATCAAGTGAGATACTATTTATAAAATGCCTTGAAAACTTTAAAATACTATAAAATGAAAGCTATTATTACTAATAATTTTAACTCATCATCTTCCAACTTGCCCCTAGAAAATTCTATAGAATTTCATGAGAGAAAGGGGACTACTCATAGGTAATAGTTTCTTAATTGGTCTCTCTGTCCCTGTCTGTCTCTCTCTCTCTCTCCTTAGTCTTCTCTCTCTCTTACATTATCTACCCTTTCCCTTAGAATAGGGGTTATTAACCATTTTATGTCATGGGTCTAAGCTTTTACCACTGGAATGTAAATTCTGAAGTAACAATTCATACAAATCTTCCCATATTTCTCCTAATCCATCTTATATATAATTTCTTATACCAAAATAATTTCTCTTTGCATTCTCCTATCACAATTTTTTCCTCTCCTAATTTAGATTCTGTTTTAGTGGGAACTAGCCAGCATGTTGAATAGAAAACACTGGACTTGGATCAGGAAGACCTGAGTTCAAATCTAGCCCCCAAACAATTAACTGAATGACTTTGGAAAAGACAATCTTTGTCTGCTTGAATGTTTTCATTTATGAAATGGGGGCCAATAGTAGCAATGACCTCCCATAGTTTTTGTTAGGATCAAATGAGATATATATTTATATATCAAATGCCTGACCCTTAGTAGCTGCTTAAATCAATCCTTCCTTCTTTTCTCCCTCCCTCCCCTCCCATCCTTTGCTTCTAGAAAGATCTTTGTATTTATGGGTCCTTTCCTTCAATCCCTAGCTTCCTGTGCCATGATCTCAGCCATGAAAAAAATGGAAGATCTTCGAGGGTGGAGACTGTTTCACTCCTGTCTCTGTATCCAATGTCAAATACATAGAAAGTACTTACTTAGTAAATGCTCATTTCATTGCCAGATAATATATATTTCTTATAATAAAGAGTTTCTAATTGGAGGGCTGGTAGTAATAGCTATGCCACCCCCACCCTGGCCAATAACACCAACAGAGCACTTTTAAAAGTGCACAGGAAAAAAAAAACAGTATAGACATAAAGAACATAGGCAAATAAAACAATTAATTAAATTTGACAGGTTAAATTAAATTTAACATATTTCTTTAAAATTATGGAATAGTAGTTTCTATACAAGCACAAAGAATTTGTTGAAATTGTTAAATTTACAATGAAAAAGAAAAATAAATTTTAAATTTATTATGCTGTGAGTTTAGTGAGGGACATAGTTTCTAATTTCCTCAGAGCCTATAAAGGGTGTTCACCTACTGAGTAAAAAGACAAGTTATCTCATTATTTGCATGATTTTAATATTATAATTAAATATTTTTGCTTTTGGAATTGTTTCCTATAGATAATAGAATTGTGTAAATAGAGAGAATATTACATTGGGAGTAGGCTGGACTATGATGATCAGAGGTGATAACCTAAATAAGCCTACAATGAACTTTCCTTTTATTGCTTTTATCAAAAACAATTGCCATAATGAAGTAGTATGTATTTCTATATCTAAGATAAATTAAGTCACATTCAATAAATAGAAATTTAATGAGGGAAATTTACTAGAACATTAAGTACTTTCTAAAAATGGGACTTACTTTTTGAAAGCTTTGGTTACTTTTTACACAAAACTTTTTAACCATACATTCAAGAACACACTAAACAATTTTTTTTTGAAGCATGTCTGTTGTCTCAATTTCCCAAGAGGAAATTACTAGGATTTTTTTCCATTTCTGAATCATCCTTATATGATTATGATGTGAATAACCCTGGAAATGTAGACAGTAGAGTGAAAGGTAATCTGGCTGAGATGTAGGAAAAAATCATAGTTCCAAAGAATGTTAAATACAGGCTGGAATGATGGAGAACACCAATCATCACTACAGAAGTATGTAGCTATTATGGCTAGAATTCTTGTCTTAATGGTCAAATTTAATTTTTTTAAAATATGAGGAGGGAGAGGGTTGAGCAAACAAATGAAGAATGTCATTTTATAAACAAAGAAAGAAAGGGAAAAAGAGAAAAAAAGAGAAAAAAATGAGAAAAAAATTAGTGCAAACACTTTGATAAGAATGACTAAAGAATAAGGATGTTTTACTATAAAATTAGGAAGAATTCTTTACCTATCAGAAAGAACATAGTGAGAAATAATGCTGCCTAAAACAAAATTAAGATATCTGAAAAAGTTAAAAATGAAAAGAAATATCTGTTTTTTCCACTTTTTAGAAAAAATAAAAATAGAAAGACTATTTGAGACATCAAAACCAAAGCCAAATTCATAATTATACCAAAACCCAGGAAATATTTTTTAATGGCCATGAATTTCCTGAAAGTGCAAATATGCTTTTAAAATCAGTTCTCTTTGAATTCATTTTATAATATTAGGTTAAAATCACCTTTAGGTTGATAATGCATCATGATGAACTAGCATTTCCCAAAGTTAAGAAAGTATAAGGAATTAGTGAATTTTTACCCATGAGCTATTTTAATTAGAAAGATCTTATTTGAAAGCACAAGTCTTAATCTGTTTCTACAAAAAAAAGAACAGGGAAGGAGAACCTAAATATTGTGATTATCGCATGGATGAAGAAATTCAAAGCATCATTATGAATTCTGAGTAAAAAGTTTCAGGATGACCTAAATACATGTTGTATTTACATTCAAGATCAGAGCCTGTCCAGGACCATCTTTGGGAAACTCAAATTCTAGCCATGTTTGTAAGGATACTTCTTAGTGGGGTAAATTTACATTTTATCTCTAAGCATCTTCAATGGAGTATGTTACTGAGCAGCTCAACATAACACAAGGTTAGCTGGCTAGAAAGGAAAGAAAGAGAAAACCTATTCATTCAATTGTGAGGAAAGAATGCATTCAGATTGTTGAACTATTTATGCAGAAGATACAATGATCCTGATCTTCCTTGCTTCCAGGCCCCCTGCTGAGAATGTGAACAGTCTTCTCTGCCCTTGGCTGCCTCTACCAGTCAACTGAAATTAGGAACAGAGATAAAATCGAGAGGGGTGTCTTTCATTGGTGGAGAGACTGTCTTTGTTAGGCTCATTTGATAACTTTTTTTAAAATTCCTAGATTAGGCCCAGAAATAATTTATCAAGTATGAATCATTGACTGTATGTTACTTTTCATATTGGGTTACAATTAGTTCAATTTTTATCTATTTAATAGATAAAAGTGAATAAAAACCAAATGGGAAAAAAAAAGAAAGCCACATTCATGAATATGAATTTAAATAACTTTAGTAGAAAACCTAGATTTTTTTTATAACTAATATAAATAGAAGGGAAATTACTTCATAAATTCAAGAAATATTAAAGTTCTATTGTTGTCCATAAACGCCAAGATATAAATTACATGAAGGCAGTCATGAATTAAATACATTTGGTCAACTTGTGAAAAATTTAAGTCTTCTGATATGACAAACTCTATATAGAATAAGGCTTCTTGATCTGTCCATGATTATCCCTCAGAAGGTTTGCAAAGTTGGGGAGGAAAGAAATAATAAACTGTAACTGAAATTAAGCATTTCCTTTGATTATTTTTTATTTTTATTTTTATTTTTTTTGCAAGGCAATGGGGCTTGCCCAAGGCCACACAGCTAGGTAATTATTAAGTGTCTGAGGCCAGATTTGAACTCAGGTACTCATGACTCCAGAGCCAGTGCTCTATCTACTGTGACACCTAGCTGCCCTCCTTTGATTATTTTTTAAAGATGTTTTATTTTTTTAATTTTTAAGATTTTTATTATTTATTTGTAATATTCTTTTCTTTTTTTAAAATTTTAAGTTCCAAATTCTCTCCTTCTCACCCTTCTCCCCATACCCTAAGAAGAGAAGTAATATATCAATTATACATGTGAAATCATATTTCTGTATTCATCATATTTCAAAATAGTAAGAAAAATAAGTACAGTGAGAAAATTATACTTCAATTTGCACTCAGAGTTTAAGTTCTCTCTCTGGATGTGGATTGCATTTTTCATCATGAATTCTTTGGAATTGTCTTGGATCATTGTATTCATCAGAGCAGTCAAGTCTTTCACAGTTGATCATCATTACAACACTGCTGTTATTGTGCACAATGACCTCCGGGTTCTTCTCACTTCACTTTGCATCAGTGCATGTGGGTCTTGCCAGGTTTTTCTGAATGACCCCCCCCCTTTGGCATTTCCCACAGCACAATAATATTCTATCACAACCAGATCATTTTCCTTTTTTCTCCTATTAGTCAATTAGTCAATAGGTATGAGGTGGTATCTCAGAATTGTTTTAATTTGCATTTCTCCAATCAATAGTGATTTAGAGCATTTTTTCATATGATTATTTAACTACTTCATCTGAAAACTATTCTTATCTTTTCATCACTTAGTAATTGGGGAATTGGCTCTTATTTTTATAATTTTTATAAATTTCTCAATGGTTCAGAAACTTTATCAGAGAAACTTGCTTCAAATTTTTTTTCAGTTATGATTGCTAATTTTATTTCCCCTAGTTTATTCTATTCCCTTTTTTTTTACTTTTTTCTTTCCTCAAAAGTGTTTTGCTTTTGACTACCACCTCTCCCAATATACGTTCCCTTCTATCTGCCCCTGTCCTCCATTTAAGTTCTTCCCCTTCTACTTTCCTATAAGGTAAGAATAGATTTCTATACATAATTGTGTGTGTGTGTGTGTGTGTGTGTGTGTGTGTGTGTGTGTGTGTGTGTGTATGTTATTCCCTCTTTGGACCAATTTCAATGAGAGTAAGATTCACTTACTCCCTCTTACCTCCCCCATCTTTGCCCTCACCATAAAAGCTTTTTCTTATACTCTTTTATGAGATAATTTGCTCCATCCCTCTTTCATCCCTTAATTGTATTATTGTAAGATACCATGCCTTCATATTCATATTTAAACTTATACTCATAACTGTCCTAATAATGAAAAAGTTCTGAGTTACAAGTATCATCTTCCTATGTAAGGAATATAAACAGTTTAACTTTTTCAAATTCTTTATGATTTCTCTTTCCCTGTTTACCTTTTTTAGGCTTCTCTTACGTCTTGTATTTGAAAATCAAATTTTGTATTTAGCTCTGTTTTTTCATCAGAAATGCTTAGGGGCAGCTAGGTGGTGCAGTGGATAGAGCACTAACCCTGGAGTCAGGAAGACCTGAATTCAAAACTGCCCTCAGGCACTTAATAATCACCTAGTTGTATGACCTTGGGTAAGTCACTTAACCCCTTTGCCTTAAATAATTAAAAAATTATTAGACTATCTGAGAGATGCAATCAAAAAAGAGCACAGACATCATTTTTCAAGAAATTATCAAGGAAAATTGTCCTGATATTCTAAAACCAGAGAGTAAAATAGAAATGGAAATAATTCACTGATGTCATGGTCCCAGAATGAAAACTCCTGGGAATATTTTAGCCAAATTCCAGAGCTTCCAGGTCAAGGAGAAAAAAAAAAACAATTCAAGTATTTGGAATCACAGTTAGGATAACACATTAAAGGATCAGAGGACTTGAAATACGATATTCTAGAGGGCTAAGGAACTAGAATTACAACCAAGAATTGCCTACCCAGCAAAACTGAGTATAATCCCTCAAGAAGAAAAATGGAAATTCAATGAAATAGCATTTCTCTCTTTTTTTTTAAAGCAAGGCAATGAGGTTAAAGTCAAAGACTGGAAAATAGATCCAGGTCAGTTATTCTTCCAATAAAATATTTTATATTGTTTTCTGTTTTTCCATTCTTTTGATTTTGTTTCCTGCTGAACTTCTAAGTTGTCTTTGAATGTAAAAATTATTACATGCTGTATTTCTATTGATTCTGCCACTCCAGGAATTATTTCATTGCATTATTTAAAAGCAGTCAGAGGGACTTTGGAGAGAGCTCTGGTGAGTCACTGTCTTTCCTTTGCCATCTTGCCTCCATCCTTTTCCTTCTGGTCTGTATGATTGTTTTTTGATGTCTAATAAAATCATTAGCTTTAGTGAGATTTTGAACTTTTTTCCATTTAACTATTTCTGCTTTTAAAGATGTTCTTTTCTTTGTCAAATTCTTGTGCCTCTTTTTTATCATAGGCCAATTCTGTTGTTTAAAGTATTATTTTCTTCAGTTTGTTTTTGTGCCCCTTTACCAAGCAATGAATAGTCATTTCATAATGTTCTTTAAAATATTTTTCTCTACCATTCATTGTTTTTTTTTAACTCTCCAAAGAATTCTTATTGAGCTTGGAGCCAATTTTCATTTTTCTTTAGATTTTTTTATAGCTGTTTTCATACTGTTGTCTTATTCTGATTTTATGTTTTGGTTTTCACCATCACTGCAGCTTTTTATGATCAATTTTTTTTGTTGTTATTTGTTCATTTTTCTAACAAATTTCTTGATTTTGAACTTTTTGTTAAAGTTGGACTTTACTCATCTGGGCATAGAGAGTCATTGTCCCAGACTTTGAGCATTTTTTGTGCTGTTGTTTTCAGGGCTAGTTCTAGAAGTCTTCAAGTTTTTGTTGCTTCCTAAGTGTTGTGATTCAGGACTGCTCTCCTGGTCTCTACTTATCTCTTTACTCTGTATTCTGGCCTTTACTCAAGAAGGTTCCCCAATTTCAACAAGCACTAGTACTACTCTTTGCCTTGGAACTAGGGTCAGGACCTCTGCCTACTTCTAGCCTGGAGCTGAATCTAATAAAATGAAATTCAAAAGGGACAAATGTAAAATCTTATACTTGGATATGAAATATCAACTCCTGAAATATAAGATAGAAGATGTATGAATAGATAGTAATTGTTCTGTTGTTAATCCTTCATTTTTGAAGAGGACCAAAGACATCATGAGTGATATCCTGCCTTATGAGTAAATTATATTTAAATGAGGCATTAGGCTAGGGATGGTTAGTTATGCATTGAATTATCTTGGCCACCTTCAGCTGCCTTCATGGCAAATTGTTTTCATCCAACCAGTCTGCTGGGAGAAGTATTTACATGTGTGGGGTTGACATTCCCCCAACTCACTGACAAGTTTGAGGTCTGTTGGTTAATCTCAACTTCTCTTAGCCAGTCTTTAGAGATGAAAAATTCACATATTAAAAGAACAAAGAATAGTTTACCTGTCAGATCTATGGACAAGGATAATTTTAAGACTAAACAAGAGATACAAAACATTACAGGATATAAAATGGATAATTTTGATTATATTAAATTGCAAAGCTTTTGTAGAAACAGAAACAATGCAGCCAAAATTAGAAGAAAAACAAAAAAGAAAAAAATTTACTGTAAGCTTCTCTGATAAAAATTTCATTTCTCTTGGGGTGGCTAGGTGGTGCAGTGGATAAAGCACCGGCCATGTCAGGAGTACCTGGGTTCAAATCCGGTCTCAGACACTTAATAATTACCTAGCTGTGTGGCCTTGGGCAAGCCATTTAACCCCATTTGCCTTGCAAAAAACCCTAAAAATAACAATTTCATTTCTCAACTATATAGAGGACTGAGTCAAATTTATAAGAATATGAGTCAGTTTCCAAAAATAAATGATCAAATGATATGAATAGGCAGTTTTCAGATGAAAAAAGTCAAAACTGTAGTCATTTGAAAAATGCTCTAAATCACATTAGAGAAATGCAAATTAAAACAACTCCAAGTTTCCTATCATCTATCAGGACTGGCTAATATGACAGAAAAAGAAAATGACAAATGTTAGATGAGATATGGGAAAATTGGGACTCTTATGCTCTAATGATAGAGTTGTAAACTGATCCATCTATTCTGGGGAGCAATTTGGAATTATGCCCCCAAACTTGGAAAGACTTACATGAACTGATACAAAGGAAAGAAGCAGAATAAGAAGAACAATATATATAGTAATAGCGATATTATATGATTGATCAATTGTGAATTTATTTTCAGCAATTCAAAGATTCAAGAAAATTTTGAAGGCCTTATGATAAAAGATGCTATCTACTTCCAGAGAAAGAACTGATCAAGTCTGAATGTAGATGAAAGCATACTATTATTTACTTTATTTTTTCCTGTTTTTATCTATATTTTCTTTCACAACATGACTAATATGAAAATATCTTGCATGACTCCACTTCTATAATCTATGTAAAATTGCTGGCCTTCCCAATGAAGTGGGTAGGGGAGGAAGGGAGGTTAAGAATTTGGAACTCAAATTTCAGAAGACAGAACCAGTCACATAATGTGGAAATGGTAAAGAAGCTAAGCTTCAAATCAACAATTAGAGAATTCCAGAGGGGGAAGGGTTGTTCCAGTAGACTGTGGCTTCTCCTTCAACTGAGACCTTTAAGCAATGCCAGGATAGCCAATGATCTAGTATTTTGTGGAGATTTTTTGTTTAGTTACCTTTTGGACTTGATGGCCTCTTAAGTCCCTTCAAACTCTGTATTTCTGTGATTCTGGTGTTTTAAATTGAAAATTTTTTCCTTCTAATCATTCTGTATTAACCTATGAATATAGCTCAAGTATAAAACTACATAAAAGGAATAATCTTGAAGGACTCCCATGTTCTACTTCTCTTTGACTCCCCAAAATGGCATCTTAAGCTTTCTAAAACTTTCACAAGTTGTCTCTAAAATATGCAAGTTTTCCAAATGGGAAAATGACATGGGACCAAATTAAGTTCTCATAAAACAAGGAAGGGAAAATAAGAATTTTCTGTATGATTTGGAAAGTAAATACCTCATTGCCATGCAGACTTCAAACTCTGATAGATCTTTCTGGAAGGTCTTCAAGAAGGACCCAACAAAAACCAAGGGGAGGGGCCACCACCAGGGTCACCACAGGATGATGTATGATTTTGGCCTTGGTAACTCTCCCAGATTATCTACCATGTAGCACAATGATTACAATCATGAGTGATGGGGGACCTTCACACCAACAAAATAACAAAATATATTTGGCTTCACCATATTCTCTAAAACATCTCAAGCAAGGAGCAATTTAGGAATGATTACTGGTTGACTCTGCAATGACAGGTCTAACAAGTCTAGGCAGCAGATTTTCTACCCTCCTAATTCTCATTAATACTAACAAGCTATAACTTTAATGAATCAGAATGTTTGACAAGTAATAGGATTATGACTTTGAATCAAATAAACTCCTAAACAGGTCATAAATAATGAAATCACAGTGATGCCAGTCTCTTAAATTATTCTTGCCTAAAGTCCCCTCAAATTTGAGAAGATCAATTAAATATTTACAGAATCTTGGCATTTTCTGTCTTTGTTATTTGTGGGCTGTCTAGCAGTTGTGCTGTTGAAGATATAGAACCAGCTTTGGAGTTACAAAGACCTGAGTTCAGACCTTGCCTCAGATACTTACTTAGTTCTGTGATCCTGAGCAAATAATTTAACCTTTTGTCTCAGTTTCCTTAACTATATAATGGGGATGATAAGAGCATCTACCTATAGAGTTCTTATTTGGGCTAAATGAGATAGTGCATTATGAAATATAAAAGATAAAGTAGATAATTTTGATTATTAAAAATTTAAAGAATTTTTACACAAATAAAACCAATGCAACCAAGCATAAAACTGGGGAGAAATTTGCAACAAGTATCTCTGACATCCAAAAAATGGGAAAAGGACCTATTTGTACAAAAATATTTATAGCAGTACTTTTTGTGGTGGCTAAAAATGGGAAATTGAAGGGATGCCCATCAACTGAGGAATGGCTAAATAAGTTATGATGTATGATTGTAATGGAAAATTATTTGCTATAAGAAATGACAAGCAGGGTAATTTCAGAAAAACCTGAAGATTTACATGAATTGTGGTATGCTGAAAGTGAACCGAATCAGGAGAACATTGTATATAGTAACAGTAATATTGTTGAATGAAGAACTGTGAACAACTTAGTTATTCTCAGCAATATAATGATCCAAAACAATCCCAAAGAACTAAGGCTGGAACATATTTTTGCCTTCAGAGAAAAAACTGATATTGTTTGAATAAAACCTGAAGCATGTTATTTATTTTTCTTTAATTTTTTTTACTCTATTCTTCTTGTACAAAATAATTAATATGGAAATATTTTACATAAAAATTGCATCTGACAGATATACATCAGGGCAGCTAGGTGGCACAGTGGATAAAGCACCGGCCCTGGAATCAGGAGTACCTGGGTTCAAATCCGACCTCAGACACTTAATAATTACCTAGCTGTGTGGCCTTGGGCAAGCCACTTAAACCCCATTGCCTTGCAAAAACTAAAAAAAAAAAAAAAAAAGATATACATCTGACTGTCCTGCAAAACAAACCTACATATTAGCCACAACTGAGAATGCTTAGCTCATTCCACAAGTTCAATTCATTGCATCTCCCTCAACTCTAACATAAAGATTTATACTTGTTGGACAAAACACCCTTTTGTAAATATATTCTCTGTGTCAGAACATTTCCTCTGGATTCTCTGCTAGAGTGTAATATTTTTTATTGACTTGAGTCAATTATTCAGAAACCTGGGAAGAGCTTCCCTACTTGCTAGAATCTAAATGTAATATAACAGATGTGGCAGAGTAATCCAAAGCCCTATAATGCCATAGTCCCAAGTAGATGGGGAATGCTATATCCTTGAATAGATCTCTTCAAATTCATATCATTTGGCCTTCATGCAAAAACTGTGGATTACTACTCAGAATAATAATTTTAAAATAATGGAAGGAAATGTAAAGTTCAATTAAAGATTAATGAAAATGAAAGTATAATCCCTCCCCTCCCAGTCCCATATAAGTTCATGGACTTGTGAAATCTATCCACAGACCTCATCGAAAGGATTCCATAGGTTTCAATAGATCCATATATGGAGTACATGATAACAAAAATATTCAAAACCTCTGACAGGTAATTAGAACAGAGGAATAGTTCTGAGGTCCTAGGCTATAAGATTATTCATACACTATTTGAATGTCTTGAAAAAAGTCAGACACAAACATTTAAGTGTTTTCCATATTCCATTATATTGGGGGAATGCCTTTAATGTAGTCAGTGAACACCATAAATACAGTGAATCTGGAAGGAAATGGGAGGAAACATAAGTTATTGATCACAACAAGCACATATTCCTCTCTAAGAACTTTGAATTTATCAGTGATAGATGGAGTACTGGAGCCCTCTGTCCCAGGTTTCTGACATTGTTGACATCACTCAATCAATGCCACTGTTACATTTTTATTTGTTGAGATTATTTTTCAGCAGGATAGAACTAAGATAGGTACAGATTCTTTGCAAAACATTCAAGGAAAAATGAGATCATAATTTCCTTTATAAGGATGGGTTCCACAAATGATCAGGAAAGTCATTAGAAACAAGAATAAGAAGGTATATCTGCTTTATTTGGGGCTGCTAGGTGGTACTAGAGCACTCAGGGTACCTGACCTGGGGTTAGGAAGATTCATCTTTATATATTCAAATATTACCTCAGATACTAGATGAGTGAACCTGTCTAAGTCACTTGACTCTGTTTGCTTCAGATTCTTCATCTGTAAAATGAGCTGGAGAAGGAAATGGCAAAGTACTCCAGTATGTTTGCCAAGAAAACCCCAAATGGGGTCATGAAGAGTGAGACATGACTGAAAAAACCCTGAAAAACAGCTATTTTGTTTCCCAGAGTATTTTTTTTAACCTAAGAATTCAGAAACAAGTGATCTACTATAAATGAAGATGAGTATTTATTTATTAAGCATTTGATACACATGTCAGACCCTGGGCTGAGCGAGGGGGCAAGAGAACAAAAACTGAACAGTCAGTGCCATTAAGGAGCTTACACTTCATGGTGAGAAATAATATGTATAGAAAGCAATTGCAAAGTAATTTGGAGTAGGTAAAAGAGACCACTGCCACTGAATAAGATCAGAAAGGACCACATGAAAGAAACTGCATGAGCTGAGTCTCTGAAGGATATGATTTCTAAATCCAACATAATGGAATATGGAAAACACTTAAATAAATGTTTGTGTCTGACTTTTTTCAAGACATTCAAATAGTGTATGAATAATCTTATAGCCTAGGACCTCAGAATTATTCCTCTGTTCTAAATTACCTGTCAGAGGTTCTTAATATTTTTGTTATCATGTACTCCATATATGGATTTATTGAAGCCTATGGTCCCCATATCAGAACAAGAGTTTTAATATTTTTTTTAAAGGCAAATGGGGTTAAGTGGCTTGCCCAAGGCCACACAGCTAGGTAATTATTAAGTGTCTGAGACAGGATTTGAACCCAGGTACTCCTGACTCCAGGGCCAGTGTTTTAGAGTTTTAATATTTTAATGAATAGCTTTTGACTGAATTTTAAATGAATAAAATGAAGTGTATTGAATGAGTTTAAAATGTTTTAATGAATAAATATTTTTATGAAACATTTTAATTTTTTAAAAAAATTTTAGTTTAATGAATGAGTTTTAAAATGAGTTTTAATGAATAAATGAATTTTAAATGATTTTTAAATGAATAAAATAAAACCTAGGATTAAATGGGAAACCAAATATTAGCAAAAAATATTCCTTTTTTTCCCCCTCCATCCAAGATCATGAATCTCCTGGGACTTATTCACAGGTTCCTTCTTGGGTTCTAAGATAGGAATCTCTGTCCTAACCTGTGTTCTCCCCTTTCTAAGATACTTCCTTTTACCTATCCCTCTTCTTCATCAAACCAAGATTGATTCTTTCTCTCTTTTTATAGGTCCTCATGATTCTTGGTTCTTAAGACAAATTTTCCTATGACCTTCCACTTGACTCCCTCATCGAAAAAAAGAAGAAAAGGTTCATGTCTTATCATTCAACACAACCCTTCATTGCCAACACTCTAACAGAGTGCTAGGTCTTGGTAGGAAAAGAACGATATGAGGAAGTTCTCAAATCATTTTTACCCAAAAGAGAAATGTATCATTTCTTACTCCCTGACCATTTCTCTTTTTAAAAATTTTTATTTATTTAGGCATTGGGGTTAAAAGTGACTTGCCCAAGGTTACACAGCTAGACATATTAAGTGTCTGAGGTGGCATTTGAACTCAGGTCCTCCTGACTCCGGGGCTGGTGCTCTATCCACTGTGCCACCTAGCTGTCCACCCTGACCATTTCTTATGATAAAAAAAAGTCAGTTTCTCAATTCTGTCATTCATATTCACAATGTATTGCAGAACTTCTTTGTATTTTGTACTCTGCCTTCTCAACATAGCTTAAGAACCTTTAATAAATGAAATGGATTTTTTTATTTCTGATTTTTTTTGGAATAAAGTTGCTATTTTTTAAAAATAAAATGACTATGTACAATCTGTGCCTAGCTTCCTCAAGTGATGGCTCTTTGGCAGATTAGTGGGAGAGTCATTTAAACCTGACTCAACAAAATACAAAGAAAAAAATGGAAAGAAAAATAGAGGCCTGGAGATGTGAGCAGGGCAAAAAGGTCAGCTATTTATTAAGCTTCTTCTACGTGACAAGTATTCACAAATATTAAGGCATTTGAAGATGACCAAAACATTATTAGCAATATTTTTAAAATCAATATAAAAATAATATTTCTATACTAAAAAGCAATGAAGTCTTAAGGGGACTTTTAACTAAGATCTATATGATAAATAAAACTTTGATTGCAAATGTAGAAATATATTTCTTATGTTAAAAGTAAGAAAAGGGGGGCAGCTAAGTGGCACAGTGGATATAGCACCGGCCCCGGAGTCAGGAGTCCCTGAGTTCAAATCCGGCCTCAGACACTTAATAATTACCTAGCTGTGTGGCCTTGGGCAAACCACTTAACCCCATTTGCCTTGCAAAAAAAAAAAACCTAAAAAAAAGGTAAGAAAAAAATGGATAATTTCCCTCTTTTCTTCATTTTGTTTGATAATTTTAAATATTCTTATCCAATACCTATGGTGTTAAAAATGATTCATTGGTTAAAAGTCAACAATAAACAAAATATGTACTTGGTGATGGTGGGAGAATGGGTTAGAAAAAGCACAGAAAAAATAATCCTTTACCTTAACAGGTTTGCTATCTATAGTAGAGATGGGAAGTTCTATCTTTGATGGAGAAAGAAACATAGCTTTTTGGACATGGTGCATGTTGGGATTTGTTTTGTTTGTGTATGTTTGTTTCAAGAGTTTTTTTTTTCAATTGGAGGCATAGAGAGGTGGTATGGAAGGAAGAAAGGAGTAAAAGAAGGGAGAAAAGAAGGAAGGAAAAGGGGAGGAAAGAAAAAAGGAGGCAGGGAGGGAATGAAAAAAAGAGAGAGATCAAAGGAGAAAGGGGGAAGGAGAGAAGAGAAAAAAGGAAAATAAGAAGGAAAATAAAGAGAAAGAACAGAACAAAGGAAGGAAGAAGAGATGAACAATTTGTTAAACACAGGATAGACGAGAAAGAAAAGGAGTTACAAAAACAATTGAATTTATCATACTTTAAAAGCCAAGGATGGAAAAATGTAATTTCATATTAAGTTCTCTTTTTCCTATTCTATCTCATTTTATTTTGTATTGGTTAAGTTCAGAATAAAAAAAATTAACTTTATTGAAGTACCACAGAATTTGATGTTATGCTTTTGGCCAATTTGGTTGTTAGCTACTTAATAACAACATCTATTGACCAGGCTACCTAACAGCCCAGTAGAAGCACTCTGTCATAAGGAAAGGGCAAATCTATACGATTTCAGGTCCTATAATGGTTGGATTTGAACTAACATTGATTGTTGGGACAAGTTCTCTGTATTATGTCTTCCATTTGCTTCCTATGCTTGGATTATGCCTAAGTGACTGCATTTGTAAGATCAGCCACTGTGGACTCAGACAGCTGGGAGATTTCACTACAAGAGAAGAGGTTTAAAAACAATGGTGAAGGGCAGCTAGGTGGCACAGTGGATAAAGCACCGGCCCTGGAGTCAGGAGTACCTGGGTTCAAATCTGGTCTCAGACACTTAATGATTACCTAGCTGTGTGGCCTTGGGCAAGCCACTTAACCCCATTTGCCTTGCAAAAAAACCTTAAAAAATGGTGAAACAGCAAAGCTAGGAAAGGTGAGAGGTAGAGTTATAGACAGAATAGAGAAAGAGAATCTGGGCCTATAGAGTGACATGGTCATGTTGTTCCAAACTGCAGTATATTGAATCTAGACCATGGTAACAGTTTTCCTTTGTCCTTCACCCTGTCCAAAGGAAATCCTGGGAAAGATTTCAAGTAGAAAGCATTGACTTCTAGGTATCCATTCATGAGAATAAATTCTGAAATGCCTTTCATTTCCATTATCCTTAATCATCAAAGGAATTAGGTTTTAATTTCAGTCAATCAATCTAATAGTATTTATTAACATGTGCCAATCATTATAACAGGTGCTCAAACCAAACCAGTCCATGCTCTCAAGGAGCTCACACTCATTGGAAAGACAACATGCAATTATGGACAAGCAAGGTATATAAAGGATTCATTTGGGATAGCCTTTGATGGAAGTACTTAGAAAAGGCATTTTGCAGAAGGTAACCTGAAAGGAAGCCTGGGAAAGCCAGGGAGAACATTCCAGGAATGAAGGACAATTAAGTAAAAACTATTGAATCAGGAGAATGAAGTATTACAGGCAAGTACCTGGTCAATAGACTCCTGAGAACCTGGAAGGAAGTTAGGTCCTGTTGCTTATCCTTTGTTCTGGAAGGACTTGCATCAAGAAGATGGTACCTGACTTACAGGTGAATTGGATTTAAGCAAGCTGGGGATAGGGCAGGTCAACAGCCTCACTTTCTCCTTCACAATCATCTGGGTCCAGTGGTCAGGATGACTGGAGATGGCCCTGGATTCAGTGGGAGAGCTTGGCTTTTTTAAATTAAGGAAACTGGGAAGAAAGGAGGGGTCAAGATTTTGAAGTCTTTGAATTTGTCAAGCAAAGAATTTTTTATTTGATCCTAGAGGTGATAGGGAGTCACTGGATATTATTGAATTGGGGGGAAGTGCTTTAGGAAGTATCAATCTGACAAATGAGTTGAGAATGTACTATAACGTATAAGGAGATTGCATTCCTTTGTGTGGAAGCAAAGATGTTTAGTATTTGATTTCCTTCCTTCTTATTTATCCTGTTTCTTATCTTAATTAAATACCTTTGTTTTTTGGATTTATGTGTTTCTGGTATGACTGAGCAAAAGAATAATAACAAATTGATGAATGTAAATAACAATAATGAATAATAATCAACTCATTCCATAAGTTGATAAGTCAATAATTTATTATTGTTAATTTATTAATTTATTACATTGGATTATATTTCTTTATCTTTATTTTTCTTTTTTATTCATCATTCATTTATTCATCTGGCATTCATTCTAAATCCTCAATAAGCAGTCATGCTGAACCAAGGAATAGTTAATACCGAACATTTTTAAAGAGCAAATCACCTAAAGCATGCTTAGAAGAAGAAACAAAAACACTTGATCAAAAGTAAAAATCTGCTGAGTGTAGCAAGCTGCAATGGATGAGTTCCCTAATCTCAAGGCTGGGTTAGGCAGTCCCTAGAAACCTGGTCTCTAGTTCCTGATATAGCTGGAAAAACATGAGAAGCAACCTGTCTGAGATCGACTTTGCTGAGTTTCTGGTCTCAAAGCTACTCCCTAGGCTCCAACCTCAACCTTCTTTGTGATCTCTGGTTCCTGTGGGGTTTGTTTGACCTTGATCTTCTCTTTGGTCATAGTCCATGGGTCTCTGTTCTATATAGCCTGATGGCTTGACTCTGTGCTTCATTACTGAGCTGTAAAGTGGTTTTTCCAAGTTCTCCAACCACAATCAACAGGTGGCTTAGCCTGGTACCATCTCTGCCACCTTCTGCTCTGTACTAGATCTAGATCTTAGCCTCTTGAAGTAGCCTATAATCCTATTTCAGCCAGAGAAATGGGCTGCTCTGTTTCATCATTTCTTATTTTGTATAGAGAAGGAATTATGGAACCCTTTTGGGGGGGGGGTTCAGTGATATACTTCCTAGGAAATAAGTCACTAGAATGTGTGGGAAGCACTGTGACCCCCAATGACTTAGAAAAAAACCCAGAAAGAAAAATATACATTTTTATCCAGGATCATGGAAAAATAGTGAATAGGATATGATAGTAATTAATGGTGGGAACTGCAATTTTTAAAAATCTTGGCAAGGGGCGGCTAGGTGGCACAGTGAATAGAGCACTGGCCTTGGAGTCAGGAGTACCTGGGTTCAAATCCAGTCTCAGACACTTAATAATTACCTAGCTGTGTGGCCTTGGGCAAGCCACTTAACCCCATTGCCTTGATAAATCTAAAAAAAAAATCTTGGCAGCCCTAAAAAGAATAGTAATTTAATAGTTAAATGAAATTAAGTATAGGGTAGCATGTACACTGCTCTCTGTTCCCTCTCCTGCCATTTTCCCCCATTCTCTTCAATATATCAATGACTGGCAACTTAGGCTGAGTAGTTTAGGCATACTAGAGGAAGAACATGCATACCCTTACCCACTTACACACTCCCCCCCCCAATTCACCATTGAGTTAGGAAAGAGTTTTGTATCATTTATGGGTAGTTGAGTGCTTAGAAAACTTTTCAATGTTCTTTATTTCCAACCATATCAAATACATATACAAATATATACAACACACATGCACACACATACAAACATACATGCAATGCCTATATGTATGGGTAGCTGCATGTATGTATATATATACACACCTATATCATACACATTTATTTGTGCAATACAACTCACACATGTTTATAGTACACATAGATGAATGCATATACACACTTATGTTTAATGGTAAGGACAACATACAAATAACTACAAACAAAATAAGGGCGGGGGCAGTTAGGTGACTTGGAGTCAGGAGGACCTGAGTTTAAATCTGGCTTCAGACAGCTTCTAACTGTGTGAGTCTGAGCAAGTCACAAGCCCCAAGTGCCTCCCAAAAAACAAACAAGAGAGAGACAGAACTAATTAGAAATAATCTCAGAGAGAAAGCACTAAAATTAAAGAGGATTTAACCTCTGTTAGCCTAAGTTTCCCTCTCTATGAAAGGTGGATAATAAGAGTACCCACACTTCACAAGATTATTGTGAGGATCAAAGGAGATAACCTGTCAAATGTTTTGCAAACCTTCAAATATTATATCATAATAGCCAGCATTTGAAGAGTGCTTTAAGGTTTGCAACATATTTTACATGGTTTTTCATTTGATTCTCATGACTACCATGTGAGGTAGATAAAATTATCATCTCCATTCTTTACAGATGAGGAAACTGAGGCAGACTGGGACCAGGGTCACCCAGATAAGTTTCTGAAGCAGGATTCAAATTCAGAGTTTCTCTGATTCTGCCCAGCACTTTATATATACTAGACCACCTAGCTATTTTTAACTGAAGTAACCAGAAGGCTATTCCTGCTAGCTCTGGCATGTTTTGTCTTTTTTTAAAAATCCTTTTACTTATTTCACTAAAGAGATTAATTAATTTGTTTTTGCCATTCATTTAAAAAAATTCTGCATTCCAAATTTTCTCTCCTACTACCCCTTCCCTACCCATTGAGAAGGTAAGAAATATGATGTCAGTTAGATGTGTGAAATTATATAAAACATGTCTCCATACTAGCCAAGTTGCAAAAAAAAGTCAAAAAATTATTCTTTAATCTGCACTCAGAGTATATCAGTTCTCTCTTTAGAGACAAAGAACATTTTTCATCATGGGTTCTTTGACTTAGATCATTGCCTTGGGCAAAGTAGCTAAGTCTTTCATAATTAACTGATCAATTCAATATTGTTTTAGTACATACAATACACCCAGTTCTACCCAGTTTACTTTGTATCAGTCCATGTATGACTTCCCAGTAAGCCTCTTTTCTAAAGGCTGTTGGTGTCGTGCCCCTAATCACAACTTCCACGTCTCTCTATAGGCATGTATAAAGTAGGGGCCAAGCGTGCCCAGGAGGACCATTCACTGTGAATCCTGGGTAAAGGCCAATAGGAATGCATTCCCATGATGCCAGGCAATCCCAGCTTTACTCAGGGTGTCCCTATGTTTCTGCTTTGGACAATCAACTTCTTCCTTCCCAACAACTCTATAAGGTACTTAGAGTAAATACCCATTTACAAAAGAAGTTGAGGGGCAAAGCTCAAATGTGTTGAAATTGAAGCTTGAAAGCAAGTCCTTCTGATTTGACAGATGAGTCCAGTATGATTCTGAGAAGAGGTCAGAACCCAGGTGATTATTATTAGTGAAACGAGGGAGATTGGCAGGAAAATTGAAAGATTTGAATCTAGGGCTGTTTAGCATAATGGAGCCTATTATATGCTTCTGTGGGTTAGGCATTGCAAAGGCAGCTAAACTAGGGAGTTCAGAAGAACTGAATTCAAATCTTGCCTTAGCCACTTAATAAGTGTTTGACCTTAGGCAAATCACCTAACCACTGTGTACCTCAGTTTCCTCATCTGTAAAATAGAATGATAATAAGAACATCTCTCTTGCAGGTTATTATAAGCATAAAATAAGTCAACATGGAAAGCGCTTTGCCAACCATAAAGTGCTGTATAATACTAATTATTATTATTGTTCAGACTCCAAATCTAGGCTTTTTTTCTGCAATTGTACTTGAAGAGAACATATAGAGGTGGCAGCAATTTTACATTTTCTTTGTCATTGTCAGGTGTTCCATTACAATCTCCCTTAGGGGAAGGGGAAGGGAGAGAACTCTTACAAAGAGTACTATTATTTAGAAAATTAGCACCTCACTTTCTTTTTCATGTTAAAGGATCACAAGACTAGAGCTCAGATGGGACCTCAGATACAATCTAGTCTAACTCTTTCATTTTGCAGATCAGAAAATTAGTAAATTAATTATCCAAGGTCACACAGTTAGAAAATTGCAGGCCCCAAGTCCCAAGTCCTAAGTCCCAAATCCCAAATTCAAGTCTCAGGACTTAAGTTCATCTCTCTCTTTGGACTATACCTTCCATAGAAATATAATAACATTGAACTCCATCCTGTTAATAAGCCCCAGACTTAAATCTTCCAATCCTTTTTTCCAATGAATTTTCTTTTCCTTTTGCTGCTCTAAATATGATATAGTTTTTGCATTATCAAAATTGTTTGGGTTCTAAGTCCCTTATCATTGGCTATCAGTTGAGTCGAAGTCTGAAGTTGCTGGATGAAAGGTTGAAAAACAATGGAGGAAAATCACCCTCACCTTCAATTTGAGAGTACCAGTCTTTCTTTAAGACTTTTGTCCCTCAGGAGGAATTCAATATTTCTGCCTTGCAAGAAACCATCCCATTATAGGAAATGCTTTGTTGCAAATCTATTGAATTAGTTTTTACATACTTTCAACTTTTTTTTTTAAGACAATGGGCTTAAGTGCCTTGCCCAAGGTCATATAGCTAGGCAATTATTAAATATCTGAGGCAACATTTGAACTCAGGTCCTCCCGACTCCAGGGTTGGTGTTCTATCCACTGCGCCACTTAGCTGCTCCTTTTATATACTTTCCACTGTAGTTTCTCATACATACCTTAATGCTAGTTTTAAATTGAATTCGTAAGATAGTTTTTTAATTTAAACCTAATGATATTCAAAATAGTTCTCCCCCACCAAAAAATGCACAAAAATGCCAACAAACCCAAGAGAACTCTATTTAATTCCATATTTAAGACTATAAACATATTTGGGAGCAGCCTCTTTACCCTCCAAAGCACCAGTGTAGCAAATTGAGAATTTGCTCCCCCCACCCACCCAATTCCCCCCTGGATTTTACCACTTCCTGTTTAGCTCAAGTGAGATGGGACTAAGAGAGAAGGAGAAGACTCTGCAGTATCTAAAATGCTAAGACCTAGTGCTGGTCAGACAATATTCCCATGACCAGAGCTACCCTTGCCCTAGAAATGACTCCAGTTGTTTCAACATCCCTTATTGATTCCCTCAGAATTAAGTTCAGTAGCCACACAAAGAAAGGACATAAAACCTCTTCCTTGTGTTTAAAATCCTGTCTTGTTTCATCTGAGGCAAACAAGGGGGATTCAAATAACTGAAGTCATTCTCCCCTTCTAGGTCTACCACGGCTTAGTTCTTGATTCTTTCTTTAATAATTTTGGACAGACCCCTTTCCTCCAGAATTCACTGAATATTGCAGCTTCTGTTGATTAAAAAGTCTCTTTTCCCATATCTTCTCACCTCCCTCATCCTCAAAAAACAATAGCAACCGGCAATAATCAACAATTAAATTCAACAAATATGAATTATATTTCCACCATATATTTTGGGCAGCAACAAAAAGCTAAGAAGAGTTTTTTTCTCTTTTTATGAGATCTGATAAAGACAACTTTTACTTTTTCACAGTTGGAAATAATAGTTAGCTAGAGAGGAACTTTTGAAAATAACTTATTTCTTTAATTTTTTTGCTATTATGAATCTAACAAGCTTAGAGAAATATAAACATTTCAATATAAAAAGGAGATTGTATATAAGGCTGAAAACCATTAATTTTTTTAATGTATTTAAATTTTAAAAAGCAGTAACAAAAATCACCATGTTTTTTTTTTGTTTTTTCCAAGACATGGCCTGGGTGTTGATTTTCTTTGCTTGGTTGTTCTCATTTGTTATAAGGAGTACTGTGTGTGTGTGTGTGTGTGTGTGTGTGTGTGTGTGTGTGTGTGTGTAAGAAAGAGAGAGAGAAGAGTAATATGGCACTGAGTGATGGAAAGGCCATAAAAAGAAAAACCAAGGGAATTAAAAAAATCACTTTTCAAGTACCAATGAAGATAATGATAATATGGTACCATGTTAACATTATCTAGGAAATTGGTTGCCATGGATATTTATGTCCTGCAAAATGACTTAACACAGGGATGATGGGAAGATTCGTTAAAGTGGAAAAGAATTTTACAAATACAAACAAACTGAATAATAATGTGTTTATCCTATTCAATTTCTATTCCAAAAGTCACCTCTAGACTTGATAACAAATTCTTACCAGTACTGTGTGCATGCCAGAATAAATTCGACTAAGAGATACCATAGTAGAAAACAAGATGGCCAGCATCAGTCCCAATACAAAGGGGTACTGTGGAAAGAGGGAGAAAAGAAATAAGAGAAGCTGCAAAGTATTTGACATTAACATTCCAGCATTGTATGAATATGGCCCAGTGAGTTATGCTTTCTGGCCCCCATCTAGAATTATCCACACTAACAATCTTGCCATATGAACCCAGGGATAAGAACTAGGGAACTGAAGAGAATGAAGGGAGACAGGTGATATCTATGGGTGAAGTTATCACATTTTACTTCAGACTCATGTCTGAAATGGCTAAGCTGAAATAAATGGAATTTCTGTTGCCACTTTTTCTTTAAGCTCGTATTCTCTTGGCTCCAAAGAAGTTAGGCATTGACAGTGCTGACAACTGGACATTCTAAATGACAGTTTCCTGGATTTATAACATTGATATTTTGGTGACATCTATTTGTGATGGGAAAAGAAGTGAAATGCAGGGACTAAGGACTGGAGTTGAGTCAGGAAGAATGGGAATTATGACTTGGAATAATGTCCTAGTCAATTGGGTAGGCCTTGGCATATCTCAACCTCTGATTCCTCATCTGTAAAGAGGGGATAATAATGCATCTACTTCAGAGAATCTAAGGCTGTCATGAAGACCCCTGTTGTGAATACACAGTGTTTTGCAAATCTTGATGCAAGAAGATGATGCTATCTTCTGGTGGGATGATCTAGGAAGAGCAGACCAGACCCAGGAAACTACATGAATATATCCAACTGGGATGGCTAGAGTCCAGACCCAATTCAATTTTTTTGGGGGGGGGAGGGGAGGCAGTCAGGGGTTAAGTGACTTTCCCAGGACCATACAACTAGTAAATACCTAAGGCAGGATTTGAAATCAGGTTCTCTTGACTCCAGGCTTCCTACTCTATGCACTGTGCCACCTAGTTACTCCCAGACTCAATTTATTTTCAACATTAGCTATCTACTGAGGTCTGGGGCCATGTAAGGAACAAAAGGAGAGTTAGATCATTAA
Organism: Macrotis lagotis; assembly: GCF_037893015.1. Lineage (NCBI taxonomy): Eukaryota > Metazoa > Chordata > Mammalia > Peramelemorphia > Peramelidae > Macrotis > Macrotis lagotis. The sequence goes on from NC_133663.1 coordinate 64,226,215, forward strand.
TTGAACCTAAAAAGATGTCATTCCTATACTCAAAGAGCTAATGATTTCCTGTCTTTATTGTGTTCACTTAGTAATGACAATGTTTTAGAGAATTTTTCTAAAATTTCACATTCATTTGGTTTTGGATGCTTAGCCACATTCATGTTAAAATTAGCCAGTTAATACTGACATTGGTGGAATTTTAGACATTAACATTAATCCATATACACAGAGCCATGTGCATATGTTTAGAACTATTTATTAGGAGAAAAGCACAAGAATTAGATAACTAAAATATTGTGTATATAAGAAAAAAGAATCAAGAGTGTTTTTACAACATATGAATTAAAAGTGTTTTAAAACAAAAAAAGGTTCCATGTAGTCTTCAAGTTAGACCCGCTGAACCTGTTACCTGAGGTCAGTCTCCTTTTTGCTTTTTGATTCTCTGGTGACAAAAATCTCCAGCAAGCTTGGAGGCTGCTCTAGCTGCAGCCTCACTCACAAGTGGCTCTTGGCCTCACATCACTCATAAAATATTCTGTCACAAGTTTGAGAGCAATTGCAGACACTGGCAATGCCAACATTTAAATACTATATGTATGAAGGATGTTTTTTCTTGCTTTCTAATTTTAAAAAATACTCATCACTCTGATTTAAGTAACATACTAAATTGCTAAACAGCACTAAAATGTGCCCCTGGGGAGGGAAGGGGAAAGGGGTGGGTAAAAGGATAAAAATTTCTTTTTAGAGGGTATCTCATTCAGATTTAACTAAAGTCAAAAATGTTCAAAGTAGGAAGAGTCATCTCTAGACATTTTATATAGTTTAGGGCAATGTTTCTCTAAAAGGGGAGAAGGAATGACTATTTTATCTTTGTGTCACATAACTGTTAAAGAGTGCCCCTGCCCTCTCTGCTCCAGCCAAAGAAGAGTTAAAAAAAAAGGTACTTCCCTCCATGGGGGGGGGGGGGCAATGAGGAAGATCGAGGAGATTATGGATGTGGAATACTGTATATAGGTTCAAATGATGTACTGCTTGTTTTTCAGAGCTATACCCCACACTCCCTTCTTTTTTACTCTTTGTTACAAGGATAGCTTCTGGGTAAGAGAGGAGAGAGGGATATATTTGGAAACGAAGGTCATGTAAAAGCAAAATATATCGATAAAAAAATAAAAGCAACCTTTTAAAGTTTTTAAAAAATAGCATTCAAGCTATTGCATAATCATAAAAAATTAACACATTTTCCCATCACATTTATTAATCTCTTAGCAAATATGTTGTAAACTTAATCCCATTTAGTTCTTTCCTAAGCAATGCTTTGAAGGCATCAATTAGAATTGATGAGTGGAAGGGGCCTGGAAACCAGAGTGATGGCTGCTTACTACTTTGGACTAAAGACAACATGACCAAATAAATTTGGTGGTTTCAGTTGAATCCTTAGGGGCCATTTGTTCAGATTACAAAACATTTTAAGTATAACTAGTTGTTCCAAAGTAAAACCCAAGAGGACTAAAATATAAAATATAGGACTGGTTATGAGACTGAGAACAATAATACTTAAAGACAAAGTTTTATTGGGTTTAATGGGTAGTGCCTTAGCCACTCTTTTATGAATTACTCAAGCTGTTTTTAAGGGAAAATGCTCAAATAAAAATTTGTCCTCCTAAAGTGAATATAGCACCACTCTTCCTATATACTCCTCCACAAGAAGGATCTATCTACTAGAGAAGAAATAGCAAATGCATCACCTTGGGCAAGTCCTCTGTATTTCACATTCTTCTTCTGTGAAGCTTAGTAGGTATACTCTAAGGGCTCTTTTAGTTCTAAATAGCTTCTTTGATTCTTGTAATTCTAGCCTCAGTACCAGAAGGATCATCAGTAAGGCTATATCCTACCTCATATCGATTCATCGAAGAGAGGAGGAACGTGAAAGAGATAGATGTTGCCGCCATGGCATGAGTAGATGGCATCCCAAATTCATTAGCTAACCTCTTTTCTAGTTTCACGACAGGAGGGGAGGAAGGCCGGGGCCACTTCAGGATGTCTTTGGAAATCTGACCTATATACATAAGCACCTGAAAAAATAAAAGGAATGAGTTAAATTTAAATTAATGGACATAACCAAGAAATGCAACAGATGAAATTGGTTTCTCAGCCACACTTTGGAAATGTCCAGTGTTCAAGAGTACTAGGTGCCACCTCTCCCTCTGCACCCATACTGTTGACACCCATCTGTATAGCATGGTAGACAGTTGGGATACATTACAGGAGCACTTGACTTCTGTAGCCCCAGAACTACTGAGTAATTTATAATAAGAAATGATGGTCCAGCAAGGCAAAAAAGAAAAACAAAATAATTCAACTCAGGTAGAATTTCCTATTCCAAATAATTACTGGGGGTTTATTATTCTTGAAGAAGTATAGCTAAGAAGGATACTTGTAGTCTACTGGACTGTAATCAATGTCTGAAAAGAAATAAGGTCACATAAGCATTTTTTATATTTCTGGCATTAGTGATTTGTTTTGTTTTTATATTACACAGTCAATCTTCCATTTTTGTCAGGGTAATGTTCCTTAAAAAATGTTGCAGAAGTAAAAAAAACACGAATGTTGATATACAGTGATCCTATGAGAAATAGATTAGTTTCCCCAAAACCACTAAAACGGTAATCTTTCACTAAAGACTGCTGAAAATACATAAAATTCTTTATAACAAAACAGCAGTTCTGATAATGACTTTTTCTAACACAGTAATCATGAAATAACTCTTTAAAAACATTAATTTCTAACATTATTATATTGCTGTAAACTTCTCTACCTTGTCTACCTTCTGAAAAGCAAGGGAGAAGTTGCTGTGATTTTAGTTAAAAGATGCTGAGACTAGTAAGATCTAGACAGCAACTCCTACATGTTGAATGCATGGAGAGTTCTTTTTATTTATTTATTTATTTATCTCTTTATTTATTTATTTATTTATTTATTTGGTTTTTGCAAGGCAATAGGGTTATGTTACTTGTCCAGAGTCACAAAGATAGGTAATTATTAAGTGTCTGAGGCCATATTTGAACTCAGGTCCTCCTGACTCCAGGGCCAACACTCTATCCATTGTGTCATCTAGGTACCCTGGAAACTCTTTACAACAGAAAAGTAATAATAATAATAATAATAATGATGATAATGATAATGATGATAATATTTGTCCTTCATTATCAAATACCACCATGACGTCAGGGAGGTGATGTCATGACAAGCACATGAATTGGATTTGAGTGAGGGGGTACTAAGTCAGCAACCTCACTTTCTCCTCCAGAGTCATCTAGGTCTAGTGGCCAGATATGCATCGGGATGACTGGAGACAACCCTGGATGCAAGGCAATCAGGGTTAAGTGACTTGTCCAAGGTCACACAGCTGTCTGAGGTCAGATTTGAATTCCCGTCCTCCTGAATTCCAAGGCCAGTTCCTATCCACTGCACCAGAGAACAAGTTCAATGAAGCACCTAGTAGGATACCAGCTGCTCCACAAACCTGCAAGCATTGCCCCTCTCATTTTTTTCTACTGCTCATATCTGTAAATGTGCATGGTTGTCAATACAAAAATGAAGTAACTAATAAAAACAACCAAATAAATGCTTGAAGTCATGAATGTTAAACACACAAATGTTGAAGACTGATTTTGTTTTCTAGGTTATTCCTGCTTTGTAAGTAAATACTAAATATTATAAAAAAGCAAAACAATTAAGTAAAACTATAATAATGTGGCCTTATTTGAAAGTTCATGAAGCATTTCACATATGCAGCAGGCTACTACCTTTGTTTTTAAGAAAAATATATTTTCTCTCTCTCCTAACCCTATCCCATTAAAAATGAAAAAAAATTCCTTAAAATAAAAACATATAAACAAGCAAAATAATTTCTCTCAATGACAGAAATTTTGTATTTTTGTCTATGAATTTTATAAATTGTGAATATATACATATATACTTATAAATGTATGTAGATATGCTTATTTATTCATATATATGTGTGTATAGTTGTATTATCTGTATATTCACTATGCTCAGCCAGTCATAGCCCAAGGGTCTAAGATCTCAGTGAAAATCCTACAACAGAATTCCTTTGCTACAATAATATGATATGGAAAGCTTGATCATGCTGCCACCTCTTTCTAACCAACCAGGAACTGTTTCTCCAGTTTTTCCTGGGTTTCTGAATTGTTCTTGTGAATATTTCAGGACCAGTTCTCTGGAATTATGAATGGTCATATGTAAGCCTTGCTTTAGTAGGGGGACAGAACATAAATCAGAGAGAATCAGATTAATCCTTCCCCCTGACCCTCCAAATGTGGCATAGATTATGTACACCAAAAAATCTAATCAATTCTTTCCAGAACAAGCATTTTAAAACATTTAGTGGGAAGGGCGGAGTCAAAAGATATTGGGTGAGTCAGGGATGAGTCTTCTATTTATTTTTTATTTCCATCTCTTAAATATGTCATGAACATTAAGAGCTTACCAAGAATGTTTCTACAGATTTTTTGGTTTTGTGTCTAAAATCATTTTAGGGCTTCCTAATGTTTTTAATTTCTCATGATGGCCATTTCAGAATCATTCTCAGCAGCTAGACTTTAGATCTTCCTGGATTTGGGTGTTCTCTCTGCATTAATCCATGTAGTTCCCTATGAACCCAGAGCATTATTTGAGCTTACTAAACAACCTTTGGAGTGTGTGGTATGTATTTACTTGTGTATGATGGAAGTTTCCTATAAACCACAGCTTCTCAGTGCATGCAGCTAACAATAGCCCCAAGGGTCAAAGATATTAGTGAAAAATCCTACAGAATTCTTTTGCTAAGATAATATGACATAGAAAGCTTGACTATGTTATCATTTCTTTATGACCAGGAAGTGCTTCTCCAGTGTACTAATGTGCCTATTTTTTCCAGGTTTCTAAATCTCTCCTGATAACCTATTGGATTTATTCCGTATACATTTATATATGTATCTATAAATGTTTACATAATGAAGAAATACATATACTTCTTGTCTTTGCTGTTAGAATGTAAACTCCTTAAGAAGAAGGATTATGTTATTCACTGTGTTTGTATCCCCAGAGTCTATCACAGAGACTGAATATTTTAGGCACTTAATAAATGCTCCATGATTGATTGATTAAAGGGTCATATCAATTTCTGTCTACTGAGTTTGAAATATTGTATAAAAAGATCAAATTAGGCAAATACAAGCCAATTTATTTACAACAAAGAGGGAAATTAAAAAAATTTATAGAAAATTAAACATCAGTAAAACTTAGACTTAAAAGGGAATTAATGGACTTCTTTTAAAAAGTACAATATAGGAAAATCAACAAATAGGGACTAGAGAACTGAAGCCAATCTCAGGAAACTAAACAACGGAGCAAGCCACAAATCAACTGCCAAAGTAGGGGGAAACCCCACATTAGATAAAATTTAAGTAGCATTAAGTATCTATACTATAAGAAATAACTGTCAAAAATAGAGAAGGAAAACACTAAACTAAACTCCTTTTATAAGACAAATATGACATTAATGACTAGATAGGAAATAGAGGAAACAGAAAAAAGGAAATACAGATAAATTTCACTAATGAAAATTGATGTAAATTTTTTAAATTTTATAGATGATGTAAATTCAGAAAATTATTCTTTATGATGAAGTTGAATTCATGTCAGGGATGTAAGAATGATTCAATGTTAGGAAAGCATAGTATAATTAATCATATAAGCATACCAAGAACAAAATCCATAGTCAAAAATCCAGCATTTATCTATATTAAAATAACTTTCAAATGCATGGGCATGGAAGGATCCTTCTTTAATATAACCAAAATAGTATATTTAAAATGAGAGCTTACAGTTTTATAATGGAGAAATATCAGATAATTTCTCAGTATAATCAGGGCAAAGCAAGGCTGCCCTCTTTTCTCATTGTTTGATCTAATGTTAGGAACAGTAATAACAAAACAAAGGTATAACTATTGTTAAAGAAAAGATAAAACATTCTTATTTTCAGATGAGATGATTAAATATTTGGAAAACCTCATATAAGTAGCAGCTAAACTCACTAAAAGATTAATAGTGTCAGCAACGGTAAAGTATTCAAACTAAACCCATAAAACACCCCATTTCAGTGCAATTCTAACAAAATCAGCAAGACATTTTAAGAGAAATTCCAATCAAAATAATGATAAAGACTGTAAAAAGACTGTAAAAAATATCTGGGATTTAACCAGTCAAGCACATATGAGATTTGTATAAATATAACTATAAAATGCTCAGTAGAAAAAATTATCAGGAAACAATTTATTGCTTTTGTTTAGAGAATGTCAATATAACAAAAATGAAAATACCACCTATATTAATTTATAGATTTAATGCCATTCCAGTCAGATTACCAAGGAAATACTGTTTTTAAAACTATACAAAACACCAATATTCATTTAGAAGAAAAAAATTCTGGAAATCCCTGGGGAATGAGGAAAAGTACAAATGAAAAGTATAGATTTCAAATTATATCACAGAGCAATATTCAGCTGAGCAATGCAGAATTATTACCTCCCTTATTTTAGACATCTTGTCTCTCTCAAGGACCAAGTGCTTTACATATATCATCTGATTTGATCTTCATCCTCATAACAACCCTAGGAAGTAGTTGCTATTATTATAGCAATACTTTGGACTTGATAAACTGAGACAGATAGGGTTAAGTAACTTGGCCAGAGCCAGTAAATTTCTGAGATCAAATATGAACTCAGACTTTCTGACTCTCAGCCTAGGGCTCTGTCTACTGTGTCATTTAGATAAAAAAAAGGAAATATCTTCCACTTATAACTTGTAATAAACTGGGAGTTCACTTAAACTCTTAAATCCTTTTAAAATGATCACCACCTGCACCTTGTCCTTTTGTGAGGATGATGTTTTTGAACAAGGGAACTCTTTGGACTTTCCATTTATTTGTTTCTATCAAACATCATCTTTTTAGATTTGATCTAATTGTCTAGACTGTTAACATATTTTTGAATCTTGACTTTGTCATCTAATATTTCCCAACTTTGTGCCATCAGAAATATTGATAAGTTTGCCAATCACATTTTCATTTATTATTGAAAAAAAAGTAAAGTACACAGAGTCAGCTAGAGATCCCTGGCTGATCACCCTACAAATTGACATCAACTTGTGTCCAATTATCCTAGCAATTCCAAATTTGTTGAATTTTATGATCATCTAGTCCACCTCTGTCCATGTTTGTCCAGGAATATACAAAAAAACTTTGTTGGCTTTGCTTAAGTCAATATAAACCATAGCAGCAGCATTAATCTACTAATCTTCCCAAGTAGTACCTTGAAAAGAAAAAAGAAAAGAAAAGAAAGGAAAAGAAAGAAAAAAAGGAAGGAAAAGGAAAAGTCTATTTTAACCTGAACTATTCTTTTTTTTTAAGAAAGATTTTATTTATTTTGAATTTTACAATTTTCCCCCAATCTTGCTTCCCTCCCCCAACCCCACACAGAAGTCAGTCTGTTAGTCTTTACATTGTTTCCATGGTATGAAGTGATCTAAGATGAATGTGATGAGAGAGAAATCATAACCTTAAGGAAGAAATATAAAGTATAAGAGAGATAGCAAAATTACTAAAAAGAGAATGATTTTTCACTGTAACCAAGATCAAAAGAAATGTAGTAAAGTGGGAAACAATCTTTACAACTAACGTTTCTGACCAAAGGACTAAGTTCTAAAATATACAGAGAACTGAGTCAAATTAAAAAAAAATCCATTCCCCAATTGACAAATGGTCAAAGGATATGCAAAAGCAATTTACAGATGAGATCAAAACTCATAGTCAAATGAAAAATTACTCTAAATCATTACTTATTAGAGAAATTCAAATTAAAGCTTCTCTGAGGTACCACTTCATAACTCTCAGACTTGTCAATATGACCAGAAAGGATAATGATCATTGTTGGAAGGGTTGTGGGAAATCCAGGACACTATTACATTGTTGGTGGAGCTGTGAACTCATCCAACCTTTCTGGAGAGCAATTTGGAATTATGCCCAAAGGGCAACAAAAATGTGTATACCCTTTTTTCCAGCAATACCACTACTGGGTCTATACCCTGAAGAGATGATGAAAAAGGGTAAAAACATCACTTGTACAAAAATATTCATAACAGCCCTGTTTGTGGTGGAAAAGAATTGTTATATATGTATATGTCATGGAGTACTACTGTTCTATTAGAAACCAGGAGGGATGGGAATTCAAGGATTATTCACTTTAATTTAGAAAAGAACATATCTTATTGTCTGATCTTATTATCTCTTAGACTTTTTGTCTCTTCCTTAAGAATATGATTTCTCTCTCATCACACTCAATTTGGATCAATGTACAACATGGAAACAAAGTAAAGACTGACAGATTGCTTTCCATGGGGGGATGGGGGGAGGGAAGTTAAGATTGGGGGAAAAACTATAAAATTTGTAAAAAATTGTAAAACTCAAATAATATCTTTAATAAAGTCAAATACAACAATTCTTTCTCTGGATACAGATGGTATTCTTCATCACAGATACTCCCAAATTGTGCCTGATTGTTGCACAGATGGAATGAGAAAGTATATTAAGGTTGCCCTGTTAGGATATACAATGCTCTTCTGATTCTGCTCATCTCACTCAGCATCAGTTCATGCAGATTCCTCCAGGCTTCCCTGAATTCCCATCCCTCCTGTTTTTTGTTTTTTTTTTAGGTTTTTGCAAGGCAAATGGGGTTAAGTGGCTTGCCCAAGGCCACACAGCTAGGTAATTAATAAGTGTCTAAGGCCGGATTTGAACTCAGGTACTCCTGACTCCAGGGCCAGTGCTTTATCCACTACGCCACCTAGCCACCCCCCTCCTGGTTTCTAATAGACCAATAGTGTTCCATGACATACATATAAAACAGTTTGTTAAAACATTTCCCAATTGAAGGAAATTCTCTTAATTTCCAATTCTTTGCCACTACAAACAGGGCTGCTATGAATATTTTTGTACAAGTGATATTTTTACCCTTTTTCATAATCTCTTCAGGTATAGATCCAGTTGTGGTGTTGCTGGATCAAAGGGCATGCATATTTTTGTTGCCCTTTGGGTGCAATTCCAAATTGCTCTCTAGAAAGGTTGGATGAGTTCACAGCTCCACCAACAATGTATTGTCCCAGATTTCCCGCATCCCTTCCAACATTGATCATTGTCCTTTCTGGTTATATTGGCCAGTCTGAGAGGCATGAGGTGGTACCTTAACCTATTCTTGATAAGTGATTTTCAGATGTTGAGAGCTTTCCATCCATTCTAAATTGACCACCCCATCTCAATCCCACTTTAAACATAACCCTTGAAGAATTTTGGGCCATATGCAACTTTTCTCTAAATGCTCTTAAGTCTAGGTTGCAGGTCAGACTCTACCAGTTTTCCCACCCATCATACCTTGTTCTTAGATAACAGTAAGTAATTTAAAGTGTTCTTTCAGCAATACCCCCCTTCCAGTTCTGAGGTTTTCTTGACCCCAATTTCTTTTATTCCACTCAAGTCCTATACTGATGACTCAAGAAAGAGAAGTAAAATCAGAAAGCTGAACCAGCAAAGTATCATTCATTACTGGCAGGTTTAGACAAAGCTAGAAAGGAGCTGAGCAATTATTTATTGTTTGAGTCTATCACATCAAGATAAGCTAAATCTGGGGGTTGCTAGGTGGAGTAGTGGATAAAGCACTGGCCCTGGAGTCAGGAGTACCTGAGTTCAAATCCGGCCTCAGACACTTAATTACCTAACTGTGTGGCCTTGGGCAAGCCACTTAACCCCATTTGCCTTGCAAAAACATTAAAAAAAAGATAAGCTAAATCCAGAGTTTTGTGACCATACTTGGCTGCTAGAGTATGAATTTTCCCTTGTACCAACTCCTATAAGTCTCCTAGGTTACAGTTTCACTCTTGCATTGGAAAAGGAGTACGCCCACCAATGAAATCACAAATTATTGAAGAATTAATGATGTGTTCATTTAAATAGTTTAATATTAGTTCCCCTTAATGTTTGTAGGGGGGTTTTTTCTCCTATATGTCAGCACTATATAAAAGTTACAGTAAAATGGAAGCCATTTGAGGATGACTGCTTCATTTTGACTTGTAGCTGCTCAGGGTATTGCACAAGCAGACACTGGTTGACTTGACTGAAGGTTACCCTTTCCAAACCTCTATGTTCAACATGTTTCTAGGTTCAGTCTCCTCTGCACCCTGCCCTCCCTTGTGCCTGTAAAAGTCTCTGAATGGAAAGATCAAGGCTATCACTGTTGGAAATGAATGAACATATTTTCTAAACAAGACAACACTTCTGTCATAGAAAATTTCAGTGGGATCATGTACCGTCAAGACATTTCAAAACATTTTCAATAATCATGGAACAAATTAAACCCAGGCTGAATAGCCAGTGATTGTGGACAGACAAGTCACTTGAGGACTGCTTGGGTCATAAGGTCAAGATCACAAAGGATAACTGCTTCCTTAAAGAGCAGGACCTCATGTACAACGGGCAACAATTCACCTCTTGGTGAATGTTTTCTTATCCCAGGGGCCCAGTCATACCAAGATATACATTAAGCTCTGATCTCTCAGTGAATGCAGTCCATGCAAAGGAACATGGTGAATGCAGTCCATGCAAAGGAACATGCAATAGAAGCATAGGACTATAATGCTGCAAAACAACAGGCTCTCAAGAGAACCCACTGCTCTTCTCCCTATGTGACTGAGTTGAGAAATGCACACCAAAAACAATTAACAAAAAGAAATTAGTAGGGGTGGCTAGGTAGCATAGTGGATAAAGCACTGGCCTTGGAGTCAGGAGTACCTGGGTTCAAATCCGGTTTTGGACACTTAATAATTGCCTAGCTGTGTGACCTTGGGCAAGCCACTTAACCCTGTTTGTCTTACCAAAAAAAAAAAAAAGAAAGAAATTAGTAGAGAGAATTCCTAATCCAGGTGCCTGAACCTGGGGTTTATTTAATCCTTCACTTAATAATAATAATAATGTATTTACATGATGCCTTTGTATATCAAGGATGAGGTCTTTGATATACATTTTTTTTATTTAATCCTTGCAACAATTCCCTGGGAATGGTAGGCAGCTGAAGAGCAAGGTAAATCTAAATGCTTGAATTTAAAATCCAGTTTGTTGTATAAGAAGAAAGTTGTTTGCATCCCTCCTTTCTTTTTCCATGCTGTTGTGAAAAATTCAGGGGATATTTGAAAATTAATTTGAGAGTCTCTGGGGAGGGGAACAATAATAAAACTCTATTTTTATTAATGCCTATTGATAGTTTATAGTATTCAAAAGGTTATTAAGGACTTTCTCAAATTATTTTCAAATACTGTAGTCTAGGGGAAAAAATCTTATCCTTAAATTCACAAGTATTAAATTGAGTCAAGAAATGCCATCTTCTTGAGTTCAAATCTGGCTTCAGACACTTTCTAGCTGTGTGATCCTGGGCAAGTCACTTGACCCTGTTTTCCTCAGTTTCTTCATCTATAAATGAGCTGGAGAACCAAATGGCAAACCACACCAGTAACTTTGCCAAGAAAACCCCATATGGAGTTATAAAGCATTGGACACAACAAATAACCAAAGAACAATATCAGAATTATGAGAGAGGTAACTTACTTCCTGCTTCCTTTCATTCCTTAATCTGTGTAGCCATTCTAAGATTTCTCCAAATGCATTCTTCTTCTCCTAAGGCTACCAACCTTCAATCCAGAATTGACTTGGGAAGTATGGTCACTGAGGTTGCCTCCTCATATGTTGGATCAGGAATCTGAGCAACAGCACCATGTATCACTGCTCTCAAGACTCTCCCATCTCAAAGTTACCCTCAGTTTTGATCCAAGGAAGCCAGGAATGTGTATTCCAGAGAGGAAAGGAGGGGAATATAAAAATCTCACCTATATTGTAGGGGGGGGATCTGTAGGGCTAGTTAGAGAGTTGGAACTGGAATCAGGAAGATGAGAGTTCAAATCCAGTCTCAGACACTTACTTGTCATATTTACCTCTGATCTACTCAGTTTCTTCAGCTGTAAAATGGGGATAACAATAGTATTTACATACCCAAGTTATTGGGAGAACCATATGAGATAATATTTATAAAGTACTTCACAGTGTCTGGCAGATAATAGGTACTATAAAAATGTTAGCTTCTACTGTTATTGTTCTGCTTCATTTCATCCTTCTACCATTCCTAAAGAGTCTATCCCTCTGTCATTTCTTTTTTAAAAAAAATTGAATAAATGGAAAATTTATCAAAGCAAGCCAAAACTGAGCTCAGAAGAAAATGGGAAAGAAAATAATTCATATTGAGTTTTTCAATTACAAAACTGACTGAGGGAATATATGTTCTTGCTGCATTAGCCTATTTATTTATTTGTTTGGTTATTTATTTATTTATTCAGTTTCCTTCCTCCTTGAAACATATTCAGTTCTCAGGTGATATATTTGATAGCCAAGGAGACTGTTTTACCATGTTCTTAAATCCAGTTAAGTCTGTGAGAGTCTTGGAGTAGTGATATCCAACTCCATTCAAAAAGGGGTAGGCACTAAACAATACATACTTATACCCTTTGGCAGCATATTGACTTAGGTTTAAAATAGAATGTTATCTATGTTTTGTTGTATATTTATTTATCTTGTTAAATATTCCCAAATTCCATTTTAATCTAGTTTAGGCATTTCTCTTGATGACCAGGTGCCTCCTAATTAGTGTGAAAAACTATCTCACCCTCTTATGGGTCCTTTGAGAAAGGGGCTGACAGTTATCAGTTATTTAGCACTGTAAGGTTTGCAAAGCACCTTATATATGTTATAATAATAAATGTTTTATGAACATTTGATTTGTAAATTTTTATGTATAATATGAATGCTTAATTTAATAAATGTGCATGTTGATAGGTAAAATTTTGCTTAATATAAATAAGCTCACAACCTAATGTGATCTTTTCAAAAGATGATCTGACTAGGGCCCTCACCACTAAATTCATTTTTGAGCTCTTTTGAGTCCAGTTCTCCCAGCTGGTCTTTTCCTGGTTAAGAATGTCAGTCACCATAAAAGAGAATCCCTTTAGTGATTTACTGACTAAAATCCCAGGGTTGAAATGAAGAGGCTGCCTTCAATGTGTGAAAACAAACTTGAATATTTTCACAGCTTGGTAATAAAAACCTTTCACTATATATCCAAACATGCTAATGCGAGTCAAATGAAATATTAGCAAATCCTTGTGTAGTTGCTACATTTGGCCAATCCTTTTTTCCACACTGGCTTGATGCCAGCAAGCTGTGCTTTTTGTTCAATGTCCTAAAATCTTTGAATATTAAGACTAGAGGAGCCTATTAATAGACCACTCGACTGTTTGCCTTGGTTTCCTCATCTGGAAAATGAGTAGGAGAAGGAAATGACAAAATACTTTAGTTTCTCTGTCAAGAAAACCCCAAATGGGGTCAGAAAGAGGTAGACACAATGGAAACAACTGCATAAAAGATGCCAGGCACTCCAGAACAAGGGCTTTTTTCCTACCCTGCTAAGCACCCTATACTGGCTCCATCAAAAGGATAGTGAGCTATATGCTATAGAAGTTTATCATAAATTTTCCAACATCTTCAGAAAATGACTTCATGGAATTAATTTAGGCATCAGAAGCAACAGGTCTGAGAGAGAATTATTGAATTTCAGTCTTTTTTTCTCAGTCATAGCATCATAGATCTAGATAGAGTTTGATAGGATTTTAGAGATGTGAGAACTGAGGCCCAGACAAGCTAAATTATTCTCTCAAGGGTAGAAACAGTTGTAAAAGGGGAGGATTTGAACTCAAAACTTGTGGCTCCAAATTCAGCTTTCTTTTCTGGAAATTTACATGATCAAAAATGTCCAAAAAATCAAGAAAGGCAACCAAGAACTGTAATTGTCTAGTGTTGAAAATTACATATGAATTTATGTTCAGTTGTTAAAGTTTAGGATGAAATGTCAAAAACCATTCCTTACTTGTTGACAGAACAGAAGTACCCCCAAATATGTAGCTCATATTAACTGGACTTCCTTTGTGAAAATTCACATGATCCCATTTGGATCACTTGAGTCTAAGTATTTATTCCCAAAATAATTAATTCAAAATTTCATATTATGCAAGAAGTAGCATAGTATAACATGAAGAACAAAGTGAAGAAGATCCAACTTTGGATCCTGGAATCTCAAATAACAGAAAGGATTTCAGAAACCATCAGTTTCAATCAATAGATGAAAAAATGACTGCCCTTTACAGCATCCCTAACCAGAAACAGTCTGTGCTCAAAGGGCCTCTGCTACCTTCAGGGGGCAAACTATTTCAATTTCAGAGAGCTCAAATTGTTAAAAAAAAATTTTTTTCCCCTTATGTCAATCTACTTTGGAACTTCTACCGCATTACTACTAGTTCTGCTCCTTGGGCCAAGCAGAACAAATCTAATGTTTCTTCCACACTACATCCAATTCAGCATTTTATGAAGGGACTACTGTGTGCAAGGCACTGAATTTTCAAAGACCAAAAAAAAAAAAGGATTCCTATTCTTCAAAGAGCTTACATTTTATGGATTTTACATTTTATGATGACATAATGATATCAGAGTCCTTCAGATATGTGCAGATAGCTATTCCCTCCCTCCCCCATCATCTCTTTTCAAAGTTAAATAAATTCTCAAAATTCATACTGATAATAATTAACATTTATATGCATTTATGTGTTAGGCACTATATTAGGTGATTTACAGTTATTATCAAATTTGATACAATAACTCTAAGGATAGGTGCTACTATTATTGCCATTTTACAGATGAGAAAACTAAAACAAGTTTGCCCAAGGTTACACAGTAATAAGTACCTTGGATTGCATTTGAACTCGGGTCTTCCCTGACTCCAGACTCAGTATTCTATCCACTAAACCACCTGTCATTCAAATCATATTCACCTGGCATCAATTTGAGACCCTTTACCCTCCCTTTGGTTACTCCAGTTTATCAGTGTCTTCCCCATCATGGGGAACCAATTGCAGCAGTGCAAAATGTGGTCTGATTGGGATGCAGCCCGAGCTGTGCAGCTGCAGGTTAGTTAAATCACCTTCCTTTCTGACCCTAGGTTTTCTTATCAGTAAGATATGCTGAGTGTTAGACCATGTAATCTTCAAGGATCCTGGTAGTTTTAGTCATATCCATAAGTCATAAATCAAACTTCTTCAAACATTCCTCTCTGGGTGATATCATCCCAGCTCTACTTTAATTTTCAAGCATAATACAAGAAAAATCTTAAGATCTGACCAATGAAAATCTATACAGAGTTTACAGCTTCAAACTATCAAACATTATGATCACACCTCTTTTGCCTAAAGGTAACATCCTCTATTCAAGCTATTAAAGATGAAAACTGCACTAAGACTTTTAAAAAGCCCTGTACTGATGATGATGACATTTGTACTTCATTCTTGAAGAAGACTATGACATCAGGGAGGAGATGCCAAGACAAGACATGAACTGGATTTCACTAAAGGGCTAAGACACTAAGTCACTAAGACACCACCAAAGGAAAAGCTATAAACTGTGAAGAATGTCAGATTCAGTCCTGCTCCTGAATCAGTTTTCTGGGATATAAATTTTTCCTTCAAACCTGGTCCAGGGATTTTACTGCCTCAAGTTTTTGACCCTCACTCCATTTTAATCTTCCCTGATCTCTGAAGCTCACCTTAAGATGCTGAATTTTCTGGCTTCCCCTGGGCCCTGGAGCTGCCTTGGTTTGGAATTGATGACTTGTGCCTGTGCCTCTGCCATTAATTCAAGGCACCAGTTCTTAGTATCTGCTTTCATTTCATTTCGTGTAACCCTGAGGTTACAAATTACCAAGTGGTGTAGATCTGCACCAGTCCAAGGAGATTCCTCGTGGGGAAAATTCCCTATGCCAATGAAATCATAGGTTTTGTAAACAAAACCAAAAAGTCTTCATGTACTCCAATCCCTAAGAATACAATTTCTGGGGCTTGTTAACAAAGGGAAAGAGAATATAGAAATATCAGAAGAGTACAACTGTGTAGGATAATTAGATGTAGGAATAAAATAAATCTATCTAGAACCACCTGATTGGAAGCATCTAAGGATGCTTCTAAACTAATTCTTAGTACTAAAGATCTTTAGTCTGGAAATCCATTGGGTACATTGCCTCAAATAAGAAACACATCTTCTCTCGAGTATATAGACAATCCAATCTTGGAACATGCCCACCTGGACTCCTGAATTTTCCTGAATCAATTTTTATTTCCAGTTCATGGAAAACTTTCTGTTGTTGCTGCTGTTATTATGGTTTAATAAAAAAGAGTGTTAGATATTTTAAAACTTATTATTTTATTTTCAGGCCTAATCTTCCCCTCCATTGAGAAAGGCAGAAAAACACAACCTTTTACAGATATATATATATATAATTAAGCAAAACAATTCTTGCATTGACCAAATCAAAAAAAAATTGGGGGATTTCTGGTTAGAATCTGGATTCAGATTCTGACTCTTTCCCCTGCCACCTAGGGCTTCTGTTCCTTATCTGTAAAGTCATTGAATTGTTCTAAATGACTTTCAAGCTCCCTTCCAGCTATAAATCCATTATCCTATCAAGGTTTGCAAAGCAGTTTGCATAATCTCATTCATTTTGAGATGAAATGGAGGGTCTGTGATATTCCTCTACTTATTACTACATAAAAAGAAGTTAAATAATGTCACTCTCCTTCTACTTTAATCAAAGGAAACCAAAGGAAGACAGGGACAGTGTTTCTATCACCTCATAAGGATTAGAATTTAATCAGACATACAAGCAGCCCCCAAAGCTTACAAGAGTCAACCCCTTTCTTTGTAATCACCCCTCCTCTTATTGCTTTAATAAATGATAGTAGCAATAACCTAGAGGAGTGAAAAAGAAAAAATAGATGATTTTGAAATTCACTGAGAAGATAAATTTCCAGGAAATAACAATAAAATGGTAAGAAGTGGCTGGACCTCTTACTCCCTGGAAATCACCCATTCCACTGTCCCCATTTTTAAACAAGGCTGACATTTTATACCGTTCCTCTTAAAGCTATCAGTTCTCCAAGGAGCCTGGTTCCTGTGATCTTATAACCAAGGAAAAATCTGCTTTCCCCTTTCTGACTGAACCCTAGACAATCTCACAATGAAGGCAGCATCTTAGCTTTAATGGCATCAGGGTTGAGAAAGGAGAAGATTTAAGGTCTTTACCACCATTCACTCATTCATTGACTCAATAAACACATAGTGAGCTCCTTAGTGCTGGGAGAAAAAAAAAAAGAAAACAAAAAGCAGTCCCTACTCTCAGAGTTCATCAGTGATTTAAACACAATCAAGGAAAAAAAATATTCATTCAAAAGCAAGATTCTGCTAATGATTTGATTTTGGAACTACATGATAGTAAAAAAAAGATCATTATTTTGAGATGAATTTTCTGGGAAGTAATCTAGAGACTATGGCAGATCTATAATAATGAGCCAACATTTATATAGTACTTTACTAAGAACTGAAAGAGATGGGGCAGCTAGTTGGTGCAGTGGATAAAGCACTGGCCCTGGAGTCAGGAGGACCTGAGTTCAAATCCGGCCTCACACACTTAATAATTACCTAGCTGTGTGGCCTTGGGCAAGCCACTTAACCCCATTGCCTTGCAAAAACCTAAAAAAAAAAAAGAATTGGAAGAGGCAATAGAGGACATTGAGTCCAATCCCTGCATTTTACAGTTGAGGAAACTGAGGCCCAGAGAGGTTCAGTAACTAACATCCATGTCTCTAAGTCTCAGGTTCTCTCTAGGTAAAATGAGAGGCTCAGTGAACTTGAAGATTCCTACCAGCTTTAAATTCTGTGATCTTATATTATTTTTTGTTTGTTTGTTAGGTTTTTGCAAGGCAATGGGGTTAAGTGGCTTGCCCAAGACCACACAGCTAGGTAATTATTAAGTGTGTGAGGCCGGATTTGAACTCAGGTACTCTCCTGACTCTAGGGCCGGGGCTCTATCCATTGTACCACCTAGCTGCCCCTGTGATCTTATATTTTGAAAATAGAGAATTTTCCTAAAGTTATATTCATGATTTTATGTTTAAAAAAAGAATTTACTTATGGCTTCCAAAAGTCAAATCCTGGGATTCTAAAATTTGGAAGTCAGTTCCTCCTTATCATCCTCCTCCTCCTCTTCTTCTTCATCCTTCTCCTTTTCTCCCTCCTCCGCTTTCTTCTTGTTTTTTAAAAGGTTTGTTTTTTTGGGAAGAGTTTTTTTTTTAAATATTGGGTTATTTTCTTTTTTTAAGGGACATCTTCATAAGGCTATGAATGGACCACTTACAAATAACTGGATATGATCTAGAGCTGTAATCCAGCAGGAAGGAGGCCAGGCTTGGTAAACAGAGACCTGTGTAGCCCTGGAGAAGTCATTTAATCTGTCAGTCTCCCCCCTCCACACCCCGCACCCAATTCTCTAAAATTATAAATTGCATCACTACTTTTATAATAGGTGAAGAAGGTTTTTCACCAGGGAGCTCCCAATATCAATACAATTCTAGATATGGATCTTAATGTTTTTTGAAAAAATAATTTTGATTTTCAAAATTATCATGTGAGTACAGTGAATGGAGTACTAGTCCTAGAGTCAGGACTCCACTGATTCAAATCCGGCCTCAAACACTAACTCGCTGTGTGACCCTGAGTAAGTCATTTGCCTCAGTTTTCTCTTATGTAAAATAGAGATAATAGCAGCACTCACTTCACAGGGTTGTTATGAGGACTGTATAAAATAATATATACAATGCTTTATATAAATTATATAAATTTTTTTAACTATTGCTGTTTGGGGGAAGGGAGACAACTGGGGCTAGGTGACTTGCCCAAGGTCAAACAGCTAGTGTTTGAGGCCAGATTTGAATTCAATTCCTCCTGTTCCCAAGGCCATGTTCTATCTACTGTGCCACCTAGCTTACCCTGAGCTATTGCTATTTTTGAAAATTGATAATGCTTTAAAACTAAATAAATCAGGGGTGGCTAGGTGGTGCAGTGGATAAAGCACCGGCCCTGGAGTCAGGAGGACCTGAGTTCAAATTTGACCTCAGACACTTAATAATTATCTAGCTGTGTGGCCTTGGGCAAGCCACTTAACCCCATTTGCCTTGCAAAAAAAAAAAGAAATAAATTAGACCCTGGTTGCAGCCTAGGGCCTCCCATTGCCACAGAGTAGGGACTGACCTCCTCACAACTCCAGAGAAGGGAGTGCTTATGGTATCCACAAACCAGAGCAGAGGCAGGAGAGCAGTAAGAGCCTCTCACAAGACACTGAAGGAGCTGAGATACTTGTGGTACTATCCCAATAACACTGAAAAACTTGGGAAGCACCTCAAAACCAGGACATAGCCTGGGAAAATGAGTAAACAGAAGAAAAGGAACCTGACCATAGACAACTACTTTGGTCCCATGGAGGATCAAAACACACACACTCAGATGACAAAGTTGAAGCTTCTGTATCCAAAGCCTCCAAGAAAAATAGGAGTTGGGCTCAGACTATAGAAGAGCTCAGGAAAGATTTGAAAATCAAGTAAGAGAGGTAGAGGAAAAATTGAGAAGAGAAATGGGAGTGATGCATGAAAAACATGAAAACCAAATCAGTAGTTTAGTCAAGGAGATACAAAAAAATGCTTAAGAAAACAATACGTTAAAAACCAGTTGAGGTCAAATGGAAAAAGCAGTCCAGAAAGTTAATGAGGAGAAGAATACCTTAAAAAGTAGAACTGGCCAGATGGAAAAGGAGATAAGAAAGCTCTCTGAAGAAAACAACTCCTTTAAAGGTAGACTGGAGCTAGAGGAATCAGAAAACAATAAAACTATACCAAAAGAATGAAAAAATTAGAAGAAAACGTGAAATATCTCACTGAAAAAACAACTGACCTGGAAAACAGATCCAAGAGAGAGGCAATTTAAAAATTACTGGACTACCTGAAAGTCACAATCAGGAAAAGAGCCTTGATTTCATTTTTAAAGAATTTCTACAGGAAAATTGCCTGATATCCTAGAAGCAGAGGACAAAAAAATAATTAAGAGAATCCACCAATCTCCTCCTGAAAGAGATTTTTGAAAAATAACCCCTAGGAATATTATGCCCAAGTTTCAGAATTCCCAAGTCAAAGAGAAAATACTACAATCATCCAGAAAGAAACAATTCAAATATCATGGTACTGTAATCAGGATCACCTAGGACCAAGCAGCATCCACATTAAGGGCTCGTAGGGTATAGAATATGATATTCTGGAAGGCAAATGAGCTTGGAATGCAACAGAGAATCAACTGTCCAGCAAAACTGAACATCCTCTTCCAGGGAAATGATGGACTTTCAATGAACGGGGGAATTTCAAATGTTCCTGTTGAAATGATCAGAACTAAACAGAAAGTTTGATCTTCAAGTACAGGGCTCAGGTGAAACATAAAGAGGGTGGACAAGAAGGGTAAATTATGAGGGACTTAATGATGATGAACTGTGTGTATTCCTGCATGGGAAGAAGATACAGATAATATTCATATGAACCTTCTCATTTATTAGAGCAGTTAGAAGGAGCATATATAGACAAGGCACAGGAGGGAGTGAAGTAAGAAGGTATAATATATTGTAAACATGGAGTCATTGGGCAAAAAGGGAATGTATCAGAAAAAAAGGAAACAAGAAGTAGAATGGCTAAGATATTTCACAGGAAAAATGTCAAGAAAAAATCTTTGGCAATAGGGTGAGGGGGGGAAGGTGAGGGGAGTGAGGGAACCTTCATTTTCAGTGGAAATGGCTGAGAGAGGAAGCAACATACACACTTAATAGGGAATAGAAAACTACTCTAAAAGAAGGGGATGAGAGGAAGGGGACGGGAGGAGGGGGTAGTCAGATATAACATACTCTTTTTGTTTATTTGCAAGGTAGTGGGATTGGGTGGCCTTCCAGGGACCACAGGGCTGGGTGGTTGCTGGGTATCTGGGGTGGGATGTAGACTTAAGGCCTCCTGGTTCCAGGGCCGGTGCTTTGTCTACTACACCACTCAGCTGCACCACAGCACACTTTTGAAGAGAGATAAAGTGAATGGAGAGAGAAAACAGAATAAATGGGAGTGGGGAGGAATGGATGTAGGAAATTACAATCAGTAGTAGCAACTGTGGGAAAAAATATGGAAATAACTTCTCTGATGGACTCATGAAAAAGAATGAGATCCATCCCGAAAACAGAGTCAATGGTATCTGAACACAGACTGAAATACATTTTTTTCTTCTTTCTTTCACTTTTTATGAGGGGAGGGGGTATTATGTTAGTCTTACAACAAGACTATTTTAGTAATGTATAAATATATAAAAATGTAAATTAAAAAATAAAATAACCTTGTGTGGCAAATTGTTGAGCTATTACCCCATTTTTTTCAGAAAACTTAGTTTAAATTCCATAAGTAGTAGGTCTCAGGGTGGGGGTGGGGTCAAGATTTGAATTCAGGTCTCCTGAGTCCAGTGTTCATTCCACTGAGTCACACTGCCTCTTACCTAAGAAACTCACTCGTAAGGCATATATTCTCTCAAAATATGTATGCCATTTCTAATATTAACAGGCACTAAAATTTTCACATAGTTTTCCCAGAATTCATGGCTTTAGCAACAGCCAGCTAGAGATTCTCAGCCTAGTGCATTAATAATGAGCTCTGCGCTACCTCACTTTTTTAGATACACTTTGTGTTCAGAGTGCCCCCTCAAGCATTAAAAATAAATATTGAGAATAACCATTATATTCACAGTGTATATTATTAAACAGGTCGTGTTGTCTTCCCTGGCAGCATTTCAGGGTAGTCAGGTTTATGCTGGCAAACAAAGCAATTCAGGGACTTATAAACTTTTTCAACAGCTATATCATCTTTTCCAATATTTATTTGTTTATATACAAGCAAATTTTGTAGCACACTTGGGGTCCTTTTACATAAATGTTTTAGACATGTTTTTTTTTAATTTTGCCTCATCCACTGATGTTCCATAAAAACATCAGTGAGAAAGCTTGTGGGCATGGCATGAGCAGCAGAGCCCCAAAGGCATTATCTTCCAATGTACCATCTGACTCCCCTCCTCTCCAAGAAAGGATGATTTCTCCATAAAGACCGAGACCAGTCTCTTTTTTTCAAGCAAAATTCTGGGATTAGGAAAAAACTTAGATAAGAAATCAACCTGTCCTAACCCATAGGGATTCATGGATAGATTTTTAAGGGTGAGTACTTGGGAAGAAAAAAGAAACAGCATCTTTATTTCAAGGCAAGTCAAAAACATATTATGTGTTGGTTTAAGGCAATAGGAATACAAAAGACAAAACAAAAAACCCCATCGGTCTCTGCTATCAAGGAAAGCATATATAATTGGTTTTCTTTGTAACACTATATATTTTATTTTATACATTTATTATTCCAAGAAGAGTCTGTAGGTTTCACTAGATTGTCAAATGTAAATAAAAAAAACTTAAGAATCTCTGCCTTATAAAGAAATCTGGGCCAACCCCTGAATTTATCATAATATCAACTAGTCAATATTACCATTATATTAAATAATGCATATTCAAGTCCAGGAAGGTTAAATGAGTAGCCCAAGGACACAGTAAGTAGTTAATCCAGACCTTGAACCCAGGACCTCTGGCTCCAAATTCAGAGATTTTTCCAAAATGTTAAATTAAAACCAACCAAACAAAAACCTTTTGGAACAAGCCCAGCAGTTTGCTAAAACAAAAGTTGAGATTGAAAAGAAATGGTTTTAATTGTAGATGACTCTGCAGCACCCTTTTGGGACTGATACATACTAGAGTAAATCTAGTCTCTGCAAAAGCATTAATCCCAAAATCATTTTAAAAGTAGACTAAAGGGGGCAGCTAGGTGGCCCAGTAGATAGACCACTGGCCCTGAAGTCAGGAGTACCTGAGTTCAAATTCGGCCTCAGACAGGTAATAATTACCTAGCTGTGTGGCCTTGGGCAAGCCACTTAACAACACCATTTGCCTTGCAAAAAACCTTAAAAAAAAAAAGCAAAAAAAAAGTAGAATAAGGCAGTGGACCAGGAATCGGGAGGACCTTGATTCGAAACATGCCTGGGCTGTGGCACTCTTAGCTAGTCCCTTACTTGTAACCTACACAAAGAAAATCAATTAGACATGGGTGCCCTGAGATCAGATTGTCACCCTCAGTTTCTTGTCTAAAAAATATATATCTTCCCTCAGGTTGGCTGTGAGCATCAAGTGAGAGAAATGCTTACTCGTCTAAAAGCAGTATAGAAACACTAGCTATGATTATGGCTATTAAAACTTTTCTTTCTTAAATGTCTGGAATGTAAAACAAACCTAAAAATCTTCTCATGTGGAAAAAAATGGGGATAATAAGAGTTACAGTTTGAATCTCCTGGTATTCTTGTGATGAGCAAACTGATGTTTTTGCAAAATGCTGTAAGAATGTCAATAATAATACTTTTTACTACAAAGAAAAGAAATAAATGGCCTGCATGCTATAATTTTCTATCTGCTTCGTGGCTGCATCAGTAAGCTTGCGTTACAAATGGTATGGTAAGGATCATGACTTACTGGAAAATCCCAAGTTTGGTTTTAGACTTAATAGTGCTACCTTTTTTTTTTTTTCCTCAGGCAAATGAAAACTCCACTTAGGCATTGGGTCAGTGTTGGATTTCCTAGAAGTTTGCCTTCAATGAGAGAATGGGTTTTGAGGTTAGAGAACGACTCAATGCATTGAATGGTTGGTGTTGGTGACTATATAAGGGTCTTTTGAGGGAGGGTCATGACTGTCAGTTCCATTTTCAAATACGACTCAGAAAAATGTCAAGGACTGGCTAATAATATATTTCTAACCAAGCTCACAGTGCCATAAGCTAGATGGATATATGTGGTTGGATTTAAGTTGATTGAGCTAGAATGACTGGCTATCTATTTTACAAATTAGGTTTTATTCTCAGAAAAAAAAACAAACAGACAAACAAACCAAACCAAAGAGAACTGAGCTGAAGTCATGCTACCACCATATTTTCTTCCTGATCTACTGCCAACAAGAGAAACTAAATTACTAAGAACAACTGTTCTCGTTTAATAGTGTAAACATACTTCTGAAGATATTTCTAAAAACAAAGAATCCTGTACGCTTGGCAGTTTTATGGAGATCATCCCATATGGTAAAAAGAGTAATGAATTTAGAATGATGGAACCTGAGTTCAAGTCCTAGCTCTGATACTTACTGCCTAGCTAGAGCATTTACCCTCTATAGGCCTTATTTTCCTCATCTGAAAAAATGAAAGGGTAAACTTGATAACTTCTAAGGTCTGTGATCCTATGACCTAGCACAAAGGAAATTGAGACCAGAGAGGATAGTAGGAGTTACTATAGCTCTAAATCTAAATCTAGTCCTAAATCTTCCTCTTGTGGTTCAAAGGAACAGAAATAGGTTAACCTTACCCTTGAAAGTTTTGCTGCCACAAAATTAGATCATAGAGAGATAATACCATACAGTTGAAGAGCCTCGATGATAGGAGTGACCCATCCTGACTCTAAATAATCAAGGTTTCCCATTGATCACCAAACATACTGATCTTACCATGTCAGGCCACTGAGCTCACATGGGTTAGTGACAATGGCATCTTTGTACAACAGACCCCTCACTTTAATTAATCTTTTTGTTGTTGTTTTTGCAAGGCAATGGGATTGTGACTTGCCCAAGATCACACAGCTAGGTAATTATTAAGTGTCTGAGGTCACATTTGAACTCAGGTTCTCCTGACTCCAGGGTCGGCACTCTATCCACTGTGCCACCTAGCTGCCCCATTTTAACCAATCCTAAATACATGTCATGACATCATTTTCCTGATGTCATGGTCTCTTTTAATATGAAGGACAACTACTAACCAACTGTTGTTTAGTTGTTTCTAATTCTCCATGGCCCCATCTGGGTTTTTTTTTTGGCAGGAATAGGATACTAAAGTGGTTTGCCATTTCCTTCTCCAGCTCATTTTCCAGATGGGGAAACTGAGGCAAACAGGGTTAAATGACTTGCTCAGAGTTACACAGCTATTAAGTATCTGAGACCAGATTTGAACTTATGAAGATGAGACTTCCTGACTGACTCCAGGCCCGGTACTCTATCCACTGTACAACCTAGCTGCTCCAATCTACTACTCTTTTTATAAATAACAAAATTCAAGGGTCCTGAGAAAACCAGAATGGTTATAGGCTATATTCCAGCATCCCATGCAGCAGCATCAGCGATACTAATTGGCTCTCCAGAAGTGTATCAGATGACGAGTTCCAAATTCTCATGTCCAATTGAGCAATGTCACCAGAATTGCCTGGTCTTCCTGACTACCTTCCCCTCACAAAATAGCTGCACTCACAGTAATGACTTGGTCCTCTGGCTTAATGTTCCTTGTGCAAACCCAATTTTCAGTACAGATGGCTTAGAAGGAAATGGAAGTTGAAGGAAATGTGTCATGGCTAAAACTCAATCTGCACACTAATGTAATTAAGGGAGCTGTAATTAAACAATGTAGGGAAGATTTGCTTACGACAACAGTACGCCACACAAGCATTCAAGGAGCCCTGTTGCTCAGACAGTCTGCTTAACAGCCCACTTTATGGGAGGCAAGGCGGCATGGGGGAATGAATGGTACATATAAAAATTAGCTATTATTTCCATCTTTTATGTATAACATTTGTTTGCTAATCTAATGCAGCTCAGAATCTCAGAATAGGGTCTTCTTAAAACGGACATCTGGTTCAACCCCTCAGTGAATCCCTTCTAGAAAAGTCTCCAAAGGAATCATTAGACTTTTGATGAAACACCTCATTGGACACTTACCAGGTTCAAAGATTTAAAAGTATATAAAGATCATA
The DNA here is from genome assembly GCF_037893015.1 of Macrotis lagotis. NCBI lineage: Eukaryota > Metazoa > Chordata > Mammalia > Peramelemorphia > Peramelidae > Macrotis > Macrotis lagotis. The sequence continues at coordinate 64,252,218 of NC_133663.1, forward strand.
GAGTTCAAGTCCCATTTTTCAGACATGAAAACTGAGATTAAAGGTGAAATGACTTGCTCAGGGTCACAAAGTTGGTAAGCATCTGAGGCTAGATTTGAACTCAGAAAGATGAATCTGTAGGGAATGCAGTAAGACATGGACTCTACCCTAATGGAAGATACAGTCTAACAGGGAAAATATGATCTAGACAGATACTCTCAGCCTGAGACCACGAACAAATGAATTCTCCCCTCTAAATCTCTAGGCAAGTCATTCCACCCTGTTTACCTCAGTTTCTTTGTAAAATGAACTGGGAAATGGAAGAATCACTCCTGTATCTTTGCCAAGGAAGAGTCATGGAGAGTCAGGTACAACTGAAAAAGGAATAAATTGCAAAATTCCCAATAGCAACCAGCCCTGTGCCTTCTAGATAGTTGTAATAATATTAGTTGGAGTAATAGGAGGAGGAGGAGGAAGATGAAGAGAAAGAGGAAACTCGGTAGTAACAGTAACAGTAGTAAACATAGTAGTTGTAGTAGCATAGTTGTAATAGTGGCAGTAGACTGAGATACTTTAGAGTCAAGATCTATAATTCAGTGAGTTTATTAGTGTGAAAGTGAGTGTTGAGAAATATTGTTCTTCTGGGGCAGCCAGGTGGCGCAGTGGAGAGAGCACCGGCACTGGAATCAGGAGTCAGACACTTAATAATGACCTAGCTGTGTGGCCTTGGGCAAGCCACTTAACCCCATTGCCTTGCAAAAAAAAAACCCTAAAAAAAAAAAAGAAATACTGTTCTTCCTCTCTCTCCCTTAAGGAGAATCTAGATCATTAATTTGGTCTGACAACTACTGAATAGCTACTGACCATGCACTAAGTTAATAATTTATATTCTAGAGAATCCTAGTCCTATATTTGTTTTTAAAAATGCATTTTATTGATGACTTTTGTGTTTAAAACAATCATTTTTGAACCTTCCCCCTTCACTCTTTCAGAATGAACCCTTCCTTTTGATAAGGAAAAACAAGCAAAAGAAATTGGATACAGTGCCCAAATCTAACTTTCTGCCAGGTAGTCCCCCACCTTTCTGCTGTGAAGGGGGAGGTATATATTACCTATTCTATGAGACTACTGGCACTGATTCTCTTCCCTTTCCCCCAATTGCTCTGAGTTTGGTTTTTCTTTGCTTCTATTGATTTACATGCTTATAATCATTAGCCTCATATTTTTTCTTTAAGCATCTAAGTACTGGAGCCCTGTGTGAAGCTTCACCTTATTGAAGAGATGAGAGGAATAGTATCTCGGCTCTGGTGGTGATTAATACAGAAACTAAATTTTCCTGGATTCATAGCTGCCACATGCTCTGGGGTTTGGTCCCTCCCCCATCCTCTCTGTAATAAAGGTGGTGACTCTATCAGTTTGGGGCTCTCACATATGTCTAGCCAGGCCAAAGGTCAGAACAGAAGGAAAATGCAAGGTATGACCTAGGAATTTCTGCTTGATTCTTTAGGCATTTTTGTCATTAGAGGCTTCATTGCTCAATTCAGGAAGAGATGAAAGGGCTTGTTTTCAGATCAATGAAAAAATGAGAAATGATTGTTTGTCACCAGTTTTAATGAGAGACCTAAAGACTACCAAAAACATGTTGCATTTCTTAGAACAGTAATGCATAAATAATGATGGACAAATATTCTCCATTCCCATCATGTTGAACAATCTTCCTTCTTGAGTCTCCTTCCCCTTTTTCACTCTGTCCATTTTAGAATTACAGAATGCCTTTCTTCAGGAAACTTTGAGACACTGGATTTGTCTCTCTTCCCTTCCCCCTTCTTATTTTTCCTCCCAGTCATCTTCTGGGAAAGTATTGCCTAATTACAAGGCATTTCAAAAGCTGTTTCACCTCCCCTAAAGCTAAATGACACTTTTTTTTTTCAGGAAAAGGGAGAGCTCTAGCAGGAACTAGCAAAAGCCCTAAGGGGATGGGTTTCTCCTTGATTCATTTATTGGGGGCTGCAAAGGAAGAGTGTTTAGCTATCATTATGGAAAAGGGGTGTGTGGGTGGGGGGCAATGGAGAAGGAAAACCCAATTGATTTTCTTAGTTGCACTAGTGAGTTATTAACTCTAACCATATTAGAGGGGAACTATTTATTACACATAATAGTTATTGGCTAAACTGGATGGTGACCTTCCCATGACCCTTTGTAACTGGGAAGATTTTAGGGTGGCTGCTCTGAGGCTTTTAGGGCAGATCAGAAGATCTATACTATTTGCTTTCTTTTTTATTTTTTTCTCCTGAAAATTTCATATCTCATCCTAAAATTTGGGCCCATGTAATAGGGCAGATACCAAATCAATGCATTCATTTTCCATAATGGAGTATAGCCCCATTTTTAGGTTAATGTGTATTTGTTTAACTTTGTTATGAGTCAGAATCTTAGTACTGAAAGTTTAACTTCATATTTCAACCTGTTCTTCACATGCCTCACACTTCTGATAATAATTCACTTAAACACTTTATTCACATTTGGATTAGGCAATAAAGTAGTATAATTGGGTCAGGGAGTAATATCTAGTTAGTTTATATATTTCTTTTTTTTTCAAGGCAATGGGGTTAAGTGGCTTGCCCAAGGTCACACGGCTAAGTAATTATTAAGTGTCTGAGGTCACATTTGAACCCAGGTACTCCTGACTCCAAGACCTAGTTTACATATTTCTAAAGTTTCCATAATAATGTATATATGAGAGTTGCTAAAAATTAAAAAGACTCAGTTCCTATTTTAATCCCACCCTTGCCACTAAGTCGAAGGGTATGATTTTAACAAATCATTTTAAGAGTCATTGTCCATGAAGACAGACCCAAAATGGTGGAATAAAGGCATAAAGAGTCATTGTCCAATTGGTAAACTGTCCAAAAATAAGAATAGGCAATCCTTAAGAGAAGAGATCTGTTATAAGAGTCATATAAAAATGCTCTAAATTACTGCTACTTGGGAAAATGCAAATTAAAGCAACTCTGAAGTTCCTCCATCAAAATAGTAAAGATGAAGAAAAGGAAAATGATAAATGTTGAAAGAGCTGTGGGAACACAGGCACACTAGCACATGATGGAGCTGTGAAATGGTCCAGTCATTTTTAAAGACAAAGTGCAATTATGTCTCCAAAGAAACCAAACTGTGCCTACTCTTTGATCCAGCTCTACTAGTACTAGGCCTACATCCTAGAAGAAAAGAGAAAAAAAAGGGTTATTTATGTACCTGTCAAAAATGTTTACATTTTTTGTAGCAAAGATCTGAAAACTTAAGGGATACTCATCAATTGGGAAATGAATGAACAAATTATATGGGAATATAATTGAATATTATTATGCTGGAAGAAATGACAAAGGGGATGGGTTTTAGAGAAACCTGTAAAAATGAACTGATTCAGGATAAATTAAGCAAAACTAGGAAAACGACATCTATAATAACAAGACCACAAAGACAAGCAATTTTCAGAGACTTAGGAAATATAATCAATGTAGTGAGCAACCATAATTCTAGGAGATCAATAATAAAGGCACTCTACAAATTTCTTGACAAAATGGTAATGGATTCAAGATACAGAATGAGACCTTTTTTTTATTTTGACAAGGACATTGTGGGAAATGGATTTGTTTAACTATGAATATTTATAACAAGGGTCTTTTTTTTCCCTTTTAAACTCTATGGAAGGGAAGACAATGCTTACAAATTTTTAAAAGAAATTTAACTTCTATTAACTCTAGTTTGTAAAACCAAAGATTGAACTAGATTTTTGGCAAGGTCCTTCTAATCTTGCCAGACATATATCATGTGCTAGAGATACAAGGTCACAGATCACAGACCAAGTGAATTCCTTTAGTTATAAAATAGATGGGCTCTTTGATGATGATGGCTAACAATTATAAAGCACATTGTATATACTGTCTCACTGGATTCTCACAACTCTTTAAGTAGGAGCTATTATTGTCTTCACATTACAAATGAATCTCACAGTGGTTAAGTGATTTGCCCAGGATATTACAACTAGTAAGTATATGAATGAGGATTTGAACTCAGGTCTTCCTGATTTCAAATCCAGGATTCTATCAATGATGCCACCTATCCTCAGCAGTGTAAAGGAAACTCCTATCTCAATTAATCACAGAAGACCCAGACATCTCAACTGAATCAAGCAAAAGTAAATTACATACTTAATGCGAAAGGATCATATTGCATGATATCACACAGGAAATACTCTGTATTGGTTGAAGAAGATTGAGTTATGCTTCTCAGGGCTATATATAACAAGAGCAAGCTAATTCAGAGCTAGACAGTAGAATGGAAAAGTACTCTAAATTCTAGAGCTGAGGAATCTAGGCCTCTGAGAAAGAATTACCTTTGGAGAAGAACTTGCCTCCAACTCTTCCCCCTCCCCTCTTTCAATTGGCAATTTGACCAGAGGAATTGGATTAGCCAGTAAACAGGTCTCCTGAGAAAATGTCAGCTGAGTATCAAGAGTCAGAATTCACTAAGAACTATTGAGTTTCAAAAGTTCAGGAGATATGGAGGTCCCAGCATCCATTGTGATGTTCACCAGAGCCACAGTGGCTTATGGTAGCCTTAGGAAACACATACTAATGATAAATAAATTCATCAGGGAAAGAGTTTCAGGTCCCAATAAAAACACTGACCCTCAGAGTCAACTAAAAGGAACTTCATGAGGGCTACACAAAAGAAGAAAGAATTTTCTACTAGATAGTAGCTGTGAGTTTCTCAATGTCAAATGTGTTATTTATGCCAGAGATCATTTTTCCTTAAGTCTGAATCCTCTAATGGTCCCAGGGACCAAGTGTCTTAAGGAAAGAGTGTATCTCTAGTTTGGGGGGATTGCTTCTGTAACAACTGTTCTTGCTATACTTGCTTCAAAAAAAAAAATTAAAGCTGGCTAATAATCAATGAGAATCACACCAGTGAGTCTCACGAGGGACAGTATTTGAAACTAAGATATCCTTAGGGTTATCCCTAGACCCAAGATAGAGTAGTAATTGTCCTGTAGAGACCCAACCCATCATTGTGACAGTGAATAAATGCAGTAACCCTGAAGGGGTCTGCATTGCTATAAAAAGAAAGACAAGAAACAGGATATAATATTCTGTCTTAAAAGTAAATGCAATAATTTGATTTTTCTTTTTTCCAGTTTCTTAATTCTTATTAATGAATTCAAATGACATTTGTGAGTCACTTGAGTTGGTTCCTGTGCTTCTTCTCAGGGTCACAAAAATCACTGAGATAAATGACTATTATTATTTGTAAAGACCTTGTTCACTTGGCACAACCTCTATGTAGGTTTATGTATGCCAGAGATGAGAGCCTCTTAGTAAACCATTTACTAGTGATGGCTGCTACTGATTCTGTTCCTGGTGTTTGAAGAGAAGTCACAACATAATGACTTTAAAACTAGGTTGTTAAAAAACAAACCAAAACCCAAAGGTTTTCTTTTATTCACATGCTGTTAAATGCTGAGAGGGAAAAAGGAAAGGGCTCCATTTTTTTCAGAAATCTCTTGCAGAAAGCCATGTTTAAAAAACAACGCACATAAAGCTTGGTCAGGGACCATTTTAAAAAATTCAGTATCAAAGAAGAAAATATCTAATGAATTAGGGGGAAAAAGGCACTTTTTTCAAGGCAAATGTGTGTATGAGTGTGTGTGTGTGTGTGTGTATATAAATATGTATATTTATATATGCACAGCATGTCCTTTTGATTATCTGATAAAGAACTAAAATAATGAAGCAACTCGGAATAAGGTAACCTCAAGCACTCATTATACCACAGTTAGTAGCTATGAACAGTTTCAAGTGAAGAATGGCATATTAGATGAGAATTTGAATATGTGCTCCAAAGCACTAAATGTTAAAAGAAAATGCAAAGTAATACAATTCTGAGGTTTTACCTCAGACATTGAAACTCAGCAAGCTTATAACAATAAATTCATGTTGGATCTGAATTCCAAGCTGACCACGACCAGTCTTGGGAAAACCTAGACTTCAAACTAGGAGCCAGGCTATTTTTAGCACTCTGTTGCTCTTTACACCCAGTCCAGAACCCCAAGGAAAACCCTTAAAACAATCTCAAGGTTGAACTCAGGGAACACAAAGAAATTAGAATGTTACTCTAAGTATACAGTAGAACAGATATAGGACAGCTATTTATTTCCTCCACACAAAACAAATTTCTAAAGCACAACATTTCTAAGTAGGCAAAAACTTAAAAACTTGATGTAATAATACATAACTCCTATTATATTCTCCTGAGAGTTTAATGCTTAAAACACCCAAACGACACATTCTATGGCATTTCCCTTTCCCCTTAGTAAGGCACTTGAGAAGCAACTCCTTCAAGGGACCTTAGACTCATACTCCTGGGGATGATCATCTTTCTCTGTTTCAGAAAACTCTTCCTGATTCTAGTCAGCACCCACTATGGAATCCTGGAACTTTTGAACTCAGAAATAGTCATTCTTAAAAATTTTACCTCTCAAAATCCACCACTTGTCATCTCTACTCAGGGAAACAAATACAAAACAGAAGTGTTACCCAAAGACACATAGGATTGCTGAGGTCCCCACCTGTCTTCTATCTTCCAGGGGAGAAGAGTGAAGACATCCTTCGAGGAAGTCCAAGGAAGAATCTCACAGAGTCCCCATGTACTCTCAGATAGAGCGAGAGAGTAAACACCAGAGCTTTGAGGCAGTGACTTTAAAGATCACAAAGGGAGCTGTGGACTAATTATTGTACATATCGGTTTGAAATTATGCTCCCAAAGAACTAAACTGTTCCAATCCCTTGACCCAGCAATCTCATACTTGAGTATTTATCCCCAGGAAGTCAGAATCCCAAGTAATAAAGACTACTTTATTACCAAAGATCAGAATATTATTCTTGTGGTAGCCAAGAATGAGAAACAAAGTTTCTATCAATTGACAAATGGATTAAAAAAAATTATAATACTGATTATAGTGGAATATTATTATATAGTAAGAAATAAAAGGAATGAAGAATTCAGAAAAGCAAGTGATTTATTAAAAACTGATACAAAGTGAAATTAGCAAAACCAAGAGAAAAAATATATTCAAATGGAAAAAGCAAAATAAACATGAACACTGAATGAAATCATACCCCAATAAATGACAAGCCAATGAACAGATAATGAACCATACTTCCCTCCTCATGGCAGAAAAAGTTTTATATATTATCAGATGTATTCACTGTACTGAATATTTTGCTTAAGTTTTTCTTTCTCACAAGGAAGGATAGAAGAAAAGGGAAGGATTTTTTCTTTCCCAGCAATCAGTGGGATGTAGACAAAAGTCATCATCAACATGAAATATTTTTAAATGAATTGTTAACAAAATTCCCTTGTGTTTGCTGGTGCTCAGACTACCACTGTTCTTAATGCTATTTTAAACCTAGCTATCAAAAGAATAAGGCAGCTAGGTGACTTGGTGGATGAGTCAGGAAAACCTGAGTTAAAATACAGCCTCATACACTACGAGCTATATGATCCTGGACAAGTCCCCCATTTGCCTCAGTTTCCTCATTTGTAAAATGAGGATAGCAGCACCTACCTTCCAGATTGTCAGAAACAAATGCCCAATATATAATAAATACACCATTATTATAATGTTATCTATTATTATTAAGTTGAAGGGGGAACTTGGTTTTCTGAAATTCAAATGTCCCTCTAAGGCTCACAGTTTTAGTCCTTTTACTTTAAGGCACATCTTAATGGTCTTTTCTACTGGTAAATAGAATTAAAACCTTTTATACCAAATGAATTGCTCTTAAAAGCACACACTTTTGTCTGAAATAACCATCTAGAAGAAAATAGTGCTCAAAAATCTGGATTTATTTGCATGAATTCTGTTCTGAAATAGAAATTTGTATATCCAGTAGTGCTAAGCAAGTGTTTTTGTTTTGTGAAAATTGGCCTTCATGGCTGATTTATAACCTCTGGTTTGTTTTTACTTCAGTTTTGCTTACCATTATTCCATGTTGCCAGTATGGAAAATTTTTTGGCTCTTCCTTCATTTTTTAGACTTACTTATCAACTAAACCTTTTCCTCACTATCCTATGCACAGGTTCTTAACTTTTATATTTTATAATGCATCCAAAGTTCCCATTTTCTCCTGTGTTTTGATGATCTTTAAAGCCCTAAAAAAGGACAATCTTCAATTACTTTTTTACTTATGATTCCTTTTTTAGCTTTCTGGATATCAAATTAAAAATGAAATTCAACTTATTTCTCCTTGCAATTTGCTAGGTGCCAAAATATGAACTGATTTCTCAGGTCTGTAACTTTCTAAAAACCTTTCAGAATTTCCTTCTCTCATAATCCCTTCCCTTGACTCTTCCTCCCCCCACCCCCAATCTGAGGATCTGTAAAAGCTTTTCAAGTTGAAGGAAACAAGTTTTTTTCCTTTTAATTTGAATCCATGTGTATGTCAAAAGAAATTTAATTTCAAAAACAACAAAAACAAAACATATTTTTCTGGTTAAATTGGAGCCTATGCTATGCAAACAATGTTTGTCCTCCTCCTTTAAAAAATAAACTATGAAAAACACATTAGTATGCTTTTTTGTTTGTTGTTCCTTCAGGTCAGGAGGATGAGATTTGAGCCTTAACCAATTCTTCAAAATTTTAAGTTAAATGATGAATATCGGATTTACTGTATTTTTTAAGGCCAAACCAGGGCTAGGCAATTCCCTTTCAAAAGGATCTGGCAAAGTCTAGCACTATATACCCTTTGGAATCTATTCCCAGCAATAGTACCTACCCCACTCTTAACATTTTCCTTTGCCCTGCAGTTGTCAATTCTATTCAATTCCACAATTGTTTATTGAACATCTACTCTATGTGAGGCACTAAAACAAGTCTTGAAGATCATAAAAAAGACTTTTAAGAACTGTCTCAATTACATTAGATCAGTCAGGTCAGAATCCAAAGGGAAAACAGTTGCCAGGAACAAATTCATCATAGAACACCATGACTGAAGAAAATATTATACCATCCCAGGTCTATTCCACAAGCTTTATTTTCAGATTTATAGAATCAGAGATCCTGGGAGCAGCTAGGTAGTGCAGTGGATAGAGCAACGGCCCTGGAGTCAGGAGTCCCTGAGTTCAGGTCCGGCCTCAGACACTTAATAATTACCTAGCTGTGTGGCCTTGGGCAAGCCACTTAACCCCCATTTGCCTTGCCAAAAAAAAAACTAAAAAGAAAGAATCAGAGATCCTTAAATTATTAAATTAACATGAGATATTTCATTACAAGAAATGGAAGGGTAAAGAAAGTTAAATAGCATAGTTAAATCTTTTTTAAGATGAAAGATTACTTTGATTTAGGGAAATATTAATTGAATGTTGCTTTTTGGTAGCTCCAGAAATTTCAAACTAAGCTAACAAATGAGTTAATTACTTGATCAAAACAATAAAACTTATTTCAGTAAAATGGATGTTTCTAAACATTATTAAATAGTTGTATTTAGTAGATGAATATTTGTGGGGTTGCTTTATTAAATAAACAAAATTTTATATTTGTCATGTCCTGCAGCACAGCTCTCAAGTACATTTTAAAACTGACATTTGGTACAACAGGAAGATCATGAAATAAGCAGACTGTCTTGCTTTGAAAGAATAGTTTGCCTTATATGATTATAATGTTTACCACTCATAATGCAACATAAAGAATGTCAAAGAACCTGTGTTCATATCCTAACACAAGACTACCTATGTGATCTTAGGCAAGGCACTACTTACCTTGGGGTCCTTATGAATTAAATTGAGGGGATTGGGTTGCATGACTGCCAAATCCCTGTCCAGGTCTAAATCTATAATGGTCATGGGACCTCCAATCCATAGGGTACAGGTTGGACAAAAATATCTTTTCTGTTGCCCATTCTAATGATAATTATAATCATTATAATCCTTATATTATTAAAGGAATAACAAATTAGGCTCTCTTTTTTATGTATTTACAAAAATTAGCTGTGGTATTTTGTCTGCTACATAGTAGATGACTACTGAGGGGGGAAACTGTTCTGGAGTCATACCACTGCAAATTAAATGATTTCTGAAAATATTTTGCCTATGATACTTGGATCACAGAAAGATCTGTCTACTAATAGCTATGTGATTTTGGATTTTCCCCTCTCTGAGTCTGAGCTTTGGCATCCGTAAAATGAAGGGATTGTTGAATTTATACCCTAGTCCAAAATCAGCTTAAAATGGATACCCAACTGAATTAAAAGTCACATCATAATAAAAAAAATGGAAGAGAATCAGATCAGGTAACTTTGATAACTATGACCAAAGGGAACCTCCTTAAACAAAGGACAAAAATAGAATAAATTTAATTACTTAAAATTGACTTTTGAATGAATAAAATCAATTGCAAAAGCATAAGAAGGAAAGTAGTTGATTGGGACCATGTCTTTGCATCAAATTTCTCTGATAAAAGTCTGATTTTCAAGTCATATAAGAAACTAATATAAGATAAATATTAAAAAAACAAGTCTTCAATGAATAATTGAACAAACAGTTCTAACTAGTAAGAAAAATTCAAATTTCAAAATAACTCTTCTCACACTTGACAAATTGCCAAAAATGGGAAGCATCAATATTGAAGGGTTTATGAAAAAATAGGTACACATTAATCCACTGTTGGTGAATTATGAATTGATTTTACCAGTCTGGAAAGCAATTTAGAATTATTTCCAAAAAATGGCTATAATGTTCATGCCCTTTGACCCAGAGAGTCCATTACTAAACCAAAAACCCTATGGAATTAAAAAAAGAAAAGTCCCACATAAACAAAAATCTTTATAGCAACATTTTTTTGGTCATAGCAAATGAGTAGAAGCTCATTTATGGAAGAATGGCTAAACAAACTGTGATATGCAAATACAAAGGAATATTGCTATGCTGTAAAAAAACAATGAAAAATTCAGAGAAGCATGAGAAGATTTATATGAATTGATGCTAGTGAATTAAACAGAACCAGGAAAATAATAGAGGCAATAACAATGTAAATGGAAAGAAAAATAACATGCTACAAAATTAGACTAAGCTGGATTGCAGAGAAGAGATATGAGGATTTACTTCCTTCCCTTCTTTGAAGAGGTGAAGGAAGCATAGATGTTGATAGTTGCCTATAACATTGGATGTGGATGATATGCTAATTAGTTTTGCTGAACTGTTTTCATCCTACTTTAAAAAAAATTTTGTCCTAAGGAATGGCTCTCAGAAAGTGGGAGTGTCAAGGAGAGGGATCTTGGGATCATAGATTTAAAGCTAGAAGATTCCTTAGAGGTTATCTAGCCCTCCCTTTTATTTTACAGATAAGAAAACAGACCCAAAGATTTTTAAGTGGCTCGTCTAGATTTATACACTACTAACTGTGAAGCAGATTTGACTTGACTTCCAGTCTAACACTCCATTCAATTTCAGTGCTATCTGAATTTTATTGGGAACTGAAGGTGATATCACTCTTCTACTTTCACTCCAATTAAGCAGACATTGACTAAGACATTGTTGGGAACTGGGATAAGAAGGAAAAGAAAGCCAAAAAGGAAAGCAATTCTTGTCTTCAAGGAGCTTATATAGGCAAATAACTTAGTCTCTGTGACTGAGTTTCTATATCTATAAAAAGGGTTCATACTTGCCCATCTATCTTACTGGGTTACACTGAAAAAAAAAATCAATCAATAAAATGCAAATTAAGTTCTTTTCATGCATAAAACTATTTTATATATCTACACATATATATTATACATGTACAGTTATGTGAGAACTAGCAGATAGGAGAACTGACCTGAAGCTAAGTTCTCTCCCTCAAATCTCACTCTAAGTGGACTCAGAGAGAAACTTTGATTTCAATTCAACAAACATTAACCATATAATATAATAATATAATATAATATGATATGATATGATATATGATATGATATGATATGATATAATATAATATAATATAATATAATATAATATAATATAATATAATATAATATAATATAATATAATATAATGTAATGTAATGTAATATAATGTAATGTAATATAATATAATCCTATAAGATACCATTATTTTCTTTTGAAGTCAGGATTATGCATATCATTCATTCTGACTGCCCGAGACAAAAGTCTAATAATTCCCTAGGTTCAGGATTAGATATAATTAGATAAATGTTCCCTGGCTTTTTTTTTTAATAAGACATAAAACTGGGATGTGAGGAAAGGACTGGCTCTGAATTGATATAACAAAAGAAGTGTTCAATTGTCTTAATGGCAATGGAAAATAATTTAACCTGGTTCTTTGAGTATCTTCTCTCCAGGACCTCAGCATTTTTGGATGAAGGAACCTTAAAAAATATCCTTCATTCATTAAAGAAATGAAAGCATAAGGAACAAGGGAGTTTTTGTCTTTCTTGGGTGATTATAGATTATGCCTGATCAAAAGAATAGGGAGAAGATGGAATGTACAGGTGAGTACAAGTTACAGATAGGGAAGAAGAGTGTGTGTTTTATAGTCATTTAAAGAAGTAGTCAGTTTTCTGCTAATCATACTGTAGTGTAATTCCACATACCCCAAGGACAGTATATCTTTCCCAGACAATTAGGTGGTCCAGTGAATGGATAGAATTGGGTCTGGTGCCAGGAAGATCTTTGTTTAAATTCAGCCTCAGGGGCAGTTAGGTGATACAATGGATAGAGTACCAACAGGAAGTCAGGAGAACTTGAGTTCTAATCTGCTTGGACACTTAATTCTTATTTAGCTGTTTAACATTGGTCAAATCACTTAATTCCATTGCCTTGCAAAAACCAAAAAATAAATAAAATAAATTCAGCCTTTAATAGTTACTGTGACTGAAGGAGTCGCTTAGTTTGGTTTGCCTCAGTTTTCTCACCTGTAAAATGGGCAGGATAATAGCACCTACCAGAGGTTTTTTTGAGATAATATATGTAAAGCACAAAGTAGATACTATATGAATATTTATTCTCTTCCCTCCAAATTATAATGCATTTTAAAAATTAAAATAACATTTTAACAAAACCCTATTCTTCTGTTAAAAAATAAAGTTAGCTACAAGAAAGCAAATGTCACAGAAATCTGCTCTTAATGTTTAACCAGATCCAAATTACAGATTCTATTTGTTTCCAAGGAGAGTGGCCAAAGCTTAATTGTATTCTATTCAATTCCGGTTAGTGAGGGCTATAATTTACCCATTGTTGCATACTTTTTAAGAACTCATTAATCTCCAGAAAGAACTAACTTAATTTAACATGCAGGGAAATCTTTTGAAGTGAAAGGTGTCACCAGTTTAAACAGAGGATTAAGTCACAATTACTTTGAAGGTCATCTTTTGGCATCAAAATTGACCCTAGCATAGTATTTCATGCATTATAGAACTGAGGATAAATAATATTCATCTCTTTCCTTACTAAAAGATTACCTATTCCAGCAGTAATATATTGAAAATTTGCATGTAATATCAAATTTTTCTGAGCTGGAATGGAATCATTTAATCCAATTTCCTCATTTTGAATATGAGGAAACTGAGGCCTACCGAGTCTGAACCAGTTGTAATCATCAGTGAATAAGCAACAGGGCTATGATTTGAACGCAGGTTTTTGGACACAAAATCAAGAATTCTTTCCACTTAAACAGAGTCTTGAGATCTGTAAACTTTTATTATATATGTGTACATATATATATATATATATATATATATATATACATAACCACATATACACATATAGTCATATCTATATTTCAAATCTTATATTGTATAAAAAATCAAAAACTTCCAATTTGTTTGTATGCTGCATCTGTAAGACACTAACTGGGGGAAGGAAGAGAATAAGGATTTATATAGAGACTACTATGAGTCAGAAACTTTACAAATATTATCTCATTTGATCCTCACAACAACAATATAAGGTTGTTATTTATACCCATGTTATATTTGGATAAACTGAGTCAAAGAGAAGTTAAGTGATTTGTCCAGATTTACAGCTAGTTATCTGAGCTAAATTGAAACTCAGGTCTTCCTCCATTCATTGGGTCACTTGAGCTGCCTAATTAGAAAAAAGATTCATCAGTAGTTTAATCTCAACTGTCTGCTTCAGTTTAAGGACTTACAAGTTAGCACCTCTGATAAATCTTACTATTAATATTCTATGCAAAACTAACTTATAGAGTGCTGGGCTATGGGTCAAAAAGACTGAAGTTCAAACCTAATCATAAACACTTACTAGCTGTGTGACCCTGGGAAAGTCACAAATTTTGTTTGTCATAGATTAATAGTATTATCATCCTCCCAGGGTTGTTTTGAGTATAAAATGAGATAATATTTGTAGAGTTTTTTGTGAGATTTTTGAGATAAAATGTGAATATAAAATGAGATAATATTTATAAAGCTTTTTGCAAACCTTAGTTATATAAATGTTAGCACTTAGTATTATCATTAATAATTATAATAATACATTTTTAGGATTACAAATAATGATCTTTATTATCATCAAAGATGACTCTCCTTATTAGGGGGAAAAATTATAAAATTCAAAATAAATATAATCTTTTTTAAAATAGGATGACTCGGGCGGCTAGGTGGCACAGTGGATAAAGCACCGGCCCTGGAGTCAGGAGTACCTGGGTTCAAATCTGGTCTCAGGAACTTAATAATTACCTAGCTGTGTGGCCTTGGGCAAGCCACTTAACCCCATTGCCTTGCAAAAACCTAAAAAAAAGAAAGAGGGAAAAAAGGAAGACTCTCCTTGTTTACTTTGCAATGACAGCATTTCTTGATTATAAGAAAATGTTCTTCTGTCTTCATCATAAACAAATACTATCTATGAAGATCACAAGATTTAGAGGGGGGGAAAGGACTAAAGAGGAAACCCAATCCAAGTCCTTCATTTTACAGATGAGAGATTAAGTCATTTGCTGATTGTCACAAACATGGCAAACAGCAGTACTGGCATTTCCCCTGACTCAAAATCTACTCGTGTGGATTTTGACTGTAAAACCAAGGCATTACAAAAACCTAAAGGAAAGCAACCAGCTTTGGGGGTATTCCCTCTGGCACTCTCCAGAAAAAAACAGGAAAGTAAATGAAGCAAGATGAGATGGCTGAGGTCTGGAGAGGAATGTCATCTCTACCACACTGATGACATTTGCAACTCAACAAATTGTCAAAGAGAACTATGGTCTGGATGAATTTGCCTGAGTCTTGACATTCTGGAAATATATGAACACATAAGACATACTAATGATCTCCAATTCCCTATATTTCTCTCCACCCTGATGCTTCATCAGTACCTCAAAGTCAAAAATTGAACTTTCCCCCCAAATTTACTTATTCTAACTATTTTTGCTATCATGGTGTTACCATGATTTAGTCTTCTGTGAAAACATGAGTATTGTCATTAATTTTTTTTTGTTCCTTCACCTCTCATAACCAGTTATTAAGACCTATAGATTACAGCTTCATAATATCTCTCTTATTCATTCTCATCTCGATATTTCTACTGCAACTACTCTCCATTCATACAGCTGCCTCTTAATAGTTCTTCCTACCTCTATTCTTCCCCTGCTGGATTCATCTTCTTCACACAGAGATGTGGCACTGCTACTTCCCTGATCAAAAACCTTTCAAAACATTCTACTGTCTACCAATTAAAATTTTAAAGTCTGTCTAACACTAAAATTTAAATTCTATAAGTAGGTACCACTCCACTTACATCTCCCATCTTCACTCATGATCTATTTTTCAGCTAAAATGGACTACTCTCTTCCCCTGCTACCACACCTTGACCTCTCATCACCTCTCCGTGTTCTCTCTCCATCTATTTCCCTTGCCTGGAATATTCTCACTCCATCTTTTCCTGTTGAAATATATTTTATCCTTTAAAGATAAATTCAAATTTAGCTTTTAAAGCTAAATTTTTTCATGGATCCTGCCTTGATCTGCCCTACATTATTTCCAAGTCTAGTCTCAAAAAAAAGATTTCCTTATTTTCTAACCAATGCTCTTTCATCTACTGCCTACTGCTTCAAAATTCTTTCCATTCTAGCTTCTCCTAGGCTGTAAATGGATATCCTGAAGTAGGAAGGGTTTTTTTTTAAGAGATGATAGTGCCAATAAAAAGGGGGGGGGTTGAAAAATAAAGTAACTTCCCATTTGGTAAGAATTTAAAACCTCACCAGAGCTCTGAAGTTGACCATCAACCAGGACAGAATTACTTGCCACAACAGTAATCCAAATTTCTTAATGTGGTTAAATGAAAGGGTATAAATTTAGAACTGGAAGGGATAGAATATTCATCTTCTAATTTTACATGTTATATTTGCCATCACATCTGAAGCTTGTAGATTCAACTTTTTAGGAAGTTTAATCACTGTGGACAAGAACTGAAATTAGTTATATTGCATCAATAATCTTTAGCCATCTAGATAGCCAAATGGATGAATTGTTGATTTTGAAGACTGCTTAAAAGAATTTTAAATAAAACTCAAAATAATTCTACATAACTTAAATGAATTTTATATTAAATTATAATACATTTAAAACAAAACATAGGGGCGGCTAGGTGGCACAGTAGATAGAGCACCAGCCCTGGAGTCAGGAGTACCTGGGTTCAAATCGGGTCTCAGACACTTAATAATTACCTAGCTGTGTGGCCTCGGGCAAGCCACTTAACCCCATTGCCTAGCAAAAACCTAAATAAAATAAAATAAAATAAATAAAAAATAAAACAAAAAATATACAAACACAAAAGTGTAATTTGATAACTTTTTTTTGCTAATCCCTAATTTATTAATCAATATTTATAAATCCAATAATCTTAATCTAAGCCTGCTATAGCCCTCAACTCTAATTAATTTACTCTGAAGCCTTGATCTTAGAATAAACATTCCCCAGAATTGATAGAAATTTCAGGTTGGGTTTAGTCAGAAGAATAAATTTCCTCTCAGTTGACAAATTTATTAAAAATTCTCTGACAGTTATGTATTTTCCTGCTCAGTTAGAAATTCTTTAGAATTGTGGTTGTTTCTTCTCAATCTTTTCTGTCTTGGATAATATGAGGAATTTGATAGCTTATGTTGCTTCCCGCAAGAAAGCTTTCTCTAGGAGTACTTTTGTTAGTCATAGGGGAAAGATCTTAGGTTTGTTCTTTTTGTAGCCCTTTTTATTAACAAAAATTCCAAACATGCAAACATCAAATAAAATGAATATTTTCTTTTTGTTTGTTTTGCAAGGCAATGGGGTTAAGTGGCTTGCCCGAGGTCACACAGATAAGCATTAAGTGTCTGAGACCGGATTTGAACTCAGGTCCTCCTGATTTTAGGGCTGTTGCTCTATCTACTCTGCCACCTAGCAGCCCCCTAAAATGAGTATTTTCAAATACATTATGGAACAGGAAATGATTGAATGTGAATCTACAAATCTCTATTGTGTAGATCTTACTTTTCCAATTAAATATTCAATAAATTGAACATGTAACTTTCAAAGTTGTCTTGTTTGTGATTTCATCTGGTCTTCCTTCTATCTTTCTATCTTGTCATTTATTTTTACTACATACACACACACACACACACACAAACAGTAAGGAAAAAAGTTCATTCCATCTCTCTTTCTGCTTCTAACTTCCTCCAGTTAAAAACAAATTAACCCTTGAAACAAAGATGTGTAGCTAAGCAAAACAAGTTCCCAGACTGGTCACATCCATAGATCTACATATGTCTCATTTGGCAACTTGATCCATCAAAAATATAGGATTTTTTTCATATGGCCATTGAAAGTTTGGATATTTTTCTTTGAATACTGACCTTTAGCAACTAGAGAACAGTTCTTCTTCTTATACATTTGAGTCAATTTCTTATATATCTTAGAAATTACACCTTTACCAGAAAAAAAATTTCTACAAAGCTTTTTTTCCCTCCAATTAAATGTTTTTTATCTTACTTTAAAGGGGAAGGGGAGGAAGGAGGGATAGAATCAAAACTTAGATAAAATGAAATTTTTTAAACTTAGAGTCAAGTTAAGAAGGCTCAAAAATGATCTGGGGGGGGTAGACAGGGTATAGAAATCTAATATATCATTAGGGTTGGGTCAGAAATGTGATTTCATTGAGATAGGGAACTTCTGATGAAGAAATTCAATCTCAGACCACCCACCCCTCTGCAAATTATATAATTGTCTGAAGGGTATTGACAAATTAAGCATCTTCCCTAAATTCATATGGTTTGTATATGTCAGCGACAGGATTTGAACCTTTGTCTTCATAACTCCAAACTTCATAACTCCTCTATTCACCAACCAGTGCTCACTGTTATAACATACAACAGGACATGATAAATGTATTACAGAGTGGCACATGAAAGTGCTGAGAAATGTATGAGGGGAAAGGTCATAATTGATTATAGAAGGCTTCATGGAAGTGTCAGATTTTTAAAAATGGGTAGTAATTCAGCAGGTAAAAGATAGGGAAAGAGTCCATTCTGTTCATAGGGAACTCCATGAAAAGCAGAGTAAAGAGTAAGAGAGTAAAAAAGAGGGCTCAGGAGATAGGAGTATAGAGTATTTGGAGAGGAAAACTATGAAATAAGTTTGGAAAAGTTTTCTAGTGGCAGATTATAGAGGGTCCTAAATGTTAAGGAAAGGATGATAAAGTAAACGATTCTGAGCTTTACTCATGAGACCATAGGGAACCACCAAAGATTTTTAAACAAAATTAAGAAAATAATCTAACCAAATCAAAGGGTATAGAAGAAATGGCAAATTGAGTTTAGTAATTTACTTAATCTTTGCCTCAGTTGCAAATTAGTGACCATCTGGGGCCACCTCCTGTCATCCTGATCTATATCGTGTCACTAGACCTAGATGACTTCAGATGGAGAAAGTGAGGCTGGGAATTTTGCATAGCCCTCCCTTACTTAAATACAATTCCCTTACATGTCATGGTCCTCTTCAAGAACAAAAGACAAACAACAACAACAAACTGGGAATAATGATAGCACTTATTTCGCAGAGTTGTTTTGGGGTCACATGAGATGATATCTGGGAAGGACTTCGAACAGTCCCTGCGCTATAACTGCGCTATGCAAATGCTAACTAGTATTGTCATTATTCTTAATGACAATTAAAGGGGAAAAGGTTGGTTGACTGATCCTTCTCTTCAAGGCTAGACCCAAAATCTTCATTCAGTTTATTAAATATCTAACCAATTTTTGGTTAACGATGTTTTGGACCATTAGAAAAGACCTTAGAAGAAGCCAGAACAATAAAATATGACTGCTGGCCACTTAGTCTCTGGGAAGCCCACCTCGTCCCATCAGATTTTATTTTTGAGGCAATTGAGCAAGCTAGTAATTCTCGAAGGTCATGACTCCAGGGTCAGTGCTCTATCTGCTGTACCATCTAGCTGCCAGATCTGAGGAGAAATCATTTACACTGTGAGGAAGGCATTAACAGGGATACAGGCAGAAAGTCAAAGTGATGGGAGAACAACACAAGAAGATGCTCTGGTTCCCCTTCTCTGCTTCTCCTCAAGAGAGGGCCCAAAAGACCATTTAAAAACCAAATATTTTGTAAAGCTTAACAACATATAAAA
Source organism: Macrotis lagotis (assembly GCF_037893015.1). Lineage (NCBI taxonomy): Eukaryota > Metazoa > Chordata > Mammalia > Peramelemorphia > Peramelidae > Macrotis > Macrotis lagotis. Next base: position 64,271,867 of record NC_133663.1, read on the forward strand.
TGTTAACCTTCTTTCTATTAGTGATAATAAAAAAACCACCTAAAACAGCAAAATTAATTAAATTTATTTTTCTAGCCAATTAAACTTCTAAAATATCTTCAGCCTATAGCTATCTTGGAATGATTTTATGTATATATATATATATATATATATATATAGATAGATAGATAGATAGATATAGAGATAGAGATAGAGATAGAGATAGAGATAGAGATAGAGATATATACTTCTCATTTTTTCTGAATAAATTGTAAGCTTTTGGAAGGCAGGGACTTGGTCATTTGGGTCTTTGTATTCCTCAGAATACATAACACATAACTTGGTACATATCAAATATCCAATGAATATCGGTGGTTGATGATGGTGATTGAAGCCAGAAATTATAGTCAAATATATTTTGCTTAAAGGACAGCTGAGTAACTCAAATTTTGGAAAGATCACCACTATTCAGCTTTTTCCAAAAATTATCTGGGAAACTTTGCCAAGACCATCTTGGGGTTTTTCAAACAGCTTTCTAGACCACTGAATCTTGTGCTGATGTGATGCAGGCATCTCCATTAGCCTTATGGACAAGTCTGACATATTCTATTTGGCACCCAGTATAGAGTCAGGAATTAAGTGTTTACTAGAAGAATTAGTCCTTTTAAATCAAGTCCATGTCCCTAATAGGCAGTGGGAAGAGAGATGTATTTGAAGTTGGAAGATCTGATTTCAAATCTGAGTTCTGTCATTTATTACTTACTTGACCTTGGATAACTCATTTAGATTTTCTGGGTCACAGGATCCTCAACTGTGAAAAGGGAAATGATTGACATATGATTTCTATGATCCTTCTAGTTCTGAAACTATTACCTTGTCTGTGATTCTTTTAGTTTTTGTTGCAATGCTTTTCTCATTCAGTATATCCTTGAAGATATAAGAGGTAAAAGGTAGCATATCCTCTCAGTTTGACTGCCTAAGGGTGCTGCTGGTGGTGGTGGTGGTGGTGTGTGGAGGGATGGACTGGACAAGAGATCAAATAACTTGCCTTTTCTTCTATCTCTTGGTTTTCAATAAGGTAAGGGTGGTCATGAATTGATGGGTGGGTCACTTTTTGTTCACTGAAGGAGAAATAACTCCGTAATTAAAAATTGATCCCTTCTTTAGAAAAGAAACAGCACTTCCAATGACCTTCAGAGTTAATAGATCTTGGAATGTCAAGAAGATATTGTTTCCTCCTTGGTAATTTCTTGGGAAGAGGTGAAAGGGTCAGAAAGGTCCTAGCCAGAAGGAACATGCCCATGTGCCTAATGATTTTCATTAAATCCTTCTCAGCCTCTAGCAAAAGTTTGTCTTTATTTGTGAGATTCAATTGGCAGGAGTTCTACTGGTCAGTGCCTAAAAGATCCTGAAAAGCAATGACTTCCTGTAGAATAAATAATAGGATCACAGATTTAGAAATGGAAGGAACCTTAAAGATCACTGGTTTCAACACATAGATGAGGAAACTCATAGAGGTTAAGTGACTTGCCCAGGGTCACATGCATAGAAGGATTTGAATTCATAGCCTGGCTAGCTAGCATTTAACCTGCTACTCCTTTTATCTATCATGTCAATCATTTATCAGTATTGGTTTTTTAAAAAAGTTAAACTAACATATATGCTGGGACTGCTTTCCTTTCACATTTAATAAGATGGAAAAGAAAATCCACTAAGTTTCTGTGGTAGGCCAAGAAAGGTTCTGCATTATAACCAGAGACAATTAAGGAGACAGTGAGAAGCCAAAGACCTGCTCAGTGCCAACCAGAAGCTCTCCCCCGGAGGCAAACACTGACAGCATGTAGAACCTTATGTAAGCAAGAAGGGACCACTTGGAGTCAATAAAAATGAAAGTTTGAAGAGAAATTAGACTGGTGTGTCCCTGTCACTCCAAGGGGAGAGGGTACACATGGTCTCTTTGGGCAAACTCCCAAAGTATAAACTTGTTGGGGAATCCATACTTTGGGACTGTAACTGTTTTCTCCCAAATAGGCTACCTTCCTGGGAAGGAAATGCTTGGCTAGGCAACAGAAAAATCATTTGGCAGTGGTAGTATGGATTGTAAATGATTAAACTGACTTTCTGGTACAAATCAGTCTTATGTGAGGTTGGGAAGCATGAGCCAATTTTTCCAAGGTCTGATTGCCCCTGGATGAGATGAACAATCAAAATTCCAGACCTGCAGGGTTGGGAGGAGAGGGGTGGGGGCAACCTCTGGCGTCTCCCATCAATGTATCTTTTATTACTGCAATTGACTTTTTTATAATTCCATAAAAACAAGCTCTTTCTTTACTCTTCTCTCTTCTGGTACAGTTACTGCCTTTTGGTAAAGGTACTTGAAGGGTTATTTTCAACTCTCCTTTCCATGCGTCACAGTGGACCTAAAATAACTGGATGAATGAATTTATGTGGTATGCCATGCTGATGCAGACCTAATGAGAAGAATGGGATGGATGAACTCTGAGGCTGTTGCCAGCTCTAACAGCCTATGGTTCAGTGAATCTCTCTAGGTACTTAGCACTTTATTTTCCCCTGGCAGAGCATTAGATACTTAATGCATCTACAAGAAAAAGCAGAGGACAATCCCTGTAAATTATGGGATTTGTCATTATCATTTTGGGTGCCATTATTCAGAATACAAGCACAATATTCAAAATTTTAATCTGTTAAGACCTACTAAGGAAGCTTTAATGCTATAAAGTGGAAAATTAGTTGGAAAAAAGGCTAACAATACTGAAATTCTCTTATACATGTTAATAAGGGTTATAAAATTCCTTATTTTTAATTGTGAATTCAATTTCAATTTCAAAGAATATTTATATTCAAGACTTATTATCTTCTGGTGTCCCACATGTCTATAGATGATTATAATGAAAAAAAATTCTTCCATATGTTGAGGAATGAGATTTTTATTTACTGTTAATTTTTAAAAAGTTAGCTCCTTTAGGTATAGGACCATTGCTAAAATATCAATCAATCATGCACAGAACATAGTTAATTTATTATTAAACTGAAATCTGCTTTTAGCCCATTAGATTCAGCATAAGAAGTTACTAAGATTCTGAAGAAATCAAAACAATAGAGGAAAGCAAGATTTAGATTCAGAAGCTCATCATTTGCAATCTGCAGGCTTTGTATTTGCATTGCTAACCTGAGAAACAAAGAATGACTGTATCTAGTGGGGAAAAAAAAAGGAAACCTAGGCCATTTGCTTCATGTTTTAACACTGGCCATTCTCCAATTTTTATTAAAATCTTCCCTGACTCTAGGAAAAAAACAAACAACCATAGCTATTTTAAAGTTAATTCCTCTTGTAAGTGCAGACAGTCTGCCAAAATGGAAGTGGAGAGATTAGATAATCTCTCATTTGGACAGTGTTTCTTCTTTTCAATCACAGCCCAAAATATCTCTGTATATCCTGGAATTCTATTAGGGGAGGCTATTCACTGGCCTCTTTCCCAAAGTCTGGGGCATCTTGCATATATACAGCCAGTTAACTTTCAAAAGTTTAATACCTGGCTACCACACAGAAGAAAGAACCAAATTACTGTTTCCCTTCCAACTCATTTAGTAGAGACATAGGACCAATTACAACATCTTTTTTTCCTCTCACAAAAAAAGTTAATTTAAATGAAATAATATATTTTCAAACATACTAAGTTCAATAGAAAAGCAAACCTGTCTCAAATTAAAAGAGAGGGGCAGCTATGTGGCATAGCAGATAGAGCACTAGCCCTGGAGTCAGGAGAATCTGAGCTCAAATATGGCCTCAGACACTTAATAATAACCCAGCTGTGTGACCTTGAGTAAGTCACTTAACCCCATTGCCTTGCAAAAAACAAAAACAAAAAGAAATTAAAAAGGGAGATATACATAGAATTTCTTTTGATCTAGAAAAAATTAAGCAAGGGGTAGCTAGGTGGCTAGAACATGGGATAGAACATGAGTCCTGGAGTCAGGAGAACCTGAGTTCGAATGTGACCTCGGACACTTAATTACCTAACTGTGTGACCTTGGGCAAGTCACTTAATCCCATTGCCTTGGAAATCAAACAAACAAAAAACAAAAAAAATTAAGCAGCATTAAAATTTTTTTAAAAAACTCAATGTTCTTTATGAATTGGTGACAAGCTTAAATATGATTTAGGGAAAATATCAGAGGATACAAGGGAAACCCTAGGGATGAACATGTTCACTGGCACTGCCCAGGCAGTAAATTGTTGAATGATTGACATTTTCCCAAATGGTGCCTTTGCTATTTCCTAGTATCTAAACTTAACTCCAGAGAGAATTTCTTTCTTTTTCTCACTCTACCCTGCCTTTGCCTTCTCTCCTTGCTCTTCCTCTAAAACATTGTCTTTTTGAAGAGTGCTGGGAAGAGGGACAGAAATTCTATCGCCATATTAGACAATGACAAAGCTCTGATAAAGACTATTAAAATTTTTTTTTTAAATTCCACTCTCCTTGCCCTCACTATATGATGACCTGGCAAGAAGTCATTCAACTTCACTGAGTCTTGGTTTTTCAGCCTTTAAAATAGGAATTAAATATTATCATTCTTGTCTTCACCTCAGTCTAGTCATTTTGTGAGAATCAATTACTATTTATTAAATCTCTAGTACAATATGCCAGTCATTGTGAGCAAAGATAGGGATACAAAGGCAGATAGGGATACAAAACATTCCTTGCTCCTTGCTCCTATAGAACCAAAACTCTAATAGAATTCGAATCAAAGCAGAATATAGCTCTCTGACTCTAAATACTGCACCTCTTCCATTGTATCATGCTGCATCTCTTATTTATTTTTGTATTGTTTTGATGAAGAAAGCAGTAATATAGCCATGAAACACTTAAAATATTTCAGTCAAAGTGATACAATTAAATACTATTTTAAAACAAAAGAAATCTCTTTAGTGTTTGCAGAGTAGCAACCATATCAGTTTTCATGGTTGGATTGGTAAAATGGTGAGCCTCTGACTTTGTGTCAGAGGAAAGGAACTGTGTGTGCTTGTGCATCCACTGCATACGTCTAAACACAATGTACATATGTGCATCATATATATATATATATATATATATATATATATATATATATGTATTATATTTGTGCTGTGCATGCATGTGCAGATACTCACTATATATGTGGGGGAGAGGAGAAATTTATTCGAGTCTAATGATTTCTTCAGGTACCCTTACTGTTAAATTAGCTTTTTTTTTTTAAACAATATATAAGAAATCCCTGGGGGCAGCTAGGTCACCACCAGTGGATAGAGCACCAGCCCTGCAAAAACTAAAAAAAAAGTCCCTGAATTATGAACATCCCTCATATGTATATCATAATAATAACAATAATAACAATATCTCTTCCAAGTCATGCCATCAGAGGCAGAATGTTACAGAGAAAGGGATACACTCTAAAATCAGAAGCCTTGGTTTTAGACTATCCAGATTTTCTTTGACTTAAGATGTTGACTTTAAGCAAGTCACTAACCACCTTTTGGGTTTCAGTTTCTTCATTTGCAAAATGAAGTGATCGGACTAAATGATCTCTGAAAGTGTTGGACATCAACTCTCAGAACTCAGTATCCGAGACCATGCCTAAAACAGCCCAGTCTTAGAAGTATCGAACTTTCATATGCAACAAATATTCCAAAGTCCAGTTAAAACTAATTTACTAAGGTAACATGAAAAGAATATGCTTTTGAAAGTATAAAAGTTCTCTCCTCCACCTTCTGTCACTAGATCTATTAACCCAAGAGAGCAATTCCCCACACAGTACAAGACCAGTAAACCAAGCAGTAGTCTCAGCCATTCCTTTCTCCTTCAGGTTAAGCCTTTTATATAACAAGTCTCTAACCCTGTCAAAATAAACAATTCTGAAGGACTTAAGAACTTTGATCAACACAATGACCAACCACAATGCCAGAGGACAGATGAATGCCATCCACCTCTGGACAGAGAGGTGATGGATACAACATGAAGAATAAGACATTACTTTTGGACATGGCCTAGGGAGGATTTCCTTTTATTTGTCTATGTAAACACACTACAAGGATTTTGTTTTTCTTTTCTTTTTTTCCAGTGAGAAGTAAAAGAACTATTGTTAACTGGAATTTTTTTTAAGCTGGGGGGGGGGGTAAGGTAATAAATGATGATCCAAGGAGTAAGTGGGAAGAGGATAAGTTTTTGCTGCAAGAACTGTTGGCTCTAGTTCTCAGCTCGTCCAAAATTGGCCAAACTCCTATCACATTCAGTTCTCTTATTTGTAAAGTAGAGATAATGTATTGCTCATATCACAAATATTCAAAGGATATTATTAATAAAATACTTTACAAACTTTAAAGAACTGCATAAATCTAAATTATTATTATTGATGTTGTTATTATTATTATATGTCCATGTATAACTAATTGGTACCTCAATGGATAGAGTGCTGGACCTGAAGTCCGCAAGACTTATCTTGGTGAGTTCAAATTTGAGCTCAGGCACTTACAAGCTATGTGACCCTATGTAATAAATATTATATAATTTATCATTATTATTACTAGGAGTAGAGATATAAGAGTATGGTTTCATAGACAGGACACAAGAAGTAAGACTCTGGTCCTAATTACAAGTATCCTTAGGACCCCTTTCATGTTCCCTTAACTCTTCTCAAAAGATACCAAATCCCAAGATAACAAGATCTTTAAAGGAGGCTTAACAGATCACCTGAAGAATTGTTTCCCTTTCTTAAAAGGATTTAAACATATTTAAACAAAAGGATTTTTGCATATTATGTTATGCCTGGAAGTTAGACTCTCCTTCCTATAAGATAAATCCAACAAAGTTTCTCAGAGACTTGTGGAAACAGTAGCTACCATGCCTTGGGCCATTGTAAAGTCAGGTGTCTCAAATCAGTATGAGTTGGGCCTCAAGAGGAATTATGTGGGCTGCTAGAACATGCAAGGGCCAAAACAAACAGTGAGCAGGTTGGGGTATCTTTCTGTCCCTCTGGGGTTCTCCTCACTGTGCCGTTTGAGCACCAGATGACAACCTAATGAAGCCAAGGGGTATGAAGATGGTAGCAGACACAGAGCAAGCAACAACTTGTTTCTGATTAGAGCCCCTTGCTACTCCACAGAATAGAAGTGTTGCTTAACCTCTAGCAGTGTGGCCAAACTAAAGCCCTTATACCTTTCCAAACAGGTCTTAATCTACAAAAATCAGCTAAACTGTTTCCTATGGTTATCAGGCCACTAGCTGGTTACTAAAGACCACAGATTGCCCACTTCTTTCTTGCCTTGTCCTTAATATGTCAGAATCACAGATGGCAGCTACCCACTGCAACAGCATCTATTAGGAAAGTTATTACTTTCATTCATTTGTTCAGGATTCATTCACTCAGTGAATGAATAAATATTTATTAGGTGCTTACTGCATGCAAAGCACTCTGTATATAGTGCTTCAATACAAATAGGAAAGCAATACAACTCCTCTCCAAAAGCTCATATTCTAATAGGAGGAAACAATAAATAGAGAAGATTTCAATGGCAAGTCAGGTGGAGAAATCCCATGGTGCAGTGCTATTATAGGCATGACTCTGAAGCCATAACCCTCTTAGTTCAAGTTCAATACTTGGATGAAATGAGGTATTTGTGAGTCATTGAACAAAGAAGGTTTGTTTTGCCCTAATGCAACCAGGGCAAAATGGCACCTGGCTGCTAGTCACCATTTAGAAACACATTAGGTAAATATGTCATTAGTAAGCTGGCTGAGACAGAGCTGGTGGTCTGTGGGGCATAGCTACTACTTGATATTTTTGGTTAAGGGCCTGGGCTGTCTTAATTAGTTTTCTGAGGGGAAGCAATAATCAAAGTGGGAGTAATGACTTGATTCACTTGGAGATGTTACCTCCTGTCTGTCCCTCAGGGTGCCTTACTGCTTCAGAATCTGGGAAGCCAAGCAATAGTTTATTCTGGTATGCACAATGTACTGTATCCAGTTAGTATTCATGGTAGTTATGTTGATCTGCAGTGCTGATGAAGTCAAGGTTAGTGGTGCAAAGTCAATCAGATTATGGCAAAGATCAACTTCACTCTATAGCTATAGGACATAATCCCTGAAGTCAGCCAGCTGACAAATAGGAGTATTAATCAAAATCATTCTTTGTGGTGGGGAATCCAACAACCTAAATCATAGGTCCTGATGGTAGGTTCAAAAATCTGTCATTTGCTTTTCTTCATGGGCTAAAGAACCCTTTCTGCTAAGTGGCCCTCATATATGCATGATGTTCCTCTCTCTCTCTCTCTCTCTCTCTCTCTCTCTCTCTCCCCATATATATGTGTATACATGCATAGTCTCTATACACACACACTCACACACACACATGCACACAAATATATATGTATATACACCACATACACACATACATTCCTGTGCTGGGCTCCATTATAAGAAATCCAGAAGTAGTCCTGATCTTTTGAGAGGCTTCCAGTTTTCCTTCTGTTTTCTTTGGTGACTCAAATTTACCTTCTGCTGATATGAAAGGGTCACCATGATGGGCAGGATCTGTTGTTTCCCAATGAACAGCTATGGTCAGGGGAATCTAGAGGCAAGTTCTTAGTATCACCAGTAAATTGTCCAAGATATACTGCTACCATTTTAAAAAGGACACAGAAGCATGAACTGATGCTGAGGGAGATGAGCAAAATCAGAACATTGTACACCCTAACAGTAATATGGGGGTGATGATCAACCTTGATGGACTTGCTCATTCCATCAGTGCAACACTCAGGGACAATTCTGGGCTATCTGTGATGGAGAATACCATCTGTATCCAGAGAAAGAATTGTGGTGTTTGAACAAAGACCAAAGACTATCACCTTCAAATTAGAAAAAAACCCACTATTTTATTATGTAATTTTGTTATCTCTTATACTTTATTTTTTCTTCCTTAAGGATATGATTTCTCTCTCATCACATTCAACTCTGACCAATGTATACCATGGAAACAATGTAAAGACTAACAGACTGCCTTCTGTGGGGAGTGGGGAGGGAAGTGAGATTAAGGTGGATATTGTAAAATTCAAAATAAATAATTTTTTTTAAAAAGCCACAGAACATTTGAAAGAGGGGAAAGAGCACAGGAGATACTGGCAGTTTAATATTTTCATCTTGAGGCAATGTTCTCCATTTGCTTCCAAGAAGATTAATAGATGAAAAGCAATGAACTTGAATTGAAGGAGATACTACCTAGAACATTTAACTAAAATTGCAACATATTTGTTGCTATTGAAGAATAGTTGCTATGATTTTGCCTCAAGATTGTCTTTTCAATATCTTTATGGGAAGAAGGAAAATGGATTTTGATTTTATAGTTTTGTTTTATATCAAAAGTGTCATACAGAATCAGTACTCCCTACCACAAAAAGGAAAAAAAAAGATTCTCCTTCATCCTGATAAAAAGCCCTCAGCCAATGTAGGGGAAGAAGGGTTAAGGGTGAGCTCATAAGCCATAAGGTGGTAAAGTCTCCTAAGCCAAGAGCTGGTCCACACCAGCCACCAGATTAAATTACAGTATATCTTCCCAGTTCCAAAAGGAATAAGATTACCAATTTGGTACATTCGATGAAATAAATGTGAGGCCTGGGGATCACTTTTCAAAGACTGAATATCAATGGAAAAAACATTTAGACTCCACAGCCCTCCTCCCCATCTCCTTCGTCTTAAAAGGAGTGGTCCTCCAATTGTAAACAGAAGGTGTTCCCTTCTTGGGAGACATTGCTCCAGCAGGGGGCGCTGCTCCACAGTCCTAGCACTGCTGCTTCAGAAAGGGCAGGACATTCAAGTTATATAGATGGAGATGTGACTCAGTTTACAAGGGTTTTAAAGGAATCTTTAATTGCACTTTGAGCCATGAGTAAGGTTGCAGAGAGTAGCAAGTTTAGGAGATGGAGAGCTCAGAAAAGGCATGGGATGGTGCAAGGGCAGAAATAGAGAAATAATGACAATTGTGAGCAAATATATTTCTTTAGGTTTACAGAATCATAGAATTTTGAAGTTGAAAGGGGATTTACAGGTCATCAGAGACAACTTGTTTGGTAATGTTGAAGGAATCAATGCTTCAATTATCCTATCCCAATCCCCCCCCAAAGAAGCTAAACTCAATTATTCCTTTACCTTGAAGTCTTTAGATAAGCAGTCATTTATCTCCACCAGCTAAAAAGTATTAGATCAATTCATGAAGATACAATCATAGGGTTTTTTTAGAAGGGTCATGAGAAAGGATCATAAATATGCTGCTATTTGCATATTTACATTTTTTTAAAAAGTTGTAAAAAGGAATAATGGAGATAAGGAAACCAGATTTGTGATTTCAATGGTATAGTGAACTCCATTGTGAGGAAACTGTTTCCCCTGTTTCTAGAGATCAGAACTTTCTCTGCATGGCTGCTGCAACACTCCCAGTTTAAAGTGTAATCATTAAAATGACATCACTGATCCAGAGTGTTGTTTTTTTATGGTTGTTATAATTGAGTCATATTATTCATGTCCATCTCTTCATCACCTCCTTGGGAGTTTTCTTGGCACCACTACAGTGGTTTGCCATTTTTTTCCCAAGTTCATTTTACATATGAGAAAACTGAGGCAAACACACATACACACACACAAATACACACAGACACACACACACCATTCCTCTCCAGACTCCATTCCTGACTCTTAAGACTTTCTCCAACATGCTACAACAGCCTTCTCACCTTGAAGTTCACTCTCTCTGTGGTCTCTATCCTTAAAATTTATACTGTTCTTCTGGTCCCATCTTTGTATTGCTTGGTTGCTACTAGAACCACCATTTTTAGGAAAATGTTCAGGCTAGTCATATCTTCATTCCTCTTTGAGCTATCTGGACATTTTCCACTTTACCACTTTTCCTCTTCCAACCAGATTTTTTAAAATGTTTTTCCTTCATTTGAACATAAGCTCCTTGAGGGAAGAGGTTATTCTTTTGTTTGTTTGCTTTGCACAGTAACTGACTTATAATAAACACTTCATTAATTCTTGTTGAAATGACCTAACAAATATTGTTCTAGGTTCTGTTGCTGGACATGCAAAAGAATCAATCTTGTCTTTTAGTGGGGCCAAAATGGGGGAGGAGGGAACTATGACTCCAATTGTCCTAATTTACCTATTGCTAATTGGTCAGGGTCATTAAGATTAGCAGGACTAGAAACTTCACATTGAATGGATTAAAGATCAGAGAATTAGAGGAAAGTGTATAGTATCCTAATCTTACAGCTGGAGGGGGATTTATGAAGACTTTGAACCAATCTCTTTATTTTACAGATGAATAAACTAAAGTAAAGTTGTCCAAAGTCCCACAGGCACTAAAAACACAGAATGAGGATCTGAACCCAGGTCCTCTAGATTCCAAAACCATACTGTCTATCGCACAGCAATGCCTCCTGAGTTGAATATAAAGCAATGGTGAGTCTACGGATTTACATACTTTACATAAGAAATATTCCTTAAAATTTGCATGCCAATTGAATAAGTCATCAGAACTGAATTTGTAAGTTCAGATTTTGGTGTTATGGGATCTTTTAAAGTGATTTTTAAACTAAAAGCTTCTCAATCCTACCTCCATGATAAAGTCATAGAATTGCAGTATTTTACAGCTAGAAAGGGACCTTAAAGATCATCCTGTCCAAATGTCTCATTTTGACCAATGAAGTAAATGAATTCCCAAGAAAATACAGTTAGTTATTAACAAAACCTGAATCTCTTGACTTCCAGTTCAGTGGTCTCAATTTTGCTCTTTTCAGCTTATACCTTATGCCTGGGAGAGGGACAACTGGGTAGCACAGTGGCTAGAGCCTTTGTCTTAGATTCAGAGGATGGGGGTTCAAATCTGATCTCAGACACTTGCTACTTACTAGCTATATGATCTTGGGCAAGTCATTTTTAACCCTGATTGCCTCTCATCCAGGGCCATCTCCAATTCATGTCTGGCCACTGGACCCAGATGGAACCCCTCATTCATATCCAATTCATGTAACTGTCATGACATCAACTCCCTGCTGTCATAGTCTTTTTCAAAAAAATGAAGGACAAACATTATAGCCAAATCTCCTTGATCCCAAAGCCTCTCCCCTTTGGCTCTACAATCATAGAGGTGTTCAGTTCCCTTCTCTTGCATGGACCAATCATGTGTCCAACTCTAGACTCATGAAAAAGTCAAAATCTAGGAACCCCTCCCCCACATAATATCAAGTCACATAGGTTCCCCCAAGGAAAGCTGATCTAAGAGTCCTTTTACAAACTCCATATTGTTATAAAACGTTTCTTTATCTTCCAATTAGTATGAAAGCCCCTCTAAAGCAGAAAGAGGGACACATCTTTTTCTTTTTGACATTCTCCATAGGACCTAGAACATGGTAGCCAATTGATATTTGCTTAATGAATTAAAGATGAAACTAATTAAAATGAAAAACTAATTGGAGCCAATGGAGAGAAAACAATCTTATCCCTTATTAGAGCATACAGAAAATAATCAATTTGTCTTTTCTAGGCGCATCTCTATTTTCTCACTCAGTTTCTGTTCTCATATAGGGAGGCACAAATTATTCAAGAAAAAATTTTAAAAACAGAAACAAGTTATATTTTTGAGTTTCTCATTTGTGTTTCCACAGAAAACTAGAGAATAAAATACTATTGACTTAGGGATCCAGGAAAACAAACTGCCAGTGGGATAATAAATAGCAATAGAGTATAAGTATAATACTTACAACCCATATAATTATCAACCTTCTGCTCACAAAAGGGTCAAAATTCCAGTAGGTGAATGGAAGGAAGGTGATATAAAATATTTCTTCACCCATAGCTGCTGAAATCTTGAATAGATAGTAGTAGAAATAATTCTTCACAATGTACTTCTGGGTATATTTCTGCACGGAAGGCTGGAAAATAAAGTTTGAAAGGATTCTGTAAGCTCACTGGAGGAAATCATTTCATTGCATGTTTTAAATGACATTGTCTAAAGTAAAGAGTCCTGAGTTAGCATGACCCTGTTGTCCCTGAAGATACTAAAAAGGTAATGATGGAGCTTTGCTATTACAGTTGTCATCATCATTATTATTATTTAATATTTATTGAGTACATTCAACTACATAGAGAATATCTTTGTTTGTGATATTTAATCAGTAGATTAAGACAGAAATAGGATGATAACATGAAAACTGAAGAAAATTTAGGATACAATTATCATTTGAGAAAGGAGGAACCATGTAGGATTCAATGTAAACATAATAGATCTAAGATTTCATAGTTATGTAATGTTGTGCTGTACTGTGTTGTTTTGTGTTGTGAGTTGGGAATTTGATAGCTTTGTTATACTTGGAGATCACTTTCCTTCTTCTGTCAATACATCCAATCTTAAAATGAAACCAGTAAGGCCAAAACCCTCAGGTTTCTTATAAGAAAAGCTGGTTGCAAGTACACGTATGAAATAATAAAAAGCAATAACACTCACAAAACCCCCCTTTATTTTTTTACCTTTTGGTTTCCTTCCTTCTTATTCTAACAAGTGTAACATGAAATTGTGAAGAGTTTCAGAAAATTTTAAAAAATATTCTATATAAAAATAAGAAATACCTCTCAAACATACAAAGAATGAGAAAAGAAAGATAAATGGTTTGGTTCTGCCTGTTGGATAATAAAACTCCAAAGACTGAGTTTTAAGGCTATCAAAAAAATTAGATAGTCAATACAAAGGGAAAAGCAAATCAAGCTAAAGTTAAGAAGATTATGTTAATATGCTTCTATTTGCAAACACTAATGGCTTTTCAGACTAGGATTCTTATTAATAATAACTGGATGTATATGCATATACAACATATATATGTGTATATACAAATATGTAGCATATATGATGAGGTACCCCCAAATGAGAAAAGGGATAAGATTACTCATAATTATAAATGCAAATCTGTAAAATTTCCTTCCACATCAGAAAAATCACCACCAATCAATCAAACAACATGTATGGATTTATTAAGTTCCTTCTATTTGCCAGGCACTCTACGAGGCACCAGAAACTTAAATCAAAACATTTCATGCCCTAAAAAGTTTATATTTTGAGAAAGAGGGAGGAGAGTACATATATAGTTACGATAAAATAAATATAAGGTGACTGGGTAGGGAGTGAGGAGGTGCAGCAGGAGTAAAGGGAAGCAGGATCAGTAAAGTCCTCATGCAGAAGGCTGCACTTGAGTTAAGCTTTGAAGAAAAGAGATTCTAAGCAGAGGTGAGGAGGCATGGGGACAGGAAATGAAATGCCATGTTGGTGCTGTTGATCCTTTACAAAGAGGACAAATGATATCACTGATTTCACTGGACTGTAGGGAGTATGAAGGGGAGACATGTGAAATACTGCTAAAAAGATAGATTGAGGCAAACAGAGGTATTACATATTATCCTACAGGTAACTGGGAGCCACTGAAGTTTATGGAGAAGGGAAATAACATAGCCAGATTTACCCTTTCGTAATATCGCTTTGGCAGATAAGTGGAGGATGAACTGGAGAAGAGAGATAGTGGAGGTAGAGATAAGACTAATGCAATAATCTAGACAAGAGGTGATAAGAACCTGATATAAGGTGGTGTGGTTACATGACTGGAGAAAAGAGGGATGTGAAGAAAGTCATGGAGGTAGAAATGACAAGATATGGTCCACTGTTTAAATACTCAAATGAGAGGGAAAAATTGATAATGATACTCAAGGCTGTGAACCTAGAAGACTAGAGGGATGGTAGTAACCTCAACTGAATAGGGAAGAGTTCAGAAGAAAAGTTGGATTTTGGAGGAAAGACAATAATCTTTGTTCTGAGATGTCTATAGGTCATCCAGTTTAAGATGGTCAATGGATAAGAGGCTGTAAGTGTATCTAATAGGTAATTCGTTATATATGACTAGTACTAGAACATACAGACTTGGAAACTGCATAGCGGTGATAATTAAGTCCATGGGAGCTGGTGTCACCAAGTGAGAAAGTGTAAATGAAGAAAAGAAGGGGAGGCCTAGTGTACACCCTTGGGGTGTACCTACCATTACCATAAATTATAAAATGTGCAAATATCTGGGGGAGGAAGGAACTGTGCAAGTAGGTCTTGGATGATACAACACAAGGTGTAATAAAGTTATATTGTTACCATAATCTAATCTTACAGCTGAGTAACAGTATTAACTTGAGAGAGAGAGAAAGTAATGCACTATGTAATATTAACCTGATTCAACAGGACTTTACTTCAGTTCCTTAAGGCCAATATTTGGAAAAATGCTTTCTCAATCAGTATTTCCTAATTTTTTTTTAAAAAAAGGGAATCAATAAAGTTACAAAACTATTTACTATACTCTCCTAAAATATACTGGTATAATTGTTAAATTCTTCAGTAAACAGTGAAAACATGGTTTATTTTAGTTTTTTCTTCATTTCTTTTGTCACCTCTTGGAGACCAAATTTTAAATTCCCATTAAAATTATATTTAAAGATACAGAAATGTTCCAAAAAATACATAATGCTAGAAACTGAAAATATTAAGCATAATTATCAGTTCTTTCACTCGTTTCCTATTCTTTGAATTAAAAATGTGAATAAAATACTTTTTAAAAGATCAAATAAAATAAAACAGAACCCAATTTTTGACTGAAAAGAGACAATTTCCAGTTTTGGTTATTTTTTGGTTCTAGGCATACAGATAATTTAATAATTGGGTTTTGTTGAACCTAGAGCTATGGCGAGTTTGTCTAGATCTTGGTGAGTTATTGCAATTTTAAGTAATTTGTCCAGCAAAAAGAAGTCAAGGAAGTTTCTTATCATTTAAAGAGAGAAAACTCAGAATCAGACAATAAACCAAATTCTTTTCTAAACAAATCTCTCCAATTAAATGCCAGTAGTTATCTTGTGTTTATTGGTTGAAAATTCTTTTGATGATATTAAAAGTAGAGTTAGGCAGTAATTCACATAGATTTTTGCTAATTAGACAAAGCAAAGTCAAGTGATTGCTGATATATATATATATATGGAAGAAAGAACATCAACATAAATTTTAAAAACTTCATAACAGAAAAATTAACCCATATAAATTGATTACCATTAAAAAGTTCAATGATCAGTGAACACTTAACACTTAAAAGGAGAAAGATGGTAGCCAAAGGCAACAGTTGTTTAAAATATAAACTCATTTCTAAAATTTTAGGGGGAAATAGTGGAAGATCTAGAAGCACTGTCTCTGCCATGAAACAGTGAGAAGCAGTGGAGAGTAAAAACAGGTTTGAAAAACTTGATGGCAAGAATCTAAGCAAAACACCCCAGAGGGCATTTAGAAATGAGTCTGGAAGGAAAACAAAGAAGAGCAAAGCCTGCAAAGTTTTTTGTAAAAATCTATGTTCCTCAGCATGGCTAGGTGTCACAGTGGATAGAGCACCTGCCCTGGAATCAGGAGTACCTGGGTTCAAATCTGACCTCAGACACTTAATAATTACCTACCTGTGTGGCCTTGGGCAAGCCACTTAACCCCATTGCCTAGTAGGAAAAAAACATAAAAAAAACAACTATGTTCCTCATCAGGGACATTGGATCTATCACACTTCCCCTCAAATATCACATCCCCAAATGGGCCCATGGAAGAAACTTTACCTATCTGTGAAGAGAACAAGGATGAGGAAAAAAAAATGGAACTATATTAAGTATTTAAACTCCAGGGAAATAAGGGACAAAAGCAACACAAAGGCTAAGATATTTGCTAGGTGTCTATAAAGGGGAGATAATACAAAAAATAAAAAAATTTCAGGCATTCATTCTGAAAAAAGCAAATAGCATATATATGTCAATTTTCCTACATATATAAAATTTTTATTAGGATACTCTTTGAATCCAACCTAGATGGAACCATTAGTAGAAGCAAGAAGGCTTTTTTGCAAGATATTCTACTACAAACTACATTCTTAGCATCATACAATTGACTATAGATGTAAATAATATAAAAGTCCACTAAATTTGGTGACTGACCTCCCCCCCCCAACCTTTTTTGATGTGGTAAATTACTGCCTAAAGTCTCTTCTCTAACCAGATTGTCTCACATACCTACTGCAAAATTATATAAGACATAACATTACATGAACTCTTCCATTCTTATTATCAGTCAATGTGTAAAATGGGGAGATGGCTAAAGGTGTTTGCCACTTTTATGGAAAAGTTCCAACAGAGAACAAATTGATAAAAGGTTCTTTGTAGATGGTCCTCCAGTGGTTTTTGTTTATAAATGACATTTTGATGATTGCCTCAAGTTCAGAATATAGAAGAGCCTCTTGAAAGAGATCCATACAACTCAAAAGAATTTCACTTACATATTAATATAGGAAAAGCTGAGTGGATGAAGGTCTATTTTCCTGAGTCTGATATGGAGTTACCTGCATAACCTTTAGGGTCACTCATCAGGACATAACCTGGAAAGGTAGTTCCTAAAGTTCTATGAGTTAGGCCTAGAATTTAAAAGGAGAATAGGCTGGATTGCCTTTAGAAAACTTAAATGAGTCATAATTTCAACGATAGATAAACCTGGAAAAATGACTTTAGGTAAATTAAATCAGATTATAGATTAATAAAGAGAAAACTGTAAACTTCTTTTAAGGACTACAAATGTCTGCCAAAGTAAAAGATCTATTTTAAAATAACCTACTATTGTATTGTTGTGTGGTTGTAAGTCATCAAAAGAGATATTAGAGACTTCAAAGTATTAAAAATAAATCATCACAAGGGGCAGCTAGGCGGCACAGTGGATGAAGCACCAGCCCTGGAGTCAGGAGTACCTGGGTTCAAATCTGGTCTCAGACACTTAATAATTACCTAGCTGTGTGGCCTTGGGCAAGCCACTTAACCCCATTTGCTTTGCAAAAAACAAAACAAAACAAAAATAAAGTAAAATAAAATAAAAAAATAAATCATCACCCAGAGGACTATGGAGAGGTACATAGTAGGATTGAACAGATGACAACTTATTACAAAAGGCATTACAAAAGAGACCCAGAATTAAGGAAAAAAAATAAGGAATTAAAGAAAAAGTTGAGAGATACAGACAGAGAGGGACACAGAGACAGAGAGAGGAGGCACTGGTCACACTGACCAGAAGGACACCAGCTACTACATTGGTATCTTTTTGATGTCATGACAAAGTGATGAAGCCCTCCATGGCCCTCACTCTAGAACACTGGGTAGATGTTCTTTGGAGACCTTATAGGAGGGCATGAAAAAGAGTGCTCAAGTTGGGCAGGCATGAATAGGCATCTTGGGAGGGACTATGACAATTAATGAGATCACAAATCCTTTTGATGAAACCAGAACAATGACTTCTGTGTTTATTTCCCATCAATTCAAAAGTATACATTTCATTAAATCTATGTATATCAAAATTATCTAAATGAATTCTTAAATACAAGAATATGAAAATTAAAGTTACTATGAGATATCTGTAAAAAACAAACATCTACATCCTCCCACCAAGATTTACCTGATTAGCAAGAGATAAAAAAATCAGCTAACTTCTTCTTTGGATAATCACTATCAATTTTAATTTAAAAAGTGGTAAGAGAAGGCCTATCCAATTAAGCATACTGAACTATGATTTAATTCTTTTAATCTTTCAAAATTAGATGGTACAGTGGATAGGACACTAGATCTAGTGGCAGAAGACCCAAGTTCAAGTCCAGGATCAGACATTTACTATTTTTTGTGACTCTGGTCAAATCCCTTAACCCCTATCTGCCTCAATCTCCTTATTTTTAAAGTGGCAATAATAATAGCTCTTGCCTCACAAGGTTCTTGTGAGGATCAAATGAGATATTTGAAATTTATTTTGTAAACCTTAAAATGTTACATAAATGTTTGTTTTTAAAAACTAGTTCCCAACATATATAGATTGGAAGAAACAGAGGTTTTTGGTAGCAAAAATTTTCAAGATCAGTAAAATTGTGTTATATAGTGAACATCTGCCTCAATATACCCAATCCTTAGTGCCATGAATGGAGAAGGTCCAAGACCTTCCCCTCCCCCCATCATCCTCCCTCAGTTCTTTCTTTCCTAACTTTATTTATAACTGTATAATCTTCAGGGGCTAATACTTTAATGTTTGAACTGTATTTCATAATACCTTGTAAAAAGATGTGGTTATACCAGCCAGAGCTAATCCCTGAATTTTAGGTATGGAAAGGATTCAAGTCTCACGTCTGGTCTCTTTGTTGCTCAATATATTTATGACACTCTGAGAAAAGACCAAGTTCCAAATAGGTCAGTGTGTCTTAAGTTCACCTCTCAATGTCTAAGGGTTCAATTGAGTGCCCATATTTAGTTAGAGATAAGATTAAGTCCAGATAACAAAATAGACAAGAGGGGTGTGTATGTGTATGTGTGTGTGTGCGTGCATGTATGTGTATATACATGTGTATATACATACTTACATATATGGGTGCAGCATATCCATACATGATCATGTATATGTGTGTATTTATACCTGCAAATGTATGTATGTATGTGTACATTTTTGCATTGTTTTCCCAATCAGAACAACTGTGGGGGAATGTTAGTATGTTTTTGTGATTTAGACGTGGAAAAGATACTCTTGGTTTCTGTTATCTTGAATTTTGCTTCACTAATATAATTAATAATAAATGGTAAAATAAGAAATAAGAAAATCCTAAGGCTCTTAAGAAAATAAGAAAAGGTAATATAATAAATTGAAGTATATAGATTTATATGCTGGTCAAAATGTCATGGCTGTATTTAAAAGAGGCAAGATTAGAGGCAGTGATTGAAAAATACACAATTCGTTATCTCCCTAAAACAGAGAATTCTTAAAATGACTGAAGAATCTTTAAAAAGAAATTATTCAATTGAATTTAGCCCCTAAAAGCAAAATGCAGTGAATTGGGGGGCTGGGAAGTTATAGAAAATAAATACATATTAAGTAAACCCCAAACAGAATAAAATAAAATATTCCTTATCAGAGCCTTTAATATCAGGGTTAGCCAGGTCCTGCAGGTACTAGGAAAGATGCCTACTAGATTTTCCATTTGCCACATTTTTGAGTCTACAAAAACTGCTATTTCTATGTCCTAAAGTCTAAGATACATTCCAGCTATAGACTTAACTAGCAAAAATTTTCCATTGTGGAAAGCAAGAGGAGTTTGGGAAAAAGAAAAGGCAGATGTGATAATCTGGGGGTACAGCCTGGGAAGGTCCAATCACCAGGAAGACAAACTATAGTACCACTAGGATTTGAGGTAAATTAAGGAGAAAAGGGATGAGGAGGTCAGGATAGAGGTTGGAGCTGGGTAAGAAATGATTCAGGAAAGATCCTTGCAGTACCCTCCTCCCTGGTAAAAGATTGAATTGCCTCATTTCTTGTGTTGGCCATTACTCCCATCTCAGTCATAGAACCATATACATGAGATAGGAGGCTGAAGGTGGGAGGGGACAGTTTACAAGGAGCAACCACCCATTAAAATTGGCTCTGGTCGAACTGTTTCATCAGATTCTTTTTGATTTCAGAGTAATCATATTCTATATGACATGGATATTCAGAAAACCCTCAGATATCTCCCAATACATCATAGACTTTCCCTGGAATCCAAATTCAATATTTTGATGTAAGCAATTTATAAAGATCTTAAAGGGAATATTTCATGTTTTGTTTTGTTTTTTTTTTAATTTTTTTTACTTTTATCCCAGAGTGCTAGTTCTTTTGTGGCTGGAACAGAGAAGCATATGAATTTTTTTTAGAAATGTATGAATTTAATGACAAAAACAACTCTAAGTGACTTCATATACTTCATTGAGGTGGGTGCCTTCTCCTATAGGTTCAGGCTGCACACTATCCAGGCCGACCTACTCATCCTGTAGAATTCTTGTTCCTCAAATACTCCATTTAGCATCTTTCTAATTTGCTGGTGGTCTTTCTCCATGGATTTTTCCACATTCCATGGTGACTACTGAGATACCAGGCCTATTTTGTCATCTTTGTTCTCACTGAAAGACCAGCCTCCTTTTCGGAACACACGATTTTTGGATGCTACTTCTTACACAAAGATCATTATTTGAAACACATTGTACTATAGTGCCCACTTCCCTATCCATGAAAATCACATTGGTATCATCCATACTTTTTTCTTGCATCATGGACCCCTTTGACAGTCTGGTAAATCCCTTTATTATAATGTTTTAAATGCATAATATAAAGTACATAGGATTACAAAAAAATAAGTTATATTGAAATTCTGCTATCAAAATTTAAAAACACACACACACACACACACACACACACACACATACACACATAAAACAACAACTGTAGAAACACCAAGTTAAGGATCCCTAACCAAAAGCAGCATGGTATAGTAAATAAAGTACTTAGGCTTTAAGTCAGAAAGACCAAGGTTCAGATCCCCCTTCTGGCATTCACTGCCTATATCTATGTGGTGAAGGGCAGTACCAGGAAAACCTCTACCCACTGGTGCAATTACAGATTAACCTGCATGTGCAGGTAGAGAAATGGTTCCCAAATAGGGCACGTGAACAGCCAGGGGATGAAAGAAGCCTGACAAGGGGTTACAGAAATATTGCAAAAGTAAGAGTGTTGGTGAAAACAGTTGTGGATTGGATCAGGAACAATTACAGGGGGCACTAAAAAACCATTGCCAGAGATTGAAAAATTACTGTTAAGATTGAAAATCAGCATTGTATGGAAGAAAGAACACTGACCCAGGAATGCTAGGTCCATCTCTGCTAATGAAGTTCCTTTGAAACAAGTCAGGTTAGCCCCCCACAGCCCTTATTTTACTTCCCTATAAAATCAGGAGAATTGAAATAAATGAACTCAAAGGTCTCTCTTTTTTTCCTTTACTTTATTTTCACACTTTTTTATTTTGCAAGGCCATGGGGTTAAGTGACTTGCCAAAGGCCACACAGCTAGGTAATTATTAAGTGTCTGAGGCTGGATTTGAACTCAGGTACTCCTGACTCCAGGGCTGGTGCTCTGTCCATTGTGCCACCTAGCTGTCCCATTTTTTTTTACTTTATGATTATCATTTGGCTCATGTACAAGTAGTTCTCCTATCTTAAAAATTTTAAAACATTTGATAAGGGGTAATGATACCATTAGCAGCCAATATCATTATTCCCATTTTTATAGTTTTTTAGTAGGAGTAGAAAATGTCAACAAAGGTCAAGTAGGTGATAAAACAATGGGATATGTTAAAAATATTCCTCATCACTGCCTGAACAACAAACATAAAAGTATGCCTTAAATTATTAACAATGACCTTTTTCTCTACCACTAAAGACTATTTTATTGGAAATAAACTACTGTGTGGCCTTGGGCAAGCCACTTAACCCCCATTGCCTTGCAAAAACCTAAAAAAAGAAAAGGAACTATGTGAAGCTAGAAGAGATAGGTATCAGTGTCAGAACTGATAATGAGATAAGATGACTGGTCAGATACTCAGGTCATCATTTAATAAATGTAAAATTGTATACTCCAAGAAATCAAGAGCACAAATATCAGATGAAGAAGACCTCCTCAGAGAGGGCTTAACAAATCCCTGTTGACTGACTGACTGGTGCGGCTGGACAACAGCTCATATAAAAAAATTCTAGCAGCTTTGGATTACAAATTCAAGGAGTCAACTATAACAGAGCTATTTTTAAAAAGCTAACATGAGCTTCAGAAGCATTAAGAGAAGTCAAAAGATCTCATCAAGGCGTGGTGATAGTCCCATTATACTCTTCCCTGGACAGGTTATACATGGAAGGAAGCTATTATCTAGTTTGGGTTTCTAGTCTGGAGATTTTACTGGTGCAGGAAATTCTATCAATGAAGATCAGCAAGTGCTTGAAAACTTAAAAGTCTTTGTTCTTTTTTTTTTTTTTTTGCAAGGCAAATGGGGTTAAGTGGCTTGCCCAAGGCCACACAGCTAGGTAATTATTAAGTGTTTGAGACTGGATTTGAACCCAGGTACTCCTGACTCCAGGACCAATGCTTTATCCACTGCACCACCTAGCCACCCCCAAAACTTACAGTCTTAGAGATTTGCAAGTTGAGGTGAATATCTCTAAGGTTTAACTTCTCTAAAAGAGGTGAAAGCCAAGGACACAGAGAAGGAAATCTTAACTCAAATCACCCTGACTCAGAGATTCACTCTTGTTCTATTTTGCCATGTTGTCTCTCATATTCATGTCTGAAAAGCATTTTACAAACATTATCCCTTTTGATTCTTCTAACAAAATGCATTGAATTGGGGGAGCTATTATTATCATCATTTTAGAGATGAGGAAACTAAGGCTCAATTCAAATCTCTAAGCTCTTACGAAGTCCTTACTTTGTGCAAAAGCAATTGTTTCTGGCATTCAAGATTAAAAAAAAATAAAACTGTGTTCTGGAGTACAGAGGATAAGACAAGGCAAGACTCACGTGAACTCAGTCTTTCTCACTAAGTCTCACATTCTGTATAGTACTCCACCACACAAAAGTACATTGATAACACCTTTTAAATATGAAAAGGCCTCCATGCTTTAAAGAGTGCAAAGATGTGTGTAGACCACAATAAAGCTAGCTCTGACAAGATGTAAATGCTTGAGGCCTTAAAATGGGCATAAATATCTTTGTTATGACCAATCTTCAACAAAACATAGCAAGAATATGACATTAATTAGCAGTTCAAGACTTGAGGGAAGGCATATTAAAATTGTTTTCTGATGGTGCAATAGAGACATGTCCCTCCCCAAATTTTTATTCTATCTGCCAGGTTACTTTTAATTATCAGTCAAAGAAAGAATTCAGAGAATAAAGACTTTCCAACCTATAAGGAAAAAGAAATTATGATTCCTTAGGAAGTTTAAGAAAGATTGACAGTGTCCCTTGAAGGGGGAAAGAGAAGCCCCAAGAACACGAAAGGGTTTCCTCTTTCATCTGAAAATCCAGATTGAATTACAATTTGGGTGACCTAACTGATGTCTGCACAGTACTTTGGTGATTAAAATTTCAGGATGGCTAGACTGAAGGTCAATAAAATAGAAGGACAGTTCCTTTGAATAATGGAATCTGAAAGGAAACTGCATGCCAATCACTTTCATCTGCTTAGTTAGCATTTGACTAGATTCATCATTCAGTGTCCAAACAAGAAGAGGCAGCCTCTAGGGGAATTTAACAGGTCTTTCCTATATTATTTACTATGAGCAGTTAGCTTGTATACTGACAAAATTTCTGTCCTCATCAAAAGACTTTAGTTAAAATTCCTCCACTCCTCAAAATGCCTAATTTTGGGACCACCATTTTCGCCTTGTGAGGCCAGACATTTGCTATTATTAGCTATGTCATTTGCATCCTCCCCTAAATGTTTTGAGATGGTTCAATGGAGGCACCATTGGCAAATACTGATTTACAACTATATCCAGTATTCTGGGAAACACATCTTTTTTGTTTAAACTAACCCTTTTATGCCACATTCAGACTGAAATATGTAATGAAGAATGGCTTATGAAGCAATATTAGCTAAAAACATGAGAGGGAAGATTAGAAGGGAGACTTTCTCTCATGATAAGATGATGAGTTACTGGCCCCCCTTCAGGAGTTCAGAAAAAAAAAGTATCTCTCTTGTGAGAGACTCTTCTAGAAGTACCAGGGGGAATAGCTAGAACAAAGAAGAGAAATAACTCTTATTTTGGGGAATGGATAGGAGAAGCCAGTTGCCCTTCAAGTTCAAGAAACATCTTAAGAACTTAACTATTTTTCAAAACATTTTGCATTTGCTAAAACCAAAAACACATTGAGCCAGACATTCTTCTACTTAACTGTTAAACCCTTGTGTATTCTGGCAGATTTGGGGTGCAGATGTTTCTGATTCATTTATATTAACTTATCAAAATGACATTTTGGAAGAGCCTCATGATGTTCAAGACAGAATCATGTAAGCCTAAGTATTTTAAGCCAGGAAGAGTTTTCCTTTTGTTTGGTTTTTCAATTCTGTTTTGTTTTGTGCCAGCTACACTTGGGAAACTTATTTCAATTTTGTTCTAAGCGTGGCAGGATGGACTCGCCAATTCCTCATTTTCAGTAAGAAAATAATATTTAGAGCTACAAAAGATGTGGAGCGAAAGCAATTTGTGCATAGAGGGTTTTCTCCCTCTTGATTATTGTTTTGTTCTAAGATTTAAAAACAAAACTCAAAACACACAAAAGCAAAACTGAGGTCTAAGTAATTTGCCACTGAAATTAGGAAAACATTGCCCAAATGTTTTCTTAACTCTAATCAGCTTCTTGAACCTTTTGCTAAACTTGAGAATTTAAAAAAAATCAGATATCTTTGATTTAAGAGTTTTCCTTATAGTCAAGTTTAATATTAGAAGTGTAATTGGGGGGGCAGGCAGCTAGGTGGCACAGTGGATAGAGTACCTGAGGAGTACCTGAGTTCAAATGTGACCTGAGACATGTGACCTTAGGCAAGGCACTTAACCCCATGCGAAAAAACCCCATAAAAATTAAAATTAAAATTAAAAATAATTTTAAAATTAAGTATAACTGGAAAGGAAAAGATTAAAGGCAAGTCCTTCCCCTCTAAGTTTTCATTCTATTTTGCCACTTTTTAATAATCATCATAATTATAAACATAAGTATTTGTGTAACAATTTAAGGTTTGCAAAACCCTTTATATTTAAATTTCATAATAACTCCATGTTATAAAATGCTCTAATTATCTCCATATTACAGAGGAGGAAACTGAGGCTGAGATTTTATGATTAGTTCAGGGCTACACAACTAACAAGGATCTGAGATAGGATATAAACTCATGTCTCCCTGATTTCAAGTTCTTCACTTTATCTATTGAGCACCTAGCTTCAATTTTTTCTTTTTTCTCAAGATTGCTGTCACAGGGTGATGGTAAGCATCAGTGAACTGCAAAAATAAAGTGATCAAGACAGTTTCTCTATTTCCAGAGTATTTTCTTATTGTTCATACTTTAAAAAAATATCAATCAATGGTGCTCTGGAATCCTAAGGCTAAAGGCCCTGAAACCACAGCATTGTGTTAGAAGAATATATACCAAAAGCTCCTGGCCTTCACCACCCAGAGCCTGATGGGTCAATCCAATTTGCCCATAGTTCCTATTTCATATTTGGAATAAAAGCATGAAGTCTTGCGAGTTTTCCACGGGCCCCCAATGGAAATGAATTATACAGTCTTGGAGTTTGATTTTGCCACGTGGGATCAGATGATACACTCATTTAGCAGAAAACCACACGAACAAAAACAATTTGATGAAACCCAGAGAATGCAAGCACTTATATAATTTACATGGTGCTATGGGATGGGCAACAAGTTTATCAGAAACTATAGGGGGCTAGGAGTTCTGGGGGAGCTTTGGGTACAGGACTGCTCAGGTACAACAGATGGCAATCACTGTAGTCCTGGATACTTCAGATTTCTCAACAGTAAAATGGGAATAAGTCCTTAGCAAGCATTTCTGAAGCACTTGTCAACAAACTGTATCTGTCACTGTGCTAAGTGCTGGAGAGACATGTACTGGGTGCTTTAAAAAAATGCACTGGTGTGCTCCAAGAGAAAAAGAATTTAGAAAGGGAGAGAGGAAACAAAAAGAAAAAAATGGAAAGGCAAGACAGAAGTTTAGAAATTTTCTTAATAATTTATTTTAAATAATAGAAGCAAAAAAAGAGCAAAAAGAATGTTAGGTTACTACAGCTTCTAACTGTTAACTATGCCATGAGACCAAATAGACTCTATAAATGCTAAGATTCTCCAGTCTCCTGTTAGGGAATAATCATTGAACTCTAGTTCTGACCTTGCACAGGCTATTCTTGCATTTAACAAATGCTTTCATTCTTCATCTCTAACTTTTAGTTTCATTGACTTTCTTTAAGATTTAACTCAAACCCTACCTTTTCAGGAAGACTTTTCCTCTTTCTCTTTTCTTCCTCCATAGGTGACTTAAGATATTAACTTCCAACTATCACATGTATATCTTAAATGTCTCCTTTAGAACATGAGTTTCTCTTTGAGAGTAAGGGACATATCTTTTATTTTCTTTTTGTCTCCAACATTAAGACAAAGATTGGTACATAATAAGGCATTTAAAAAATGTTTGTTGATTGACTGACAACATCTAACCCCAGAATACAATAGGGACTTTTTAGTGAGATCAATGGTCACTCAAGAGAGATAAACCTAGTAATCCCCCTTGTAAAAACCAAGTGGATGAAGGGTAGGTATTGACTTAATTATGACATGCAATCAAATGGGCAGTGCAAGGATTTAGTCCATTAGGATATGTATCTTGGACAGAAATGACAAAGAGCAGGCCTGAGAATGCAATAGAAGAAGAAAGTGGAAAAGCTAGAATATAAGTCCCTTGAGGGTGGGAGCTATTTTGTTTTTGTCTTGTATCTCCAGATCCTAGTATCACTTAATAAATACTTGTTGATTGGCTAGATTACATCTGGGAAACTATAGAAGTTTCAAGAACCCTAAGCTCTTCTGAATAGCACGAGTCCATCTTTTTTTTTTTTAAAAACTTGTTTGTCCTGGTGATGCTGTGTCTACAAATCAAGAGACAGTATGATCTCAAAGGAGTCAAAATTGTAGGTATGCCAAAGAACAGTGCAAAGAAATGCAGTAAAGGCAGAGGTAGATTCTCAGATTTGAAAGAACCCCATTTATAAGTTTCCTTAGGAAGTGGTCATCCTTCTCCAGTGATAGAGAACTCACTATCCTAGAGACAAAATCTCACTGCAACATTCATCTAATTTCTGCTCTTTCTTGACAACCAAACCATACTGCACTGATGGACAATTAACATCAATTCCCACCTGGTCACTGCTGAAAGGAAACTGTGGTCATATGTGGAAGTCAGACATGTTGGAATCAGGTGTGGAAGTCAGACATGTTGGAATCAGGTCAGTCTTCGTTTGATGCTCCATTTTAAGGTATGCTTGTTGATGAGTTTTACAAAGTAGAAAACTGAGGCTGGAAGAGGTCTAGTGGCTTCCCCAGTCAGTATGTCAGTGACAGAATTTACACTCAAATCTACTTGACTCCAAAACCAATACTCTAGCTACAGTGTCACTTAGCTGGATGAATATCAGAGCATATTTGCTAAAAAGAGTATGAACCGATGTAAATAAAATACTTTGAAAAGACATAAACATGAAATAAATAAAATATATTTACTACCTTTAAAGTACAATTTCAAAATAAGTGTGCCAACACATATAGAGATGTTTAAAAATTGAAAAAGTCAAAAGGACTTGCAGCCTTGATGAGGAATGGAAAGAAACCAAATTAAACAATCTGACTAAGGAGTAAGAGGCGCAAGAATCAGGAAGAGCAGAGTAGACAGGGTCTTTTGGGAAAGGATTTGGAGGCCAAAAGAGAAAGAAAATTGGTTAGAGGATTCATATTACAAATTTGAGAATGGCAGATCCTATCTACACATGTAAAACTAATCTGGTTCACCAAGCTGGAGACCAAGGTTGCAATTCTTGAAGAATAAAGGCACCAAGTACAAAGACAAGCTTTCAGTGGCCTGTAGATTAAAATCATTGCTTCAATGTAACCTATCTGTTCTATTGGAGACAAAATATCTGAAAGTGGGAACTTTTTTTAACTGTTCTACCTAAACTGGAAAAAATACTTAGCATGAAATCAAAAATGATTATAACACATAAATAAAATGATGGAATTCTCAGAAATTCCAAATTGATATAAGAATTTCAGAAACTAGATTTTAAAAGTTCAAATAAAGACTATAAATATGTTAAGATCTGGTGATATTTTAAGCAGTATGAAGGGGGGGCGCTATATAGTTTCTTTTAACTATAGAGAATCAGACATGATACTTGGCCCTGAAGACACAATTCTTTTTAACTTTCCTCTTAACGTTTCCAGGCAACCAATACTTATTTTTGGTCTTACCCTTGCCCTGAAATGTTGTATTTTGTAAGCAAATATCAATTATTCATTCATCATAGACCATTTTATCTTTTCATAACTTCATACATAATAGATACCAAGGATTCATTTTTGCTGAAAAACACAGCATAAAGGAGACTGGTATGAAAGCAACAATTTAACTTCATATATAAGATTTTTCAAATGACACTTGGTTTCCTCTAAGTGATACAGTAATAAATCACCTTGATTACTATTACAACCCTCTGGAGATGAAAAACAAATAAACCAAGAGAAGTACTAATGGTAACTGGTGGGATTGGGGTGGGGGGTTGAAATGCATTTAACTATGAAAACTTTTTTTTTAAAGTCTTTCTTCCACAAATTCTTGGATTCCTTCAAACTTAAGCGTTTGCTGACAGGCCCAGAAGGGATAATTTTGCTATTGTCGTCACACACAACCCACATTTTGGCCAGAAAGACAATGTTGGTTCTGTATCCTCTCAGGAAGCTCTATTTCACAGTTCAGAATCATTTTCATCCTTCTTGAGCAGCAAGGCTGAGAGATCCAGTAAAAAAATATCATGTTTTCTGTTCATGAATAAGCAGTTATCACTTTCAAGCCCCTGGTGTCACCAGCAGTGACTCCTGTCCTTTCTGGGTCTTACCTCTTCATCTGGTTTCATGATGGGAACTCTGTAGCTTACTCTATGTGGAGAGAAATATGTTTGAATCCACCAATTTATTTAGCATATGCTAAACGGTGTGTGTGTGTGTGTGTGTGTGTGTGTGTGTGTGTGTGTGTGCACGCACGTGTGCATGCGAAATGTGCATATTTAAATTTCTAAGGCTTCTAATGCCCACAAAGAGCACTAGAATTTTCTCCATAGATTGAATTAAACTCTTTACTTTCAAAGTTACTATTATTTTTATCATACATTCTCAAGAATCCTAACTCCAGCAGTATGGGATCGATTGGCCAAGACATTTATGATAATATGTGGTAATCAATTTCTTCACCTAAATTGAGGCCAAAGCAGAGAATCTCAGAGCCAACAGTGACTTTGGGCATCATCTAGTCTGAGGTTTTTACCTTGGGCTTCAGGAACCCCTATACATTTCAGGGGGTCTGTGAATTTAAAAAAATATTTTGATAATTTTATTTTTTTATAGGCAGTTAGGTGGTACTATGAATAGAGTGCTGGCCTTGGAGTCAGGAAGGTCTGAGTTCAAATCCAGTCTTAGACACTTACTAGCTATGTGGTCCTGGGAGAGTCACTTAACCACTCAATTTCCTCATCTGTAAAATGAGGATAAATAATAGGATTTTTGAGATCAAATAAAAATAATTTAATTGTGCCTGGCACATAATAAGGTCATATAAAGGTTAACAATTATTATTGTGGTTATTAGCACTTTATTTTTATTTTTAATTCAGTTCCAAATTCTCTACTCTCCCTCTCCTCCAATCACTGAGAAAACAAAAAAAAAATTAAAACCATTACAAAGATGTATAGCTGTGCAAAACAAATTTCTGGCAATAGCTTTTTTTCAGGGGTGGGGGGAAAGAATGTGTTTCAATAGAATGGGTCTCTTTTGTAATCCCTATGCATTTTATTTAATATATTTTAAATTTTACTTGGAAAAGAGATTCACAGGTTTTATCAGGCTGCCAAAGAGATCCATGAAACAAGCAACCAAAAAGGTTAAGGACCCCAATCTAGCTGTATCCCTCATTTCTATAGATGAGGAAATGCAAGTCCAAAGACACAATGTGGGAGGACTGGAAAGAACACTAAATTTAGAATCAGAAGAATCCTAAGTTCAGATCCTATTTCTGACACAGCTCCATGACCACAGGCGAGTACCTCAGACTCCTCGTTTGTAGAATGAAAAAATAATATTTAATAGAAATAGAAATAATAATACCC
Organism: Macrotis lagotis; assembly: GCF_037893015.1. Classification (NCBI taxonomy): domain Eukaryota; kingdom Metazoa; phylum Chordata; class Mammalia; order Peramelemorphia; family Peramelidae; genus Macrotis; species Macrotis lagotis. Next base: position 64,302,805 of record NC_133663.1, read on the forward strand.
ATGGTAATTATCTCAAGAATAAAGATCAAATGAGATAGGTATGTAAAACTCCTTTTAAGGCTTAGGCTGCTTATAAATCATATCATTTTGAATAATGCCAAGGTCACAAGTTGTAAAATGGCAACACATAATAGAAACTGTATAGTTGGAGGTGCATCTATGCCAGCTCTCTTTTCAACAGTCCTTGGTTTTTCTGGGGGTTTTAGTGTCTCTGCCAGGGCCACATACTTCTTTAATTTTTGTCTGTAGCCAGGAGTTTCAGGAAGGATTTCCTTTCCCTGTGTTTGAAGGGCCTTTTCATAGCCATGTTGCTTCAGACAAGCTCCAAAAAAAGGCAGTGGGGATTGGACTGAACTTCCTGTATTTCAGCCAGGATCAGCTTTCTCTGGAGTCCAACCTCCGATGAACAGATATTGAATGGTGGCCAGACAGTCAGCTACAGTAGTGTCTAAACGAATGGCTCAGCTTTCCTCCAATTCTCATAGGGGTACCAACTACTCCTCTATTTTTAGTCTGCTGTAAAGATAAATGTGAAGATATTTGTGAAGGTTCCTAATTTATTTTAACAGAGATACTATCAGCAGAATTTACAATCAAGAGAAAAACTAGTAATTTTTAAAAAAAATTATAAACATAATCCAAGAATAAGTAAATCATATTCAACCTACTATTTTACTGAAGTAGCCAAACAAGGATGTATACTTTTCAATTTATTTGATCTCTTTCCTTCCTTTCCCTTCCCTCCTCTTACCCAAGGAATTAGAGGTGCTTCATACTTACTTCCCCCTTATCATTAATGAAAGGAAACACTCTAGAACAAAATTTATTAACTTGGTACATGTGAACTTGTTTCTTTTTTAAAATATTTTATAACCATAGTTCAATATAATCAGTTTACTTTGTAACTCTGGACTAAATTTTATTTTATGCATTTAAAAATAACTTGAGAGGTACCAGACTCCCAAAGGGAATCATAACATAAAAAAATTTAAGAACTCCAGTTCTAAAATCAAAGACTGAGAAAAGCTAAGAGATTTGTTGATAGTTATATGTATATATATATATATATATATACATACATGTATATATGCATACATACACACATACATACATGTATTTTAAAAGTTCAACGAAGCTAGACAACCTCCACTCCAATCCATTTTCTCTAAACCAAGGGACTTGGGGGAGTAAGGAGTGATGATGTCAGATAATTCTGTCATATCTATTGCTTTCCAGAAAACCTGAAGGATTTAGCCCAAAGGTCACAAAGGCTCCCACACCAAAACCATATGGTTTTAGCTCTCTCAGCACATCAAAATGATTTTTGCTCATTTATTAGATCAGAGAGAGGCAAGTGAGCAGTGTCATGCATGATCAGAGGTTTTCCCAAATGACAAGCAAGGCTATCAAAGTATTCACCATCAATAGCATCATAGGTAAGTTATTTATACTTTTTTTTAAAAAAAGGTCATGAAGAAAATAATCACTGTAGAATGTACCCTTTTCTCCCACTTCTTTCAGTCTGTCAGGTCTTTCTTATTGAAAATAGAATGGTTCAATCAGATTTAATTTGTGCTCTTTTATCACATGAAGGCCAAATAGAAGAGACCTTTGATGAATATCAATCTTTCTCCCAGAGGAATAAATGACAAAATGAACTGAAAATTATTCTATGAAGGACTAGGCTTAAGGCAGAGCAAGAAAACATTTAGCAATTCTATCAAACTGGAAAGATTTTTGAGGACATACTGGAGATGAACTGTGTCTATCAAAGAAATACTGATATATAAGAGATACTGAGATGCTCAACAGCAGAAGGCTAGCCTCCAAAGGACAAACTTAAATTTTCTACAGTCATTCCTGAAACAGACAAAAGTCCAAATGACCTCAGTCCCCATGTATACTTCTCACTTTTGCAGTGATGATGGTCTGTTTACACCAATGAAAAAAAAATAGCAGAAGGCACTAAATATCACATAATCTTAGACTGTCTGCAGACATTACAGCAATTATCACTACACCACATGTGTTATTTGCCCATAGCATAGATCAAAAGGTTGAGATTCTACCTGAATAACTGAACCATATCCACACTAACCTTTTCACTCTAAATGAAATGAGATGATAATAATGAGGATGAAACTAATGGGAATAATAGCTCAAAAAATCCATTCAGAGAGGTGAATAAAGCTAGTATTCAATACCTACAGGTTAACCTTATATAAGATTCAATGACAGTCCTAACTGGGCCCCAGAACTGAAACAAGAAACGAGAGTTACCTAGGGCAGATAGCTAGGTAATAAACAATGGATAGAGCACTGAGTCAAGAGTAGGAAAGAACGGAGTTCAAATCTGTTCTTATTTTCTGAAGCTAACTGAAGCAAGCTAACTTCTTTATGTCTCAGTTTCACAAACTATAAAATAGGCATAATAGCAGTACTTACCTCAGAGGGTTGTGAGGCTCAAATGAGTTAAAATTTATAAAGTGCTTACCATAATGTCACTACATGAAAGACATTTAATAAATGTTTATTTCCTTCCCATTTTGACAACATCAAGCTTTTGCCTAAAACAAAAGTTTATTTTGTTATGAACAATATTCTTCAAAAGGTAAAATTTGTCTATTAATTAAAGAATACTGCAGTCTGAAGAATTAAAGTAAGTGCAAGGGCAACTAGAAAGATCATTTTATTGAGCATATGATCATACCACTTTATAGTTCTCCAAATAACAACAGTCAATCAGCCTTCATAAAAAGGACTGCATTTTCTGCACCAACATCTGTTGCAGTAGACAGAATAGGGAAAATCCATAAAGAATGATGGGATCCACAAACTAATTCAACATACATCCTTCGGACTCAGCAACTTCACTAGGAAGTCAGACAAACAAGGCAGCTGAGAAGAGAGGGAAAAGGTAACAAAAATGACAATGGGAAATACAAGTCAGTATGGATCAAAAAATGAAAAGGCTTGTAAAAATAAACAGAAGTCTTACACTTGTAAGGGCATGAATACTGGAGTCAAGAAAGCACAGGAAGCAGAAACATTACACACAAAGAGAACTCAACTGGATCCAAACAGACAGAAAACAACTGGTTGCAGATGTAGCAGTCATTTCAGAAAAGGTTGACTGGGTGAAGTTATATCATACCCTGGCTGGAGCAAAGGTCAATGTAAATACCAAATTAGAAGAAAGGAAAAAATTAAGGAGGTAATCCTGTGTACCATGATAGCAGCCCCAATACTGACCTGGAAAAAAAAAATGAATGACATGAAGACACCCACTATTTCCTTGAAAAATTTAGCTCTAGATTCTAGAACAAGAAGGGTGAAATGTAATCAACAGATATGGTCTCCTTTCTAAGAAGGGAGATGATATCCAAAGACAACACCATGTAAGACAATATGTTCATTTACAAAAGACCACAGAAGAAGATAACTAAAGAATTTGAATATTACCTCACAGAAAGCAAAAAGAGGGGAAAAAAGAAGACTGAAGATCTTAGTGTGAGATCAAATCAAACTAGATCATCCCTAAGTATCTGTAGGTCAGCCCAAAACAAACAGAAGGGATCAGAAACAGATCAATTAGTGTTTTTAGGTTGATTTATTCTTGTCAGTAATGAAAGCCTTATATTTTACAGCCTCAGGATCCAAAGTAGTATCTGAGGAACTAACCATAGCAATTAAGAAAATAAGGCCAGGAGCGGCTAGGTGGCGCAGTGGATAGAGCACCTGCCCTGGAGTCAGGAGTACCTGGGCTCAAATCGGGTCTCAAATACTTAATAATTACCTAGCCATGTGGCCTTGGGCAAGCCACTTAACCCCATTTGCCTTGCAAAAACCTAAAAACAAAGAAAATAAGGCCAGAAAAAGTAGCTAAACTGGTCATATATGTACAGAAGAAATTCATGTTAGAGGTAGCACCTGCCCCCCCCCAACCTCTACAACTCATGATATTCAACTCCAAACTGCTCCATCTCCATTCTCAGAATATGTTCAGAATATGTCATTTTCTTCTTTGTCTCCGCACTCATGGTTTCTTTCAAAGTCTCAACTAAAATTCTCCCTTATGCTTGAAAGTCTTTCTAGTCTACCTTAATACCAGCTTCTTCCCTCAGAGATTATCACCCAGTTATCCTGTATAAATCTGATTTCTGTGCACATACACACACAAATATCTATATCTATCTAGATACACACACATATACATATCTATACATGTTTATACCTTGTTTTCATGTTGTTGGATTTTGAACTCCTTGATGACAAGAACTATTTTTTGTCTTTCTATTCTCAGCATTTAACAGTGCCAGGAAAACAGTAGTTATTTAATAAATTTAATATATAATAAAAACTTACTCGATAAATTTAAAAGTATTAAAGGATGCATTTTCATTATTTCCCAAAAGAGAAAGAATACAATAGAAGGGAATGGGTCAGAAATTACAGTTTATCAAAAAACGTGCCTATGACGATTTCTTGGGGGCATTTAGGGGGCACAGTAGCTAGAGTGTCAGACATGGATTCAGATAATCTCATGTTCATGAGTTTAAATCTGGATTCAAAAACACGTATTAATTTTTTGTGACCCTGGGTAAGTCACTTCACCCTGTTTCCCTTGGTTTCCTCACATGTAAAAATGAGATGGAGAAGGAATTGGAAAGCTATTTCAGTATCTTCACCAAGAAAATTAAAACTGGGGTCACAAAGAGTCAGATACAACTAAAGGGACTGAACAACAACAGATACTGCAAGTGTTAATTCATATGACTTGTAGCTTGTGACAATAAAATCTTTATAAGGATTATCTGGTTTTTTATAGATGATTTTCTATAACCAACCACATCTTTATTTCCAAACCAGTTGACTGAATGGTACAGAAACTATATATTTTTATTTTGTAAACTATATGACTCATTTACAATAAAAGAGTCTTAAAGGTGCTCCTCAAACAGGGTGTACATGTTAATGTTACATAATATTTGTCAGCTGTTCTATGCAAAATATAATTGGGTTCACAAATGAAATGGCTAACAAAAACTGCATGGTTCATTTCACAGTTTCTTCCTGCTACAAATGCCTTTTTTAAAAAATCAACAAAACTCATCAAACAATGTTATTTGTCTATAAAGGTAGAAATACTACTAAACTGAAAAAAATTCCAATTGCTGCTCATCCAAAGAATTAAGGGGAGCTTTAGAGTGAGTAGCTTTGGGCCATGGCATGTTACCAATGAAGAATTGATGTTAAAAAATATTTGTTATCCCTAGCCCAGAACTGAAGCTCAGTATCTTCCTAACTCCATCTAAGTACTAGGAGGCTTCTCACAAAAGGTCTCTTTGATTTGTACCCCCTGAAAAGCTTTCATAATCCTCATCAAAGGACAGAGCTATAGTTCCAGCCTGTCTGGGGGTTCCATAGGTAGATGTACTTAAAATAGTTTGTGTTATTGGTTTCAGATTGTATCCTGCTTTAAAATAATATTTTCTTTTCTTTTAAAAAATAATAATGTGGGGGGTGGCTAGGTGGTGCAGTGGATAGAGCACCGGCCATCGAGTCAGGAGTACCTGAGTTCAAATCCGGCCTCAGACACTTAATAATTACCTAGCTATTTGGCCTTGGGCAAGCCATTTAACCCCATTGCCTTGCAAAAACTAAAAAAAATTAAAGAAATAATAATAATAATGTGCTTTATTGATCTATAGATTAAAGCTATCCCAAAAAAGATTTTGTAGTTGCTTCATCTCTTATTCAACAGGTATACTGACATCTAAACTCAAGGGACTCTAGAAGCTGTGCTAACTTTTCAGATGGAATATTTAATCCACAAGGAAAACCAGACAATATTTAGTTTAGGCTTCAAAATTATAACTAGTGTCCGAATACTGGTTCTTTTTAACTCTGGATTTGTCCTTCCACTATAGTTCTCCTCTAATGTCTTACTGTGGTTTGGAGATGACCTGAAGTACTTAAAGGTTAAGGTAGAAATGGAAAATCCCTCTATTCTTCTTGAAAAATAGTCAACCATGGCTTTTGCCATTTATGCTCTTTGACAATATTAATGGTAATAGAGAAGATCATGAAAACATAACAGCCTGAAACACATGACCTGATCACTCATTATCGTAGGAGAATAGATTGTTCTCATTTGACTCACATTGCATTCAAGGATCAAACTAGCCTAGGATGATTGAGATTTTTGAAACACGGTATTTCTGTGTGTGCCATCTCCTCCTCTTCCATAGCAACTAGGATCCCTAAACCTCATCAGCATATATCATCACGAGGAAAAATTACCTCCAGAGCATTGTAATCTTGAGGCTACCTTCTTAGTGTTTCCCTTATCCCAATTCTTGGGAGATAGACCCAAACTCTCTAAGGGACAGAAAGTTTTCTCTCTCAGTGATGGTTTTCCATCATAGTCATGTCCAGCGTTTTGTGATTTCTTTTGGGGGTTTTCTTGGGAAAGATACTGAAATGGTTTGCCATTGCCTTCTCCAGCTTAACTTTGCAGATGAGGAAACTGAAGCAAACAGAGTTAAGTGAATTGCCCAGGGTCACATAGCTAGGAAGTATCTGAGGCCAGATATAAACTCAGGAAGAGAAGTCTTCCTGATTTTTTGCCCAGTGCTCTTATCTGCTGTCTTCTCCCAATATGTCCTCATACATATTTGGGCTATCCTTTGTGGTATCACCAAACTATTCCCCAAATGAATTTGGTGTAGACATAAGAATTCTAAGTTATGTCTCTTTTCAGTCTTGGTATCTATCTATCTATATATGTATATACATATATATATATATATATATATATATATATATATATATATATGTGTGTGTGTGTGTGTAGCATACATAATTTCAAAGTCTCTCTATAGAAGTCCAGGTTTAAGGTTGTTGAAAGAAGTACTCTGCCACAATGGTGTCAAACTCCATCAGAAATAGTCCACTAAACTATGATACTTGCTGTTACATATTGACTTAGAAAACTACATATTACAATTATCAGTGTCTTACTGTATTTTATGTTTTGCTAAATATCTCCCCATTATATTTTAATATAATTTCCACTATAGGTACTGTAGTGTTTCTAAGAGTCTGCAGATTAGGGATTTGATACCTCTGCCCTACAATAATACTTTCTACTGATATACTGGAATCTCCATTGCATCTCTAATACTGTTGATACTGTAATCTCTGTGGACAAGGAAGCACTGACTCAGTGAATAAAAGTATAGGACCTTGAGTTGGGGAAATCTGAGTTTAAATTTGGCCTCACAGGGTGGCTAGGTTGCCCAGTGGATAGAGCACTTGCCCTGTGGATAGGGCACTTGCCCTGGAGTCAGGAGTACCTGAGTTCAAATCCAGCCTTAGATACTTAATAATTACCTAGCTATGTGGCCTTGGGCAAGCCACTTAAACCCACTGCCTTGAAAAAAAAACTAAAATAAAAAATTAAATAAATAAATAAATAGAATTGGCCTTAGATATTTACTAGAAGCTAGTTAAGGAAGCCATGTGAACTTATTTGCCTCTGTTTCCTCACTTGTAAAATAAGTTAAGAGAAAAAAATGGAGAGCATGAAGAGTTGAACATGACAGAACAAAAGGAAAGCATATCAAAATGCCATAATAAGAGATAGCATATATATATAGTGCTTTAAACTTTAGAAAGCATGTTATACATGGGGTGCTAAATAAATACCACCTGCAAAAAAGACTTATTAGGCAATATCTTTTAAGAGTTATGTAAAATTTTTGAAAGGCAATATTGTTCAATATCAAAATAATAGCCCAAGATTCAATTAGAAGATCAACATAAAGAAGGTTGAAAAGGACTCTTTTCAACTAAATTACCTATAAGTCTGCTATTAAGCCTTATTACCAATTTGTATGGAGGGAGGTGGGCATACAGGAACCTTGTAGAAGATATACCAAAAGGTATATCTTTTCTATTTTTGAATAGAAAAAAGAAAAGAGTTTTGCAGGTGAAAGAGTTAAGCGAGAAAACTAATCTATGTTTGAGACTTTCTGCCTTATGGTCATGGGCAAGCTACTGTCTGGTTTCAGTTCATACCAGCTATGTTGTGTTTCAGATATACCAAGAATAAAATAAGTAAGAATGATGATGACCTTACAAAAAATATCAATACTGTGTAGCCTTTGAATCAGTTTTGTAGTCATAACTTATTGTGTAGGGCAAATATATTAAATAGATCTAAACAAGATGTCCTTTTTCTCCTTGTGGGGTCTTCAAACTAAGCCTTTTTTTGATGACCAGGCTAAATTCTCCTTTCAATTCATGGTCATCACTCTCCTGTTAGGAGTCCTGCTCCATGAACCTATCTCATTCCTCAAATGATTGCTTGAATCTGTGTCTGAAATGAAAGTACATGTCTTTGCAAAGGTCTCTCATTACCATGTTTGTTCAGTAACAGATACTTTAATGTTTCCTGTATTCTGACCTTGCCTAAAATGTAGCAAGGTCAGGGGTTAGCTGAAGATAAACAAAATATTAGAGGAGAGCAATGATCCAGATCTTTTTCTGAATATTAAGAATTTTCTGGGGGGGGGGCAGCTATGTGGCACAATGGATAAAGCACCAGCCCTGAGGTCAGGAGGACCGGAGTTCAAATTCAGCCTCAAACACTTAGTACTTCCTTAACTGTATGATCTTGGATAAGTTACTTAACACCATTGCCTTGCAAAACAAAAAAAATTTCCAAACTGGGAGCTCTGGCCTATTTTGTTTGTACCATCAATTCTTGTTAATACTATAAATACCATCAAATAGCTGAAGAAGGGTATGAGCCATATGGGCCTTTGCTAAAAAATGAGCTACTATAATAGGGTATGACTGATCATATAACCAGAAAGAAGGTAACCAGGGAGGAGGTGGTAGTGGCTGATGACCAAGCAAAAAGATCCCCACCCAGAAATGCCCTATTCCCTCCCTTCCATCTGAAGAGATAGGCAAATCCAGGTCTTCTCAATCCAGCTGGGAGAGGGAGCATAACGAATGTTGGCTAGTCAACTTTATACAGCAACACTCAAAAGTGTTACAGTACGACAACAATCTCAAAGCTAGCTGAGTGACAGCAAACATAAAGGGGCTATCAGTACAAATCCCTAGTTTGGGGTTATTTTCAGCTATTCTCAGACAAGTCTAAGTCTTTTAGTCAATTACTTACTTGAAAGCATATATAGTCAGTCCTCTTTATCAAATTTACAGAGGAGACAAATATAGTAGCATGGCTTACATATTGGTCGACGGAATAAGGATCCAGAGATCTCAAAACACTTAGAAAGTGGATGAAATCTTAAAAGGATTAAATTTAATAGGGAAAAAAGTAATAGATTTTTATTAATTTTAGAAGGGCAAAATGCATCTGTGTTCAATAAAATTAACCTCAATAACTATTAGATCAATAATGAGAAATATAAAGACTTTAGATTTGGGGATAAGAATTCTTTATTTGGTAAAAAAAATGGGGGGAAAACTGAAAAGCACAAAGGCTGAAACTGGGCAAAGGCCAGTATCTTACAACATTTACCATGCATGATAAGGTCAAAATGGATATATGACCTAAATATAAAGAGAAGAAATGAGAAGAACAAGTAATATATTACTTATCACTTACTGAATCAATCATACTGGATCAATCAACCACCAAATGCCTCTCTTGTGCCAGACACTGTACAAGATTCAGGGGTACAAATATAAAACTGAGACACTTCTTGTCCTCATGGAGTTTACCTTGTGATGGAATAGAAGCATCAGTTCATGCAAGGACACTGTTGTGTTAGTTAACTAGAAGCTCTATGTAAGCCTACAATAAGTCAGTGCTGACTGAAAAAAGATTCAATCTTTTGCTTCATTAATTGGTCACCATACTATCAAAAACAAGTCCCTGCTTCTGTTGCCATCTGTGGTTCTGTGTCTAGTTCTGGGCACCATTTTAGAAGGAATATTGAGAAATCGAAGCATGTCAGACAGGTTAGTAGGAAGATTGAGAGTCATGTTATACAATGAATAGTTGCAAAAAGAATACAAAGATCAAGCATTTGAGGTAACATGACCCACTTGATCTGGAAGAAGGAAGCCTTGATTTCAACTTGGTCCCTTAGCATCTATGTGATTTTGGTTCAATTATTTCATCTCTCTGGGTCTGTTTCCTCATCAGTAAAATGAATGGGTTGGATTAGATGACTTCTAAATTTCATTCCATCTCAAAAATCTATGATTCCAAGGAATATGGATTAGATTATGGAGTGACTGAATAAGTCATGGTATATGAACAAAATAGAATACTATTGTTCTATAAGAATTGATCTTAGTATGGTTTTAGAGCAATGGGCACAACCACAGAGGAGAAAATTTTGACACATGATGAGAAAGAGCTTTCTAATTGTTATAGCTATCCAAAAACACCATGGAAAGCCTTGAATTGATGATTTCCCCATCAATAAAATATTCACATAAAGGCTTTATATAAAAGCAAAGATCAACCTGATTCTCCTCTCCACTCTCCCCATTGAGAAAGCCTGAGAGGCAGCTAGGTGGTGCAGTGGATAAAGCACCAGCCCTGGAGTCAGGAGTACCTGAGTTCAAATCTGGTCTCAGACACTTAATAATTACTTAGCTGTGTGGCCTTGGGCAAGCCACTTAACCCCATTGCCTTGAAAAAAAAAACCTAAAAAAAAAGAGAGAAAGCCTGAAAAGCAAAATCCCAATTATAAGCATGTATAATAAAAAAATTCTCACATTGTCCATATCCAAAAAAAAAAGGTCTTAATTTGTACCCTGAATCCCATTACCTTTTCAGTAAGAGATGGGCAGAATGTTTCATCACAAGTTCTCTGAAATTGTGATTGGTCATTGTATTAATAGAGTTTCTACATCTTTTAAAATTGTTTATCTTTACAACATGGTTGTTATAGCATAATTTTTTTTTCTGTTTACCTTCCTGTACCTTAGTTCATACAATTCTTCCCAAATTGCTCTAAAACCATACTAAGATCAATTCTTATAGAACAATAGTATTCTATTTTGTTCATATACCATGACTTATTCAGTCACTCCATAATTCATGGGCACCCCTTTGATTTCCAATTCTCCGCCACTACAAAAAAAAGCTGCTATAAATATTTTTGTGGATATGGGTCCAGTTACTCTTTGTTTAATCTCTTTAGGGTATAAAGCTAACAGAAGCTCAGTAGGGTCAAAAGGTATACATAGCTTTTGTGGGATAGTTTCCAATTGCTTTCTGGAAAGTCCCTTATTCTGAATGCAAAACATAGTTAAATAAATAGGAGAAAACTTTCCACCACCCATTAAACACAGGCTATCTCAACCATGAAGGCCCTAAGCTAAGTTCTTTATTGCTTTCCTGATCAATCCATACAGTTTTAGAGCAAGTGGGGTGAGACAATCAAGAAGAAATGCAGAAGTTGGTGAGACTGAAATAATACAAATTAGAAGCAACTCACTAGAGAATTAGAACGGAAAAGAACATGGGAGGACAGCACAATTTCTTTACTAGGAAACCCTGGTAAAGATACTAGTAGCACTATGCTATCATGAGATTCTTTGCTTCCAGCAAAAAGATCATGTTGGACACAAGGCAAGAATACTTATGTTGAAGGCATAATTCTTATCAATTGCAAAAATGGTTTAATAATTAATGAATATAGCAACAGAAACAAAAATGATTTTTTAGAACTAAAAACAGAGAAATGTATGGGCCATTATATCTCAAATTTAATTTCCAAGGCACACAAAATTGTGCCAGATTTATCTTTACTCCCCATAACAAAGCACAATAGATTTACTTTTTTTTATAACTTTATTTTAAAAATAAATATAACTATATAACTTTACAATGTTCAATTTTTTAAAAATTACTGCATGAAGAAAAAAATCAATAAGGTGGTGCTTTATGTTAACAAAAGCTTAGTCAACTATATAAGAACAGAAGCCATTACATAAAAATACCAACTTCCTTGCTCAAGCAAAGAATACATCTCTCTTTTATCTTAATACTGAAACAAATACATAATGAAATAGTCAAATGGGTAGATACTGTACAGATTCATAATCTCAGAAGCATTCCTATCAATTTAGCTGACAACCTGGTATGGAACTGTCAACATAAATAGAAGAGAAATGTAAATAAAACAATGTACACAGGGAGTATGTATGTTGATGTCTGTAGATTCACCAATACTTTTTAGTGACAACTAAACTCAGTGTTTCTTCTGAGACAAAAAAAACAGAGTCATAGATTTAGAGCAGGAGGGACCTAGAGACTCATCTTTTTCAACTCCTTTTTTTTCTTTTGAATTTACAAACACCCCCCCCAGAGAATATTTCCATATACAAAGTAGAATTAAAAAAAGATTATATGTAAAACCATAACTCTCTATTACATATAACTTACATTAAAATATTTGTGTATATACATATAGTATATTGTTTGTCTCTTGTTCTCAAAAAAAGATCATGACATCACAGGGAGTTGATGTCATGACATGCATGGGAACTGAATTTGAATGGGAGGGGCGGTTCTAGGCAAAGTCACCAATCTCACTTTCTCCTCCAGAGCCAGGTTCCAATGGCCAGCTATGAATCAGAATGACTGGTGATGGCCCTGGATGCAAGGCAGTCAGGGTTAAGTGACTTGTATTACCCAGCTAATAAATATCAAGTGTCTGAGGGTGGATTTGAATTCAGGTCCTCCTGACTCCAGGGCTGGTGCTCCACTGATCCACTGTGTCTCCCTGTATATACAGATAGATATGTATATACAAACATAGATACATATAGACATAGATACATTTTTGTATAAATATATAAAATCAATTCACCATGTTGCTTTCAACATTCCTGTTGTGTTTTCTTTGTGCTTTTTAGACAAGCTTCAATGAATGTCTTATTTCTTTTCTTCTTCCTCATCTTTTACAAATGAGGAAACTGAGGCAATGAAGAGGTTAAGTGATTTATACAGACTCACAAATCTAGTAGGTCTCAGAGGTAAAATTTCAACCTTGATCTTCCTATATTTCTTTTCTCCCCCATTAGAAATGAGCTCCTTGGGGACAAGTACTGGATTTGTATACCTATCTCTTAGCACAAAATAAGAACTTAATAAACAATGCATTTTTTCAAGTGAAGTCAATAGGTATTTGTTAGGCATCTAATATGTGTCAGTCATTATTAAGTACAGGAAAGAAAGAGTTCAAGATCTCTTGGAGCTGATAGTGTAATGGAAGAGATTACATGCAAATGATCAAGTACAAAAAAGAGCTGTGCAAAATAAACTGAGATTATTTTAGAGATAAGGCATTAATGTGGGATGAGACTGGTAGGAGGTCAGGGTCAGGGAAGGTTTCTAGCAAAAAAGTAGAATTTTAAATAAGACTTGAAAGAAGTTAAAAAAAAAAAGGTAGAGTTAAGAAGAAAAAAATCCTAGGCCTGAGGGACAATCAGGGATAATGCCCCATTAGTGAAAATACCATTGGACCATGCAGCTTGCTCATCAGCTAGCCCTCACATTTGCTACATGATTAATTTGGCTCATTTCTTGGTTATAGATTTTTGAGCACTAATTTTTCATAATATAAAAAGATGAATAAGGTGTGATCCATATGACTAATGTATAAACAGTGTTGAGGTTTTCTTATCTTACTTTTGTCACCACTCTCAAAATTAAACATATCCTACCCTGCTCAAAGGGTACTAGGTTATTTGTGGAAAGTGTTAAAAAAAACCTCACACCCTATACCAAGATAAGATCCAAATGGATACAGGATTTAGACATAAAAAAAAATACTATAAGCAAATTAGAAGATCAAGGACTAGTTTACCTGTCAGATCTATGGAAAGGGAAGCAGTTAATGACTAGGGAAGAGATGGAGAACATCACTAAAAACAAACTAGATGATTTTGATTACATTAAATTAAAAAGCTTTTGCACAGATAAAACTATTGTAACCAAGATCAAAAGAAATGTAGCAAACTGGGAAACAATATTTACAGCTAATGTTTCTGACAAAGGACTCATTTCTAAAATATACAGAGAGCTGAGTCATATTTTAAAAAAAAGCCATTCCCCAACTGACAAATGGTCAAAGGATATGAAAAGGCAATTTACAGATGAGGAGATTAAAGCAATCCATAGTCCTATGAAAAATTGCTCTAAATAATTACTTATTAGAGAAATGCAAATTAAAGTTTCTCTGAGGTACCACCTCATACCTCTCACAGTGGTCAATATGACCAGAAAGGATAATGATCATTGTTGGAAGGGTTGTGGGAAATCTGGGACACTATTACACTGTTGGTGGAGCTGTGAACTCATCCAAACTTTCTGGAGAGAAATTTAGAATTATGGCCAAAGGGCAACAAAAATGTGCATACCCTTTGATCCAGCAATACCACTACTGGGTCTATACCCTGAAGAGATGACGAAAAAGTAAAAGTACCACTTGTACAAAAATATTCATAGCAGTCCTGTTTGTGGTGGCAAAGAACTGGAAATCAAGTAAATGCCCTTCAATTGGGGAATGGCTTAACAAACTGTGGTATATGTATGTCATGGAACACTATTGTTCTATTAGAAACCAGGAGGGATGGGAATTCAGGGAAGCCTGGAGAGATCTGCATGAACTGATGCTGAGTGAGATGAGCAGAACCAGAAGAACACTGTACACCAGTAACTGGGGGGGGGTGATGATCAGCCTTGATGGACTTGCTCATTCCATCAGTGCAACAATCAGGGACAATTTGGGGCTGTCTTCGATGGAGAATACCATCTGTATCCAGAGAAAGAACTGTGGAGTTTGAACAAAGTCCAAGGACTATTTCCTTTAATTTAGGAAAAAAAACCTGATTATCTTATTGTCTGATCTTTCTATCTCTTATACTTTATGTTTCTTCTTTAAGGATATGATTTCTCTCTCATTACAGTCAATTTGGATCAATGTATAACATGGAAACAATGTAAAGACTGACAAATTGCTTTCTGTGGGGGGCAGGGGGAAGGAAGCAAGAGTAGAGGAATTGTAAAACTCAAAATGTTTAATAAAAAAAGAAAGTGTTAAAAATACTCCTCTTCCTTAGAATCTTACTAGATCTTACTAAACTCACTTAGCTCTGTTTGCCTCAGTTTCCTCACCAGTAAAATGAGCTGGAAGAGGAAAAGGCAAACTACCCCTGTGTATCTTTGCCAAGAAAATCTCAAATGAAATCACAAAGAGTTGGGCCTGTCTGAAATCGAAACAGCCACTCCACTCCCAAGTCATTTTACATAACAAAAACACCATCCCCAAAGAATTCCTCACGGGAAGACAAAGAAATACTGATGCAAACCATGGGCATCTGTGAATTTATTGGGTTCCATGAAATTTTGACAGCTCTGCTTCTGCCAAAATCATCTAAAAAATGAATTCAAGTCCTTTTTTTTTCTTATTTCTATAGGGTTCAAATTTGGAGGATCTTGTATAATTTAGTGAATTTGATGAATTGTATAAGGATCTGGAAACTTCCTTCTTTTTCTTCTTTCCTTTCTTCCTTCCATCTTATAAATGAGGAAACTGAGGCAATGGAGAGATTAAGTGATTTATACAGAATCACAAATCTAGTAGGTCTCAGAGGTAAAATTTGAACCCTGATCTTCCTATGATTTGTTCTCTCCCCCATTAGAAGTGAGTTTCTGGGGGTCAAGGACTATGTTTCTATACCTATTTCCATACCACCTTTCTAGAGAAAGAAAAAAGAACGTGATCCATCCCAAACACAGAGCTGATGGTATCTGAATACAGACTGGAACATACTTTTTTTCCTTCTCTCACTTTATTTTTTTTTTTGAGGTTTCTCTATCTTTGTAGGGGAGAGAGGGGATTATGCTTACTTTTACAACAAGACTATTGTTCTTTAAGACTATTATTCTAATGTGAAAAATAAAGGGGGGAAAACAGAAAATTCTGTCAAAAAAAAGAAATCTACTATTCATTTTTATCTTCACTATTAAGGTACTCATCGAAATTTCTCAGTTCTTAAAGGCCCCCACTTCCACTCTACCACAGACATTTGTCAAAATGACCTTGCTATCACTTTAAACCACTCATCTTCAAGGTCTGAATTCTGAAATGCCCTTTTCTGACCAATTGCCTTAAAACCTTACTCATTTTTTTTATTTTTTACTCTCATTGTAAGCCCAATTTCTTGATTCTTCCAACCTTGTTCTTAACTCACTACTACTTTTGATCCTATGATATGCTAAGACATTTCAACCCTCTTCTCCCAACTTAAATCCCTTCTCCTTGATCTATACACTACTTCCTGCCTTACTAAGGCTCAACCTTGGCTAACCTTTACCATTACTTGCTTCCATCCTATTCCAAAGTTGCTGAGTTATCACTGGAAGAAATTATGCTGACCTGGCTCATTACAAATGTATGTGAATGAACATTAACTGAGTTCTCCCTGCTCAGCAACAAACTCACACTCCTCCCAGAAGCACTTCCAAATCTTCCCTTCCATTTACTCAAGCTCAAGACTACCTGCTCTATCCTCACTTCCAGACAATTATTCACATTTTATTGGTTGAAACTATTTAAAGTAAAAACACTCAGGCTTATTCCTCTGCTTTTGATTATCACCTATGCTCCCTTCCTTCAGGATCAGAGGATCTTCTTTGTTAAAACTAATGTGTATACTACTTCATTTCCTCTCATCTCTTCTCTTCCCTCCCCTGGGACTTTGTTCTAATAATTTAATCAAATCAACCTCTTTAATTCCTTTGCCCCTCTCAATCAAAGATCCCATCTCTTCCTTTTCAGTGCCAAATTAAAGTTATTAGCTTCTTTCCTCACTCCCCATTTAACCCCATTGAAATCTAACTTTAGTTTTTTCCATTTTTCCAAAATAGCTTTCCAGAAGATCACTATTTGCTTCACTATCACCAAATCCAGGAGGTTTTAGTCATCTTCCTTGATCATGCTGAGGCATTTGGCACTCCAGCCTCCTTCTTTGGTTGACTGATGGTTCTCTTTATATCATCTGTCTGACCAATTCTTCTTTATCTCCTTGGCTGGTTTCTCATCCTGCTTCCCTTGAGTATGGTTCTTTTTCAGTGTTCAGTTCCAGGGAGATCTCTGGCTCCCATTGTTTCCACTATCCCCTCTATGCAAATCACTCTCATATCTGTTTCTCCAACTCTCCCCCGAACTCCACCCTTTCAGTTAAATCTCAACTCAATTTTCAGACCTCTCCAGTTTCTATTTGTTTCTGTCAGGAGCTATAAAAGGAATGCATTCCTCACTCCCATTCTCTTTCTGTGGAAGCTCCTCCCTTCAAGATCCAATTTATATATCTCATTTCCTTCATGAAAACTTCTATCCAATATCCACTTCATGGCCTTCTCCCTTTCCTCTACTGGCTCACAAAGTTTTGTGAGTCTCTCCTTTACACTTAGAGCATTCTCATGTATTATAATTATTTTTGTATTTTTTCTTTCTCTACCATAAACAGTTGATAAATTTCTTGAAAGCATGGCATGAACATGCTATGTACCTACATTAGAAATCACTCAGCTTTCCACACTATACCTTGTAGATATTTAATAAATGCTGAATTGATAATGAAGTTATAAGTTTTTAAAAGAATACATAGTAAAATTGACAGAATCATAGTATGGAGTTGTCTTTAAAAACAGCAACTTGAAAGAGGCCTTACTCTAGGGATTATTAGTGTAATTGTTTTATAGTAAGAATTCTAAGATGCAAAGACTTGGTAAAGGTTTCATAACTGGTGGGTGGAAGAGCTGAGATTAGAATTCAGATCTCCTTGACTCTGTCCTATCATCTTTTCACTCCTCAAACTGGTCCAAAAGCAGAAGGCTACATCTTGAAGATCGGTAAACAGATTTGCACTGACATCTTAGGAAGAATATTTAGCAAATCCTGAGGTTTTTAAAGATTTCCCTACTTCTATACTCCCCAAAATTTAACTTTAGAAATAGTTAGAAAGACTGCCTATAGAGATCATCAACATAAAAGTGTTTATTATTATTTGGAGAGACTCTAAAGCAATAATTAATGATGGGGAAACCCACAAATTACAAACTTGATGCTAACTTAGTGAGTAAGCAAAAGTGATGAAAATTAAAGATATTCTAGGGAGAGCTGTTGCCCTGGTCTAGATCAAGCCTCTAGAAGTAAATTGCCACTCTGAATAAAGACCTTTCTTGGGACTGATTGTCCTTTCGATCATAACACCTTGTGAATGAGGTTACCCACCACCCAAGACACACTCATAGAGCCCCATTAGAAGGACTGCATAGGTAGCTAACCCCTTTTTCCACCTCAGTCAATACTCATAGCTTCCAAAGGCTAACCAGGGTGGTATCCTATCCTCTTCCTTGATGTCAGTCAAAGCCTATGAAAACTCTTGTTATTAATTCTGGCCAAAGAGATAAGTGAAGGAAGCCTCATCTGATGCTCCATCTTGAAATAGAGATAATACTGAATTTATGAGGGTCAATTAGTACAGTCTGATTGAGGATGGGAGAAATGGAACTTAAGGATAAATTTAGGTTTTGTGAAGAACTCACCAACCATTCTCTCAGAGGGGAGGTAAGAAAAGTTTAAATTTTAATTCAAAGGTTGCCCGGTTTACAATTTACCACAAAATATTCACAAGCTAATACAAAAAAGTTCACAGGTAACTATAAAAAGCTCACAACTTCCTACCAAAGGCTCACAGGTTAGGTTCTTTGGAGAAGCAACAAAGAGAGTAAGTTAACCAGTAGAAGTAGGAAGAGGGGAGATTTTGGGGAATCATGCTCCCCTTGATGAGGGAAGAAATTGGTAGTGTCATAAAGATAAGAGTTCTTTTGAAAGTGCACAACTCAATGATTAATCTTGGAGTTGGAAAACCTCAGGATTTTTATTTTACAAGCCTGCAAAATTCACAGATTAAACTTTTCCTGGAGACAATAAACTGCTTGAGGACAGGCTGAATAACAAAGGTCTAGGTAAGAGTGCCAGAGGGAAAAGAGAGGAAGGAAAACAGCCATAAGAGCTGGCTGGGCTTAGACTCTATTGAATCCAGCCAAATGCAGCTGAGGTCATAGTTCTACAGGAGCATGAGGTTCTAGCTTAGAGAGAGAAAGTGGCCATCTTGCAAAGAAGAGAGGAAAGGAGAACTCCACTGCAGAATACCTTGCTTAAAGGGTGATTCTTGGGGAATTATTTAGCACTAGGCTCCAAGTATTCTCCAATAGAAATGCCACAGGAGCACCCCACCAAGGAGTGGTTAAGACAACACCCATCATGCATGAGTGGCATTTTACCAGTTGGTTTTTCCTGAACCAAAGGGTGTGGTCTTCATGTCCAACATGGCCATTTATTTCTCTGTGCCCTGCTTCACCCTCAGCAGGCTGACTTCCCATCAGAAGACAAGCAAGCAGAGAATAGGTAGTAGAGAAGAGCAAAAGGAGGAGACTTTGGGGGGAAGCTGAGGAGTGAGCTGAGCTTTTAAGGAGGGGGAAAGACAAGTTTATGAGGGGCAGTAGTTCAAAGAACAGAGTTGAGGTAAATTGGGACAGGCTGGTGAGGAGTGGGAGCTCAAAGACTAATCCCTTCAGGCTAAGACAGAGATCCATTGTTTTATTGATAACCTAGACAATGGGATGGGGACAGGGAGGCTACAGGGTCAATACAGAGGGTACAGATTAATAACTATAAAATGTTTCTCTGTTCGATTTCCCCTACATCATCAGTAGAAAGTAGATCACCTAATATTGACTGGAGTGAAATTTTCATGAACCAGCTTATGAAACCATCTACTGTGGTGTGGAAAAGAATAAGAATTGTATCATTCAATTATACATGTATAACCTATGGCCATTAGTTGCTATCCCAGGGTGTGGGGGTGAGGGAATGGTGGAAGAGAGAAAAAAATGTTGAAAATTATCTTAACATATTATTTGAAATATATACATATATATATATGTATATGTAAAATTATAAAATTCCATGGTAAGTTTGGATGGTTTCTGCAAGAACAGAGAATATCAGAGGGAATGAAGTCACAATAATATGTTGTAGCATGTTTTATATACATAATTGAGAATCTGTAGCAGGAAGGTGGGGGGAGGGAAGGAAAATTTATTAAGGGCCTACAATGTGCTAGTACTGTACTTAGCACTTTATAAATATTATCACATTTGAAACTTCCAAGAATTCTGGGAAGTAGGTGCTATTATTATTTCCATTTTACAATTAAGGAGTCATAGGTTAAAAGATTTGCTTAGGGTCATGCAGCTAGGAAATGACCCAGGTTGGATTTGAATTCAAGTCTTGACCCTGCACTGACCTATTGTGCCATTTAGCTACTTTAGAAAGAAGGCTAATTGATTGTTTCCCTAGTTTATGTCTCTTTTGAGAAATGATGTGAAAGCAAAGGATGAAATGAAAATGAGAATCTTTAGATTTGGGGCAACTAGATGGAACAGTAGATAGCGTACTGGGCTTGAAATCAGGAAGACTCATCTTTTGAGTCCCAATCTGTTCTCAGATACTTACTAGCTGTGTGACCAGGGGCATGTTCCTTATCTGTAAAAAGAGTTGGATAACCAAATAACAACCCACTCCACTATCTTTTTTTCAGGAAAAACCTCAAAATGAGTTAGAGGGGACTGAACAACAATACAACAAAGATTTCAAAGAGTTCAAATGATAAAGTCTTTCTAATGCTCACCTTCCACCCCTTCAAAAGTAAAGATAACTTCCCAGTAATTATCCTAGTAGGTATTATCAACCTTAGGAGAACAAACCTTCTGTTATGTTAAAATATACTAGTTTGATTTGAGATGCATTTTTTTTAGGTTTTTTTTTTTTTTTTTTTTGCAAGGCAAACAGGGTTAAGTGGCTTGCCCAAGGCCACACAGCTAGGTAATTATTAAGTGTCTGAGACCAGATTTGAACCCAGGTACTCCTGACTCCAGGGCCGGTGCTTTATCCACTAGCCACCTAGCCACCCCTCCCTTGTTTCTTTCACCAGAATACATAGAACATAATTTTTTTCTCTTTATTGATTTTGCAGTTTTCTCACCTTTTTGATTCAATTTGGAAATGTTATGACCTGCACTGAATTTTAAGTCCAGTCTATTTTGTAGATCATAAAAGGAGGTATAAAGAAATGGTTGTGATGGTCAGAGAGATCACTCATGATGACAAGTTTTTTAAGAATGAGAATTACTACCATTCAAATTTATCACTAATACAAAGAATTCAGGGTGTATTCAAGAATCAAACTTTGCCAGTGTTGTTGGCAATAGCTTTGCACAGGATAATCTTAGGCATATACACTACCCAAATAACTCCAGATTTGCAAAGAGTGGTGACATTGGAATGTATTCCTCTGCTTAGAGAGGCAAGAAAGAAAAGCTGAAGTTGTATTCTGAAAACCTACTTGAATAAATTACGGGCAATGTCAAGGATCTAACTTTTCTTGGTTTTGCTTCAGTTTTGTCTGACAAGGGTCTTCCTCTAAATAGAGGTGAATGAGTTAACCGAGGTGGGGAATCTTTTTTCTCCCAAAGGCCATTTAGATATTTATAGCATCATTCCCTGCTATAGTTGACCAAATATTTAATTAATTCGCTCCTAAAAAGCTCCAAGATTTATTGAATTTTGAGTCCCACCTGAGGTTGCCATGGCAGTATCAGATGCCTGAAAGGAAGAAATGAGTTTTCTTCATACTCCACTGATTCCATAATTTAAAAATCACATTATGGTAATCTTAGAAGGGAGCATAAAGTTGTGGTTAAACCTTATTATTATTATAAAAAAGAAGAAAATGGGAATCCTGAAATGTTAAGTGACTTAAAACCACATAGCTAGTTAACAGTAGCCAGATATGCTCTTTCCATTAACAATCAACCAACAAGTATTTTGGTATAGGTGTCCCTATCTCATTCAAACTGTAAGTTCATGGCCATTCTCATGAATGAAACTCTGACTGACTTTGACCTGGTCTGTTTCCAACTTTGGCTGGTTTGTCCCTCTTGAGGCAGTCTGATGATTCTCCATTCCCAGGGATTTGTACTGGAGCTGCCTTTATCCCTTATGGTAGCTCAGAACTGAATTCAAGTGATCACCACTAGTAATAGAGGTTAAAGGCATCTTCCACCACATCTCATCAACAATTATTTCTTAAGTACCTTTAAAAGGAATTGTCCCCCCAGAAAATAAAAAAAATAAAAAAAAGGAATTGTCCCAGCTGCCTCCCACTTACCTTGGTATAAATTCTACATCTGACATTAGCTGTGAGACCATGAGGAGGACAGGGGAAGGGAAAGGCACCTGCCTTTTCTAAGTGTCATCATCTACATCTATAAAATGAGAATAATAATTTCCATAGCAAGCCCGTCTTTTACAAGGCTGTTATATCCACCTGAGTTAGTGCTTGCAGTGTGCTATATAAACCTTTAAAAGCACTTAAATATGAAGATTGGCAAGATAGAGTGGAAAGAATTCTAGTTTCCAATTCCACCACTCATACTTGAGCTGTGGAACTGAGTTCAAACTCCAAGTTTTCATTTCTTCATCTGTAAAATAGGGGTAATAAGATTCATATTACCCACCTCTAAAGGTTCTTCTCAAATGGCATCCCAAGCTTTAAAACTGCCCTAAGATTCTTGGGACACTATTATGGAAAATAAGTAAAGAAATTGTTCTGGATTTCTAGGTTACATGTTTTGTTGTGTCATACAAGGGTGAAGCAAAGTATAGACACAACTAAAATATATATGGAAGCATCTGAATACATGATTTCTTTTCTTTTTGAAGTCAAGTATTGAAGAAAGAAGAAAGAAAAAAAATGCCAAAAAGCAAAACAAAACCCTGTTCCAAGTCTGCCAAAGCTCTAACTGTAACAGGGAGAACAGATGGGGGGAAGGGAAATGAAGGTTCTAAGATAAGCTCCTAGAAAGAGCAAATGGACCACAAACAAGACTAAAAAAGAAGAATACTAAAGCCCCATAAGAGGGTGTAGAATTTTTAATTCATTCCATATACATCAAAGCATAAGGTTTATCACCTATATTTTTCTTAGTCTCAAAATATATACTATAAAAACTATCTGTTTCTCCCAAAGAGTAAACTCTGCAACTTACAGAAAATAGCAGTTTGTCTTAATGTCTGTGCCCCAGTTGACTCTCCACTGAGTAACCACAGCCATTGCAGGTGGCCAGGTGACATCTTTCTGCTGTATCAACTTGCAACAAGCCAATCCTGGCAGATTTGTAAATCACATCCAGGTCAACCTGCTCTCATCCCTGGCAGGCTGACAGCTAGCTGAAGGATGTGTCATTTCTGTAGGGGAACACTGTAGTTTAGAGTCTGTGTTTCCTTGGTCCTGCCTAGACAAAACAGGGTTACCTAACCATGGCCACCAAGAAGCACTGTGGCAGCAAATTGTGTAAGCCTAGGGGAAGGGAAAGGAGTACATTGTTCTTTGAGACACCCTTTTAAAAAGTGGCACTTGAGAACCAGCAGAATGAAAGGACATAGGCAGCTGAAGAAGTAAACCTAAGGCTTTGAAGGACAGTTCCTTTCTCTCCCAAACAGGATGCTCACTGAAAGGTCTGAATTGGATCAATGTATACCATGGAAACAATGTAAAGACTGACAAATTGCCTTCTGTGGAGGGTGGATAGTAAGATTAGGGGAAAAATTGTAAAACTCAAAATAAATAAAATCTTTTTTTTAAAGGGTCTGGATTACAAAGAAAGGACAAAATTAACAACTAAAGTTTAGTGTTAATGAAAGATGGGGGACACCGTCTAACAATCAGATGAGGGAAGACACCGGTCCAATATCTCCCTGGGCCTCAGGTTTATAACCTGTAAAAGGAGGGGGAAGGGGTTAAAAGAGACTCTAGTCTAGGGGTGACTAAGGTGGCACAGTGGACAGAGCACTGGCCCTGGAGTCAGGAGTACTTGAGTTCAAATCCGACCTCAGACAATAATTACCCAGCCGTGTGGCCTTGGGCAAGTCACTTAACCCGATTGCCTAGCCAAAAAAACCTAAAAAAAAAGCAGAGAGAGAGAGAATCTAGTCTAGCTAATCTCCCCAGCTTTCAATCCAAAGAAAGATTTGCTTATAATTTCTTTCCAAGCAAGTCAACCAGGATGGTTCTAGAATTGAGGAGAGAAAGAAATGCTCTTTTTTATTTTTTAAAAAAGGCAATAAGGTGGCCCTCCCCAGCCCCCCTTCTAGTCACCCCCCCCCCCCCAGGCCAAGACCCTGAATGTGGAGGCGGAGAGGGGCTTTCCCTCCCCCCGACCCGACGAGTGGTTTCCATTTTCTGCAGGGGCCGAGGGGGTGGCCGGCCGGCCCCGCCTGCCCATCCTTGCCCGGGAGGAAGCCTTGGGACCGGCTGCCCCGCGCCCCCAGCCCGGTCCTGCTCTCTCTGCGCACCTGGACCAGCCATTACCTGCGGGAAGTCGCCGCTCCGGCCGCCCTGGCCGTTGGCCCCCCGGGGATGGCCGGGGCCCGGCCGGGGCTCCTGGGGGGCCTCGGGGGGCGCCGGGTAGAGCCCGCAGCGGCGCTGGAAGCGCGCCACCAATTGGGAATCGCCGGTGCTCCGCAGCAGTGCGGCCATGGTCTGCGCAGCGCGGCCGCGGCCCCGGGAGCAGGAAGGAGGGTGCAGGTGCGGGCGCCAGGCGGCCCAGCCCGGCCCGGCCCGGCCAGCCCGCTCCGCACGCCCAGACGCAGTCCCTCCGGCCTCCCGGGGACCCGCCCGCCCCCCGAGCTGGGGGGCCAACAGGTGCGACTGCGCCGGTGCTGGCGCTGGGGCCAGGTGCCTGGGGCCTGCTCCGCCGCGCAAGCCCCGCCCCGCCTCCGGCCCGGCCAATAAGGCGCCGCCGAACGGTCCTGGGCTGGGGCTGGCGGACAGGTGTTCCTTCTCCATCCCGGGCCGCGGCAGCTCAGCCCGGAGTGGCCCAAGGCCTCATCCCACACTCGCCGCTGCCCTCGTGGGATGACGGCCAAGGAGGGCCCGGGCTCCTGACCATCCAAACCCCGCTGTCCACTAGCATGACGTCAGGGAGGCGATGCCATGACAAGCACGTGAACGGGCTGTGAGGGAGGGAGGCTCACTTTCTCCTCCAGAGCCATCGGGGCCCGTGGCAGGATCCGATTCACAGGCTTGTCACGAGAATGAAGGACCAGCAACACCCATGAATCGTGCGAGGCTTGGAGATGGCCTGCGTGCCAGGCAATCAGGGTGAAGTGACTTGCCCAGGGTCACACAGCTAGTAAGAGTCAAATGTCTGAGGTCAGGTTTGAAACTCCCAAAGTCAGTATTCTATCCACTGCCCACCTTCATACCTGGTCACTGGACCTAGATGATTCCGGAGGAGAAAGTGAGGCTGATAACTTAGCACCGCCCCCCCCTCCCTCAAATCCACTTCCTGTGCCTGTCATGGCATCGCCTCCCTGATATCCTTGTCTCAAGTCTTCTACCTGCCCTCACGGAAATGCTATGATCCCACCCAAGCATGAACTTTGACTTGCCTCCGCCTGCCCCACCCCACCTTAATTGCCTGAAATCTAAACAGAAAGGGTCTTTCTCCTCCGTCCCAGATTCCTGTAGGACCAGTTCATCCATAAGTATATGAGATGACTCCCGAGTTCTAAATACTGCGATTATGTAATAGTCTGTGGTGACCTTTTTCCCATCCTTGCTTAAGGTTTGGGAGGATGCAAAACTATCCTAAATCCTTTGCCAAAGATTTAGGGCTACATTGAATGGCACCGGGAACACTTTTGCTGAAGGAGGACTGAGTGGAAGGGAATGGTGGTGTTTGATTTTTTTGCTAGGGTATTGAATCTGTGCACCCTGAAGGGTGGGGGTGGGACCTGGGAGAGAGTGAGGAACCCACTTTCTCTTTTCTCCAGAACTAGAGTACATTGACAGCTATTATTCAGAGGGAGAGGCTCAGTTATATGCACCTTAGTGCCAGAAATCCTTGAGTTCAAGATAAGCATCTGACTTAGACTCTCTATCTAGGTGACCCAGAGGATAGAACACCAGCCCTGGTCCTTAGTTCAAATCCACCCTCAGATACTGACAGGGTCATCTCCAGTCCTCCTGAATTCATATCTAATCACTGGACCCAGATGGTTCTGGAGGAGAAAGTGAGGCTGATGACTTTGCAAAGCTTGCCCCCCTCACACTCAAGTCCAATTCACTTGCAAATGTCTGAGACTAGATTCAAACTTCCATCCTCCTGACTCCAAGAGCACTGCTCTAACCACTGAACCAGAATTGAGACTGGTGTCTTAGACTAGCCCCCCCCTCACTCAAATTGAATTCATGTATTTGTCATTGTATCACCTCCCTAATGTCACGGTCCTCTCTCAGAATGAAGGACAAACATCATCAGCTTTAGGGTAGCTAGATGGCACAGTGGATAGAGCCTTGGAATCAGGAGGACCAGAGTTCAGATCCAGCCTCAGGCACTTGACACTCACTGTGTGACCTTGGGCACACATTTACCCCATTGCCTCACAAAAACCAAAAAAAGAAAAAAGACAGAATGAAGGCTAAATAACAAAAACAACAACTCCTAAATCAAGGACTTACCATGAGTCAGGCCCTTTGGCTATATTCCTGGGGATGTAGCACCTGATTTCAAGGAGCTCAAAGTCTAATAGAGACACAGCATGCAAACAACTACCTACCTACTGTCCTACTGTGTGTGTGTGTGTGTGTGTGTGTGTGTGTGTGTGTGTGTGTGTGTGTGGTGTGGGGGGATAATCAATAAAGGCTAGACCTTATTTAGAACCTAGAATAATCAGGAAAGGCTTCTGATAGAAGATAGGATTTTAGACGGAAGCCAGGAGGCTGAGATTGGGTGGGGTAAGGTAGGGAGAAGATTCCAGGCGTGGGAAACAACCAGTGAAACTATCTAGACATGAGAGATGGAGTAACTGGTATAAGGAACAGCAAAGAGGCCAGAGTCATTGGATCACAGAGTAAGTGGAAGGGAATAAGGTCTAAGAAGACTTGAGACAAGAGAGTCATGTTGTGAAGGGTTTTTAATACAAAACAGAGGGTTTTATTTTTAAACCTAGACATAAGAAATCCTGGGAATTTACTGAATAGAAAAGTAGTCAGGTCTGAGTTTTAGGAAGATTAATTTGAAAGTTGGGGCTAGGATGAACTGGAGTACAGAAGATATTTGAGACAGGCAGATCAACTAAAAGTCTATTGTAATAATCCAGGTCTGAAGTGACAAGGTAGTGACAAAGTTAGAAGAAATGATATCTATATTGTAAGTCTAGGTATGTCACTAAGAGGATGTTAATACCCTATGGTAATAGGGGAGTTAGAAAGAAGAGAAGTTTGTAAGAAAAGATAATTGGTTTGGCTTTGGATATCTTGAGTTTAAGATGTTTACTGGAAATCCAATTCAAGATGTCTGAAAGGTAGCTGGGAGAGAAGTTAGGGTTAGAATCATTAGTATAGAGGTGATAATTGAAATTATGAGAGCTGATGAGATCACAAGGGATATAGTATGGACAGAAAGAGAGGAGAGCCTAGGACTGAGCCCTGGGGGCGGGGGGTAGTCACCTTTAGCTGGCATGACATAGAAAAAAAGATGTAGCATAGATAGGAGGAGAATCAGGAGAGTGTAGAGTCATAGAAACCTAGAGAGAAGAGGCTATTAAGGAGAAGAGGGTGATCAACAGAGTCTAAAGCTGCAGAGAGGTCAAGAAAATGAGAACTGAACAAAAAGTCATTAAATTTGAAAATTAAGATAGATCATTGATAACTTTGGAGAGAGCAATTTTGGCTGAATAATGAAGTCAGAAGCCAGATTATAGAAAGCTCAAAAATAGAGTGAAAACAAAGGAAGTAGAAGTATTTATTATTTTTGGCCTCCTCAAAGAGTTTTATTCACAAAAGGGAGAAGAGGGGGAATAGGGGGGGTGATTAGGAAATGAATGAATAGTTTTATAGGAAGTAAGTACCAATAGGTAGGGATATATTAAATATAAGAGAGACATGGGATCATGGGGGAAGGCAATCTACTGGAGAAAATGGAATCAAATTAGATCCTGTGCATATCAAAGGATTTGCCTTGGTAAGGATACCTCTCCATGTAAGATCTGGTCTTAATTGTTTTCAATTTTTTTCAGGAAAATATGGAGTTAGATTAGCAGCTGAATGAGTGGAGGAGAAGTCATAAGGATAAGGAATGATGAAAAGGTTCAAAACTCATTATGGTGGGGGTGGCTAGGTGGCATAGTGGATAAAGCACTGGCCTTGGAGTCAGGAGTACCTGGGTTCAAATCTGGTCTCAGACACTTAATAATTACCTAGCTGTGTGGCCTTGGGCAAGCCACTTAACCCCATTGCCTTATGGTGAATAGGATATTGACTAAGGAGACTTAAGAGAATTTGTCTTACCATAGTGAGGGTCCACTGAAGTTATGAAACACAAAGTGAGCATGGTTTCATGATTTTCTCCATTTCGATCAGCAGCATGTATATAGGAACAAAAATAACTGATGGTGGGATACATTCCAAACTGAGACTTGGCAGGGCATGATTGATGATAGATACATTATTTCTCAGCAGCCCAAGCTTATGGACAACTCTGACTTTATAAGCTATAGAAGATTTGGTCATTGGGGGGGGACTTTCTACTTGGAGAATTCCAAACACAGTGATGTCTGGAAGTATTATAAAAAATATTACATTAAGGACTTGTCATTTTGAATCATTTTGTAAGGAATGTCATTTGTCACTCACAGGTTATATACAATACCCTCTCTAGCATGCAACACTATTCTGGAGTTGCTGTGTCTGGGGGGAAAAAACAAAAAAACCAACAAACATTCTTTTTGGTGGCCCCAGGCTTTTGGTGAGAAACCTCTCCAAAGTCAAGAAGAATGGTCCTTGGAGGACAATTTGTAACTCAATAGTATTTGAAGCCTTGCTAATTTGGTGTGTTCTACATTTTAGGGTCTGTTGGTCTCCTTGCTAGGATGAGGAATTGGAAACAACAGAAAATGCTCCAGCCATGCCAACTGCCCTTGACTCCACTTGGGCACTCATGTCCAATCTTTCCCTCTCTGAAAATGGACTCTGATCAGCTTTGGCTTTATCTATCTCTGTTTTAGCTCTCTACTATACTTTCAAGACATCTTTACACATATCATACTCCCACACCGAAACAATTACCAGCTCCCCTCCAAGTCATCTTCCCTCCTTGGAATGTAAGCTCTTTGAGGACAAGAACTATCTTACTTGCTTTTATTTGTATTTCTTTAACTTAAATCAACATTTAACTCTGTGGTTGAGGCATTGTAAGTACTTAATAGGTAAATCATTTATTAAAACACTTATGTACCAGGCTAAATGTTAGAAATACAAGTAAAAATAGGCAATGCTTTATACATACATACATATATATATATATATATATATATATGTATATATGCAGTCAGAAATTTCAGTACCTAAAAAAAAATGAAGAAATAACTAGAATATAAAATCAATTGATCAACAGCTATGACACAATCACCAGGACATTCAGATTTTCTTTCCCAGGAAGAACTTTGGGTGGAGTAGAGTATTTCAGAATAGAATTGGCTTCTGGAAGAGAGCCCTTTCTGATGACAAAGCAGCATCTAAGGGAAATTTCCTAATTGGCTAGAATTGATGAGGCCACACAAAAGATTTAAATGATACACCAGAAGCTTTGTTTCCATTGAAAAAGGTATTCTCTTGATTCAGTTTCAGGTGAGAGGATAGTCTTTTCTAGCTATATAAGAAAGTTCTGATGTTGAATTGCACAAGAAATTATGATATGATGAATACAAATCCTGAGCTATTTCCAATGAGGTTGTGCTGTTTTAGGTCAGATCTCTTGGATTCTAAGTCTTCTAAGAGCCCTTTTGCCTCAGTAGTGCTATTTACATACATTGGTTTCTTCTCCTCTTGATCCTCCAATGGTATTTTGAGAACATGAAGTGAGATGAATGGAAGAATATGGGAAACTTGATGTGATAACTATAAAATAATTTTCATAACTTCAGGGGAAAGCATGAAGATTCAATGGACAGAAATTAAAGGAAGGCAGGTTCCAATGTTATAAGGAAGAATTTTCTAACAGTTGGAACTATAGCAAAAGAGTAGGCTATGTTTGACAGTAAATTGTCCTAATGGAATCATTCAAGCAAAGGTTGGATGACAATCTCAGGGATTATTCTAGAAGGGATTTTTGTAATGGACATAGGACTGGCCCTGACTAACTCAGCTATTTTGATCCAAGACTACACTGTAAGTAGAGAGAAGCACAGGGCTGCCAAATAGTCTCTTTGATGTCTACATGTGGTTAAACCTCCTTATTACCCAAAGATTGTTTTCATTTGGGATGATAATTCCCCACAAGGTAGTCCAGAAATAAATCATTAGTGTATAAATCAAACCCTATATCAGTAATGCTCTGTTGTTAAAAAGGTCAAGCAATTAGTACTCAAGACTGGTTGTCATCTGTAGTACAGGTATTAATTATCTTCTGAGAATACTGAAAAATGAATTTGCCAATAAACTTTCTTTCCCACTTAGAAAGGATAAATCAACAACCTAAAAAGAGTGCAAAGCTACCCAATAATACTTTCAATTAACATACTTCATTTCTTCTGAAATCTAGTTCCTTACTCGTTTTTTTTTTCACTGATTCATTGTGTAACCATTCCGTGCTCCAGTTTTCTCATGAGGACAAAACAATACTTACTTCCTGTTGTATTAGTTGGGTAAGACCCATAGATCTCTCAGGGAAATGATGATGATGATAAACTGATGTTTATAGAACAAAGTTACAAAATTCTTTCCTCCCCATAGCTTTAGGATAACTAGCACTTAGAGTTTCAAAATCTGCCCAAAATTTTACAAATATCATTTCATTTTATTATCACAACTTTGAAAAGTAGGTGCCATTGTAATTCCCCACTTTAAAAATAAAGAAACTAAACCAGACTGAGGTTAAGTGATTTGCCCAGGATCATACAACTAGTTAAGTGTTTAAGACCAGATTTGAATTCATTTTCCTGACTCCAAGTCCAGCTCTCTATCCATTTTGCCACCAAATCGCTACCTATAAGGTAGATCTGAGTTGTCTCTGCATAAGGTAGTATCAGCATTAGTTTCCCAATTCACAGATGGGGAAACTGAGGTTTGCTGAAGTAATGACTTGCCTAACATCACATAGCTAGTAAGTATATGAGTCAAGGCTTTAGCTGAGGTCCTGAATATATTCAAACATAAGTATGATTTAAGGATAACCCCTGATAATAAGTATCAATTCTTTATCCTTTCCTTTATCCTTAGCCCTGGTAGGGCTAAGATTTACCAGTAAATCACTTTGATGTATAAGTAAGGGAAGCTAATTCCCTAGGACTTTCTTATTTGGGGTGCAATACATACTACAACTTTTGTTTTTTGAGGCATTCAAGTCCACAGTCAACACAGCTAATATCTGAGACCATATTTGAACTCAGATTTTCCTGACACATTACATATTTTCTCAGGTCATGATAAATTACCATTTATATAGCACCTTAAAGTTCACATATCCCTTTACATTTGTTATTTCATTTGAGTCTCATAATAAATTTTGAGAGATACTGTAATTATCTATATTTCACACTTGAGGAAACTGACTGAAAGAGGATATGACTTGCTGAGGATCACAAAGTTAGGGTATGAGTAGGATTTGAGTTCAGTTCTTTCTGATTATAAGCCCAGAATTCTATTCACTATGACCCAAACTGTATCTGAATAAACACATAAATATTTTGGGGTCATTATTTCTAAAATACCAACTCCTTATTTTATATTAATGATATCTATATTTTCATTAATTCGTAGAAAGATACTGGAATTGTATATATGCCTAGGACTGATAGATACTTTGAAGAATGTAATAAAATCTAGTTAAGGAAACAAAAATATGTACAAATAAAAGATTAGAAACCATGTTAGAATTTAATTATAACTGAGAATCATGTGATATCCGTGATAGAAAGATTCTCAGAAGTCTAGTCTAACTGATACCTGAACAAGAATCCCTCCACTCTTTCAGATAGATGTCTAGACTTTGCTCAAGTAAATCTCCATTGAAAAGGGAACCTATAGTGTCATTTCACAGTTCCTTTATATTTTTAGATATCTCTACTTGATCCAAGCACAAACTGTTTTAATCTCTTTGTACTTTCTATCCATGGTAATTGTGATCTCTGAGATCTAGTTAAGTAAGGCCTATGTCTCTTTCAGGTGAAAACCCTTGACATATTTAAAAGAGGTGTCATCCCAACCCTTCTAATTTCTTTCCTCTCCAAGCCAAATATTTACAAGATCCTCGTCAATAATGAATCAGAGGCATTGCCATGCTAGTTGCTGTTTCTCTTGAGGAATTTCTTCTTCTCCTACTGAATCCTACTGAAAATGTGATACCTAAAACTAAACACAGTGGAACTGGGAGAATAAAGGGCCAACAGTTCATGGTACATGAAGTTCTATGAAAGGATAATAGTATGGAAAAGAGAAGACTTGAGAGGAGGGGAGTGATAGTTGTGATAGCTGAATAAGTTTCAAAAGGCAGAACTAGCATCCTTGGTGCAGTTAGGCAGATCTCAGCTTGATTTAAGGAACAATTTCTTCAAAGTTATCCTAAACTGGAATGGACTGTGCTCTTTCTCCTTGGAAATCTTCAAGAGGAGGCTATTATAAAGGAATTTTATATTATATTATTGTTATATATTATAAAGTTCTGGTTGAGCTAGATAGTCTCCTAACACTGAAATTTTACAAATCTACTTTTCTGTGAGATGACAAGTGAATCTGTCCAATAGGCCATTAGAGACATACTGGAGGCCCAGCAGAATTCCTTTTTGTCTTGACTTTGGTTATCAAGAAACTTAGTGCTTCATCTACTTTTATTTCTGATATTAATAAAAATAAAATACTCGAAGTCTTCTTAAAAAGAAATTTTTGATCTAACAATAGAGACATTTTATTCAAATATGATTTTATAGTTTATTATGAATTCTTTGTATTTTACCTGTATCTCAGAGGGGGCTTGCATTTGGGAACTGGTCCTAGATGCTCTGGTCAGCCAAGCATGATTCTTTAACCCTTTCAACTGCCATATTCTCCTGAGGTCCTTTCTCCTTTAGCAAGTTATAGACATGACCAAAGGCAAAGAAGGCCCAATCTCAGGTCTAATTTCAGGCTTACACAGGAATATCAATGTTCTCAGTACCATGTATTTGTAGTGACCATTACTGCTGTTTGAGGGGGTAAGAAGGGAAAGAAATTTCTTCCACCCACAAATCTGAAAAAAATTCTATGTCCCAATAAAGAAACTGCTTCCAAATGATTGATGAATGCAGAGAATCATGAAAATATCTACATGAAATGATGCAAAATGAAGTAAACAGAGGCAAGAAAACAACATACATGACTATAAAAGCAAATAATAGCCACACATAGAAAACACACACACACACACACATATATACATTAAAAGTGAATGTTGAAAAAGTGTAAAGAATAAGCATGGATCAAAAGAAGGAATATGAGAAGATACTCCCAACTCACCTGAAGAGGTGGGAAATGCGAAAGTGCTATATACTATAAATATTTTGAGACTTTTTTACAATGTATCCATTGTGTTGATTTTTTTTCTTCTTTTTCTTTTGTCTTTATTTTTTCTACGGGTTGTTTTTTTCAAGAAAGGAAGGAGTATTTCATATGAAGAAATAAAAAAGTCAAGAATTTCCAGGGATTCAATGGAAAAAACGTACAAAAGAAAGTAGTTTAGCCTTACCAGATCTAAAATTATATTATAAAGCATCAATCATCAAAACTGTCTGGTACTGGCTAAGAAATAGAGTGGTGGACCAGTGGAATAGACTAGGTACAATAACAGGAAATGATTATACTAATCTGCTGTTTGATAAACCCAAAGAGCCCAGCTATTGTGATAAAAACTCTCTCTTCAATAAAAATTGTGGGGAAAATTGGAAGTTAGTATGGAAGAAACTTCGATTAGACCAACACCTCAAAACCCTATACCAAGTTAAGATCAAAATGGATACAGTTTTTAGACATAAAAAAATATTATAAGCAAACTAGAAGATCAAGGACTAGCTTACCTGTCAGATCTATGGAAAGGGAAGCAGTTTATGACTAAGGAAGAGATGGAGAATATCACTAAAAACAAACTAGATAATTTTGATTATATTAAATTAAAAAGCTTCTGCACAGACAAAACTACTTGTAACCAAGATCAAAAGAAATGTAGTATATTGGGAAACAATTTTTACAACTAGTATTGCTGACAAAAGATTCATGTCTAAAATATGCAGAGAACTGAGTCAAATTTTCAAAAAAACAAGCTAATTGACAAATGGTCAAAGGATATGCAAAGGCAATTTACAGATGAGGAAATCAAAGTGATCCATAGTCATATGAAAAATTGCTCTAAATCATTACTTATTAGATAAATACAAATTAAAGCTTCTCTGAGGTACCACCTCACACCTCTCAGACTGGCCAGTATGACCAGAAAGGATAATGATCATTGTTGGAGGGGATGTGGGAAATCTGGGATACTATTACACTGTTGGTGGAGCTATGAACTCATCCAACCTTTCTGGAGAGAAATTTGGAATTATGACCAAAGGGCAACAAAAATGTGCATACCTTTTGATCCAGCAATACCACTACTGGGTCAATACCCTGAAGAGATGATGAAAAGGGTCAAAACATCACTTGTACAAAAATATTCATAGCAGCCCTGTTTGTGGTGGCAAAAAATTAGAAATTAAGTAAATGTCCTTCAATTGGGGAATGGCTTAACAAACTGTGGTTTATGTATGTCATGGAACACTATTGTTCTGTTAGAAACCAGGAGGGATGGGAATTCAGAGAAATCTGGAAGGATTTGCATGAACTGATGCCGAGAGAGATGAGCAGAACCAGAAAAACACTGTAGATCCTAACAGCAACATGGGGATGGTCAACTTTGATGGACTTGCTCATTCCATCAATGCAACAATCAGGGACAATTTGGGGCTATCTTCGATGGAGAATAAATACCACCTGTATCCAGAGAAAATTGTAGAGTTGAACAAAGACCAAAGACTATTACCTTGAATTTAGAAAAAAAAGTTATCTTATTATGTAATTTTACTATCTCATACTTTATTTTTGTTCCTTAAGGATATGATTTCTCTCTCAGCACATTCAACTTAGATCAATGTATACCATAGAAACAATGTAAAGACAAACAGACTACCTTCTGTGGGGGTGGGGGTGGGGAAGAAAGCAAGATTAGGGGGAAAATTGTAAAACTCAAAATAATTAAAATCTTTCTAAAAAATAAATTAAATTTTAAAAAAAGGAAAGAGCAATTATACCAGAAGATTATGTTAATGTAAAAAATACATAAAAGTTAACCTTAGAAAAAGAAAAATATTTTTGTCTCTATTATTTCAGAACTGTTAGAGTATGAAGCTATTGAAAGAATGGTCATTTTAAAATGTATTTTTAAATAGTTACCTCAAAAAGGTCTTTGAAAATATTTCATTTTGTGGGGTGGCTAGGTGGTACAGTGGATAGAGCACCAGCCCTGGAGTCAGGAGTACCTGAGTTCAAATTTGACCTCAGACACTTAATAATTACCTAGCTGTGTGGCCTTGGGCAAGCCACTTAATCCCACTGCCTTGCAAAAACCTAAAAAAAAAATTCATTTTTGTCTTTATGACTTTTATTTCTCTGAAAATTCTCTTGAATTGTAGACCTGTATGAAACCTTTGAATATTACTTGTTCTTAACTTTCCAAAAAAACAGGGGAAATCTCCTATTCCTTTTATACAAGGAAAATTTACTTTAGTAGATACATATTCAAATCAGCTGGCCCCAAGGATGAGGTAGTTCAGAGCACCAGAAATTCTGAGAATGGAAAACATCTGTGAAGAGGGTCTCACCAGAAAGGACCATACTCTGAGGTGGTCAATATCCAAAAAGAACCCTCTGTACACCGATGCTGCCCTATCTTTTCAGCCTAATCTCATATACTATAAAAAATACTGAAGTTGAGACTCAACTGGCTGCTCCCAAGCATTACATACACTCTCCCATTTTCATGCCTTTTCTCATTAGTTTAATTGCTGCTATTCTAAATTTGAGATCGTTGTATAGTACCTAGTTAACATGTCACTAGTGGTACTAAACATCATTGCATTGTGTGATCCACACATCTACAGGAACATGTTTTGCTATTAAAACAGCTAGATGGAAGGATGTTTCAGGCAGCTAGGTGGCACAGTAGATAGAGCACTGGCCCTGGAGTCAGGAGGACCTGGATTCAAATGTGACCTCAGACACTTAATAATTACCTAGCTGTGTGGCCTTGGGCAAGTCACTTAACTCCATTGCCTTGCAAAAAAAAAAAAGAAGGATGTCTCATGAGTTCTCTTTGGATAGTTAATATAGAAATTAGAGAGTTTACCATAGGTACAAAGACTAATAAGTATTATTTCATGGGATACTTGGTCATCTTACTTCCAATGCTTGATAAGTAAAAAGAATAGCATAAAGGGAATTACAATTTATGCACCAATTTCTATTGTATAGTATAAGGAGGTAGGAAAATTCTATAGGGATTATCTGGGTCTTCCCAGCCCTGTTGATGTAGTCAAAGAAGAAGAAGAAATATGATGGAAGAAATAGATGAGTTAATTTGTTAAAACAGAGTCTATGACCTGTTATTCTTTATAAACTATGAAGAGATTTCCCTGATAAATATGGAAAATCAACTGGCCTTTGGCTGGCTAGAAATTGGCCGCAACCCTAATGAGCTACAAAAAGTTGTCTGCCAAGCCCTAGGCACAGTAGAGATAAGGAGCAGCTTTTTGAAATGTAATCCTTTACTTCTATAAGGGTCGGCAGAGAGGATTCCCCCCCTCCTCCTGCAATGAACCATGGCATCTTGCAGTAGAACTATTCTCTGAGTAGATGATAATGCTAAGGTCAATGATAGGGGCTTGTGAACTAGAGTTTTATGTTACAGATTCACAGAATAGTTCTGAACCCAGACAATTTGCAGAATCCAAAGCTAGGCATAGAAGACAAAAACAAAATATTGAAAATCATAACAACAACCAAAGATGGCAAAGGCTTCACAGAAGCTTCAGACCTATATAGCATACTTTCCTCAAGAAAAGAGCTAAAGGGTTCATTAGAAATAGTGACCAGACTTGTGATGTCTCTGATACAGAGATCTCACAGAGAACCTTCTCTCAGTGTAGGCTGGCTTTTCTACACTGTATAATCTTAAAGAGTCATCTAGAGGATCTGAGAGACTGAATGATTTGTCCTGGGGCACATAGCCAGTAGATATCAGATAGGACCTGAATCCAGATCCACCTGGTTCCAACCTATGAATCTAGATTAGGTAGGTCCAAGATATTTTAAAATACAATAGGATCTCATAAAACATAAAATTCAATTAAAATTAAAGGCATTGGGGTAGCTAGGTGGCGTAGTGGATAAAGCACTGGCCCTGGAGTCAGGAGTACATGGGTTCAAATCTGGTCTCAGACACTTAATAATTACCTAGCTGTGTGGCCTTGGGCAAGCCACTTAACCCCATTGCCTAGCAAAAACCTAAAAAAAAAAATTAAGGGCATTAAAAACACACAACACAAGAATAGAGAGAATGAAAACAGCTCCCTTTCCACAGTAACCCTATAAGGAAGCTCAAAAGAGAAGTAACCTACAGGTATAGTAGAGTTCAGGAAAGAAAACCCTGATAGTTTTTCCTCTTTCCTCTTTCCATTCCATTAGAATTTAAGTTGCTGTATATATTTGAGAATGGGGATAAGAAAAGAAGTAAAAGAAGATGACTGGCTACTTCCCCAAAAGCTGCAACAGCTTTGACACAATACTCATTCTTAGGTTCTCAGAGGTGATGGGAGAGAGGGAGAAGGTCAGTGATGGTTAAGCCCCTACTACATTGGTGGCAAGAAAACTAAAATTTTTCAGTGCAACTCTTATCACTAATTTCAAAATCACCCTAAAACTTGGGAAGAGGATTAAAACAAATGAGAACAAACATAAAAACACTTCAAAATAATCATCTTAAAAAGAGTAGGGAAGCAATATCAGAGACAATCATAAAAATCTTGTGGGATAAAACAGTCATGAAATTCAGGAGAATCATCAGCAAACAAAAGATCTCTGAATGAATGATGATTAATATCTTACTTTGTCTACAAGTCTCTATCACAGGTCTGGACCATCTGATTAAAATAACTAAAAATTCATAGATCCCTTGCATATACCTTGTGCACCCCATTCACTGTTCCCAGCTCCATCAATGAAAAATTACCCTTCTGTAGGAGTGCCAGTGGAGGAACAATGTCAGTGGTTGACATGTTAGCATCCTCTGCTGAAGAAACCCTTGGGGTTGAATAAAGACTTCACCTTTATTTATAGACTTGAAATCACCTCCAGATTGCCTAAGCAATCACTTTCCAAGTGAATTTCAACTCAATATAAGTATAGAAAAATAATTTTACCTACCATGTTACAAAGAAAGCAATATTCCTACCAATTATTCTTCTTAAGCCCCTCCAAATCCTTTCTAGGAAGGAGTTGTCAAATCAGTCCAAGAAAAAGAACCTTGCAATTAAAGGGAACCTGAACCATTGCCCCAAGTTTTATGGATCCTTCTGAGGGAGTAAAAACCCAAATGACCCCAGCTGGAGAATGGAGTAAGGAAGGGCTGGAGAGGGTTTAAATAGGATTTAATCAAAAAGAAAGTCCATCCTGATCAGGCTAGTAATTCTGACGTCTAAATCCAAGAAATTTCTGGAGTGAAGAGCCCTTCCTCTACTAGGGATAACATTGATTTATCAAAGAGAACCTCTGAGAGATAGGACACCTAATCCCAAGAATCAAGAATGTAATGACAAAGTGATCATTTAAAAAGTTCATTATATTATTCTACAGTACTAGCTACCTGGGGAAGGTGAAGATAGGGAAAACTAGAGAATAAAATGGGTAACCAAATCAGAAGTAATGTCACAAGGAGGCCCACAGGGAAGAAAAGTGTGTCCTCTGACTGTTGATATGACTGCAGAGGTAATGGAATTAATTAGTATATCCTGAAAGTAGAGAACCTTTCATAATCCAATTGTTTTTTCTTAGTCCCAGATCATTCATGCAAACCTATAGCTCCAATCCAAGAACGTTAATTTTTTTTTTACTTCTGTCAATAATCTGTCTCAGACTAGGCATGCAGCTTGAAGGTCATTGAGAAGACTTGCCAAGACCCTCACCCCTTTATCCCCAGTGCTGATGTACTGATAACTATTGGAGTCCAGTTGTGTATAACTTTCTCAAAATGGACAATCTGAATGAATGCTAACCCCACCCCAGAACTATTGCGAGCCAAGATGCCATTACACAGAATGTGAGCTAATTTTGCTCCAAGGTAGATTAATACGAAATTTATCAGTGAACCTTTTAGGCTAGGAGACTATAAGGACCTTTGTATAAAGTGAGCAAGAGGCTTCTGAAATTTCAGAAAAAGTATGCAGAAGCTGATTTTACCTGCTGTTCACTGATTACATTGTTTTATTAAAGTTATTGACTTTAAGAAAAAAGGTTCCTAGTAGTCCCTTACATGAAATACCAAACCCCTCCTGATATGGGATAGTACATGGAAGTTTTAGAAATAATATTCAGTAGTCATATCTTTTATCTTTACAGTCATACTGAAAGATGCAGATAGAATTAGCCAAGTGTCTTTGTTAGGTATTAATTACATTTTTGAAAAGCATTATCTATTTATATACATCAAAAGTGCAAATAAAAAATAGTTTAAAATTATTAGAGTTTAAAAATCAGCACTTGTAATTTCCTTAGCTTAAAGACAAATCTCCACCACAAATACAGATTAGCCCTTGGACCCAGCAAAACAACAACTAGGCAAAGTGGCTAGAGCACCGGCCCTGGAGTCAGGAGTACCTGAGTTCAAATCCAGCCTCAGACACTTAATAATGACCTAGCTGTGTGGCCTTGGGCAAGCCACTTAACCCCATTGCCTTGCAAAAACTAAAAAAAAAAAAAAAAAAAGACAACAACTAGGTCTATACCCCTCAAAGAGAACAAAGGAAAAGGACTTCGATATATAAAAATTATTTATAGCAGCTCTTTTTGTGGTAGCAAGAAATTGGAAACAAAGTAGATTCCATCAATTGGGAAATTACTGAACAAATGAAAAGATCATTTAAAAGGAAGGCACATTTTCATCAATTGAAAACACCAATCTGAAAAAATAGAAAGTAAAATGTATTTCTACTACCCCTACTTCCTTCCCACTTCCTACAGTTTCCTATTTTAACTAGTTATTCTGGATAATTATGTTCTAAGCTCAATTATTTCTTCATTGCTGAAACCAGAGATTATTTAAATATTTGGTGTCTTGAGTCATAGCTTTAGTAGCCCTGCTTTCTTTTGGGTTTTTCACCAATTCTAAACAATTTGGAAATTCTAGAAGACCATCTATTGAGTTAAAAAAAAAAACCAAGGGGTGGCTAGGTGGCGCAGTGGATAGAGCACCGGCCCTGGAGTCAGGAGTGCCTGGGTTCAAATCTGGTCTCAGAGACTTAATAATTGCCTAGCTGTGTGGCCTTGGGCAAGCCACTTAACCCCGTTCGCCTTGCTAAAAAACCTAAAAAACAAAACAAAACAAAAAACAAGTTCATAATTTACCTCAGTGGAGAGTTTATCTCAGTGAAAAAACTCATCCTAAAAATATATAAATTCTATGCATTTGTTGTCATTATGATAGCTGACATTTACAATACGTTTTAAGATTTACGCAGTACTTTAGCATTTGTTATTTGATTTTATCTTCAGGACATCCCATGAGATAGGTGTTATTCGTCAAAAAACCAATTCAAAAAAAAAATTTCAAAGTTCTAATGTCCTGAGTTGGTTTTCTGCCTTTTGTAGACAATGCCCTCAAACTGGTCAGTTGCCATTTGTCCTTCCTGAAGATCAAGTTCATTCTAAGCTTGAAATGTTCAAAAGGAGTAATTTTTTTCCTTAGAGGCTTTAGGATACAAACCTATTTTTTTTTCTCCAGAACTAATGAAAAACATTTCTCTCTTTGGACATTCTTAGAAATTGTCCAATGAAATCCGTATGAGTATCCCTTCCCATTTTCACCTTCAAGATGAGAAAAAATGGGAAAAATTTTAGCTCGTATCAATCCAATCCAATTCCCCAAGGAATTTATTAAGTACTTACTATGGACAAGTCTCTCAAAATATGAAGGCCAAAGGAAAGTATTTACAGGATGTATAAAACACCTGCCAATGAGAGCGGAAAAAAAAAGTAAAAAAGAAAAAAAAAGACTAAGAGGCAAAATCTTTTCTCTCAAAGAACACCCCTCCCCAAACCCTACCCCCATCTAACTTTCAAGGAAAGTTCCAGTTTGCATACTTTCACAACCATGGATATTAGTTAGATTTCCATTTCAGCCAAGACTTTCTCGGTCTGAATTCATGTGAGTTAAACCAGATGAGACAAAATAGTTCTATCCAAACAGTTTTGATGGATTGTGACCATTTTTACGTGCAAAATTATTGAATTTAGCATGCTTTAACCAAAGGGCCTTGGGGAGGGACATCTCCCACGCCAACCAAGTTGAAACCCTTTGAAAAGCTGGCCCTTCATATTATTTTGGATTGTGTTTGGCTTTGAAAAAACGTTAAAGGAACCTGTATTTAATAAAAGGAAAAAAGTGAACAACTTATGTCAACTCCATCAAGGTTTCCAGTGGTATTATGGCAAACTGTATACAGGTGTGCTCTGGTTTAAGAAACCCCAATATATGCAAATCTAACCTTTAAAAGAAGCTTATTGTAAGTGATCTTAGACATCATCTAACCTATCCCCTGTGTTTTACAGATGAGTAAACTGAGACCCAAAAGGATGAATATTTCATTATAAACAAATCATTACTTATTAAAAAGATTTTCTACTGGATTCTTTCC
The DNA here is from genome assembly GCF_037893015.1 of Macrotis lagotis. Lineage (NCBI taxonomy): Eukaryota > Metazoa > Chordata > Mammalia > Peramelemorphia > Peramelidae > Macrotis > Macrotis lagotis. The sequence goes on from NC_133663.1 coordinate 64,344,975, forward strand.
TACATTTATTGCTACAATGAATTTTAGATATTATTTAGTCTACAGAAACTCTATTTATAAACCACTTTCCAGAAATTTATCAGTTGTACACAGCTAGAATGATCTGTATTTCACAAGACAAAATTCTCTTTTTTTTTCTTTTGGAATAAACTCTAAGATGATTGGAGAAGCAGAATTATTGTAGCTAAAGCTGATCAAGTTAAGGGGGAATATGTGTTTTTAAAACCTCCTACCCGCATATATTCTCCAGAAAAATGAGAATAAGCAGGAATGTTTCTGAAGAGAAGTATATGCTACCAATGTGGCCATCTCAAATTCACCAAAATTCATACCTTGTTTTGAAAGATTCTTTGGACTGGTCAGGCTTGGTTAGTGAGAGAAGCCAGTTTTAATAGACACAAAACATAAAAGAGACTGTTGTTAGCAATTGTACGTGGAGATTAGGATCACAATAAGATTAACTATGATTTCAGAATATCATACTCACCTAACTATTTACACCCAACCCAAAGACTCTCAATAAACAATATATCTCTAAAAATGGAATTACTTATAAACTTTTAAGTCTCCAGTTTTGCAGGATCTAAGGAGACAATGTAATAGTGTCAGTAGCACTGGATGAAGATTTGGGACTTCTGAATTCTAGTTTGGCATCTACTAGTAACTTGCTGTATGTCACTGAGAAGGACACTTTATCTGATCATCAATTTCTTCTGTAAAATGAGATGGTAGAACCTCAAGATTTCTTCTTCTATCTAATTCATTGAATCTATGACCTTAAAATATGAAACTTGAACCTCTGTGGACTGTGGACACTATTATGATCACCTTAACTCAAACAAATGTTGGAAATGTGTACACCAAATTGGAAAATCTAATACCAATTATAGCACCTTCTTTATCATAATAGTATATAAATATAGATTCAGTAGCAGCTCTTAGTATTAATAAAGAAGACGACCTATAAATTGAATCCATTTATGCCTTTAGTATAGATACATCATGGCTAAGGACACAAGAGGAGGCCAATAAATGGAACAAGAAAGTTCACATTAATTAATTGGGGTCTTATTCCTATATCTATTTTGACTCTAGCTACATTAGAATGAAACCTTAGTGACATAGGAGCTGGGTTTGAATCCTAGTTCTGCCATTTAGATCATGGATGAGATTAGACAAGTTATTTTCCCCTGTTATGTCTCAGTAAAATGAGGTGTCTGTATTAAATGAACTCTAAAGTCCTTCCCAGAATTAAATCTGGTCTGAATAAGTGCTTTACAAACTTGAAGATAGTATTATTAACATTATTGTAATTATCTTCATATTTTACATATGTGCAGTGATTTCTACATTTCAGTATTTGGTGAGGAGTAATGCTAGAGATATAGTACTACTACTAATAAATAATAATAAAAAATCATAAATCCAGTCTCAGAAACTTACTAACTTTGTCATTTGAGGTAAGTTACTTAACTTCTGTGCCTTAGTTTCCTCAGGTGTACAATAGATGGGTTATACTAGCAAATTCTTATTTAAAGAGTTAAATTAATAAAGATCAGCTCAAGTCCTTCTTGCCTCACAATCCTATAACATTTTTTTAATCTTTTATCACTATCTACTAACCCAATGCCTGACATATAGTAATTACTTAATAAGTGTTTGTTGATTAATTAAAATGATTTTTTTCCAGAAAGAATTAGATATCAAACCTTATTTTTGAGTTTACTAATAGCTCTGCCTAGTGCTATTCATCTCTGCTCAATGTTGTCATAATGTAGACTAATCAGTTTTCTCCAAGACCTTGGGACTTCTCTGTTTTTCCAATTTGCATCATCTCAGCCAAAATGAAGGTTAAATTGTGTCTAAATCACACTTGAATACAGCAAGCCAATTTGGTAACATTGGCCAGATTGTTTGGTCAATTCAATTATTACTAAAAAAGGATTATAAGTATAATGAAGGAAATCTTGTTTGATCATAGGCCCAATTGATCTACAGCGAGGCTAAGGAAATAAAACAAGTAGTCTGACCAGTCATTTTTTTTAAATGTAGGGGTCCATTTATTGCATATGTCTGTGAGCACACATATACATGCATGTGTATATACATGTGTGTGCATATATACCTACATTATTGTTAGCACTCTTTTACAAAAAAATACCAAAATATTCTTAACCGAATAAAAATTAACTACTCGCAGGATTTTATCAAACTACAATTGGGTTGTCTGTCATGTTTAGCATTTATTGCTAGTAATTATGATAGTTCACATTAAAATAGAATTTGAAGGTTTCTTAAAACATTTTCCTCACAACAAACCTGTGAGGTGGGTGTTATAAACATGTCTATCCCAATTTCACAGACACAGAGTCAAGATTTAAACCTAAGTCTGCCCAATTTTAAGACCAGTCTTCTATCTACTCTATCACAGCTGCCTCTCTAAAATTTATTTATTAGAATCATAAATTTGTAGCTAGATGGGACTTTAGAAGTCAATTCCAGTGTTTTCATTTTACAGATGAGAAAACTAAGTCTCAGAGATTAAGCTGGTTGTCTGGTTACAAGGTTAGTAGGTGTCCAAAAAGGGATTTGAACTCAGATCTTCCTGACTCCAAGCCCAATACATCATCTATTAGGCAACAATACTTCTCATGTAATCAATATTAAGGAATTTCACTTTGAAAATTCTCCAACCAATGCAGATCAGTCAATTCTGAGCAAGCTATTAGAGAGTAAATTTGATAGTACGATGGATAGAGTACTGGGGCTGGAATCAGGAAGACTCATCTTCCTGAGTTCAAATTAGACACTTACTAGGTATGTGACCCTGGGCAAGTCACTTAGTCATAGTTGCCTTAGTTTCCTTATCCATAAAATGAAGTGGAAAAGGAAATGGCAAACCACTCCAGTATCTAAGAAAACCCCAAGTAGGGTCAGAAAAAATTAAGCAAAAATAAACCACAGTAGTAGTAGTAGTAGTAGTAGTAGTAGTAGTAGTAGTAGTAGTAGTAGTAGTAGTAAATTATTCAGACTTATACAGCTAGTATAAGGCAGAAGCAAAGCTTGAACTCAGAACTTCCTGACTCTGAGGTCTTTATTTACTTCTCCAATATTAGTAATATTTATACGCAGAGAAATCTCTATCCATAGGTTTATACAGAGCTAGGCAGAATACTGCAGAGTTCTCTAATCTCCTTTAATCATTTGTCCTAGAATAAATGAGGTATTTAGTCTTCTGGGAATTTTCTACCATTTAACAATAAATGTTAAAGCTGCCTCTTCCAGTTCAGATTTCACTCTTCTAACACAGTGAGTTCCTTTCAATCTGATGATGGATAGCCACAAAATTAGCAGAGCTTGGGCCAGTCAGGTGTGGTTTTGAACAGGCAGCCCATACCTTCCAACAAACCCAGAGGGCAAAAGCACTTGCAGGCAAAGGAGCTTCAGAATAAGATGTTCCACTGCCTGAGGTTATAGGTGCAATGGGAAGGTTGGTGACTTCTGCTTCTCTGATGGATCTTCTCCGTGTTCAAGTTGGGGAATAAGCAATATATAGGGCACTTGGTACCTCCAGATTGCAGTCCCCGATTGTTATTTCCTCTTGAGTTTTTTCCTTGACCTACTCTGCCCCCTTTCTTGATCTGCTCTTATTTCACCTTCCTCACTCTTGACCTCCCACCCCTGGGAGAAAAATCAAGAAACTTAGGCTTCAAGGAAAACCCCAAAGTTGTCATAACACCTGAATGTGGGACACCTGAAAACTGTAGAGAAATGTTTCCTGGGGACAGGGACAAGAGTTCCTTTTCTTTTGCCACTAAGGGTCTGAAAAATACAAAGATCCTTTTTTATTCCTTCCTCTCCTCACTTCTCTTTTCCTTTTCTATAAAAAAATGAGATTTCTATCAGCAAATTGAACCCATACTTCTCCAGCAATCACACTGAACACATTCAATAGATTACAAATAAATGTTTGTGTTAAGGCTGAACCTAAATATCATGTCTAGAAATTCCAGGGACTTTTGACCATACTTTAATTAAATGTCATATTTCTATTATAATCTTTATCACAGCTTTTCCTCCAGGCTTATCTGTTTCATCTAAATTCTTTTACCAGCCTCTTTCCCTTTTCTTTTCCAATACTCTCTGTTTTGGAGTTTAGCTCTGGTAGAAAGTTTTTAGTTGTTTTTTGCATTCTAAGAGGACCAAAATGACACTTTGATGATGAGATGATGTACCCCTGAAGTGAGGAAGTTGGACTAGATGAGAGGCAGAAAGGAGAGACAGATCTTTTCTCATTCCAATTGACTCCAAGTCTTGCACTCTATTCACTCTACCATAATATCTGTATAAAATTATAATCATTCATGGAAATTAATTAGATATTGGAATTTTGTAAGGAAATTTATCCAAAGTATCAACACAAATGTCCCCAAGAGATAAATAAGTCTATCACTAGTAGAAACACAAAAAGAAATGCGGATATTAGAGGCCATTAAAATTGCATATTTAAGAGACTATGGTGCTTCCAATAGCATTAAAATAATCTTTAAAAGAACTAAGGATCTTTTTTCCTTCAAAAAAAGAATTTACTTCATATGACAGTATCTTTGAATATCTGTTATACAAATTGGATATTATTAACAATATATATAGTCCTGGGGCCCTGTATGTATTAGAGGTGGTTCTGGAACCCAGGTTCCCGGCCTTAAGATTAGCCATCTGTCTAATAGATCTTTCTGATTCTCAAGTCTATGTGGTATTCACCCAAACTGATTTAATAAAGACTATATTGGGATTTTATTCAAATGACCTAGGCTTGAATTCCAAGTAGTTCTGCTATTAATTATCCCTAAGTAGATATTCTTTGAACTTACACAAGTTGCTTTACTTCTCTCTGCCTTAGTTTCTTCCTCTGTAAAATGAAAGAGTTGGATTAGATGAACTATAAGGTTGTTTCCAATTCTAAATCCTAAGATCCTGCATAGGTACAATGCCATCTAGAAGGTCTAAAGAAAGATAAGACATTTGATGACTGCAGCTGTAAGGGATCCTAAAGTTCATCTTGTCTGATCCCTCTTTCTCAAAAGGGCAAATTATAGAGATCAAAAGGGAGCAGTCCCCTTTAATTAAATAATCCATACAATTAAGAAGTTCAAGACAGAGAAGGTAAGCAGCCGTGTAAAATTCAGATCCATTCTTTTCTTCCAGAGTCATCTGAGGTAATTCTGGACCAGGTTCTTTCAAGTACATTCAAGTTACTTGTAGATATCTTCCTTTCTGATAAAAGAAATATCTCAGCACAAATTTTATCAAGTCAAAACTTATATTTAAAAAAAAAAAGAAATTTGGAAGTACTTAGAGCATAGGAATTGCATCTAATTTGCTGATTGTCATACAGAGAAATTCATTACAAATAGAAAATTTTAAAATCAAACCTGTTTTATTCAAGCAAGCCAGTTTTATACTTGACATTATTAATTTATTTTCCCCATTTGGAGGATGCCATTCAACTAGCTTTCATAAGAATAAGGATTTTGCTACAAAATGAATCCATTAAAAAATTTTCCAAATCAATTTGAGTTTGTAACATACCCATCTGATAATCATTTTAGAACAACGAGAATCCAATAAGTGAAAGTCAATTTTAACTTTTTGTCAAATGTTTAAGAAGAATCAAAATTCTTAGCTGAAAATGAATTTCTCTTTAGGTCATCCTTCTTTGGATATACTTAGCCAACTAATATTTATTTCCTTAAAACAGAACTTGAGATAGTTATGATGGAGAATCATATCCTGATGTCAAAAAATCTTTATCATTTTTGCTTAAATATTCCCTAACATTTTGAAAAGCTAAAGGAGCTTAATTATCACACAATCATGTGGCTGACAACAGATTCCAAGGTTATACTCTTGCCTAGCTGGCTATTAGAATTTAGATAGTTGTGAGCAAAAATGGCATAAATTTATATTACTTTTTTGAATTAATACTGACATGATTACAGAAATTTACCATAAGGACTAGGGACATAAGAAAAGAAAATTTTCCTTTTATTTAGAAGTCAGTTTCTAGGTAAAGTTATATGAGTAAGTGCCTTGAATCAGATTTTAAATCTGCTAGTTCATATTTGGGAAATTGAGTTAGGATAATATAGCCTTAGAACTTACCCTTCCCAGCTTTTCTCAATGAGTCTGTCACCCACAATATATCCAACTCTATAGAGTTGCTGGCTTCATAACTTATTAGTTCAACATAATTTTCCTTGCTACAGACTTGGAAGGCCAGTTGTCAGACTTGAAGTCTTTCAAAACACTTTCCCTTAATCAAGAGTGAATTCAACTCTAAAGGATCAAATTATGCCATCTGATCACTATAATCCTACAGTGACAAAAATCACACAAAAAGCTCACAACTCATTCTGTCAGTGGTTACACATAAGGACTTTGCTTAAAAATGAAGTATAATAAACAAACACTTGCAATGCAAAAATACAATAATCCTAACTACATCTAGAACCAGATATAAATATATTTAATTATTTATCCATATTCAAATGGACATAAACACAGATCATTTCTTTTAGAAGTCTTTCAAACAATCAGGTGATTTTATTTTTTTTTCTTTTGCAAGGCAATGGGGTTAAGTGGCTTGCCCAAGGTCACATAGCTAGGTTAATTATTAAGTGTCTGAGACTGGATTTGAGCTCAGGTCTTCCTGACTCCAGGACTGGTACTCTATCCACTTCGCCACCTAGCTGCTCCAAATAGGTGACTTTAAAAATAGTATCAACAGGTTTTTCTAATTCTACATGAAATGAAACAGTCATAAGAAAACAATCATATTTCCAAGTAGGGTGACACATGAATTATCATATATCACTAAATATAATGTTTTCAAACTTAAATCTTATTTCTTAGAACAACAACAAAAGCAACAGGTTTTCTTAACTTTAACTTTATCAATGTTATTTTATATGGGATTTTATAGCTTTTGTTTTATGTTTATTTACTTCTATCCAAATATCCTCATGTCATTTTCAAAAAAGAAAATGAGATTCTTTAAGAATTGAATTTTAAGCATATAATAAGTTCAACACATTGATATAATTCTTATCTAAGCCATAGAATAGCAACAATTCAGATCAACAACAAAATTCTGTCTCTGACAGTAATTTAGATGCTTTTAACTGACAAAATGTTTCAATATTGCAAATAGCAAACTTCCACATTTACTACCTTGAAAAAATAGAAAATTTCCTATGAGAACTATAAGCACAGACATAACTAACCAAGTTGACAAGATGAGGAAAATGATATTCCGACAGAAACATTCAAAGTCTCACTTCATTGCAATAGTTTGGATCAAAAGGGAATTTCAAATTATTTTGAGTCACACTCAATGAAAGCAGAAGGAATCAGCAATTAATTTCAGCTGAGGTCCTCTTCTCTAGTGACTTAGGGTGTTTTTTATCAGATTTGCTGACAGAACTGGAGGGGGGGGCTCTTGTTATTTTGTCTCTAAAAACAATGACATCAAATTAACAAAAATCTAACAATGAAAATGTCAATATATAGGGTCTCCAAGAATTCATTAATTAAATAAATTGAACAAAATGGTTGATAATATCAAATTATTGTACTGAACTATTTTATTGCTTGAAAAATTATAATCACATACCAAACTTTTGTAAATTGTTAGGTATTTCTTTTGTATTTGGTCTTTATGGTTCTGTTTTGTTTTTTAGTTTTTTGCAAGGCAATGGGGTTAAGGGGCTTGCCCAAGGCCACACAACTAGGTAATTTTTAAGTGTCTGAGGCTGGATTTGAACTCAGGTACTCCTGATTCCAGGGCCAGTGTTCTATCCACTGCTACACCTAGCTGCCCTCTTTGCATTTAGTCTTAAAACAAAAATTAATTTTTAAAATCAGAATTTATCAAAATCAAATTGATATAAAGTATCTTTTTTAAGTATCATACATAAATTCTGAAGGTTCCTAAAAAACCCAAAGTTTTGGAAATAAAAATTAGTTACAGGTAGTTTGTTTAAGCTCAATTATATTATTCTTCCTAAAACTCAATATGTACTTTAATTATTTCTAGAAATAATCTCACAGTAAAACTCCCCAAATTTGCTCACATATGAATATGTTCTTAGATGATGCAGGCTTGTACATACAAATGTATCCTTTTTTTTTTTTTTGGTTTTTGCATGGCAATGGGATTAAGTGCCTTGCTTAAGGTCACACATCCAAGTAATTATCAAGTATCTGAGACTAGGTTTGAATCCAGTTCTCCAGCACCATGCTCTACATATTGTACCACCTAGCTGCCCCCAATATGTCTTTTAATAAGAATAAATTTATGAAATTCACCCCAGTTTTGTATAAAGATTTAAGACAAAAATTCTTATTAAGGATTTATGACTTGATGGTTCTAAAAATTCTTTATTAGAATTACAAGATTTTCTTTGAATTTCAGTTAATAATCTCAAGAACTTTATAAATAATCAAAAAACCTTAAATAAGTTTCCTTTTCTTTAGAAATATAGATGATAGAATAGTTGCTATTTTTCCAAATCAGGTAGTGATGCTCCTTTTAATATGTAAACTGCATAGTACAAGGATATATTCTATTTGCACCCATGTCTCCAATTGATATAATAATCTGATAGCAGGATTTGCAATACAGCATCAAACTAGTCCTTGGTGACTTGGCACACACATAACAGGATAAAGTCAGTTACATTCCTAAAGGTTTTTCTTCACATGTAAAATGTCACTAATAGGGGTGGCTAGGTGGCGCAGTGGATAGAGCACCGGCCCTGGAGTCAGGAGTACCTGGGTTCAAATCCGGTTTCAGACACTTAATAATTACCTAGCTGTGTGGCCTTGGGCAAGCCACTTACCCCCTTTTGCCTTGAAAAAACCTAAAAAAAATGTCACTAATTTCAACTTGGGGCCAATTTTGTTACAATAAACAAAAAAAGAAAAATACATGAAATTTATTTCATTTAAATTGTTTTCTTTCATTCTGTTTGTTGTCAACAGTATAACTTTAATCTTCCAATATTTAGTTTATGAGAGAATCTGTTCTTATTAATAATTCTAGTAGTTGTAATTATTTACCAATATTTCTCAATATTAAAATATTTTAGGACACTCAAGATACATGATCATAATTATGCATTTTTTAAATTTCAAAATTTCTTAATTTAATTCATTTTTTCAGATTACCTTGCATAGATCAGCCCATATCTACACAGTGAACTAATCAAGAGAGATTGTATGGGTTAATAAATTTCTTAATGCCAACTAGCAAATAGTAGGTAGCCCTGTTCCTTTTCACTTCAGTACTAAAATTTGGGCTAAATTAAACAAAATCTGGACTTATAAGCAAACTTAATTTCTAATATGTATTTTCCTCTCTTCTTTAAATGCATGTTATGAACTATATTTCACAAACTACCTTTGGCCCTAGGAAAATTGCTTTCCTGTGAACAATGTGTGGTTAGCTCTAAAAGCTTCCTACAGAGTTTTGTCTCAAACTCTTTCTCCTAGTTTAAAACCTGATTCACTAACTGATTTCTAAAGGAAAATTTATCTGTGCAGTTTCTGGCTGAAGCCAAGTCACTATACTATTAAAATACTCTAGCATGGAGATAAATCTTAAAATCTTAAAAATGATGACTAAATTAGTTGATATTTCTTCTGTTATTGATTATTAATTTTAACTTAGTCTTTTTTAAACAGTTAAAACCCAAATAAAATAAAAAGGAGTAATTCACATTTTAGAAACTTTCATTTCATATAGACTGGGGCTAGAAATTATTAATTTACCTGATTTGGACCATGATTAGTAGGAAAAGGATCTGTCCCTCTTCAAATTGCTTTCTGCTATTGAATCCACAGCACAAAAGCTGTAAACCTTAAAAACTTTAGAAGTAAAATAAAAATATAACAGAAATATAAGTTAGAGATGAAATTTATTCTCTAAGAGTTAACCAAGAAACCTTAAGTAGAGACCACACACACCACACACACCACACACACCACACACACACACACACTCACACAGAGAGAGAGAGAGAGAGAGAGAGAGAGAGAGAGAGAGAGAGAGAGAATCTATCTATAAACAAAGAATAAGAGAAATCATTAACTTATTTGGAGACCTGTCTATTTGGTTGCATGGTCTAAATGAGGTTGAATTATTATCTCTTTCTGTATTTAAGGTATAATGAGGAAAAAAGAATAAAGTATAACAAGGGCAGGGCAAGTTTTCTGGCTTCTTAATCATTTGTCTTTCTGAGTATGCAATTAACATATGGAAAAAGAACACTCCATTTCTTACAAAAGAAAGAGATAAGACTTTTTCTTAACTTTTTAAAATTTGAAGTATTAATAAATTTTCTTAATATCCTACATATAGTAAGAATAATAAAAATTGCAAAGAAGTGAAAGGGAGAAGGTGGGGGGAATGAGTGAGCCTTCATTCGCATCAGAAGTGGCTCAGAGAGGAAATAGCATACATATTCAACCTGGTTTAGAAATCTATCTTATAATCGAGGACAAAGGAGAGGAAGGGGATAGGGGGAGGGGAGGAAGGGGTGTAGGTGATAGAGGAGAGGGGAGAGCATGGGAGAAGGTAATCAGAAACAACATACTTTTCTTTGTTTTGTTTTTTGAAAGGTGATGGTGTTGAGTACTTTGCCTGGGGTCATATGACTGGGTGGTTGTTGGGTGTTTGGGGCCAGATTTGAACTTGGCTCCTCCTGGTTCTAGGGTTAGTGCTCTGTTCATTTCAACACTTGACTGCCCCCCAACATACTTCTGAAGAGTGAAAGGGGAGAGAACAGAATAAATGGGAGTGGGGAGGAACAAATGGAGGGAAATACAAGTAGCAATAGCAACTGTAGGAAAAAACATTGAAGCAACTTCTCTGAATTTATGATAGACTTATGATAAAGTATGTGATCCATCCCAGAGACAGAGCTGATGGTGCCTGAACACAGAATGAAGTACAATTTTTTTCTTTTTTTCTCATTTTATTTTTGTGAGATATGACTATCTTTATGGGTGGGGGGGATTATGTTTACTTTATAAGACTATTGTGGTAATGTGCAAAGAAATAAATAAATCAGGGCAACTATTATCAATTAATAAATAATTTGTTTCATATTTTTTAAAAAAAGTTATTTTGATTTGTAATGTCCTTTCAGTATTTTTCCTTAGGGAATTCTCAGTCAACTTTCTAGTGCCCCCAAAATCCAGCTACTTGCCTAGAAGTCTCTATATGGCGGTACCTAAGTAAGGTGTTACAAAATGACATCTATTGGTTAACCTTTGGAGGAATTTCTTTTTATGTGCTGGCATATATTTCCTTTACATAGTTTCTAAGAAATCATATTATTACAGATCTCTGAAAATTTATCAAGCAAAAAGTTAATGAAAGAAAATCATTAAGCCCACAAAATTAAAATATGCACTAAGCATATGACTCTCAGAATATACATGGATAATTATCCATGAAATGGGAATTAATTCATTCAAGTAGCAATTTGCCAATAGCAACTTAGCTTTAACAATTCCTAAGAGTAAATTTCACCAGCACCACCACCTCATACCCATGGTTGTGAAGGTTGAGAAGACACATCTTTGTCCCAAAGGGATATGAACAAAGGTCATTGGAAGAAAAGACATGCAAGACTGGGTTATTGGAGGGGCGGCTAGGTGGTGCATAGGGGTGGCTAGGTGGCACAGTGGATAAAGCACCAGCCATCGAGTCAGGAGTACCTGAGTTCAAATCTGACCTCAGACACTTAATAATTACCTAGCTGTGTGGCCCTGGGCAAGCCACTTAACCCCATTTGCCTTGTAAAAACCTAAAAAAAAAGACTGGCTTATTGGAGACAGAAATGTAGACTATGAATTATATTGGAATTACCTCCAGAAAATAAAATAGAGCAATAAGAATATTTTTTTCAGGACCATCTTGAATCAGTATCGTGAAGGTATATGGGAGCATCTGTTTCAGCAGAAAAAGCAAGTCTCTCAGTTCTCAGAAAAGGGGTTGAGTAAGAGACTTAGTGATTATTTGCAAGAGAGAGAGGGGGAGAGAGAGAGAGAGAGAGAGAGAGAGAGAGAGAGAGAGAGAGAGAGAGAGAGAGAGAGAGATACAAAGACTGAAACTGAGACAAAGAGAGACAGTGAATGAGATAAAAGCACAAAAATTGTCCAAAAAGGAGAAAAAAATAAGAAAATATACTAATAAATAGCATCCATGTAGTGCATTAAAACTTACAAGTCATTTTATGAATAACATTTCATTTGACTGGCATTACATCCCTGTTAGATTCTTCAGATAATATTTTTGACATTTTATTGTTGGAGAAATGAGTAACCCATAGTCCCATAGGTGACATTAGATTCCAAGTCTTCAGATCCCAGATTCAGTGCCTTTCACTCATGATATCCCCTCTACACTTCCAGCTCTATATGTATTGTCAAATTGAGGACATACAGATATCTTTATCTACAGGTTTGTTTGTTAGGTCACACACATGTCATCCATTCTCTCTACAAAGAAGTTAGTTTGTTGTCCAAAAGACCATTATGACAATTTAATTGGTTTCTTCAGGACTCTCTTAACTTGCTTTGGAAGACTGTAAAGGAAGTAGTATTAAAAAGGAACACAGGACCCTTCTTTAGACTGTGTTCTGCCAAGTTTTGGTCTGGGAATTAGCAGCTAAACTTTCAAAGGCCTCCTCCACTATAACACCGGCCTCTGCCAAGCTTCTTTTAATTTGGGTTTAATCTTGTGTAATTTGGGACTCAGAAATGGAAATTTCTACAAAGATGTCTTCATGATATCTGAGGAGAGTAACAGTGAGACCTGTGTTCCAGCAGGTAAGGCCCCTTTGAAAGGATGAAAACACCTGTCCCTTACTGTTGCTGCTTCAGAAATCAGATGCATCACATTTAAGACAATTTTTAGGCTTCATTGTGTCTTTCATGAACATTCTACTATAAATAGTCTTTAAACAGATCAGATAGAACTAAGTCCCATTTTTTTAGTTATTTTTCAGGCATGTCCCATTTTTCAAAATCCCATTAAGGATTTTCTTGGCAAAGATACTATAGTGGTTTTCTATATCCTTCTTCAGCTCATTTTACAGATGAGAAAATTGAGGCAAACTGGGTTAAGTGACTTGTCCAGGGTCACAGAACTAGTTAGTATCTGAGACTACATTTGAATTCATGAACATGGGTCTTCTTGACTTCAGACTCTGCCACCCTATCTCCTGTACCACCTAACTGCCTCACATGTGAACAATAACTTCCTCTGGAGTAGAATTCATACTATTTATTTTCAATAGGATAGAACTAATGATGATAATTTGCATAATTATAGATTCAAATAATGTGAATTAAAATACATGTGACAACTTTAAGGAATTTATGACTGTACTTTTTGTAAAAGGATATACTATCATCATGGTTCCCCACACCCTGTTTTTATTTTTTGTTTGCTTTTTGTTTTTTGCAAGGCAATGGGCCCAAGGTCACAAGCTAAGAAGTCTCTGAGGCTGGATTTGAACTCAGGTCCTCCTGACTCCAGGGCTGGTGCCATGGTGCTGCCCTGCACCCTGCTTTTTTTAAGTGACTCAAATATTTTGTCTTAAATATCTAAATGTTCCCCTTCCTTAGAATGGGAAGAGGAAGAAAATACATACATAAACACTGTGATGTTTACTATTACTTAGAATGTTTAGGTTCACAAATTCAGTGGTTTGATCCTCAAATCTGTGTGATAATTAACATAGATCATACGAGTAGTATACCTTGATCTGAAAAGAAAGACATCTTGATATCTAATTAGACTTTAAAAAAAATCAAAAGTACAAAGTACTTTTACTAATCGTAAGATTCCCATAAAAGCAAGAATCTAGTTTTTCAATACATTTTTTTGTACCAGTGCTACTTTTTATCAGTGAGACTTGGAAGACCAATGCCTCTGGAAAGCTAAGGATGAGTACTACAGAGGTCAATGGAGAAGGAGTATTGTGCATGAGAACAGGTTGCAACGTAGGACAATTAAGGAATTCTGTAAAACAAGGGTAAAGAATGTCATTGAGGTTGCATGACCAGGTGAGGTAACAAACTGGGCCTATGGCTAGATTTATAAATGACAAGTGGATGGTCAAAATTTTCCATTGGAAAGATTGAGGTCTGGAGAAAGTAAAGAAAGTTTCCAGTAGCAATTAGGTGAATGGTTGAAAGGACATGGACAAGAGTTGCCTAAGACAGGTAGGCAGGGATGGGTTGCAATCTTCATTTCTTGAATCAATAAGATGATAGATCCACTAAAATATTTGAGTATCAAAACAGCTCAACATAAATATTAACTAACACTGTCATTTTAAATTTCTTTTACTTCTTCCTCTTCCTGCTAACTGGATTGATATTCAGACTCTTGGGCTATAATCATAGCCATTCCATTCTACAAACTTCTCCATTTTATTCTCAGAATAATCAACTGCTTTGCTTTTTTTCCTCAATCATATACTTATTAATTTATCTATTCCTCAGATAATAAGGTGGTATTCCTCATAATTAACCTTGGGTTATAAGATCTGAGGATTTAGTGTATATAAAGGACAATTTATAGCTCATTTATTCTCTGCTTAATCCCATGAAGCTGTCTGGACTTCTGCCAACATGGATTGACCCAGATTTTTCCCTTTGCCAACATGGACTGGCCCCTAGTTTTGTCAATCACTGTTTTTTAAACAATGGATGGATATTACAGAAGGGGAAATGACAAATGTTGAAAGATGTAGAGAAATTGAGACACTGATACATCTTTAGAGATGTGAAATGATTCAACAAATCTGTAGAGCAATTTGGAATTATGCTCAAAGAACTATAAAATCATGCCCATCCTCTGGCCTAGAGGTGCCACTGTCTAAGTCTATATCCCAGAAGAAATGAAATATGGGAAGAAAAGAATCTTTATGTATAGGTATATTTTTGGCAGCTCTTTTCTGATGGTGGGGAGCTGGAGACTGAGGGGATGCCAGTGGCTGGGGAATGGCAGAACAGTGTGCTATGTGATTGAGATGAAATGCTGTTCTATTATGGGAAATGATGAACAGAATACTCTCAGTAAAAAACTTACAAGAGCAGTTTAGTGGGAAATGTACCTTATACAAAGTTGTTACAAGATCAGCGGTGAATGACCTATCTTTTCTCAGCAATGCTGTCACTCAAGAGAACTCTGAGGGATGTAAGATAAAGAATTATCCATCCCAAATTCAGAGCTGATGGTGTCTGAATACAGACTGAAGCATACTTTTTTTTTCACTTTATTTTTCTTGAGGTTTTTGGTGGGAGGGGAATTATGTTTACTTTTGCAACACGATGAGGAGATAAATAAATAATGATGAGGAGACATATATATAACTAGCTATATAAAATCCTAGATATAATTAGGTGTGTCTTCTTTGTCAGTCAAGTACTGAATACCTGTTTTGGCCCTAGCATGTTGGGAAATACAACTGCAGACATAATCCCTTTATTTAAGAAGTTTACTGTTTATTTGAAAAGAAAAGGCCAGACTCATTAATTTTTTTTTATGCAAGGCAATGGGGTTAAGTGGCTGTGCCACCTAGCTGCCCCCCTCATTAATTTTTTAAAATGAAACATCCTTTTATCTATGGTAAAGATCCACAGATCCATAGAGAGACCTGGCAATCTGGTCATGATGAATGATTTCTTGGATGAATTGTTTACTCTAACAGAATTTTATTTAAAAATATATAATTAGGGGCAGCTCAGTAGCACAGTGAATAGAGTGCTGGCCCTGGAGTCTGGAGGACCTGAGTTCAAATGTGACCTCAGACACTTAATAATTACCTAGTTGTGTTACCTTGGGCAGGTCACTTAACCCCATTGCCTTGCAAAAAAACAAAATACATATAATCAATATTCATTAGTGATATTGGGCTATAGCACTGCTTTTGTGCTTTGTATTTTCTTCTATGTGTGTGTGTGTGTGTGTGTGTGTGTTTCCATAAAGGAATCTGGGGAGGGGCCTAGGTGGTACAGTGGATAGAGCAGTGGCCCTGGAGTCAGGAGTACCTGAGTTCAAATCTGACCTCAGATACTTAATAATTACCTAGCTGTGTGGCCTTGGGCAAGCCACTTAACCCCATTGCCTTACAAAATCTAAAAAAAAAAAAGAGATACAATTTTCCCCTGATGACGTTTTTATTTTTATGCAAGAAATTTCGATGTTATTTCATTATTAGAATTTTCTTTCACGAAATTATTATTTCAATTTTTGTTCTTTGATCTCTTTTGTTTGTGCTACTTGAACTGATGACTAGTTTTATTGCATTATAGAGTATAAAGATATCTTTTAAAATTTGTTAGCACTGATCAACTTTGTAAAAAAAAGCCCAGATGTATATTCTTTAACAGTTCCATTTAGGAGATGAATAAATATTTTACTTCTAGTTTATCCAATAATTTGCTCACATTGTTTACTTTTCCTTTTGTCTCTTTTGCTGTTTGACTTATCCCAAAGCGAAATCCCCTACCACTGTTATATTACTATGTCTTCTTGTGACTCAGTTTATTTTTCCTCTTATATATTTTGATTTTGAGGCATTAAGTGCATATGTTTAATGTTGATATTGGTTTGTTGTCTTAGTTCCTTTTAGTATAAAGTACTTTTCTTGTTTATTCTGTTTTATCCTTTGAATCTTTGTTTTGCTTTGATAGCACAATTGGAGTCACCTGATGGATAATATTTTTTTTAGCCCTTTCTTTTTATTCTGTGAATGTCTTTGATTTTTAGATATGTTTTTTGAGGAAAATTCATCAAAGGATTTTGCCTTCTTATCAAATCTATCACTCTTTTTCATTTTTTGGATTGTTTAATATTTTTGTTGATGTTGTTCAGTCATTTCAGTTGTATCTGACTCTTTATGACCCAATTTGTAAGTTTTCTTGGCAAAGATATTGGCATGATTTGTCATTGTCTTCTCAAGTTCATTTTACAGATAAGTTTACTTGCTTAGGGTCACAGAGCTGATAAGTTGTTTGAGACCAGATTTGAACTGAAGAAGACGAGTCTTCCTGATTCCAGATCCAGCATTCAATAAAACAAATAACTTAAAAACACATTTCAACAAGGAATAATATAAGAATATTAATTATGAAATCAAATTTATATTACAATTTTTAAGTACCTAAAATTTAACATGGTAATGACAAAATTGTCATTTTTTATGTTCCCTCCCAGACTTTTTGTTTTATTAATTTTTTATTGACCAACTCAACTTAAAAAAATTCTGTCATTATTTATTAAATCAGCCCCCTTCCCCATGTGTGTGATAAAAATGCACTAAGGAAAATTTCAATCAGCCACTATACCAATCTAGCTGTCTACACACTGACTTAGAAAACCACAAATTTGCATTGTCTATGTTGGATTGTGGGTTTTTTTTTATTTTGTTAAATATTTTCCAAAGATATTTTCTGATGGGGCTTTGGTAGCATGGACCAAGAGTTGGACTCCAGATTACCATGACTTATTTACCCTTGAAGCATATTAGCTGTTTGATTCTAAGCAAGTCTTTTAAACTCTAAGCATCCTAGAAAATCAAGAGAGAACTTCACTGGGATGAATTTTAAAAATAATTCAAATTCATATTTTGACAATGTCTGTTTGACAGCCTAAACTGAATTTGGGCTGAATGTGGGTTGGAATGTCTTCCCTCCCTACCCCTCACTTCAGAAGGGAGATGGCATCTTAATTTTAAGGAAAATATTTTATTTTTGGTTAGTTTGGTTTTTTTCCCCAATTCACATTTAAAACGATTGGAATTAGGTTTATATTTTTCCCCATTTGTTTTTAATTTTATTTTTGGATTGGTATGCTTTTCCTTCTTCTGTAAACACAATACGCTGTACCTTTGGTTATTTTAGTTTAATTCTACTTTCTGTCAACCCTGATCCTTTGGGTTTGTTAGTTCCTTTTCCTTTCATTCTATTTAATTCTTTACCTTTTTCTCCTTTTTGTTAAGAATTCAAGTAAAGTTTCCTTTCTTTTCCTTCCCTTCAATAAATTTTTACTAGTTTTATAAATTTCATTTTTTTGAAAAAAAATTTTTTCAGTTCTTTTCTGGGAGGTAAGAATACTTTAGATATTTTTAATTTTTTTGAACATCCATTTTTTCCATTATTTCTTCATCAGGTTTGTACGGTATAACACTTTGAATGGAATCTTGAACTCCTTTGTTTTTCAGAAAACATTATGTTTTATCTCATGTTTTATAGTTAGTGAATTGTCTTGTGTTATTCAAATTTCCCTTCTTTTATATTTGAAAGTCTTTTCCCTTCTCATTTGGAGGACTCATCAATAGAATTATTAAATTTATCTACTGTATTTCTTAAAGTTTGTAGCCAGGGTATTTTTTTTTCCTGGAGATAATCTGTGAATTCTTTCAATGAATGCTTTGTTTGCAATGTTCAAAAGTGTTAGGTAGTTTTCTTGAATTGTTTCTAACATTTTGGCGTTCAGTTTATATATTTTTTTGTTTTGTTTTGACTTGTCATGTTCTTCTTGAAAACTATTACTCCTAAAGTTGTTTCTATGCATCGGGTCTCTGAGAATAATGTTTTATTTTTATGGTGATTATGTTTTTTTTTTAACTTTATCCTTTTAACTTTCTTACAGGAAAGTCTTCAGTTTTTGTGCATTTGTATTCTAATAAACTATGCTCTCTTTTGTTTCTTTAATGAGACTTGCCACTATGGATTCAGTTTTCTATTTTTCCATAAATTTTCCTCATTTTGATAATTCTTATTTATCTTTATTTTAAAATTTTTTTTTATTTCTTTAAGGCAATGGGGTTGAGTGACTTGTCTGAGGTCACACAGCTAGGCAATTATTAAGTATCTGCAGCTGGATTTGAATTCCGGTCCTCCTAACCCTAAGGCAGGTGCTCTATCCACTACACCACCTAGCTTCCCCTCTTATTTATCTATCAAATCATTTAAGAGACTCCTACTGTGGTCTTACGCTCTCTTGGAAATGCACAATGTTCTCCATTTCATCAGATATTAATTCATTTCCCTTTTAAAATATATGTGAGTGTGTGTGTATGAAAAAGAAAATGAATATATAATTTTTAATATATGCCTGAAATTATTAAACTGATCTAAAGACCATATTCCTTTTTGTTATTCAGGTATTCAAAGTATAAAAAAGGATTAAACACAGAAACCACATTCTTCAGAATGGAGTCACAAACAATAAACCAATATCAATATTAACATTATATTTATTCCAATTTGAAACCATGTCCAAAAGTCTATAAAACTGTACATAAACTTTGGACCCAAATATACTCCTGGATCTGTATTCCAAAGAAATAAAAGAAAAGGGAAACATCTGAACAACAAATATATATATATATATATATATATATATATATATATATATATATATATATTAAACAGTTCTTTTTGTGGTGGCAAAGAATGGGAAATGAAGAGGCTATCCATTAATTGGAGAATGGATAGAAAATGTGGCATATAATCTTATGGGAACAGTTATGCCGGGCAGCTAAGTGGCTTAGTGGATAAGGCACCGGCCTTGGAGTCAGGAGTATTTGGGTTCAAATCCAGTCTCAGCCACTTAATAATTACCTAGCTGTGTGGCCTTGGGCAAGCCACTTAACCCCATTGCCTTGCAAAAAAAAAAACCCAAAAAAACTAAAAAAAATTAAAAAAAACAGTTATGCTATAAGAAATTATAAGCAGTGTGGTTTCATGTAAAGGTGGGAAGGTATATGAACTGATGTGAGTGCTGTGAAGCTTTATCACCTGGTGTCCTTGAGCACCAGAGCCTTATTTTACTAAGTGTCATGGGAGTGGGAGTGAATTAGAGACTGGAAAGGTATTTAAGCATTAGTATTTTTTTTTAATCTTTAAAAAAATTTTTTTTAAAGATATTATTTGAGTTTTACAATTTTCCCCCCAATCTTACTTACCCCCCCCACCATGGAAAGCAATCTGTCAGTCTTTACATTGTTTCCATGTTGTACAATGATCCAAACTGAGTGTGATGAGAGAGAAATCATATCCTTGAGGAAGAGACAAAAAGTCTAAGAGATAACAAGATCAGACAATAAGATATCTGTTTTTTTCTAAATTAAAGGGAATAGTCCTTGAACTTTCTTCAAACTCCATGGCTCTTTATCTGGATACAGATGGCACTCTGCAGACAGCCCAAAATTGTTCCCGATTGTTGCACTGATGGAATGACTGAGTCCTTCAAGGTTGATCATCGCTCCCATGTTGCTGTTAGGGTATACAGTGTTCTTCTGGTTCTGTTCATCTCACTCAGCATCAGTTCATGCAAATCCCTCCAGGCTTCCCTGAATTCCCATCCCTCCTGGTTTCTAATAGAACAAAAGTGGTCCATGACATACAAATACCACAGTTGGCTAAGCCATTTCTCAATTGAAAGACATTTACTTGATTTCCAATTATTTGCCACCACAAAGAGGGCTGCTAGGAATATTTTTGTACAAGTGATGTTTTTACCATTTTTCATCATCTATTCAGGGTATAGACCCAGTAGTGGTAATGCAGGATCAAAGGGTATGTTCATTTTGTTGCCCTTTGGGCATAGTTCCAAATTTCTGTCCAGAAAGGTTGGATGAGTTCACAGCTCCAACCTTGTAATAGTGTCCCAGATTTCCCAGAACCATTCAAACAATGATCATTATCCTTTCTGGTAATATTGGCCAGTCTGAGAGGTGTGATTTGGTACCTCAGAGAACCTTTAATTTGCTTTTTTCTAATAATTAATGATTTAGAGAAATTGTTCATATGTTTATGTATTGCTTTGTTCTCCTCATCTGTAAATGGCCTTTCCATATCCTTTGACCATTTGTCAATTGGGGAATGACATTTTTATATATTCTCTGTACATTTTAGAAATGAATCCTTTGTCAGAATCAATAATTGTAAAGATTGTTTCCCAGTTCACTACATTTCTTTTGATCTTGGTTACAGTCATTTTATCTGTACAAAAACGTTCTAATTTAATGTAAATGAAATCATCTAGTTTGTTTTTGGTGATGTTCTCCATCTCTTCCTTAGTCATAAACTGCTCCCCTTTCCATAGATCTGACAGGTAAACTAGTCCTTGACCTTCTAATATGCTGAGAGTATTGTTTTTTTACATTTAAATCCTGTGTCCATTTGAATCCTTTCTTGGTAAAGGGTGTGATGTGTTGGTCTAATCTAAGTTTCTTCCATAGTAGCTTCCATTTTTCCAATAAGTTTTTATCAAAGAGAGAGTTTTTATCCTCAATAGCTGGACTCTTTGGGTTTATCAAACAGTACCTAGTCTATTCAACTGGTACACCCTCTATTTCTACTTTTGCAGAAGGGTTAGGTTAGGGGTTAGGTTAGCCAATACCAAACGGTTTTGATGACTGATGCTTTATAATATAATTTTAGATCAGGTAGGGCTAAGCCCCCTTCTTTTGTACCTTTTTTCATTAAGTTCCTGGAAATTCTTGACTTTTTATTTCTCCATATGAATTTACTTACATTTTTTCCTAACTCATTAAAGTAATTTTTTGGAATTTTAATTGGTAGGGCACTAAACCCGTAGTTTAGTTTGGGTAGCATTGTCATTTCTATTATTTTAGCTCTACCTATCCATGAGCAGTTGATAATTGCCCAGTTATTTAAATCTGATTTTATTTCTGTGAGAAGTGTTTTATAATTGTTTTCAAAAAGTTTCTGAGTCTGCCTTGGCAAATAGACTACCAGGGATTTTACATTGTCTGGGGTGACTTTGAATGTGATTTCTCTTTCTTGCTCCTCCTACTGTATCTTGCTAGACATATATAGAAAAGTTGAGTATTCATGAGGGTTTATTTTATATCCTGCAACTTTGCTAAAATTGCTAATTTTTTCCAGTAATGGTTTGGATGATTTATTGGGATTCTCTAGGTAGATCGTCATATCATCTGCAAAGAGTGAGAGTTTTGTCTCTTCCTTCCCAATTCTAATTCCTTCAATTCCTTTTCTTCTCTAATTGCTGAAGCTAACATTTCTAATATGATATTGAATAGTAGTGGTAATAATGGGCATCCTTGTTTCACCCCCCTGATCTAATTGCTGAAGCTAACTTGGAGAACTTGTCATTCATGTCTTCCTTGTCTCCTGCCCCTTCAACACTCGCCTGGGGAAGATTGAGGGAGTCCAGAAAGGGACTCAACAAAGCAGAATCAGAAGAACACTGTACACAATAACAGCAACATTGTACAACTGTGACTTGACTACTCTGATCAAGAGAATGATCCAAGACAATTCTCAAGAACTCCTAGGTGAAAAAAATGTTATCTACATCTAGATGAACTCTGGGTGCAGATTGAAGCATACTTTTTAAAAACTTTCTTTATGATTCTTATTTTTTTATTGTTTTTTATAACATGGTTAATATTAAAATTGTTTTGAATTATTTCACATATATAATTGATATATTGCTTGCCTTCTCAATAGAGGGGGAGGGGCAGGAGGTAGGAAAAGAATTGGAAATTCAAAAATATTTTTATTACAAGGCAATGGGGTTAGGTGACTTGCCCAAGGTCACACAGCTAGGTAATTATTAAGTGTCTGAGGCCGGATTTGACCTCAGGTCCTCCTGACTCCAGGGTCAGTGCTCTATCCACTGTGCTACCTAGCTGCCCCGAAATTCACATTTTTTTAAAAAAAAAGTAATGTTAAAATAAAATTTAAATATACCTTAAGTGTTATGCCTTAATGCTCAAGGTCGTTAATTAATCTTCCTTCTGAGATCTTTGTAATTTCCTTTTTACTCATTTCTTGACCTCTCTTTTGATGGTAGTTTCCCTGGGGTCTGGACCTCAAAGAGATCTCAGCCTACTCTCACACTAAGCAATTCACATTCACCAGCTTCAGTCTCTTCCCCAACTGTCTTCTGAGGAAAGAAAACTGGCCCCAGCTGCATGCTGGCCTCTTTCCTTCCAGTTCAGTGGAGTGAGCCACTGCTCCAGTTCTCCCTCTTTCCTCAGTTTTCTAATCGAGGTCTGCTCTCCCTTTTGGAGCAAACTTCGGCCTTGTGAATTTTCATGCTCTGAGAGGAAGAAGAGGGAGGACTGAGTTCCGTTATGTCCATATGTAAACTTTTTGTAGTTCTGGAGAGGGGTGATAAGTGAGGATTTTAGGAGTTAGGGAATAATAACCTTTTCTGTTGTTCATTAATTTCTTCCTAAGGTTCTGGGTGAATTTACATCCTGGAGAAAGTTGAAACTTTTTTTAATATTATAATTTCTGTTTTGGAGAGGTTTGAGAAGTCATGAGGACTGAAGAAAATAATAATTAAGTTGTCATCTTGTTGCTCATGTGATCAAAAACCCCACATTAATTGGAAGGGGGGTTGCAAGGCAATGGGGTTAAATGACTTGCTCAAGGTCACACAGCTAATATCAAGTGTCTGAGGCTGGATTTGAACTCAGGTTCTCCTAATTCCAGGGTTATATCCCCTGTAATCTAACTGCCCCTCTAGCATTGATTCTTAACTGTCATCAATCATTGCTTAATTCAGGGTTTTTTTTTTGTAAACCAGTTTTTTTGTTGGTGTTTTTTTTTAGGTTTTTGCAAGGCAAATGGAGTTAAGTGGCTTGCCCAAGGCCACACAGCTAGGTAATTATTAAGTGTCTGAGGCTGGATTTGAACTCAGGTACTCCTGACTCCAGGGTCGGTGCTCTATCTACTTCGCCACCTAGCTGCCCCTTGTAAACCAGGTTTAATGTAGAACATTATACTCTTCTTGAATTCTTGGAATTACTTGAAACATAGTTCATAGTTCATAGTTGAAACATAGTTCATTTGGACCTCTTTATCAGGTGTCAGAAGCCTTGTATAAAGGTTTTTTTTTTAAGCTATCTAATCACCTATTCAGACTTACTCAAAAGAAGCAGTTGGGCGATGAGTTAATTTTTAAACTATTCCTTTCAGAAGTATTTGATATTTTCCCTAATGATGTCTTTGCTCTCCTAGTTCCTTCTCTCTCCATCCATGAACAGAAATTAAAAAAAAAAGAAACAAGATTGATCACATCCTGGAGAAAATTATAGGTTTCAGCATTAATTTTACCATGATAGGCTAGAATTAGAGACAATCAGAAGAGAGTGATTTTCAGATCTTAAAGAAGAGGACTTTCCCCTCTCCAGCCTTAGTTCCCTGCCCTTTAAAGAGCTTCTGTTTTCCTATTTTTAAAACAATGGTCTCCTTGGCAACTGTGCTGAACTCACAGGATTTGTTCTGCTACAGCTAGCCAGAGCAACTTAAAAGAAACAAACACGTTGGAACAGAACAAGATTTTTTGGGGAACAGAGAGAAAGGGACTTTGCCACACCCATGGCTATTCCTGTTGGACTCCGTGAGGATAGGGTGGGGGATTCCTGTTCATTTCTTTTTCTTTAGATTTTTTGCAAGGTAAATGGGGCCGCACGGCTAGGTAATTATTAAGTGATTGAGATTTGAACTTAGGTCCTCCTGACTCCAGGGCCTGTGCTCTATCCACTGTACCACCTAGCTGCCCCTGATTCCTGTTCATTTCTAGATCTTTCAGAGATCTCTCAGAGAAAGGGGGAATTGGACACTGCAGCATCAGTGAGATCAAAAGCCCAATGACATGGAAAGAAGAGACTGTGCCCATAAACCCATAGGATGAAGGAAGTTTCCACTTATGTCTCCTGCTGTACCTCACCCTTGGTTCTGGGATTGTCATCCTTGGAGAAAAATGATGTCTTATCTTTAGGTATAGCACCCACTTCTTTTTATTCAGTTATTTTGGGGTTTTCTTGGCAAAGACACTGGAATAGTTTTCTGTTTCCTTCTCCAGTTCATTTTATAGATGAGCAAACTGAGGCAGAGTTAAGCGACTTGCCCAGGGTCACACAGTGGCCTGTGCCCAGATTTTAATTTAGGAGGACGAGTTTTCCTGGTTCCATTTCACCATATCCATTTCTTCTCTTAACATCCACTCCACTCTGGGTGTTGGCTTATTCAAACTTTTAATTATACCCTTTGTTTGAATTTACCCCTGGGTGTGGAAGACCTGTACTTTTTCTTCCATTTCTTAAACTCTTTCCTCTTTTTGTCAGCCCAATCTTAAAAAAAAATAATAATAATCATGGGCAATTAGGTGGTGCAGTGGATAGGGCACTGGCCCTGGAGTCAGGAGGACCTGAGTTCATATCACATTTAATACTTACTTAGCTATATGACCTTGGACAAGTCACTTAATCCTATTGCCTTGCAAAAATCCAAAAACAAACCAGCAAAAAACAACCAAACAAAAAAAAATTGGCTTGAGCTTGCTATCCCTTTAGTTATCTTTCTAATGTTCTTCTCATTAACCAACTTCTTAAACATCCACTGCCTCTGTTTCTTCATTGTCCATGCCCTGGCCTTCTCTGCCTTCAGTTTTCTCTCCCCATCAATAGCACCTCACTGCTCAGACCTCATTTTCCCTACTTCTTGACCCTGTTATCCATCCCTTTCTTCTTGAAATTGAGACTGGTCCCCCCCCCCCATCTCTATTTCAAGTTTTTTCAACCTATCTACTAACTGGATAAGGTTAAGTCTTTTCTCCTTAAGAAAACCTATCCATTTTCCCAAATTCATTTCTTACCACAATGCAGATGATTTCCCACTTGTATCTCAGTTGGTTCCACAAATATTTATTAAGGGCCTACTATGTGCAAGGGACTGAGGATACAAAGACAAGAGTGAAATTGTCCCATCAAAAAGATGGTGGAGGCTGGGAGGGGATATAACAAAATCAAACAAAATCTATTTTTAAAGTAAGGCGTTAAAGGAGCAAAAGAGAGAGTGGACAATTCAGTGTAAGAAAGACAAAGCACTTTTACTAGATAATCAGAAGAATTCGCCAATAGGCTGAGTCTTGGAGAAACATAAGAATTCTGAATGGCAGAAGGGTGCTGATCATTTCCCATCCTATCAAATTCATCTTTGAAAATCCTTCCCAAATGACTAAATAAACAAGTATTTGTTAAGCTCCAGTTGTGGGTCAGGCTTCAGGCTAGGACTGGAGGCTAGAAAGGCAACTCATAACTACTTCGGGAAATCCAACATGATTATTATTGTCTTCACTAAACTTCCTCTCCTCTAAAATCCCAAAGTACTTTCAGATAGGACCTGACAACTTCACATTTAATTATAGTTCAGTGGAAGCTATAATGACAGCTCATTAAGCTTCCAGTTAATTAGATATTGTCACATGTTGTTTAATATTACCTTATTTATGGAAGCATAGTTCTTCCCTTACAGCACAGAGGTAAGAAACTTAAAGTCAAAATATTGTATATATTTCAAGGTAAAGATAAAAAAACTAACAATAAAATATGCTCTAAATGATATGATTTGATTTGTTTATTCTTGCATTCTCAAATAGACTTTAGGTCCCTGGATATCAGGGACCTTCTCTCATACTTCTGTGTCTCCCATTTTAGTATCTTAATTCAGAACTGAGTATATATATATATATATATATATATATATATATATATATATAATGACACATAAAAATATTGTTGATTTTTTAACTGAACCATCCTTTAAATATAGATATATATATAGATATATACATATATGTATAAATTCCTCTCTGATCCAACAAACATATTAGACTATTATGTTCAAGACAGTGGCACTTTTCAACACCAATATTGTCTCAGTGTTGCTATAGAGCTAGTTGGGAACCCAGTGATCTCAGGAGGGTTAAAATAATAAATTCTAAAACACAATCAAAAGAGGTCTGTAATCACTGAAGGGGTCAGAAAAATAAGCAGGCTAGTCATACAGTGAGAACAAGAGATAAAAGATGGACAGCTTAAGTGGTGCTTTGGCACTCATGAGCTATTAAAAGGATCAGAGGGAAGCCTCTGGTATATTGGGTGGATCCTGTGCTGAGGATTTAAAGAAAAACATGAATAGGAATCATGGGAAGGCATTGATGAAAACTGAATCATTGGATCATCAAACATATCATACTAAAATGAAATATTTCTCTCTCTCTCTCTCTCTGTGTGTGTGTGTGTGTGTGTGTGTGTGTGTGTATCTCTGTCTCTCTCTTTGATCTCCCTTTCCTTCCCCCTTACTGAACTCCTCTATCTCCGTCCTCCTCCCTCTTTTCTCTCTCTCTCTTTGTCTCTGCCTCTGCCTCTGCCTCTCTGTCTCTCTGTCTCTCTGTCTCTCTGTCTCTCTCTGTCTCTCTCTGTCTCTGTCTCTGTCTCTCTCTCTCTCTCTCTCTCTCTCTCTCTCTCTCTCTCTCCCTTTCCCTCCCTCCCCCCTCTCTCCTCCCATTCTCTCTCTCTTGCAGATTTGATCTTCCTAGTCTTTATATTAGGTTAATATCACTGAATCTAATAATATGCTAATGGTGGCTCAACCTTGCTAGATCAGGCCTTAGTGAATATTTTATAGTGTAAAAGATTTCAGCAGGTTTGTCAGGGTTGCCTGCCACTAGAGAGGAATTCTTCAAGGGATTTGCTATTTATATCTTCAGGTTCCTGAGGAATTCTTCAGAAACTAACACTGAATGGCCTTTCCTAATTTGCTATTCTCTCCTCCTACCTATCCTTTACTAGGTTCTTTGATTAAAAGTGAGTTCTTATGTCCTGGATTTTCCAGAGAAAACATTAATATATGCCCTTGGGCAATAACATAATGCTGTGACTACTTAATAAATCTTTGTTGACTGACTGATCCAATGGGGAAGTATTCTCCTGGGACAGAGTTTAGAAAGATACATTCCCTATGGCGTCAGATATTCTCAGGGGAAGTCAGTGGGGCCTACCGACTCTGGATCAATGATAGTACTTAAGCTTTAGGATAATTAACAGAGGTCCCTGTTTGTCACATGAGAATATGAGAGTTTCCCTTTCTATGATCCAGGATGGGCACATCATTCTTAGGTAAGCATTAGTCACTGATTTGTTATGCTTCTTAAAAAAAACACCTCAATATTTTTGTACTTTTTTCTCAATTACAGGGAAAAATTTTAATCATTCAGTTTTTAAAATTTTTTAAATTTAGAGTTTCAGATTCTCTCCCTCTCTCTTCCTTTTTCCCTTTCCTGAGATATTAAGCAATTTGATATAGTTATACAAGTGCAATCATAAACATTTTCATGTTAGTTATGTTTTGAAAGAAAATACAAGCAAAAAATTCACAAAGAAAAAAGAGAACAATAGTATGTTTCAATACAAATTTGGATTTTATCAATTCTTTCTCTGGAGGTAGATAGCACTTTTCCTACTCCTTTGGGAAATGTCTTGGATCATTGTATCGCTGAGAATAGCTAAGTCATTCACAGATGATCATCTTACTACATTGCTGTTACTATATACAGTGATCTTCTGGTTCTTCTCACTTCACTTTGCATAAGTTTGTGTAAGTCTTTCTAGGTTTTTCTAAAATCATTCTGCTTGTTGTTTTTTATAGCACAATAGTATTTTGTTACAATCATATACCATAGTTCAGCCATTCACCAACTGATAGGCATCTTCTCAATTTCCAATTCTTTGCCACCACAGAAAGAGCTGCAATGAATTCAAAAATGTGTGTGTGTGTGTGTGTGTGTGTGTGTGTGTATAATAAATAGGCCTCCTCCCTTTTTAAAATTCTTCTTTAGACATAGACTGAGAAGGGGTATTCCTCGGTCAAAGTTTTAGAGCATTCTGGGCTTAGTTCCAAATTGCTCTCTAGAATTTATCATTTTCCTTTTCTGTCATTTGCCAATCTGTAGGTGTGAGGTGGTAACAGTGTTGTTTAAATTTGCATTTCTCTAATCAATATTGATTTAGATGCTCATTCTTCTTTGCAACCAATTCCAATATTTTAAGATGAAATTCAATTTTCTTTGAACCATTTCTCTTTAACCACTTAAAAAAAAACAAACCCGAATAGTAAGAGATCACCTGGAGAAATCAATATTCCCCTCAAATCTATTAAATTTTTTAACCCTATTATATTTTCATTCTATTAGGTAAATTGACAAGTGTTGCACCCCATTTTCCAGTTAAGATGATAAGGCTAAAGGTGTAGAGAAAAGCAAGGTTTTCAAAGTGATTTTTCTGAAACAATCATTTAAAAAAATTCTTTATAAAGTGACTTTAAATGCAAAGATCCTTAAGAGAAAAATTAAATTAAAAAAAGATTATTCTTTGACAGCTGGATCTTATATCATTTGACTCTGATTTAATTATGATTTTGGAATTCAAATCCAACCTAGAAGGAAAACAATCGGTCTGGAAGAAGCCTGAGGCCTTTAATGCAAATGAAGTTTATTTAGACTTCACTTCTGAACACTTTGAGTAATATCTCTGTTTTGACTGGTGCTTATAATTTAAAAAACATATCCACTGAAGCTTTGTACTCACAAAAAGGTTTTATTTATTTATTTTTAAATATCCAAGAGAAATAATAGAATTTAAAAAAAAGAATTAGAATTAGAATTAAAAGTAAAAAAGGAGAGACCCTGGTTTTCTAGTGTATAAAAACAAGTTAACAGAAGAGAGAATTGTAATGAAAATAAAATCAAGGAAATAAATTTAAATATCTTTTCCAGGAACTGAAATACAACCTTTCCAAGATATGGAAAGGATTTCTCCATCTAATGGAAAAGCAGTGATCCATAGCATTACCTACTTTGTGAACTTGAGGAAATAACTCTAATTTATTTTAATGTACCATGTAATCTGGCACATTTCCCATATTGTTCATTGATCTTAACTATACAATTCAAAGAAAAATTTGGACTGATATTTAGAATGTCATCTGGACACAACCTTTAGGTATTTTCAAGCTCACCTCAGTTGTCTGTTTTTCTTTTTCCTTTTTCCTATTGATTCTATAAAACAGAGCCAATGATAATAAAATAAGAATTAAGATCTAATGAGGGCAGAAGAAGCTAGACTAGTTTCACGACATATAAAGACCTTCGTCTCCTTTTAATTTGAAAGAAGAGCCTCTAAAAGTTAAAAGAAAGTTTTTTAATTAGGGGAGATTCTAACTCTCTTAGATTGGAGGAATATTTTGTCTCTTTTCTAGTCAAACCTCTCTCTTTAAATTTTTCTGCTTAGCCTTTTTCATTCATATATATATATATATATATATATATATATACATATATATATATATATATATATATTTAAAATCTCCACTCCTCTTTTCCTACATTTGTTTCTTCTCTGCCTGCTGCCCCCTGTTAGTGAATTCTTTAACTTCATTTCCTTTCTCTGATGCCAAGGATATAGCTGATATGATTCTATCTTTATCAGAAGGTCATTTTAAATAAATGAATTCAGGATTTTGTTTATATATAACTCTGCCTAGGGATAATCAAAACTGTCAAGGTTCACATGACCCTATTCAGTCCTATGGGGAGTGTAAATGCTGAGAAAAGGCATCATGGAAAAGCAATTTAGGTGGTGTTCTATAGAATGGCATGGTACCAAGAATTATGGCTGGGGAGTCAGAAAGCCTGGTTTCAAATACTTCTTCTCCCCTTTGTTACCTATGTGATGTTAGTCAAGTCATTTATAAAGCAGAGAGCTGACAATCGAAGTGAAACACTTTTCAACCTTTAAAGTCTTTTATAAATGAGAGCTGTTATTTATTATGATGTCAGAGATCCCTTCTAGCTTTAAATATTAGATCAAACAAAGTGGAAAGCTATTGTTGCAGATTATTGTGAAATGGCGGAAAGGGTCCCTGTTGGGAGATAAAGGGGAGATTTGGGTTGATGAAAGTTTGGTTCTAAGTACCTTTGGGAATAGAACTCTACTAAAGTGACTCAGGTGCTAAGATATCCTTCGTAGTCTGCACAATAGCAAGATGCTTGAATTTTATTAGCACACAAATAACAATGCCCACCCTTTTTACATCCCTGATTTTTTTATTCAGTAAGACTCAAAAGGAAGCACCACAGCAAGGTGAACCCAACAGAGATAATCTATTTCTGTCCTTGTCTGCTTCCCAACGTGCTTGCATTCAAGTTTCCTGATGGATACATTTCCTAAACTTAGTCTCATGCCTTTAACTGAGAACCAGTCAGGAATAGTGTATCTGGAGGCACATTCTCTGTTTTTCTGTTCCTGTCCCAAATTACAGGATTTCTGTTTCCTTATTGTCTTAATTCTAGATCTACCAGTGCCATGGTTGACTGTGGAAAGGTTGGGTTTATATAGGATTGCTTTTCTGAGTTATTTTATATATAACATATGTGTCATCTGTAAAAACATGTATAATGCACTTCACAGAAACCTTTTGTTGTTATTTTTTATTTTATTTTTCCAGTGACATGGAAGGACAGTTTTCAACATTCGTCCTTTTTTGTAAACTTTTGAGTTCTACATTTTTTTTACCACCTTCTCTATGCTCCCACCTCTCCATGGCAGTAATATGATATAGTTTGTACATACACAGTCATGTTTAATATTTCTATATTAGTCATGTTGGGAAAGAAGAGCTAAAGCTAAAGGGGGGGAAAACCACGAGAAAGAGAGAAAAAAATATAAATTCAGTTTTTTTTAAATGAACATAGTATGCTTTGTTCTGCATTCAGTCAGTCTCTATGGTTTCTTCTCTGGATATGAATGGCATTTTCTATCACAAATCTTTTAGTATTGTTCTTGATCACTGAAGTGCTGAAAGGAGCCAAATTCTTCATAGTTGATCATCTTACAATGTTGCTATTAATGCACAGAATTATTTTATCTTACATATACATAGTGTTCAACAGGGCGGGGTCTTACACATCAAGCTACAATGATATCAAGAATCAAACACATTGGGGGTAGCTAGGTGGCCCAATGGATGGAGCACCAACCCTGGAGCCAGGAGGACCTGAGTTCAAATTCAGCCTCAGACACTTAATAATTACCTAGCAGTGTGGCCTTGGGCAAGCCACTTAACCCCATTGCCCCCACAAAACCCCAAACATTTCTTTCTGGAGATTCTCCTAGATTTTAGTTCATTTTTAGGTGATGTAAGACACTGATATGCTTATAAAAAAGGAGACAGCATAGTATACTGTGGAGGTGTCAAACATGTAGTGCAGGTGACCCACAGCACTCCTCAAACAGATTACAATATAAGTGGGAAATATCTACAAAGTAAGTAAAAATATAAAAAAATAGATATTATATTTTTAAAACTAAGTAATAAGGGGCCCACAGGGATTCATATATATATATATATATGCATATATATATATATATATATATATATATATATATATATATATGACTCCATTTCAGTTTGAGGTTGTCTACTCTGGTGGTGTGGACAAAGTTCTGAACAAGCAAAGAGACTCAAGTTCTTATATTGCCTCAGATTCATTATCAAACCTCTCTAGTCTTATTTCCTCATCTATAAAATGGTTCTATAAACATCTATAAACAATACCACCTATATCACAGCTATATCACAGGATTTTGGAGGGACCAAATAAAATCATATATATATATATATGTATATATATATATGTATATATATATATATATATATATATATATATATATATATATAGTATTTTGTAAACTTTAAAGTCTCATGAAAATAATGAGTAACAATTAGTCATCTAGAATATTATTCTCCCTTTAGTTCATGTCCTCTCCTCTCCCAATCTCAATTTTACCTTACCTTTGTACTAGTCCTGGTCTTCTCTCTGTAGACCTTAAGCCAATTGCTTACTTTCTCTGGTCCTCGATTTTCTTATCTTTCAAGATCATGGTTGGAATTGAAAATTTCTAAGATCCTTTGCTGAGCTGAAAGTCTTATGGTTCAACATCAAGGAAAAGACCTATGAAAGATGACAAATTCAGAGATAAATTGTTGAAAGACTATAATCAATTTCTAATCTACATGATGATGTCCACTTGAAAAATATGTAGTGCAAAATTTTTTCTAGTAATATTTCTTAAGACACTATATCAAAAATTTTAAAAGCTTCAAATATTCAAAAACATTCAGAAAAGATACTTCATCCACTGCATGTATTTTTCTCATTAAACAGTACTTTAATCAGAAGTCAAAATGAAGTTTATTTTATTGTCTATTATAGTTCTGTGGCTCATTGGTCCATCATCTTCAAATAAGGTTAAGGATTTTTATTGAAAACTGTTGCTTTTGATGTATCCAACTCTGAGTGACTCCATTTGGTGTTTTCATGACAGAGATACTGGAGCAGTTTGCCATTTTTTTTCTTCAGCTCATTTTATGGTTGAAGAAATGGTGACAAGTAGGGTTAAGTGACTTGCCCAGGGTTACACAGTTAGAAAGTGTCTGAGACCAGATTTGAATTCAGGAAGATGAGTGTTCTCCACTCCAGGCCTAGCATTCTATCTACTTTGTTACTTAACTGCTCAATTTTGCCTTTTAGTTTTTGTTTTAAAGGATGACTGCTTTAAGGGGTGACTTCTTTGGTAGAGCAGAAAGATGATTTTTTAAAAACCAAAAGATAATATTTTTAAAGGGGGGAAAAAATCTGGTTTGATGTTTCCCTCATACTAAGAAATAAACAATTGATAGCTACTCAAAATATTAGCCCACATAGGTTTATTTCCATATTTAACAGTATTCAAAACTTTTAGTTGAAAACAATGAAGTTGTAATTATGAGGTTTTAGACATGAAATATTATTGAGGTATAACTCTATAAAGCAAAGACTTTCTTTTCTGTAGATCCTTAAAATCTCATCAGATAGGTTGCTGAAATGAACCTTGCTGTCATCTAGTTCAATTGCTTCTTCAGATTCACCATCTGAGGCCTTAGGTGATTGAAAACTTGCCCAAGGTCACACAGATTCTCTGACTTTCAATCTGATAATCTTTTCTCTGAAACAAGCTATTTTTCTTCTTTCTATCCTCACAGGTAAATTTTTTTTGCCTTCCAAAACTACAACAAAATTAGAACATAGATTTTTTTAAGTTTGATAATTTCTATGGCAACAGGCTATAATACTGCAGACAGCAGTTAAAGACTTCACTGAATAATTTAAAAATAGAAAGGCTAAGATCCAGACATTAACAATTAAAGATAAAAAACACAGAGAAAAGAAAACAAAGATATTGGCCAAATTATTTTATAAGGACTTCTCAAATCTTTCCCAAAATAACATCTTATAAATTTTGAAAAAGACATATTTTTCTGGATTGATATGTCTCCTAAATCTCACAACAATAAAGTAGCCAAGGTAATGCTGAAATGATGATTATTTTTACACTGTCATGGAAGTATTTTCATGTTTTTCCCCCCCCCAAAGGAGCTCAAAGCAGAATTTTTAAAAAAAGAACATTTTTCAACTCAAATATCATGATTCAGTAAGATAATTTCATATTCCCTCCACTAGCCCTTAAGCTTGGGCCCTTTTCTTTTCTTTTGTATTAGTCTAATCCAGACTCAAATGAAAGTATTCACTAGGTAATGATGGACAATATTAAC
The DNA here is from genome assembly GCF_037893015.1 of Macrotis lagotis. Taxonomy (NCBI): domain Eukaryota; kingdom Metazoa; phylum Chordata; class Mammalia; order Peramelemorphia; family Peramelidae; genus Macrotis; species Macrotis lagotis. Next base: position 64,379,562 of record NC_133663.1, read on the forward strand.
ACAATTTCATTAGTAGTTGAAAAGGAGGCACAGTCCATCACACTATGATAATGATGCCCAATAGAGAAGGGTATATTTGATTCTAGAGCAAATAATGAACTGCTGCCTTCCAGATTCAGCCCATTTATTTTTTGACAGTTCTGTTACCGCATTTTTCTTTACATTTAACTTCATTTTGCGTCTTGGAAATTTCCAATTCTTGGAATTAAGCAGAGCCAATCTAATTAATCTTCCTCCAGATGCTTGGAAATGACTATCATGTACCTTTTAAATCTTTTCTAGTTGTTGAGTCATGTCAGTCATGTCTGACTCTTTTTGATCCCATTTGGAGTTTTCTTGGCAGAGATAGGGGTTGTTTGCCTTTTCTTCTCCAGCTCATTTCAGAGATAGGGAGACTGAGGCAAAAAGGTCACACAGTAAGTACCTGAGGCTAGATTTGAACTCAGGAAAAGAGTCATCCTTTCTCCAAGTCCAGTGCTTTAGCTACAGCACCACCCAGATCCCTAGTCTTTTCTTCCTTATATTTAAAGTTTGAGTTCTTCAAACTGATCTTTATAAGGTTGAACTTAAAATCTTTTACTGTTGTGGGTTAAGGTATTCTGGAGCAGATTATCAATGTTCTTTCTAAAATATGGTTTCCAGTTATGGTCTGAACTAGGCATAGAACAATGAGATTGTCACATCCTGGAAGCTATGCCCCTTTCACTGAAACCCAGAATAGCTTTAGTCTTTTTGGCTGCCATTGGCTTATATTGAGCTTTCTGTCCACTAAAATCCTCAGATCATTTTAGGATAAATTGCTGTTCCCTCCCATCAGACAAATAAAATCTCTCCAATCTTGTGAAATCAATTTTTTTGAACTCATTTATGAAACTTTCTATTTACCCCACTCACTTTTACTTTATTATTTCTAGCCAATGTTTTTAATCTGTCGAGATTTGGAAGGATCCTGAGTCTCTCTCCAGTGATTTAGATATTCCTCCCTGCTTTACAATTTTTGCAAATCCAATAAGGATGCCAACTATACCTTTATCCAAGAGGTTTACAGGAATGACCTAGGACTATCTTCATGTTGCCAAAGATAACATTTGCTCTTATAACTGTCTGCTGTATATACATATATGTATATACTTATATATAAACACATATTTTTATGTTTGTATATTCTTATGTATTTATATATACATATCTACACATGTATGTATTCATATATTTGTATAAACTTATGTACGTATTTATACACACACACACATATATTTGTCTGCTATATCATACCATTGACTCCTGTTGGTTTTGTAGGCAACTGGTGACTCAGTGGGGACAGTGGGGTCTGGAGTCAGTGAGTTGAAATTCATCTTTAGCCATTAACTACTTATATGATTCTGGGCAAAGCACTTAACCTTTTGGCCTCCATTTCCTAATCTGTAAAATAGAGATAATAATGCCCCTACTTCCCAAGGTTGTCATGAGGATCAAATGGGATATTTATAAAACCCTTAACATTATGTCTGATATGTGTAAGGGGCCTTATTAATGCTCATTCCATTGTTTAATAAAACCCCCAGTTCTTTTTCAGATGAACCATTGTCTAGCCCTCATCATCTAAGCCCAAATTCTTCCCATCTTGGTTTGATCATTATTGTTGCTGCTGTCATACTGCTTTGCCTGGGCAACAACTTGATAGTGGTTTGGTGGAATGGTTAGGAAGGCTTTAAGAAAAGGAAGGCTTAGTAATGATGCCAGTGAATCATTCCCTTTCCAGTCCTTCATGTGCCTCAAAGGATTATCTTATGATTCCCTCTAAGAAAAGAAGGAAAGAAGGTGAAGATGAAGGAAGGAAATATTTATTAAACACCTTTGTGGACCAGACACTGGACTATGTGCTATATGAATATTATCTCTTTTGATCCCAGAAAGGTAGATTCTATCATTAGACCCATTTTACAGTTGAGAGGTGGGAACTGAGTGAACCACAGTGACTCCATCTTGTAATTCAAGTCTGAATCTAGTTCAGTACCTTTTCTATTCAATTACAGGCCTAGTCAAATTTCTTTCTTGTGAGAAAGCTTTATCCCAATTATGGAAATTGTGAGAAAACTGTATTGCATTGTTTAAATTTCATCCTATGTGGTTAGGAAGCCAGACCATTTCTCTCTGGTGCTTAGAAACCCTTAACTAAGGATCTAGATTATGCTGACCAGAAACCCACTAAGATCCAAAGACTGATGAAAGGAGTTTTCTCATAATTATACATCTCAAGGAACCCATATGTCTTATCTGAAAACTGACTCCATATTGGTCAATCAATTATTGTTTCCAAGTTCCTTTAGTTGAATAATAGTCACTATAGAAATTTGTTTAACAGAGTTATACATGTATAACCTATATCAGATTACTCACTGTCAAGGGAAAGGAGGAGGGAAAGAGGGGAAGGAGAAAATTTGGAAGTCAAAATCTTACCCAAAAAATGAATTTTGAAAACTATCTTTGCATGTAGTTGGAATAATAAATAAATAAATTTTAATTTATAAAAAGAAAGAAGAATAATAATAGCAGTCACTTAGGGGGGAATGGGAATATTTACTCTCCTCCCAACTTTAAGAGTCTCTGATCTTTTCTCCAATTAGAAATTAGATGACCTAATTTTGTAACTTAGTGATTATTTCAATTAATTTGTCTTTTTAAATTGTTTTTAATAATAAAAATCTGTTTCACTCATTGTTCAGGATCTTTGGACTGACTGGGGAGATCTAGGAGGCACAGTGCAATGACATTTATTATGCCTGTTTTGCTAATTAATCATATGACTTGGGTTGTTTCCTCAGTTATTATCCACCACTGAGGCAAATGAGGCAGACTAAGGTTAAATGACTTTCCCAGGGTCATACAGATATTAAATTTCTGGGTCAAATTTGAATTCAAGTCTTTCTGACTCCAGGTCTGGTATTCCTTCCACTGAACTACCTAGATGGAACAGTAATATTATGTTTATGTCCAGGCTAATTCTAGCCACATTTATTTTAAGCATATTGAAAAGATCTTTGAATTTAACTTGGAGTTAGAACATCTGAGTTCTTGTTCCATTTCTTGTAATAACTGTATGGGCTCAGTTTCCCCATCTGCAATGGGAGGGACTTTGACCAAATAATTTCCAAGATCCTGAATTCAAACCTAACCTTAGACATTTTCTGGGCAATTCACTCAACCCAAATTACCTCAAAGAAAGAAATGAGGTCATTTGAACCTTCCTCATGATAAAATCCAAATTCCCCATCTTAAAATCTGATAGCGAAATTCCCCCCACACCCCCATACTCAAGGCTCACTTTTGTTTTTAGAGATAACTGAATATGTCAGTTCACTCCTCTTTTGATTCCATGAGCAACTGATTCTTTATCCTTCATCTAGAAGTCCAGGTGTAAAATATCCTTTGTTTATCTGGGTATGATTTTATTAGCCAAATAATTTCACCAAAAACTCTATAACTTTTGTTATCATGACATGTTATCTTGGCATAGAAGGCTTGGGACTTTTAATTATCAATTGTATTATTTGGCAAGATTTGGGAAGTAACAAAAGCTACAGAGAACTGATATTTAAAGTTCTTTGAGTAAAATTGCCAAATTATTTCCAATAAATGTATGTCATGATATAATGAACCCACTTAATTATAAAAAAGCCCATTTCAGGTTCCTTATTGAAATTAAAGTCTTTTATTCTCAAGTGTAGGACATAAAATTAAAATAATGTTTTGCCAACATTATGGCAAGGGTCAATGGAACATTCATTAGTCATTTGCTCAAAAGCATTACAGAGTTTGGAAATGAAGAAAGGACATTTGTCATCTTTACAAGTGCTGTTAATTATTTAGGATCATTTGGTTCCACAGTCTACATTTAATGAACCCAGGCAAGTCAATCTTAATAGACAATGGAAGGCAAGGAAAAGGATGACTCCTGTTGACAACATTGCTATCAGTACAGAAGAGAAACCATTAACTCTCCTATTTGCAGTCAATGTAAGTAACCAGAGAGTATAATGTAATTGTTTCTGACTTGCAGTGCTTAAAATAGCATTTTTAATTTGTGACACTAATTGGTATATCATTTAAGCTCTACCAAAATGATTGAATTTTATGAAAAATAGAAGTCTCCATTTCATATAATTCACATGCTTAAATGTCTCACATATTTTCTTGAGGTGGAATTTCCTTTAAATGGTGAACTCTGATTTTCATGTCCTTGAATATTATACTAGTTAGATATTTATCATTAACAGAACAGTGTATAACTGAACCTTTAAGCAAATATTATCTAATTTTACTGTAAAAATTCAAACTACATACACTATTACTTAAGATCACAGAATTTGTTCCAGGGAATCATCCCTTTGCCTCCATGAAGGATTGTACTTTAACCTACCCTAGGATAATTGTCTACCCTAGTCTTAGAAATATCCAAAAAGGAGAACAAGCGTTTATCTTCATTGCCTTGATAATGCCACAATTTTATGTCTCCCTTCATCTATGGGAACTTGGGTCTCAAATGTATTGAATCAATCTAAAAATTCCATTTCACATTTTTGGTCAAACTATGAGCTAATTTAAGCAGAGGTTTTTGATTTTTTTTTATGAATAGCTACAAAGTCCTTTCCCCCCTTCTACTCTTTCAAAATTTTAACTTTGAAGTTCACAGGACCATAGATATAGACGAGGAAGGAACCTTAGATCCACAGTCCAACACCTTTATTTTACAGAAAAGGAAACTAAGGGACAAAGAAATTAAATAAGCTACACACTTCTCCCTCTCTACCCATTCACAATAAACTCCAATGTGTCCCTATTACCTTTTCCTTCCACCCCTCCCATCTTAGAGATGGCTTCCATTAGACATAAAACATATTTGCAAAATTATTGTGTGCAAACTTCTATTTATCAATTCTTTCTCTGGATGCAGATAGTGTCTTTATTCAAATATTCTTCAGTGTAATTTTGTATTTATGATAGTTAAAATTACTTGTTTGCTCAAAGTCATCCCTTAATAAACATTGCTTTTATTGTATACAATGTTCTCTTGGTTCTGCACATTCCACTCTTTATTATTTTGTTCAAGTCTTTCCATTTTTTCCAAAAATCATTGAGCTCATTATTTCTTAAAGTACAGTAGTATTTAATTGCAATCATATACTTGTTCAGTCAATCCCCAATTGATGGGCAGGCATCCCTGCAATTTTCACTTGTTTGGCACCATAAAGAAAGATTCCAGAAACATTTTAGAACATATGAGTTCTTTGCCTTTTTCCTTTATCATCTTTGCAAATAGACCAAGTAGTAGTATTGCTGACTCAAAGCTATAGGTAGTTTACTAACTCTTTGGGCATAATTTCAAATTGCCCTCCAAAATGGCTTTTTACAATTCCACTGACAATGAATTCTTCCCACTTACATAGAAAGATGTCATAGGATGTTATCTCCTGATAAATTTGTTTGTATGTAATACAGTTCTGAAGGTAAAATGAAATGGTCATGAGAATACAGAAGATATTGTGTAACATATAATAATGCCAACAGACTGTACTGAAATGGTAGCTAAGACTCCCCTAGAATTTCCTTTCCCTAAAAATTCTAGATAAAATCCTTAATAACATATTGATGAGGTTTTATTGAACCGTTTTCCTTTTAGTTACTCTGGTTACAATGTAACTCTAGTTACATTGAAGTAATGGAAATGTCTTCCTTGAGATATCTGATCAGTATGATAATCTTTGAAATGTAAAAATAAAAATAAAATTTTATCAATGTTTATTGGTTTATTTCAAATAATCCTTAAAGGAAATAGTAATGCATTTCTAGATAATCTAATTCCCCAGAGGCAGTATGGAATAGGTCAGACGGGTAATACTATAAATCAGTACACCTGATTTATAAGTTCCCTTTTTTACCTCTATTTCTTCTGTATTTTCAATGGGGTTATTCCTACTTCTATTCCAATGGCTAGTTTGAGATCTCCTAAGATAGCAATTTAGCTTATAAAGATAGAGGGAGTTATGAATTATAATATAATTAATAAGATAAAATGGGGTCTTCATCCTCTTCTTCCCCTGTTTATTGTTCCAAGGCTCTGAAGATGTACAAGCGTATTTTTGTTCTCCCCAATAGATTAATTATCCTATAATCTAGAAAGCAGCCATGAACATTAAGAAACATAATATTATTCCTTATTTAATTCCTATCTTTCTTCTAGAATATAAGACATCTGTTCTGAGTAACTCCCATCTGGAATACTGTATTCCTCATTTCCCGTGTGCATACGTGATATTAGTGTAATTGAAGCTAGTTTAAAAACAGAAAAGGAAGAAAAATAATACTTGCTTCATTTGGTCCACAGAATATTGCATTCTCCTTTGATTTTCATCCTTGAATGGAGGGAATTATAGTGCCACACATGAGAAAAATATCATCTTAAAAAATTACATGGCTAATATCATTTAGTAGAATTTAGACTTGAAAGCAACAATTTAGTAATTTGTTGTCTCTACAATAACCAATCCTTTTTTGTAAACAATTACATAATACACTCTCATGAATAAAATACAAACTAAATAATAAATATTTAAGTTGAAGATCAAGTGTTTTTGTTTTGTTTAGGCTCATTTTTATCTCATCTTGAAAGAGATTACAACAAACTTCCTGAGAAGAGAGCTTTGCTGATCCAAGACAGGAAGAGTCCTTCAGTTTTTGTAGGGAGAGGGACATGATTCCATCAGACAAATATGGATCATTTCAACTCATTTCTCAAAAGAAAAAAATAACATAAGATTCCCTTCTATGAAAAAAAGTAACCATTTTCTCATTGAAGAAACTATATCCTTGGCTAGTCATTAAATTAAATAATTTTCAGATTTTTTTTATTTTATGCCATTTCCCCTTAATTCTAGTGCCTTCCCTCTCTTTTTGAGCTCCAATTTATCGTGCATGTAGTTTGTTTATATCTCATTGTTTGTATGATGTCTCCCCATCCCCTAGTCTGTAAACTTGCTTATTCCTTGTATTCCTAGAGCTTAGCAAGATGTCTATGCTTGGTAGGAGCTCATTAAATGCTTATTGACTGATTGTTGAATAAAGCTATCAACTGATAGAAAATTAGTTATAAATATCAACTTTTCCTTATTCACTTTGAATTAGCAATTTGAACTCTGCCTTTTTTAAAAGTGTGGAAGTTCACCCCCATAAAGCTATGTGGAGGTAAACAAGATATAATAAAACATAATAACACATATAATAAATACAGTATAATTTACTTCAAATGATTTTAAGAAATCATAGGAATGATTTGAAGAGGTTATAGAACTGAAACTCAAGGCCAGAGATGGCCAAAGAATGTTGAAAAATGGAGTGGCTAGGTGGTGCAGTGTATAGAGCACCGGCCCTGGAGTCAGGAGTACCTGAGTTCACATGCCACCTCAAACACTTAATGATTGCCTAGCTGTGTGGCCTTGAGCAAGCCACTTAAACCCTATTTGCCTTGCAAAAAACCTAAAAAACAAAACAAAACAAAAAAGAAAGAATGTTGAAAAGCTTCCAAACCTAAAATGTTAGTGATACAATCTCTAATAAACTCAGTTATAAGCGGGGGAAGAAGAGACTTTTACAGAGACTATTTTAAATTTGATTTCTGATGATTTTATCTCGTTTTTGTGTGTGTGTTTTTGGTTTTTTAGTTTTTCAAGGCAATGGGGTTAAGTAACTTGCTGAAGGTCAAACAGCTAGGTAATTATTAAGTGTCTGAGGCCAGATTTGAGCTCAGGTTCTCTTCACTCCAGGGTCGGTGCTCTATCCACTGCACCACCTAGCTGCCCCAATCTCAAGTTTTGAAGGACATGTACCAAAGATGGAACTAGAACTATATCACCAAAGACAAATGAAAAACAGTGTGAGGAAAGGAGTTTGTAAAATATTAAGGATGATGATAAGGTCTTTTAAAATTTAGGTTAAAAAAAACAAAGGATGATGTAGGTTTATAGCTTAGAGTAGACAGTATATGTTAACAAATGGAAATAAGAGAGTAGAACTATTCAATCCCATTTTTATTTGTTCTATGTCAAACTGAATCATTTTGAAACTGAAAGAATGAAATCAAACAATATGAAGAAGAAACTGAAGACAAAAAGTTGTGACAGAAAGAGAGTACTCTTAAATTAGATTAGTCTTCCTGAATCAGATGAGATTACTATTGTACAGAAAAGAATGTCTATTTTTGCTGAGCCACTGTTGGTGATCTTTGACGGAGAGTGAAAAAGTGGGAAAATATTACTAGAAGGCAATGGACAACTGTTATCCTAATATTCAAAAAGGTAAAAATGATGGATTCCAGAAACTATAGATATGTGAGCTTATATTAACCCTTGACAAAGTACAAGTAAAATATGGCATTCATAGATATTTCCTATTTGTTTCCAATTAACATGTGTGATTCAAGACTCAGACCCTTATGGAGTAAATTATCTCATGTAAAAAATGAGTGAAAAATTTAAGTGAGGAGGAAAGATGGAGTGGTGGGTAGGAGCACTTGAACTTCATTCTCATGGGAATTGGTTCAAAGAGGGAGTGACATACAGACTTGGTTGGGTATGGAAATCTATCTTACTCAACAGGAAAGGAGGAGGGGAAGGGGGGGATTGAATGAGGTAATTCTGATAGGAGAGAGCAGATTTGGGGTGGTAGTAGTCAGAAGCAAAACACTTGATTATGAACAGGGTGAAAGAGATAGAGTAGGAAAAATGGGGGGGATGGAATGGAGGGAAATGCAAAGTTAGTAATCCTAACTCTGAAAAAAATTTACAGTAAGTTTCTTTGATAAAAGTTTCATTTCTTAAATATACAGAGAACTGAGTCAAGTATATAAAAATAAGAGTCATTCCCCAATTGATAAATGATCAAAGGTTATGAAAAGGCAGTATTCAGATAAAATAATCAAGGCTATCTATATGGTAATATGAAAAAGTGTTCCATATCACTATTCCTTAGAGAAATGCAAATTTGAAAACTCTGAGGTGTCATCTACACTTATCCGATTAGTTAATATGACAGAAAAGGAAAATGACAAAGATTGCAATAGATGTGGGAAAATTGAGACACTGATGCACTGTTGGTAGAACTGTGAATTGATGTAATCATTTTGTAGAGCAAATTAGAACTATGCTCAAAGGGCTTTAAAATCATACATAATAATTCTATTGGATCCAGCAATACCATTACTAGGTTTGTATTCCAAATAGATAAAAATAAAATAGAAAAAGACCTATGTATAAAAAAATATGTATAGCAGTTCTTTTAGTATTGGCAAACAATTGGAAATTGGGGAAATGACTGAACAAGTTGTGGTATATGATTGTAATGGGATATAATTAGTAGAATGTTCTCAGTAAAATCTGGAAATAGCAAACTGATGCAAAGTGAAGTGAGCAAAACCAGGAGAACATTGTATACAATAATAGCAGTGTTGCACCATGATCAACTGTGTCTAAATTAGCTATTTTTAACAAAGCAGTGATCTAAGACAGCTCCAAAAATGAATGTCTTATGATCTTAAGACAATTTTTATGTTGAAAAATGTCATACATCTTCAGAGTAAGAAGAGATGGAATCTGAATGCACATCAAAACAGGCTTTTGTAAAACTTAATTTTTCTTGGATTTTTAGTTTGTGTTTTCTTTCATAACACAGATTAAAAATCTAAGAAAAATTAAGCTGTGGGGGCAGCTAGATGGCCCAATCCCGGCCCTGGAGTCAGGAGTACCTGAGTTCAAAATAGGCCTCAGACACTTAATAATTACCCCATTGTGTGGTCCTGGGCAAGCCACCTCACCCCATTTGCCTTGCAAAAAAAAATTAAATTGTGGAGTGCTTAGAGCTTGGTTAGATATTGAAGATGGAGCCATCACCAGTTGTCTTGACTCTGTCTTGCTATGCAGGATCATGATGACTTTGGAAGAGAGAGTGAGGTGGTTGATTTCATGCAGCTCTACCTCACTTAAATCAAATTTACAATGCAAAAAAAGACATCACTCAAAATCCTGTGGTGACACACAAATGACAAAGCAGCAGGTACAGATTCAATGGGAGGTAGTCACAATTTTGCACACAGGCCACCCAGGTCATGGGGTCATTTCCCTACTGAAAGCAAAAGGGGATTCAGCAACCCCCTGGGTGACTAAGCAACCTTTTTAAGGATCACACTGCTCACCTCCTGATATGAGGAAGGGGCTAGAAAAGCTGCCCTAAAAATTGTCTGCTTACCAACCCTGGCCTGATTGCTTCAGCAAGTGGGGATCCCACAGTGTGATTGAGACACAAAAAATCTACAAAAACTTCAAAGAAGAATCCACTCATCACTGGTGCATGGAATGTGTGCACATTCATAAGACAGCACAAGATCCAATAGACCTGAAAGACAAACAGCTCTTGTCGTAAGACAGCTTAGCAGGTATCATATCAAAAGCAGCCCTGAGGAAAACAAGGCTGACAAATGAAGGCCAGCTTACTACAATTCAAGCTGGATACACATTTTTTTCTGGAGTGACTACACTAAAGGAGAACACCGTGAAGCTGGGGTAGGTTTTGCAATCAAAGTGATCTACTCAACATTCTTGAATGCCTACCAAAAGGAGAGGACAGGCTCATGACAATGAGATTACCACTTCCAGGAAAATGCCATGCCATCATCAGTGCCTATGTTCCCACCATGATGAACACTGATGAAATTAAAGAAAAATTTTATGAAGACCTGGAGACCCTTTCATCAAATGTTTCAAAAGAGGACAAGCTTATAATTCTGGGTGACTTTAATGCTAGAGAAGGTTCAGATTACCAGACATGGCAGGGAGTCCTTGGGAGGAATGGAATTGGAAATAGCAATAGCAATTGTCAGCTTCTACTGAAGACTTGTCATCTCATGACCTTCTTATCACAAACCACCGTCCATTTACCTAAACACAATAAAAGTTCTTAGATGCACCCTCATGGGAAACTTTGGCATTTACTAGACCATGTGATTGTAAGGAGAATAGACTGACAGGATGTAAGAGTGACAAAGGCATTATTTGGTGCAGTGTTGAATTGATCACAAATTCATCCTCACTAAGCTAAATATTCACATTCAACCAAAGCAGTGGCCCCAAGGCAAAATGAATACTATAAGAATTAATGCCAAGAGATTAGAATGTCTCTGAGCAGGAATAATTTGTTGCTAACTTGGAGGAAAAAACTGAACCAACACACAGTTGGCAACAGTAGAGCAGAAAAGGAATGGGCAGCTTTCAGAGATCTGATATATATAGTACTGCATTTGCTCATCTGGGCTAGGACACTTGCAAACACCAAGACTGGTTTGATGAAAATGATGGGGGAAATACAGAAGCCATTAAATGAGAAACAAGAACTCCACAGCATTTACCAGCAGGACAGTTCATCTGTTTCTAAGAGGGCAACATTTAATTCCATCAAAAGTAAAGTCCAAGCGAAGCTTAGAGAGAAACAGGACTCTTGGCTCAGTAAGAAGGCAGATGAAATTCAACTTTATGCATACAATAACAAACCAGAAGCCTTTTTTGATGCCCTGAAGGCTATTTATGGATCAAAGACATATGGTACATCTCAACTACTCAGTGCTGATGGATCTACATTGATTAATGATAGGTACACGATCCGATCCTAGAGAGATGAGCTGAACACTTCCATAGTGTTCTTTTTTTCTTTTTGTTAGTTTTTTTGGCAAGGCAATGGGGTTAAGTGGCTTGCCCAAGGCCACACAGCTAGGTAATTATTAAGTGTCTGAGGCCAGATTTGAACTCAGGTACTCCTGACTCCAGGGCCGGTGCTTTATCCACTATGCCCCTATAGTGTTCTTAACAGACCAACTTCAATCAATGCAGAAGTCATTGACTGTTTACCTCAAGTTGAAGTCAATCAGTCTTTAGTTGAAGTTCTAACTGAAGAAGAGGTTTTTGAATGCCATTAGACTCCTTTCAAGTGGCAGAGCACCTGGTGCTGATTCTATTCCAGCTGAGATCTACAAAGTGGGGAGGGGTTCGTTCATTGCTTATCCAAAAACTGACTGAAATTTTCCAGGTTATATGACATGAAGGGCTTATCTCCCAAGAATTCAAGGATGTCTCCATCTTCCATCTCTATAAAGGTAAAGGGAATAGATTGTCCTTTGATAATACCAGGGGTATTTCTCTTTTAGTCTTTACTGGTAAGATTCTTGCTAAAGTCTTCAATAAGCTGATCCTTTACCTGAAAGATGATCACCTCCCTGAGAGCCAGTGTGGCTTCAGAAAGAGTCAAGGAATGGTTGATATGGTGTTTTCTGCCCAACAACTCCAGGAAAAATGCCAAGAACAGACCAAAGTTCTGTATATATCATTTATATAACATAAGTTTTGTATACAACATTTGTAGATCTGAACAAGGCCTTTTATACCATCAGTCATGAGGTTTAAATTCTTCAACTTGAAAAGGCTGCAAGCCAAGACTAAAGTGGAGGGAGAGTTGGTGCAGGATCTTCTGTTTGCAGATGATTGTGCACTCAATGCAGCCTCTGAAGCCGAGATTCAACAAAATATGGATAGATTCTCAGCTGCTTGTGCTAATTTTGGTTTAACAATTAACACCAAGAAAACAGAGGTGCTCCATCAGCCAGCATCACAGTAGCCACATGTGGAACCATGGATTACAGCAAAAAGGATAAGTTTTGAGTACTATGGACAAGTATACTCACCTTGGCAGTGTCCTGTTCAAGAAAGTCCACGTTGACAATGAGGTTGACACACACAATGCAGAGCTAGCTCAGTATTTGGGAGGCTCCAAAAGAAAGTATGGAAGAGAAGAGGTATTAGACTGACTACCAAACTGAAGCTCTATAGAGCTGTTGTGTTGATCTCATTGCTATATGGCTATGAAATCTGGACAGTCTACTGGTGTCGTGTCAGATAACTGAATTGATTTCATTTAAATTGTCTTAAGAAGATTCTGAAGATCTCCTGGCAGGAGAAGATACCAGACACTGAGGTTCTTTCTCGAGCCAAACTGCCAATCATTTCAACATTACTACAGAGAGTGCAACTATGATGGACTGGAACCTTAGATGCCAGATGTAGGCTTGTCAAAAAAAACTATTCTATGGAGAACTCACACAAGGCAAGTTCTCACAAGAGGGGTCAGAAGAAGGGATATCGAGACACCCTGAAGGTCTCATTAAAGAACTTCGGAATGACTGTACAGCATGATATGGGAGACACTGGCATGGGAGACATTGGCAAACAACTGCCCAGCATGGCATGCTTTCATTAGTGAGGGTGCTGAACTCTATGAAGAAGGCAGAATTGAAGCAGCTCAAAGGAAACATGATATACATAAGTTTAGAGTAACCACCCCAGATATTCACATGAACTATTTGTGCCCATTCTGAGTTCATATTGGTCTGATCAGCCACAATCAGACATACTGTAATTTGTCTCAAACATAGTGATGTCATTTTGGTCTTCTTTGATAATGAGGGACAAGAACCTAACTGGAAATATGTTTTGCATGATTGCACATGTATAAGCTATGTCAAATTACTTCCCTTTTCATTGAGGAGAGAGAGGAGGAAGACAATTTGGAACTAAATTTTTTAAATGTTAAAAATTGTTTTTACTCATAATTGGGAAAAAATAAAATTTAAATAAATAATATTTTTAAAAGACTTGAACTCTTTGGGAATAATGAACTTTTTGGGTACTTCTGACCTTGGCTCATTACCAAAAGGATTTGTTATTTTAGTGACAGAAAATACTGGGTAATGCCTTGATCCTCCCTTATTAATGAAATGGGAAAGGAGCACTACATCATTTAAAAAGAACTGCTAGTTATAATTCAGAGCTCTCATATCAAAGAAAAATAGTATAAGCATACAGAAGGAAGCAGTTCAGGATTCCATAAGAATTGGAAGTTTCTACTATAAGCAAGGAGAGTATATGGAGTAAAACTTTTCAAAAGGCAAAAGGATAGGCTTGTGAACAAGAATCACTCTACAAAGATGAGTATAGTCCTATAGAAGTGTGGAGGAATGTAACAACAAAGATCTTCCTGTTTTGAAATAGGACTTCAAGCATTTCTGATGAAAAGAGAATGGTTGATCAGAAATTTTGAAATACAAACAGAAGACTTCAGAGATACCTAGAAAGGTAAATTTATTTGAAAATTGAGAATTGAAAACTGTATGATGATATAGTACTAACATTCTAATAGGAGGAGAAAAAGGTGACCATTCAGAATCTTAATATTCTCAAAGGGTATTGTGAAGTCTAAATAAGAAAAACAGTGGTCTTGTGAGGTGAATTGGTTCTATTTCAAGGGTTTGAAAAAGGGAAAGGAAAGGAGGGTAAAAGGAATTTCACTAGTGTAGAAAAAAGGAAACAGGTAAAAGTTTTTTTTATAATTGAAGCTTGTGAGAATAATGTATAAACACAGAAGAAGGAATTGAATATCAAATAAGCCTCATTTTTATCTGTAATGGACAAAGGAAGGTTAAACACACATACATATACTGTCAGCACATATATATGTGTATATATATATATATACATATACATACATATATGAATGCTGCTTACATAAAATTCAACATGAGAACAAGCAGGGGTAGGCCAAGAGGGAAAATAATATCACAGAGAGAGTAGACATCATCAAAATAAACATTATGATACTAAAGAAGGGACTAAAAAGGAGGAGGAAAAAGCTAAGAGTGAGACTCTAAGGGTGCCTTAGACTTCTCTTTAACCAACTGGAGAGAGGAAGGCTAAACAAACTATCATAAATAAAGGTAATAGAATATTTTTGCATTGAAAGAGATGATAAAAAATTATTTCAGAGACTCCTGGGAAATATGAACTGTAATGGAATGAAGTAAGCAGAACCAGAAGAACAATTTAGAATAGAAATAAAGTAAAGGAAAATTAAAGGATTTAAGAACTCTGACAGACCTTGTTTTCAGGTGACCTACGATGAAGTTTGTTAATGTGTAGAGTTAATTGAAGTTCAGAAGGAAGTACATATAAGCAGGACAGTTTTGAAAGTAATATGTAGGATTTTTAACATAGTACATATACATATATGCATATGTATATTTATATTAAGATATAACATTGTATTTATATATTAATCATATATAATTATATTTATATTTACAATGTAATATGTACCTTAAAAGCTAGTAAATGGAATGAGATTAAATGGTTTCAAATACAATCCTCTTGGGCGGCTAGGTGGCATAGTGGATAAAGCACCGACCTTAGAGTCAGGCATACCTGGGTTCAAATCCAGTCTCAGACACTTAATAATTACCTAGCTGTGTGGCCTTGGGCAAGCCACTTAACCCCATTTGCCTTGCAAAAACATGAAAAATAAATAAATAAAAATAAAATAAACAAATACAATCCTCTTTTATTGAATATATGGAAATGATCTTTTTGGTCTAATGTCATAATAAAAATGTTTTCAAATGCTTCAAATTATTAATTATTACAGAAATTCAAATTCAAATTCAAGCAACTTTTAAGTTCTACCACATCCATTAGAATGCAAAGATGACAAAAAGGGAAAATAGGAGTTGCTGCAATGTTTATGAATGAATAAGCACACTAATACAGTGTTGATGGAGCTGTAAATTAGTTCATCCATTTTGGAAAGCAATTTGGAACTATACCAAAAAAGTCACTATACTCTCCATGCCCTTTTATCAGTAATACGGGAAAGAAGGAAATTAATTTTTCATTAAGGAAAGACATAATCCTACTATGTGTCAGATGCCTTAGAAATAATATTTCATTTAATAGTCATAACCATGCAAAGTAGGGACCATTATTTTCTCCATTCTACAATTAAGCAAGATAAGCAGATAGGTGTCTTGCCCAAGATTACATGGTTAGTAAATGTCTGAGGCTGGACTTGAACTGGGGGGGGGTCTTTCTTATTTCAGATGCAGCACTCTATGCACCAGCATATGTGGGAAAGGACCCCTATGTGTAAGAATATTGATAGTAGCCCTTTTTTGTACTAGCAAAGAACTAAAAACAAAAAAATTATATATATTTTATTTGTTTTCCAATTATATATAATAGTAGTTTCTACCTATCATTTTTTGATAAGGTTTTGAACTTTACAATTTTTCCCTTATGTTCCCTTTCCTCCCTTCTTCCCCCCTACAGAAGGCAATCTGATAGTCTTTACATTGTTTCCATGTTATGCATTGATCAACATTGAATGTGTTGAGAGGAAAAACATATTCTTGAGGAAGAAATAAAATATCAGAGATAGCAAATTGTGTAGTACATAAGACAACTTTTTTTTTTTGTTTTAGGTTTTTGCAAGGCAAATGGGGATAAGTGGCTTGCCCAAGGCCACACAGCTAGGTAACTATTAAGTGTCTGAGACCGGATTTGAACCCAGGTACTCCTGACTCCAGGGCTGGTGCTTTATCCACTGTGCCACCTAGCTTCCCCAGACAACTTTTCTTTTAAAAAATTGAAGGTAGGAGCATCTAAGTGGCACAGTGGATAGAGCACCAGCCCTGGAGTCAGGAGGACCTGAAGTTCAAATCCGGCTTCACACACTTAATAATTATCTAGCTGTGTGGCCTTTTGCAAATCACTTAACCCCATTGCCTTGCAAAAAAAAAATTAAAAAAAAAGTAAGTTCTCTAAAAATTGGAGGTAATAATCTTTGGTCTTTGTTAAAACTCCACAGATCTAGGGGCAGCTAGGTGGCGTAGCTGATAAAGCACCGGCCTTGGAGTCAGGAGTACCTGGGTTCAAATCCGGTCTCAGACACTTATAGTTACCTAGTTGTGTGGCCTTGGGCAAGCCACTTAACCCCATTCGCCTTGCAAAAAACCTAAAAAAATAAACTCCACAGATCTTTCTCTGGAATCAGATGGTATTCTCAGACACAAATACCTTGAAAATGACCCTGATTATTGCACTCTTGGAATTAATATCGATCATCACCCCCATATTGTTGTCAATGTGTACAGTATTCTCCTGGTTCTGCCCAACTCATTCAGCATCAATCCAGGCTTCTCTGGAATTCCATCCCTCTTGAATTCTAATAGAACAATAGTGTTCCATCACATACATTTGTTCAGCCATTCCCCAATTGATGGACATCCCCTTGATTTCCAATTCTTAGCTACCACAAACAGAGCTGCTATGAATATTTTTGTACAAGTGATGTTTTTACCCTTTTTCATGTTCTCTTTAGGATATAGACTCAGCACTGGTATTGCTGGAACAAAGGGTATGTGCATTTTTTTTTTTTTGCCTTTTGGGCATAATTCCAGACTGCTCTCCAGAAAGGTTGGATGAGTTTGCAGCTCCACCAACAATGCTTTATTAGCTCCAACATTGATCATTGTCCTTTCTGATCTTACTGACCAAACTGAAAGGTGTAAGGTGTTCTTTCCAACTCTTAAGAAAGAAGTAATGGAATAGAGAGAAGTAGATAAGAGCCCTCAGATATGGCCAAAATGTTGTTTTGTTGGACTACATACCTTTATTATAAGAGAGAGCTTTGGAATTGAGGTGGAGGTGAATAAGAGATATAGATATGCATCAAGCATGACTTTTTTAATGAAGTGAAGAAAAATTTTATAGTGCGAGTCAGAAATACTTTGCAACCTTATTATATGTGTATATAATTATATATATATTTAAAATCAAACTGTATATGGTAAATGTTCATTATTTCTCATATAATTTTTCTTGTTCTTTTTTATTAAATGAAATATTTAGTGGTTAATTTTACTTTAAAAAATAGGCTAACAACAACCTGAAAATAGTTTTTAGTGGAAAATTATGTAGTCCTTTATCTTTGTTCAGATCAACACTTTCATCATAACTTGAATAAAAATACAGATGATGCATTTTTATCAAATTTGTGAAGCAACTGGAAAGGGATTGATAGTTAATATATTAGTGGAATTACCTTATATGTTTCATAAAATACTCTACCTGTATCACAAGGTTGTTGCAAGAAACTAATAAAATAATGCTTATAAAATATTTTGTAATTGTAAAGTACATTATATTATGAAGTCGTATGACTTCACTCTATTTCCCAGTTGTCCTGGAGTCCAGTGGACACAACTCAGGACTCACCTCTTTCCTTAAGAGAGAGGTGACAGTAATTCCATCAGAGAAAAAAATGTGAATTTCAAGTGATTAACTCTCCTCATTTAGTTTGTGAAAGTGCTGGAACCACTGCTATCCATAAAATTCAGTTCTACTGATTATTATGTTAGTAAACATTTGTTTATTTTTTTGATGGGTCCTAATGACTCCAATGAA
Source organism: Macrotis lagotis (assembly GCF_037893015.1). Classification (NCBI taxonomy): domain Eukaryota; kingdom Metazoa; phylum Chordata; class Mammalia; order Peramelemorphia; family Peramelidae; genus Macrotis; species Macrotis lagotis. The sequence continues at coordinate 64,397,945 of NC_133663.1, forward strand.
ATTCATGTGACCACTTGGATAACTAATATAATTCAAAGGTATCCGAACTCTTGCATTCCAAGAGTACTTTTAAAGAATACAGCTTCTTGGTATATATCTTAAGGAAGTCAAAGACAGTGAGACCCTATGAATATTAAAAATATTCCTGATAAAACTTTTTGGGGCAGCAAAGAACTTATCCAGTAACTACAAAAGTAGTCTTGAAGTCAGAAACACCTGGACAAATTATTTCTTTTGTTAGAACCTTAGGGGACTCTCTGAGGGAAAGTTACCCATACCAGTGAAATCATAGGTCCAGTCTCAATCTATTCCTATTCCAATGAATCAGAAACAAGTAGATCTGTCAACAAGTATTAAATACGTCCCAGGATGGGGAGGCTAGGTGGTACAGTGGATAGTGTACCAGCCCTGGAGTCAGGAGTACCTGAGTTCAAATCTGACCTCAGACACTTAATAATTACCTAGCTGTGTGGCCTTGGGCAAATCACTTAACTCCATTGCTTAGCAAAAACTTAAAAAAAAAGAAGAAGAGCATGTCCCAGGATACAAAGGATAAAAAAGAGTCCCCGACCTCAAGGAGCTCATCCTCTTAAGGAGAAACATGTCAACAACTTCTTGCAAACAAGCTGCAGGCATTGTCTCAGAGGGAATGCACTAATATTCAGGAAGAATAAGAAAGGACTTTCTTGGAAAAAAAGTGGTGCTTTCTTGAAGAAAATCAGGGAAGTCAAAAGGTAGAGATGAGGAGGGAAAAATTTCAGCCATCAATAAGAGAAAGGTGTTAGAAGACTGAAAAGATAGAAAGGGATCAGGTTAGAGAGAGTTTTAAAAGCCAAACAAAGGATTTTATGCTTGATCTTGGAAATGAGAGAGAGCCATTGGAGTTGCTTGAGTAAGGAGGTCAGATCTGGAATTTAGAAAGATCAATGTGACAACTGAAGAGAGGATGGACTGAGGATCTGAAGTAAAGAGACTAATGAAAAGTCTATTGCAAAGGCAAAAATCATGAGATGATGAGAGTCAGTACCAGGAAAAGTAGAAGAGAGAAAAGGGAATATCTAAGAGAAGTTTCAAAGAATGAAACAATATGTTTTGATTACTGATTGAATGAAGGATTGGTGAAGAAGAGATAATGAGGGGATGAGGATGACATTAAAGTTCCAGGTTTAAGAGACTAGGTTGATGGTGATTATCCTGAGAGTAACAGGAAAGTTGGGAAGATCTTAGGAATGTCCAGAAGATGTGAAAGTAGAGGTCAAGAGAGAAATTAGGTCTGCTCATGATCTGCAAATCATCTATCTTCATAGAAATGATAAGAGAATCCATGGGTGCTAATAAGATTAACAAATGAAATAATGTAGAGAGAAGAGAAGAGGGTTCAAGACTAAGCCCTGTAGGATACCCCTGGTCAGTGGACATGAGCTATAGATCCAGCAAAGGAGACTGAGAAAGAGGATAAGACAGATAAGAGGAGAACCAAGATAGATTAGCCACAGAAACCTAGGGAAAAGAAAATATCAAGTAGAAGAGGGAGACTGACAAGGTCAAAGGCTACAGGAAAGCCCAGAAGGATGAGAATTGAGAAAAGGTCACTATATTTGGCAATTAAGACATTAATAGCCACTTTGAAGAGGGCAGAGTCAGTCGAATGACAAGGTCTGAAGGAAAACTTCTTGTTTACCCTTTGTCATCATCCTCACTCTATCTTCCAGAATCATTGAAGTCCAATGGCAAAACAAAAGTAAGGATAACTGGGGATGGTCCAAAATTCGGTGGATGACCTTGGCATCTTTGATGTCTGACCAAGCACTAAGAGCTCACAATACTTAGTATGGTGAGGTGTGATCACAGCTCATGATACAGTTTCTTGGAGCTACAGGTGAGAGTTGAATGACAGATACCAAAGGTAGATGAGCAACTCTGAAAAGAGTTTTGCAAGCCCTCACACCACAAGCGCAAGTTCCAAAATGAAAGCCATATAAACTAAAATAGAAAACAATTCCTGAATCTATACATAAGGATCCTTATTGACTTCACCTATTGACTTAATTTTAAAATGCAAGATATATATTGTATAGTATTTTTATTTTGCTAAATATTTCTCAGTTACATTTGAATGTGGTTCAGACAGCACTTAGGAGTATCATGTGACTAGTAGATCCTCTCTGTTTTAGATTCTCAGTAGTCATTCCTTTTGTAGAGAACTCTTTTATACAGAAATTGTAGTTTGTGGTTTGTACTTCCTTGCTTTCCCTAACTAAATAAATTATATTGAATATAATTTTGGATGCATCAAGATAATTATTATGATTAATTTTTGTACTGTACTATAGATAGTTTGTGGCCTTAAGTCAAGCAAATGGTAACCTTGGGAACTATTCTGGAACTTCCATTCTTAAATTAATCCTTTATCTGAACTTGGTAGCTTATGTGGAACTTTTCCCATAACAGTGGAACAGAGAATCTTCATCCAATTTCATCCCTTATGTTCATGTGCAGTGTAATATAGCTACTCTTTCCCAACATTTATTATTGTAATTGAGGCTAAAGCAGCCATGACCCCTCAGATCTTTATTTCCCTTGGTAAAAGTAATATCTTCACTGACTTTATTCATATACAGTTTCAATATCACTGACTTTAAAACATTCTCTTATTTCAAGATCCATTGTAAACTTCAAGTCATTCTCCTTCACATTAACTTATAATTATTGCTAAAGGTCATGTGTTACCCTATTTGGAAATATGATTATTTTTCTTATGGCTGTTTCATTTCATGTAGAATTAGAAAAACCTGTTGATACTATTTTTAAAGTCACCTTTTTGGAGCAGCTAGGTGGCGAAGTGGATAGAGTACCAGACTTGGAGTCAGGAGTACCTGAGTTCAAATCCTGCCTCAGACACTTAATAATTACCTAGCTGTGTGGCCTTGGTCAAGCCACTTAACCCTGTTTGCCTTGCAAAAAATACCCCCTAAAAAAAAAAGAATTGTCTTTGCTTGGGCCAGCTAGGTGGTGCCGTGGATAGAGCACTGGCCCTGGAGTCAGGAGGACCTGAGTTCAAATGCGACCTCAGACACTTAATAATTACCTAGCTGTGTGGCCTTGGGCAAGCCACTTAACCCCATTTGCCTTGCCAAAAAAAAAACAACTAAAAAAACAAAAGAATGAGAGAGGTCTTGGACAACTCACAATGGCCCCTCTGGCAGACAGGGTCTTCAACCGGAAGGAATCCCCGAGGTAAACCTGCTACTCTTTCATCTCCAGTACTGTCTCACTGGCATCCATCACAGAAGCCTAAAAAACTGGACAGTCAAGGTATAATAACACCATCATGGGCCCCCCTATCAGAACCACACACTTCACATGGAGAAAGTTCTTCTGCCACACAGTGGCATTAGGATGGTCTCTCTCTCTCCCTATTGATTAGGGCCAGGAAACTGCTGGCATTGAGGTACAAGTCAGGGTGATGGGGATCAAGCCAGAAGTTATAGATGGAGAATTCCTGGCCCCAGGGGCTGTAGCAGATTCGGTACAGGTTTGACCTCCTGAAGGTGGGGAACAATCATTTCAGGTAGTCTGTGTCTCCATACTTCCCCATTTGTGGAGAGGAGATGAAAGCATTTCACACTGTGCTCATTCATGACAGATGAGGCCTCCTGGGAATAACAGAGGAAATGCACTCCATAGGAGGACTGCTCCATGATGGGGGCCACAGCTTGCTGGAGCCCTTACACCTGCTCCCATAGTGGTCAAAGACTCCCCCCTTGAAGAGATCCAAGACTATCAACAGTGCCCCTGGATTTATCTGGTTGATACCCTTCAGCAGATGCCTAAAGGTATTAGAGCTGTCAAAGAGTCCATGGACTATGATGATAGGTTTATAGGGAATTTGGGGGGACTCAGGCAGCAGGAGAGGCAGCAAGTGAAATAGGAACATGACTCCTGGCTGGGGGAGCTGAGGCCCCTGGAACCCTAGCATGCTCCAACCTGGATCAGTGAACTTCCCTCCTACCTATGTTTACTTCCCCCCCAAGTCCCTCCTTTGACTTTTTACATCTGGTCCCAGTGTTGATGGAAGTATTGTCAACATTCCTATATAACAGAAATCAGAAAAAGTAGGCACCGAATTGATCAATATTCTTTCAGAGCTGAGTGCCCACTCTTTTAGATGATAGGAAAGTCTTCTTGGTTGCTTAGCAGGAATAGAGGATGGGTCTGCGGCTATTTAAAAGGAAATGACCCCATTATCAGTGTGTTGTTCCATGATACCATGCGTATGTCAGCTAAAATCTATGTCCTCCCTAGGCAAGCCTGAGCCTGTATCTTGGGCTGTCTCTTTTGTTTTTTCTTTCCTCATATTCAGTGAATGAGGATCTAGCCAAAGAAGGTGGAACTTAGGGTTGGAGGTAGCCTGGTGAGCTCAAGGGGTTTAAATGTCTTGAACCCTCTTGGATAGAGTTGATTGACAACCTGGGGAGAAGTCCAAGCTGCTATTCCAGCACATTGACACAGTGATCATCTCAATCATAAAATGGGAGAGAGCACAGTGGTTGGAACTCTGGGTCTAGAGTCAGGAAAACTTGAGTTCAAATCTGGCTTCAGACACTGATTTTGAATCTAGGAAAGTCACAACTTTTGTCTGTCTCAGTTTCTTCAACTGTAAAATTTACCTCCCAAGGTTGTGAAGATCAAATAAGGTTATAATTGTAAAGGGCTGAGCACACAGTAGGTATTTAATAAATATTTGCTTCCTGCCTAGTTGATTTAAAATACATTGATTGTACATTTGATTTAATTCCATTAACCATCGCATAGTGATAGTCAATAGTATAAGTTCTGTGTTTGACTAGCGACTTTCTGTTTTCAAGATACTTTTATTCTACTGAGGAGACTCCACACGTACAGGGATAAGTAAATACAAAATACATACAAAATGACTTAGTGAGTTGTGGGGAAAAGGAAAGGCTGAGTCTAGATGACATCTGAGCTGGACCTTGAAGGGATCTAGGGATTTTCTTTCTTTTTCTTAAAATTAATTTATTTGGAGTTTTACAATTTCCCCCCAATCTCGTTCCCTCCCTCCTATCCCCAACAGAAGGCAGTCTGTTAGTCTACATTGTTTCCATGGTATACATTGGTCTAAGTTGAATGTGATGAGAGAGAAATCATGGGATCTGGGGATTTCAAGATTCGGAGGTGAGATGAGAGAGCATTCAAAACATTAGACAAATCAGATCATGAATGGTTTTAAATGCCAAATAGAGGAGTCAGAATTTACTTAGGGGCAATTGTGAATTAATGAAACTTCTTTAGAAAAGAAATGATATGATAACCTCTATTTTAGCATTATCCAGTTAGTACCTAAGTAGAGGATGAATTGGAGATGAAAGAAACTGAAAGCAGGAAGAACAATCAGAGATCTGTTGCAATCATCCAGGCAAGCAGCACAAGGATGAAAAGTGAGGAAGGGCTGGACTAACATGGTGGTTTTACCAGTGGAGAGAAGAGGGTAATTGTGAGAGATTTCTTTTCATTTTAAGGTTTGCAGCTTCCTCAGAGCAACCTTGTGAAGTAGGCACTATGATTATCTCTATTTTATGGATGAGGATATCACTTAGCTAGTCAAATTTAATTAGCTTTTAGTTAGACATATTTACTAAGGAAGATTTGACCATATGGTGATACAAAGGTATTCTGCTTTTCCCAGCCTAATCAATAACAAGCTTCCCCACAGGTACAGACAGAGATCAGAGGAAATCTGTTCAAGCTTAGAAAGTTCATGTGGCAAAGAGGTTATTCACAGTTCTTGATTTCTGTAGGGTTCTCTTTCTGTTTCATGGGGTATTCTTGAGATTCTCCTTAGACAAGGTAAAGATTTTTCTGTGGGGCTTCTTGTAAAGCCCTGAATCCATCTTTCCTGAATGTAACTAGTCCATGGTTGTCTTAATAAGGACACTGAGTCAGGTATTCTGGGAAAAGTGCTAGGGCTAGGATGCAGATGAAAAAACTCTTTCCATCTCTTCATGGTTCCTCTTCTGGTTAAAAGAGGTTGAAAGGGGAGGGGAGACTTCAGTTAAGGTGGAGGCTCAGGCTCCCTCCCAATTAATTCATTCTCTGGGATGTAGATAGAATAACTTTCTCCTGGCTTACTACTTACTAAAATCTCTGATTTCAAATTAACTTATACAAAACTTACCAGGATGGGGCACTATTATTCTATAAGAAATCATGAGGGATGGGACTTCAGAATAGTCTAGAAAGACTTGTAAGAACTGATACTGAGTGGTGTGAGCAGAACCAGAAGAACCTTATACACAACATTGGGTGATGATCAGATATGATATACTTGCTCATTTCAGCTGTACAATAATCAAAGACCATCTTTAAAAGCTTGTGATGGAAAACACTATCCATATGCAGAGAAGGATCTGTGGCATTTAAATGTAGATCAGAATTTTTTTTCTATCGTTTTTTCTTTGTTTTGATTTGATTATTTTCTCACAAAATAATTAACATGGATCTATATTTGGGATTATACATGTTTGATCTATGTTAGACTTTTTTCTATCAGGAGGAGGAAGGGAAGAAAATGCAAAACTCAAAACCTTACAAAAACCTTACCAAAAAAGTTACTGTTGAGGCAGCTAGGTGGCGAAATGGATAGAGCACCAGCCCTGGAGTCAGGAGTATCTGAGTTCAAATCTGATCTCAGACATTTAATAATTACCTAGATATGTGATCTTGGGCAAGTCACTTGACCCCATTTGCCTTGCAAAAAAAAACCCCTAAAAAAATGGCTGTTGAAAATTACTGTTCCATGTGATTAGAAAATAAAATAAATATTTAATTAAAAATAATCAAAAATCTAATTTTGTTGATATGTTCCTTAGGTATCCAAAATCACCTTTTTAACACTTCCCCAGCTACTATTTTTTCCTCATTAAAATAGTTCCTTCTTGTTAAAAAAAAAATCAAAGCACAGAATCACTACTTAAAACAAAAACAAAAACAAAAAACTCATTGGATGAGACCAAGTACCTCTAACAATCTGAACTGACTTCCTGACACACTTTGTTGAATGATTGAAAGTGAGGGTGGTATGATTGATGGACTCAATGAACTCTTTATACTTGTGTGTGGAAAGAGTTGTGCTTGCCAAGTTTAGAATAATGAAAAAAATAAAATTAATTAAAAAAATAACTAATAGCATTGGTAGAGCTATAGCTTTGCCCAACAATATTGACCAACATGCTGATATATTTTGGCTCAGAGGAACCACTGTTAGGCTTGACTCTAAGAGATAAAAGAGAAAAAGACGGTACATCAAAATATCCATGATGGTTCTCTCTGGTAGCAAGGAAATCAAAGTAGATTCCCATTTGTTTGAGAATGACTAAACAAATTATAGTATATGAATATAATTAATGGAATATGACTTCATCATAAGAATATGAAGAGCTTAGAGAAACATGGGAAGACATGAGCTGATGCAGAGTAAAGTTAGGAAAATTAGAATGATAATGTACAAAATGATATAAATTATAATTGGTTAATAAAAAGCAAAACTTAACATTGTACAATTTTAATGACAAAATCAGGACCTTGAGAAAGGTTGAGAATATGTAGTACTTGCTTCCCTTTTTTTTTTGTCAGATTCCATTAATGTGGTGAATGGTTTTGTTGAACTCTCCCCCCACCTTTTTTATTCCTTTTTAAAAAAAATTCTTTGTAATAAGGAATGACTTGCTGGGGAAGGAAGGATAATCATTTTATTTTTTAAATGAAGGTGGTATAAAAATGGTTGTGAAGGGTTTTAAGAGCTAATTAGATAATTGATAGCAACTACCATTGTAGGTAATTGGAAAAAAGTACAATTAAAAATAATTTTTCAACAAAAGAACTAATTGGAGGAGCTTATATTTGAACCATTTTTTGCATTTTTAATACCATTTTCATCCCCCCCTTTCCCCCGGGTCCAAAAGCCTTTACCCTTCAGAACCACTCTATAATACCTTAGGGTGATTCATTTTCATTTCCAATAGTCATCTGGGAATTTTAAGAGGGTAAGTAGTTAGGGCAGTTAGGTGGCTCAGAGGATACAGTGCTGGACCCAGGGGAAGAATAAGCAAAAGGTAAGTTGCCTGAAAATGCCAAGCAACCTCAGAGCTGAAGCTCTGATGGAGCCCAAGGGGAAAAGATGCTGCCAATCCTTACCTAATGGCTCTTGTCCTTGCTAAAAGAACTTGGTATAGCATTCCAACTGAAAAGGGCAAAACATCCTCCCTACCCCCAGCCCTCCCACTCAGCAGTTAGAGATGGAAAAAAAGACTGACTGTCCAACTAGGAATGAGTCCAAGAAAACCAGATGATGTTTGCTAAACAAAAGCACTAGCCTTGAAAGGAACCTGGTGGCCACAGTTCTCCTTTCGATCATCAAGTAATTTACCTGGTCCTGCCCAGCTTGTCCAGCCTAGACACAATATTTTAGGAGGACCAAGCCCTCTTGAACAGTACAGAAGTAACATTGTGTTCTCTGAAGAACTACAGGCAGGTTCTTTAGAAGGAGATGGACATCAAGGGCCTTTAGTTGTAGAATTGTGGGCTGTCTCAGTCATATTTGTTCCTTACATGTGTGATTAATCTCTATTGTACTTTAAGTTTCATTTCTAGACTCTAGGTTATATTTGTTAGATTGAGTCCCCCTGGTACTGGAGCAGGTTGGGGGGGGGGGGGAGGATGCTTTGAGAGGCTGTTCTTATTATTTCATTTTCATAAGTGCCTTGCAAAAGAATGGAATCTCCTGACTGATGGATCTTTGCAAACATTCCAGTCAAGGCTCATGAGCTATCATTTAGGAGAAGGGCACCCACAAGTTTACAACCTGTGACCTGAGAAGAAGTAATAACAACCCCTCTGGGAACCCAACCTGCGAGCAGTGTTATGAGTTAGAGAGAAAATTCCAAGTGAGGAGTTATATGCAAATATTTATTTGTGTGCAGATTATTTCCTCCATTAGAATATAAGCTCTCTGAGAGTAAGAAATGTTTCACGTTCTCCAATAAAAATAGCAAAATCTTTATATAGCCCTTTAAAGTTTGTACAACATTTTATACACCTGTATTATATCTCATTTCAGCCTCACATCAATACCTTAGGGTAAGTACTATGTGTATTTTTATTTTCTTTTATTTCACAGGAAACAGACTCAATGAGGTTAAGCAATTTTTCCTTAGGCATGAGACACATGGGTAAATGAAAGACAGATACTCCATGTCTTTCAAACTTCAGTGTTCTGGTGACTAGGTAACTACTTCCAATAATTTTGATAGAGCTAGTTGCTATGACTGAAAATATTATTCTGGTACCCAACCTTCTAGTGCTAATAACAATAATTTCTATGGATCCATCTTCAGTATGGTTTACATATGTCTCTGCATGCCTCCAACAAATTTTATGGCCATACATTGAAGAGTTAACACCAAATAAGACATCCTCCTTCCTCTCTCCTCTCCTCCTCTCTCTCTCTCCTATTTCCCTTTGGTTATACATTTGACATCCTTGCCAAAGAATCTAGAGAATTAGGAGAAGACAAGATCAGGTATTCCTTTCTCTATTAGACCTATTGTCATCTCTTTTTCAATCTAGGGTTTTCTGAGTAGAATCCATGACTCTTTTTCTCCTTTCCATCTGACCATGGTAAATGTAATCATGTAGAATATTAAAAATATTAAAGCCGGTAACATTCTTTCTTTTGGAGCTGTGAATCTTCTTTCTGAAATCCAAATATAAGATAGTATTTAATAAAAGAAAAATAGCTTGATGACACTCATTCTGTGAATAAAGCTGTAATTTTACTGAATTTCTTAGTACTTGTTGAATCACAGTATTCATTCAGAGAGAGAGAGAGAGAGAGAGAGAGAGAGAGAGAGAGAGAGAGAGAGAGAGAGAGAACGAGAGCATTAAATGGTACTGTTTGAAAATTTAAATTGATTCTTGCAAAGTCCAACCTAGAAGCAAAAAATACCTTGTTCTGGGAACCATAGAGAGTAAAGTGTTTTTGTATCCATGACTATGGGACTAGAACTGACTAACTAGTTCTATTGATTAGGTCTAAACATCAATGATCTGTAATTTTCTTATGTGGGAATTGGCTCAAACATCAATGATTTATAATCTCTTAAAAATTACATTTTTTTAGCAATTAAAAAACTTAGCTTTTCTTGCACATATCAGGGGAAAAAAATTCTCACACTAGCTATATCCAAAAAAGTGTGTCTCAATTTGTATTCTAAGCCCATCACCTCTCTATCAGGAAATGAGTAGGATATTTCATTATGAGTCTTCTAGAATTGTGGTTGGTCATTGTAGTGATCAGAGTTCCCAAGTCTTCCAAAATTATTTATCTTTACAATATTGTTATTGTATAAATTATTCTCTGTTCACTTCACTGTGCATCATTTCATACATATGTTCCCAGGTTTATATTACATCACATTTATATGCCAGAGCTTAATATCATACATTCTTTTCTTTTCTTTATTTTATTTATTTAGGGCACTGGAGTTAAGTGACTTGCCCAAGGTCACACAGGTAGGCAATTATTGAGTATCTGAGTCTGGATTTGAACTTAGGTCCTCCTGACTCCAGGGCTGGTGCTCTCTCTATCCAGAGCCTCAATACCTTACATTCTTAAAGTGTTGTTGAAGGATCTGGGTTATTACTTGGCTTATATATGGTTACACAACTAGTAAATATCCAGAGGCAAAAATTATATCTATGTTTCTCAAACCCCAAGTTTGGTTAACAGTTATCTCTAGTGAACAAAGAGATTAAGATAAGATAAAAACAGTTCAGAGTCCTAAGCCATTTAGGCCTCTTTCACATTTTGGAAAGATCATATCTCTAAGTAACAAAAAGCTCAATGACCAACATTATGGCAAGCAAGTAAAACATGAAAGTCATGGTACTGAAAGTTCCTACAATTTCCCACATCACATTTATCATCTTCTTTTACTATACAGTACAAAACCACTAAGACTACCTTTCCATGTCCTCTTTTTTTCCTCTAGTTGAAAAATTGGGGGGGGGGGGGAGAACAAGAAACAGAGAAGTTAAAAAAGATTTAAGAGGCTTCTTTTTGAATTTATATAATTAAAAATCTTTAGTGAGGCCTTCAGATAGGTCCATAATGTGATAGATATTTTTGCAAAGAATATTCCCATAGAAGAAATTGCAAAGGATAAAAATAGATAATTTTATGGCATGATCCTAGAAAGCTTTACAAGACAAAAGCAGCCTAGTTAATATAAAAAGGAAAACATGATTGAGAAAGAAAATCTTTTCATCAAATACTTTTGATAAGGGATTGATCACCTAGAGGCAGATAAGTAAAAAATAAGCAAAAATTATATAAATTCAAGAACCATCAAATGGTCAAAAGATACGAATAAAGTTTTCAAAAGCCATGGAAATTTTGCTCCAAATCAATGAATAACAATTTAAAACAACTGTAAGACTTTTATCACACACCAAGAAAAGTAGCAAAGATGACAAGAGATGAAAATCATCAATTTTGCCTCTTAAAGAAGCAAACTAATACATTGTTGCAGAAGTTGAAAACTGGTTCAACCATTTTGGAAAGCAACTTAGAAGTATGTTTTTAAAAGTGATTAAGAAATCTCTACCTTTTGATCTGATCTACATCCTTAGGGGTGATCAAAGGTAGAGAAGTTCCTGCATAAGATGAAGTTTCAGTTTCCCAAAACACATTGCATAGCATTGGGTTTTCATGCTACTGAACCCGAGCAAGATGAGTACATGGAAGAGAATCTAACTCTTTAAAGTCTATTGGGGGGGTGGTGCAGTGGATAAAGCACCAGCCCTGGAGTCAGGAGTACCTGGGTTCAAATCCTACCTCAGACACTTAATAATTACCTAGCTGGGTGGCCTTGGGCAAGTCACTTAAACCCCATTGCCTTCCAAAAGCTAAATAATAATAATAATAATAACAATAACAATAAAATCTATTAACACCAGAGTTTGAGGGAAATATTGAAAAAAAATCCACCAAGGAAGCTGAGTTCAAAATCATTATCATAATAACTCTTGGGACCAGAAAACAGATTACAAAGCATACCTCTTTCCTTTCAGCAAAGTGGCAGGAAATACAAACATTGTCATATGAGTTTGAACTTTTTTTTCCATCCTGGAAGCATCTGACAATCTTGAAAGTCAATCAACCCCCTTCCCTGAATATTTTTAACAGCACAGTCCAAGATTTGGATTTTTTTTGGGGGGGGATACTCATTTGTTTCTATATATTGGGTACATAATCAGTTTCATTGATCAAGCTCTATTTCTTACTCTGTACCAAATTATTTAGATTATTTCAGCTTTGCAGTATAGATTGACATCTGGTATTTCTACTACTCCTCTATCATTTTTTCCATTGATTCCCCTGATATTCTGGACTTTTTAAACTCTAGATGAATTTTACAATTTTTTAACTCTATAAAGTAATTTGATTGTTCTGGTGCTGAGTAAGTAAATTAATTTAGGTAATATTATCATTGTTATGACACTGATCTGTTCTATCCACGCAATTAATGTTTCTTCAGTTCTTTAAATCTGTCTATATCTGGTGTGAAAAATGCTTTGTAGGGTGGCTAGGTGGTGTAGTGGATAGAGCACCAGTCCTGGAGTCAGGAGTACCTGGGTTCAAATCCAACCTCAGATGCTTAATAATTACCTAGCTGTGTGGCCTTGGGCAAGCCACTTAATCCCACTGCCTTGCAAAAAAAACTAAAAAAATGCTTTGTAATTGTGTTCCTCTAGTCCCTGTGAATGTTTTGGTAGAGGGACTCCCAAGTTTTTTATATTGTTGTCAGTTATTTTAAATAGCATTTTTCTTTTTATCCTTTTCTGCTGGGTTTTTTGGCATAGAAAGGCTGATGATTTGTATAGGTTTATTTTATGCCCTGAAATTTTGCCAGTTTTTTTTTTTTTTGCTTTTGCTTTTGCAAGGCAGTGGGGTTAAGTGACTTGTCCAAGGTCAATTCACTAGGTAATTATTAAGTGTCTGAGGTTGGATTTGAACTCAGATCCTCCTGACTCCAGGCCCAGTGCTCTATCCACTGCACCACCTAGCTGAAACAAGGGCAGTTAGGTGGCACAGTGGATAGAGCATTTTCTAGCATTCTCTGAGTAAACCATCCTATATATGCAAAGAGTAATGTTTTCAATTCCTCATTGTTTATGCTGATTCCTTCAGTCTTTTTTTCTTTTCTTATTTATATATAATTAACATTTCTGGTATGATGCTGAAAAGTAATGATGATAATGAACATCCTTGCTTCACTCCTGTCTGAAACTTGGAAAGGTTTCTAGTTTATTCCCATTAAGATTATGCTAATCTTGTTTTTACATTGATACTACTTATCATTTTAAGGAAAGTCCTTTGTATTCCTGTCCTTTCTATTGTTTTTTTTTAAACAAGAGTGTGTGTTGTATTACATAAAAGCTTTTTTCAGTGTCTCTTGAAAGAACCATATAATTTTTGTTGGTTTTGGTGTTAATATGGTCATTTATGTTCATAATTTTTCTAATATTGAAGCACTCCTGCATTTCTGGTTTAATCTCCTTGTTAGTATTTTATTTAAATTTTTTACATCAATATTCATTGGAGAAATTAGTCTGTAGTTTTCATTTTCAGTTTTGACTTTTCTTGTACTTTGCACACCTATGCATACTCAAAGGTTATATGACAGCTTGAACTCTGGGATTTTAAGAATTTTTAAAGTGTTTCTACTTACTATAATAGTTGATTTCCTTGATTAGAAGTTTTGGAAAGAGGAGAATATGTAGGATTAAACTTAAAAGCTGTGAAATCTTTTGGCAGCCTAAGTTAGAAGACTTCAGAAGATCTAAAATAATGTGTATTCTTCTAGGTTCAGTATCACATGACCTGTTTTTTTAATCCTTGAACCCCAATGTTCACCTCAAGTTCTCAAATTTCTCTCCATAGCAACTGTTTTGAAAGAGTAGTCCATACTTGCTATACATATTTCTTTACCTCCTCAGTCAGTCCGTCACCTCTGTAAAACCATCCCATTACTCTTTTGAAGCAGTTTTTCACCAAGGTTCTTAATGACCTCCTTATGACTAAGTCAATGTCTTGGTTTTTGTCTTTATGTTTCTTTTCTTCTCTGTAGTTTTCAGCAGTATGGATTACATCCTTTTGGGTCTCACAGTGCACTGATAGGACCCTCCTCCTATTTCTTTTGCTTGTTTTTGGAGGCAGTCAGGGTTAAGTGACTTGCACAGGATTGCATAGTGTCAAAGACCAAATCTGAACACAGATCCTACTGACTCTAGGGAGGTGTTCTATCCATTTTACCACCTAGCTGCTTATATTGCTCTGTTACCCATATTTTCACAATTACAATTTTCTCGTGCTTTGCTATCCACATTTTAACAAAACTATGTTGTATTATGTATCAGTGTTAAATTAAAAAAAGTTAAATTAGGAAATAAATGTCTTTAAATATGTTTCTGTAGGTGATATTCACAGGGGAAAAAATAAATGAACAGTTTCCTCAAATGAATGAAGCCATCTAAAATTTCTACATCTATATAGGAGGTGTGTTGGCAAGTTTCCAGAAAAAATTACTTACCAAAAAGGAGATAAAAATACATGTGCCTAATTAAATGATACTACACATACATAAAATTTATTTGAAAACACTGTTCAAATTTTTTTCTTCTCAAAAGTTTAATACATTTGGCAAATGATTAGCTTCTTGATATATATATATACATATATATATATATATATTTGATCTCTGAGTATAGAGTAGCTAGGGAAAATTTCTATTGAGTTATACCTGACAGATTGTCAATATTAAGTATTAATCTAATTTACTTGTGATGGAAAGATTATGGAAGTAAGAATCACAAATCTTGGATTCCAGCCCTAGTTATGTCACTGACCTATATGACCTCAATCAAATCAGTTGATCTCTCTAGGCTTCAGTTTCCATATCTAGAAAATGAATTTCTCCAATGCCCTTCCCACCAAATTCTTATATATATTTCTTATATATATGGGAGTAAAGGATCTTTTTCACATTAAATAGATATGGATTTTCATCTGAGCCCTGCCAGTAGTATTTGGCTTTCCTGGAATTCCATCTAATATGCACATTTCAGGCACAATAGGCTAGTCATCAGAACCACTGTTCTCTTTGCTTCTCCCTCAGCATGCTTTTTAAACATTTTTAAATAAATTACTTTCAAGAATTAGGAACCATATGGTCATAAGTTCAATTCTCTGAAAACTTTCACAATATTGTAAAAAGACAAAGCTAGTAGCAGATACAGCTTGTAACTTGATCTGATAGATTAAGGTTTCTAGCTCCTCCTATTGGCCATTTGTGATGTGGTGTGATGTGGTGTGATGTGATGACATTTGCACCTCTTAGATATTAAGATGGGACATGAAGTGTTAGATAAAGTAAATTCTCCTGAATATAATGGTGCAAGTATGATGTCAATCATTTTTTCTATTTTGATTAACATAACAGTTAGAACTAACCTTTAAAATACAACCTTTCCCCATCAATCCCCAGAGTAGGGCAACAAGCTCTTTGATGTTTCTCCAATAATGGAGATAGATTTACATTGGAACCACTCAGTAATGACTCTGTCCCTCTTGTGACTAATGACAAACATTAACCAATGGTTGGTCGATTGATTGTTGTCCTTAATTCTTAAAGATGACCAAAATGACACATTACATTAGGGTCAAGTTACAGTGCGTCTGACTATGACTGATCATTCTAATAAGAGCACAGAATGCTCTATCACAGGTTGGAAACAAATAGTGATCATTTGGGGAGAATTCTCTGAATTTGTATATCTCTTTTCTTTTGGGTAAAATCAACTAGACTGCATAACTTGGGTAGAAACTATGATGTATTTGTTGAATTTCAAGGAATGTTCTTTTGGTTGGAATAGGGCTTGCAGTCCTTTTGCCATGAAAGTTTACTCTTGTCCACTGGCTACATTCCCCACACACCATTAAAGTACTTTGATAGGATTGAGTGTGGATGGTGCAGCAAATGGTCATGGAAGATGGCATCCAATAGCAAGCAATGGGAGAGAACCACTGAAAGAGGGAAGGGGGGTGCCTATAATAATGTTTGTATTGGTACTTTATGCTCTCCCCTGGGTCTCATTAGCACCACAGTCTGAACAAACACCAGTGATTTAAAAGCTTATGGCTGTCTCAGTAAATTACCAAACAATGATTGGGTATTTTTTCTAATGTACTGAATATAGAAGGAATGATAGAGCTAAGAAAGAGGAAAATTTAAGAATTAGAGATGGAGAAAATATAAGGCACAAGTTGAGGAAAAAATGAATCAAATATATCATTAACGTTGTAAATGAGAGATTAAGAGATGTGACATATTATGAGAGTAGTCCAACTCCACCATTTCAGTCAGTTAAGTAGAGGGGAAGGAGTGAAAGTGTAGCCAGTGTTAGAAATGGTGGCCAGAGAGGCTGTGCCATGAGGAGGGAGCCAGTTCTCAGTGAGAAAATAAAGATGAAAGGAGTGGAAAAGAAAATGTTTTAAAATGAAAGTAAGTTTCCTGTTTATGAAGCAGGCATTCCAGAGAACACATTGGAAAGAGTGGATAACCTTAGATTGGAACATGGTGGGGGTCCTGGAGGCTTGAGGGAGATTGGTATAAGGGAGTTGGCAATGAGGAACAGAAAATGGGGTTTGAATAATGACAGAGATTCAGAATCACTGAGACAGGGAGACTATGCCTGGGTTCAGTTCAGTCATTTCTCAGTTGTGTTTTACTCCTTGTGACAACATTCAGTGTTTTCTTGGCAAAAATACTAGAGTGGCCACCATTTCCTTCTCCAGCTCATTTACTGATGTGGAACTGAGGCAAACAAGGTAGGTGACCGGGGTCACTTGTCCAGGATCATACAGCAAGTAAGAGACTGAGGTCAAATCTGAATTCAGAAAGAGAAGTCTTCCTGACTCCAGCCTGGCACTCTAGCCACTGTATCACCTACCTGTGGTAGGAGTTTATTAATAACTGAGTAATATGTTCAGGGAACTTTTTTCTTGTCTTTTATATTCTTGGGGTATATGCTGAACAGTGGAATCTCTGAGTCAATAGATATGGACATATTTAAAAAGATAATTCCAAATTGCCTTCCAGAATGAGACAAGTCCTCTACGTAGACCTATGTAGACCCAATAATTCTCCATAGAGCATATCCCCAGGATCATCAAGGGATTTCTTTATGGTTGTTCTTTTTTGTTGTTGTTCTAATTAAATTATTTTTAACAAACAATATGGGGTATTGAAATGGCTAATTGAACTTTGGCAACTATAAAGGTAAATTAATTTCAGCATAAGGTCTTCAGAATTGTTTATCCAATGTTTACTTAATAAAATTAAGCCTGGTGTTTGATGACTAAGTGACAGACATTTGATGGAACAGTCTACACAGATTTTCTTCCATCAAGAATTTTTCTGACTACAGCCTATCCTTCCAACTTTTCAAAACAGAAATTTTTGGATAAGATTCAATTTGGAGGCAGATATTTTCTTTTCTATGTCATTTTATAGAAGGGGATTATTTGTTACTACTATATAAAAACAAGCATATAAATTTGGATCAATGTGTGACCAGTCCTTTTTGTTTTGCATTTTTAATACTAATAGTATTTCTATCATTGAAACAATAAATGAACCCGGAGACCATACCAGAGCCCATTTTGATTTCATTCCAAGGAAGTAGGCAAACAAACCAAGGTGCTCTCCTTAAGAGAAATTATCTGATATCATTAGAAACTCTTGCCCCCTCTCCCTTTGCCCCCAACATTCAAGTCTCATGAACATGTCTTGGGGCTACCATCCCTAACTCCACTGCATCCTTCCTTAATGTGAATCAGCCAAATCTTTCACTGTTCAAAAGAGAAATCATTATTAGCAAAGTACATACCAAATGAACCCCAAGAACAAATGGTTCTTTAATCTCACAAATGTATGGTAACTCCGATAAAGCGAATCACAAATCATCTTTGCCTGTCCATCCTATGAGACTCTCATCCATTTCCTTTCCACAGTGAGTTCACTCAATATGCTGGAGGTTTTACTTCCTTGATTTCTGGAGGTTTTTCTCCAGATGGAAAAAGGATTCACAAGACTGTATGTAACTCCTCATTTAATTGTTGCTATATCTTTAAAAATCAAATGGAATGTTACTAAAAAGGCAGATTGGAGGGTCTATTGCAACATTTTGCTACGAGGGTTGAATTAATTTTAATCTGTAAAGACTCTAGAGAAGAGAGAGAAAGAAAGTAAGAAGAAACACTTTTGTTTATAAAACTTTATTTTTTTAATTTCAGAAAGGTTTTATTTATTTTGAGTTTTATAATTTTCCCCCCAATCTTGCTTCCCTTCCCCCATCCCCATAGAAGGCAGTTTGTTAGTCTTTATGTCATTCCCATAGTATGCATTGATCCAAGTTGAATGTGATGAGAGAGAAATCATATCAGTCTTAATGGACTTGCTCATGCCAACGGGGCAACAATCAGGCACGATTTTGGGATATCTGTGATGGAGAATGCCATCTGTATCCTGAGAAAGAATTATGAAATTTGAACAAAGACCAAAGACTATTACCTTTAATTTAAAAAGAAGTTATCTTATTATGTAATTCTGCTATATCTCATACTAAAAAACTTTATTAATTGAGTTTATAGCTATAAAACATTATAAAGAAAATTCTATGAAGATTTTGGAGGAGCTAGCTATGCATTCTAGATAGATTCTTTCCTGTGATGAGTGAAGAAAGGATTTTAAAAAAAGAATGAACATAATTTATTTCCTAAAAGACTGACTTTAACTCCTCTCTTAAGAAAAATATGAAAGCATATCTGGAGAGACCTATCAGGTCAAATTGTTTCCAGAAGTGAAGAAAAATCATTTGCTATCAGGTGGAGCCTTTGAGTACCTATAGTTGTTTATCACCAAAAATGCTATATATAATTTTCCTTGTTTTATTATTGATTGTATTTGTCAACACATTTTATAGTCAGTAAATTTTTTTTTAGGTTTTTGCAAGGCAGTGGGGTTAAGTGGCTTGCCCAAGGTCACATGGCTAGGTAATTATTAAGTGTCTGAGGTTGGATTTGAACTCAGGCACTCCTGACTCCAGGGCCGTTGCTCTATCCACAGAGCCACTTAGCCACCCCCTGCAGTAAATTTTTTAAAACAAAAGAGATGAAGGGATTTAATATAAAAATATGAGTAATTGCTATAGGAAAAAGAACATTCTCAAGCTTTAAATAATACTTAACTAATTGGAGTGGATGTTCAAACAACTGATTAAATAAAAAGAGATTCTAATTTTTATTGATTTTAAAGAAAATAATGAAAAATACACCTAGTTATCTAGAGTTTGTGGTAAAAAGATTATATGTAGGAACAAGTTGTAGGGTGATCTATGAGTGTGGTCAGTTCGAGGTTTTTCTTGTTCACTTGTTTCAGTTGAATCTAACTCTTTGTGACTCTATTTGGGGTTTTCTTGGCAGATACTAGAATGGTTTACCTCATTTTTCTACCTCATTTTATAGATGGGGAATACTGTGCTAAGTGACTTTTCCAGGGTCAAACAGCTAGTAAGTGTTGGAATCCAAATTTGAACTTGGGAAGATTAGTCTTCCTGACTCCAGGCCAGACATTTTATGCACTGTATGACATAGGTACCCTAAATTTAATGAGTTTTATATTCTGTTTTTTTTAAAGGAAGAAAACTAATCCATACACAATACAGATGTAGAATAAGCCTATTTTCCCTATTCTTTCTATAGGGAATTTTATCTGTTGACCTTTGTTCAAATTAATCCTTTTATAAATTAAGAATTTTAAGAAAGATTCCTGTTCATCTGCTTCTTCCTCAGCTATGGAAAGATGACAAAAATCTTACTTTGACCACTTCCAAACCACCTCTTGCCTATTCTATTTACTCTCTAGAGAGGCATTCTCTCTATCTCTCTCTTTTTGTTTTTTTGTAAGGCAGTGGGGTTAAGTGACTTGCCCAAGGTCACACAGCTGGGTAAATATTATTAAGTGTTTGAGGTCTGTATTTGAACTCGGGTCCTCCTGACTCCAGGGCCAGTGCTCTATCCACTGAGACACCTAGCTGTTAAATGAGTCATACTCTTATTGTTGCAACATAAAAATTTCCATGTCCTGTAAAGCTGGGGGAAAAACATGTGAAAGTTGTATTCTTTGCTTTATGTTTTTAGTCCCCTTGGTATACTTTATGGAGCTAAAACTGATCAATTTATCTTATGGAATTTTCATATGGGAGTCACTGTTTCTATCATTAATTATCAAAATGTTTTGTTAAAACTGTGACCCTTCTCAATATGGGCATATCTTCCAATGATGTGGATGACGAAACATCCATCTCCTATTCTGTGGGACTCTTTCAATTAGGTATCATAGGATTATAGCTGTAGAACTTGGAGATTGAAAATAGTTGATTTAGTTCAATGATTTCACATTCAAATCAAAAGGCGGCCATTAAGCACTACTTAAGGAACCCTATAAGCAGATAGTGACTTAGGAAAAACTACACAATAACACTATCTATGTTTTATTGCATATATATATATATATATATGTATGTATGGTTAGTTAAATATTTATCAGTTACATTTTAATCCACTTTATTTTTTTTTATAGTTCACATGTATTCCTACTATGTGTCTGATACCCCTGGTCTAGTTCAATCCCCTCACTTCATAGCTGGGATTCACAGTAAGAATAAATGACTTATCCAAGTTCATCTGACAACTGTCAGAGGCATTGTTCAATATCAGGTTTGTCAGACAACACATCCTGAACTTTAGCCACTGCACCACGCTGCATCTTTCTATTCACACTATTATTCAGGTGATTCTATAAGGCTGCCAATCATCAATAAGTTTGAGTCTCACCTAAAAGGCAATGGAAAGTCACCAAACATGTGTGAACAGGCTGCTCTGTATTACTAACAAAGATTTATACAGAAAATGGAGCATAAAGAATGCCATCGAGAAGCTGATCCTTGAACAGGCTGACCACTCATGTGCTAGGACTAATCGATATCCTAAGTCTTCTAATCTGTATCTCTCTAATGCCAAGAGATCTAATGAAAATCCCTCTGGGCTATGGATGGGAAAAAATCTAAATATAGTAAATTAATTTCAACATTTTTAAACTAATGACAAAGATATTTGTTTTAAAAGATTGCTTTGAATTCTTGAGAGGAGATTGCTCTATGATGTAGACAACATAAAGGACATGAATACTAGAAAATACTTAAGGACAAAATAATCTCTTGTCAAAGTACAAGTCTCTGATGGTATGGAAATGACCATGGGTTCTTAAGAGCTATGCTAGTGGGGTGGCTAGGTGGTGCAGTGAATAGAGGACTGGCCTTGGAGTCAGGAGTACCCGAGTTCAAATCTGACCTCAGACACTTAATAATTACGTAGCCATGTGGCCTTGGGCAAGCTACTTAACCCCATTGCCTTGAAAAATCTAAAAAAATAAAATAAAAAAATAAAATAAAAATAAAAGAGCTATGCTGGCTAAATACAAGTTCTGAAATAACAGAAGTTAAAAAAACAACTAGAAAGGCTTTGTGTACGAACTCAAGAAGGAGAAAATATTTCTGAGGGACAGCCTACCTAAATATTTAGAAAAGGTTCGTTCTCAAAAAGCTGGCCTCACAGTGAAGAATTGTTGAAGCATACCAACTCACTAAGGTATGACAGAATGGAAGCTTCAGGAAGGTAAGGTCTTTTTCAATTTGCCTTTTTTGTCATTCTCATCTTTGCCTGGAAGCAACTAGATGGCAAAGTGAATTGACTATTGGGCCTAGAGTCAGGGAGACTTAAGATTTGATCTCAGACATTTATTAGCTCTGATTTTTGGCATGTTATTCAGCCACTATCTGGCTCAGCTTCCTCCATTGTTAAATGCACCTGTCTCCCAGGATGTGCTAATACATTTTAGGCACCATTACTGTTCAAATTCAGCCATGTTCCCATCTGGTGTTTTCTTGGCAAAGATTTTAAGTGGCTTACCATTGTCTTCTCCTGATCCTTTTACAGGTGAGGAAATTGAGGCAAAACAGGGTTAAGTGATTTGTCCAGGGTCACCCAAGTGTCTGAGGCACATTTGAACTCAGGCCTTCCTGATTCTAGATCCAGTAATCTAAGTTTAGCTGCCATATAGACAGTCCATAAATATTTATTTCCTTCATTCTTTTCCTATGATTCCCCATTAATTAAAAAACTGTTACTATCACGGAATAAGCATTAAATATTCCCTTGATGTTTATCAGTAGAGGAACCAGGAGTGAGAAGACAAACTTGACTACAAAGAGATGTATGATGTCATCTAAAATCCTAGACCTAGGGTTTCACTGTTGGAGACATGTGAGTACTATGAGAAAGAAGAAATGGCCTAAAGTCCTATAACTGTTCCTCCTGTTCTTTCCTTTCCTCCACATCAATTCTTTCTTCTTTATACTTGTCACTTCCCCTCCTACACAAGAGAACGCCAAACTTGAAGTGGTAAAGGATCAAAGTAAAGGATTGCAATTTTTAAGCTCTGCAAAAGGATATAACTATTTGAGAGACCATAAATGATAGGAACTTGTATTTCTATCATTTATAATGTATGAAGGGAGATAAAAGACCAGTTATTAAGATCATTTTAAAAAAATATTCCAAACACTGAAACCTCACCATCTAGAACTCCACTATCACAAAAATATAGGATCATTAACCCAAAGGATGAATTCTTTCATGTAAAAGGTGATCATTCTAAATGAAGTTTAATTAATAGTCCCTTGATTCAAGTTTTTTTTGGGGGGGAGAAGGGAACAGATTATATTCTAATAATTTCTCTTCACATAATAAAATAAAGAGACTGGACTAATTTATTATTTGTTTCTCATGAGGGAAGAAAGATACATTTGGAAATATTAGAAAATGTACAGAAAGTTTTCTCTGACTGTTGGGCTTTTTTCTTTTTCCTTGTGTCCCTTATATATGCCTATATCCATTGGTTTCCTGGTTTCTCCTATTAGCTTCAGCTTGCCCTCAATTTTAGGTCTTCTTGCCTTGCTTTTTATTTTTTTCTTTTCCTCCTAATTGGCATCTTTTAGCTGGTTGAGACTTTCCTCTAGGGTTTTAGTCAGATTATCAAGGAGATGGCAGAAAGGATTTCCTGGTCAGGAATAAATATAAGGATCCACATAGATAGAAAAAAAAACTGCTATAAGATGTTCTTTCGAAAACATCCCAAATGTTCCAAAATGGAACATTAAGTGAACAATGGATGGGTCAAAGTGGAGATCGAATTTAAAGCTGAGGGTGCAAGGCGAGGGTCTGCATCTTCGCTGGGAGGTGAAAGGTTGCTTTTCTGCCTCTCGCTACAAGGCAATGGGAACTGTATTAGCAGATTTATTAGAACAGCACCGTCCATGCATACCTCTGATGCGGTCACTTAAAACCATAAAGACATTTATGTGCTCAGGAGTTATCTTCCAGTTGAAGCAGCTCCTGGAGCCTAAAAATAGATCCTGCAGAAGGCCACCATCCATTTGCCATAAGGTTCAAGCAGTCTGCTGCTGCTCTTAAGTCTGTGGGAAAGGGAGCTGGGGAGCTCGGCTCTTGGCTCACCTAATTACACTAGGAAGGCTCAGTCGCCTTGTGATCGCTGGCGTTCGCCCTTGAAGCCAGCAATGAGATCACAGATTTCTCCCCGAGCGGGGCTGCCGCCGCCTCCAGCTCTCTCTTCCCCGGCCCCAGCCTGGAGTCCTGCATTACATCACCGGCGGCCAGCTCCCGCTGGGCTGGGAAGAGGAGAGCGGCCAGGAGCGGCTCCTCCACTGGCCGGATAAAGGAGGACCAAGGAAAGGCAGGGAAACGCAGGTTCGCGCAGCTGGGGAGGGCGTGCCAGCGCCCCCCCCCCCCCCGCAGACCACCCTTGACAAGCCGCCTGCGAGATGCATTAGGAAGGAGGGGGCGCGGAGGGAAGGGGGGCGACGGAGCCCCCCCAGCCCAGCAGAGCATCCCGAGGGGCGACAGCGGCCAAAGGGAGCGGTCTGTCCTCCGGCCCGCGGGGCTGGCCGAGCCGCGGCAAGGGGCAGGAAGGCTCTCTCACCTTCCCCCCAGATGAGAAGATCATGCCATGGCCGAGCTGGCGGCGACGGCCGGCGGCGGCCCCGGGAGGCCGGGCAGCGGCGGCAGCGCTAGCGGCAGCCCCCCCGCGGCAGGGGCGGCGGCGGCGGCGGCGGCGGCGGCGGCGGAGGGAGGAGGAGGAGGAGGAGGAAGAGGAGGAGGAGGAGGCGGGGAGGAAGCGGCTGCAGCGAGAGGGGCCGGCAGCTCGCAGGAGGAGGACTACGAGTGCAAGATCTGCTACAACTACTTCGACTCGGACCGGCGGGCGCCCAAGCTGCTGGAGTGCCTGCACACCTTCTGCCAGGAGTGCCTGAGCCAGCTGCAGGCGCGGGGCGCGGCGCAGCAGGAGCGCGAGCCGCAGCCGCCGCGGCCGCCCCCCGCGCCGCCGCCCTGGCGCCCCGGGCCCGCGGCTGAGGCGGGGGCCGGCCCGGGCGGCATCGCCTGCCCCGTGTGCCGCCACCGCACGGCCCTGCCCGACAGCCGCGTGCGCAGCCTGCCCAACAACACCAAGTTCGCCGAGGCCTCGCCGCTGTCCCTGCGCGCGGCGCGG